>NC_064614.1:608427319-609052319 GCF_023898315.1 Schistocerca nitens | reverse complement strand
GTAAATGAGGTGAGTAGATTGCGTCACCTAATCGGACTTTGCTCATAATAACTTTTACGAGTTCTCTTTCGCTTTCGAGTGCGACTAAGCATTGTGAGATTTGTAACGTAAGAATGTGTAGCACAGTAGCGGCTGTAAGGCGCAGAGACTCCGTAGCTTGCTCCCGCGTCGATAAGACGAATGCATATAGTAATAATTGCTAACATTCAACGGTTTTTGTCCTCCATACTACTCGACCAGGCGGTTCGAATCGATTCGTTCAGCAGTATGTACGGCTCAAACGGTGGAATAGTACTACTTATTGTTGTTGAAATATAACAACCATTACATCACATTCTTAAAATGCATAAAATTAAATTAAAAGTCTGCGTGACTGCGTCTTCGTCAAATGTATCGGTAATTAAAAAAATTAAATGACAGTGGACATTGCATTAATCACACACGGTGTATTTTTGCTGTTATATCCGCGGTGGTTTGTGGAGCTAATCGAAAATAAATGATTTATTAGTTTACATGAAAATCGCTATCTACAGTTGTAAAACTACCATAGGCTTCCGTAGACTACCATAAGTAAGCGTAGACTACGATAGTTTTCTAGTAGCTTTGGTCAGTTAATTCCGTACCCACATAACCTGCACACTGTGTGTGTTGGATACCCATCGCCGTTTCCTCATAACGATCGCTTTCTTTACGTATGCGATCAACTTCTTACTAAATTCCCCTAAAAACCGGAAACGATGAACCATCTCGAAAATTAGTGAGGCTATCTGAAGGGCTGGGTAATTTACGAAACATTTTTGTTCCGCATGGTTATCCTCCTGTTTGCAACTTAAAAATAAGCAGTATTTATAGCAAAACTGAAAGTGTGAATGTGTAATTCATAACTCAGGTTTTATTCGAAAATTGTTGATTTTTAATGTGAAACAGAGGGATGATGTAGTAAAAGTAAATAAAAACTATAGATTTATCATACAGTGCTATAAAATGGAATGTCGTCAACAAGAAAGTAAAATAAAAAAGACCGCAAAACAAAAACATATCAAAGACATCGCTTCAATACTTAGTCGAACTTATATAAAACATGTTTCTGATGTTCATAACAACTTTCGCGTCTACGAATAATGACTGGAAATTCATGCCTTTGATCACGATGGAGAATGTTATTGAGTACAAAATAACAATTGTATGTGTATATAGTTTTGGTAGAGCGAAACCCTAGTTGTAGCCATCCTCCAACATGACGAAAAGGTCTCTTTGCGACCTGGAATACATTAATTGTGTGTGTGTGTGTGTGTGTGTGTGTGTGTGTGTGTGTGTGTGTGTGTGTGTGTGAAATCTGATGGGACTTAACTGCTAAGGTCATCAGTCCCTAAGCTTACACACTACTTAAATTATCGTAAGGACAAACACACACACCTATGCCCGAGGGAGGACTCGAACCTCCGCCGGGACCAGCCGCACAGTCCATGACTGCAGCGCCTTAGAATACATTAATTATTTCTTATATGTACGAGCGCGAGGAACGAGCAACGAGACAATAGTGGGAGCTTACAGTACTTTTGTTTGATTTGTTAGTCAGTCTACCCTCACATACCGAGCTCCGGTAAAAAATGTGACAGAAGTCAAAAAACGGCGATTCTTTGTTTATGCCACTGAAAAATACGCGTGAAGTGCGCCAAAGCGCACGAAAAATGTCACATCTCTGTCTCGCAATTTTTCCACTTCAGGGCAGTTGTGTCATATTTGCTGTCGGCAACTTCACGATTCGCCGGACCGAGAACAGAGTCGCTTTAGCCTTGCTATTGGCAAGGTATGCACGGGTCATTCAAGAAGAGCGGCAATTTCTGGGCTGTGACATTTTTCATGTATCAGGTAAGTTCAGTGTAATTTAAGTGAAGACCAGGGGCCATTGGGTTGTCCGTAGAGAGATGTAATGCTTGAAATTTGATATTCTCGGCAAGCTCTTGACGATGTGGACCTCGTAATATCGAATTCCAAATTTTCGAAATAGAGCGTCCCACGCATTTAGCTCCAACTACCATTTCGCGTTCAAGGTCTGTTAACTCCCGTCGTGCGGGCTTAATCTCGTCGGAAATCTTTTCACATGAATAATCTGAACACTTACGGCAGATCCGCCACACGGCGCTTTTACACTCTGTGTACGTGATACTACCGGGCATCTGTATATGTAAATATCGCTACCCCATTACATTTGTCATCTCAGTCTTTAACAGTAACAAAAAGTAAATATTATGTAGAGTCGAAAAGCGGCAAAAGTATTACTTGAGGTGTCATAACAAAAATAACAAAGTTTTTAGAAAAGCGAGAAAAGTGACACAAATCAAAGACCTAATTAGTAATTACCTGGTAACCCTCTCACTTTCGACGAGAACAGAACTAAACGTCCATATTACTGTTGTACAGAATATAATGGAATTTACTGCCAAATACACAACTGGCGATTAAAATTGCTATACCACGAAGATGTGATACAGACGCGAAATTTAACCGACAGGAAGAAGATGCTGTGATATGCAAATGATAAGCTTTTCAGAGCATTCACACAACGTTGGCGCCGGTGGCGACACCTACAACGTGTTGACATGAGGGAAGTTCCCAACCGATTTCTCATACACAAACACCAGTTGACCGGTGTTGCTTGGTGAAACGTTGTTGTGATACCTCGTGTAAGGAGGAAAAATGTGTACCATCACGTTTCCGACTTTGATAAAAGTTGGATTGTAGCCTATCGCGATTGCGGTTTATCGTATCGCGACATTGCAGCTCGCATTGGTCGAGATCCAATGACTATCACCAGAATATGGAATCGGTGGGTTCAGGAGGGTAATACGGAACGCCATGCTGGATCCCAACGGCCTCGTATCACTAGCAGTCGAGATCACAGGCATCTTATCCGCATGGCTGTAACGGATCGTGCAGCCAAGTCTCGATCCCTGAGTCAACACATGGGGACGTTTGCAAGACAACAACCATCTGCACGAACAGTTGGACGACGTTTGCAGCAGCATGGACTATCAGCTCGGAGATCATAGCTGCGGTTACCCTTGACGGTGCATCACAGACAGGAGCGCCTGCGATGGTGTACTCAATGACGAACCTGGGTGCGCGAATGGCAAAACGTCATTTTTCTGATGAATCCAAGTTCTGTTTACAGCGTCATGATGGTCGCATCCGTGTTTGGTAACATCGCGGTGAAGGCACATTGGAAGCGTGTATTCGTCATCGCCATATTGGCGTATCACCCGGCGTGATGGTATGGGGTGCCATTGGTTACACGTCTCGGTCACCCCTTGTTCGCATTGACGGCACTTTGAACAGTGGACGTTACATTTCAGATGTTTCACGACCCGTGGCTCTACCCTTCATTCGATCCCTGCGAAACCCTACATTTCAGCAGGATAATGCAAGACCGCATGTTGCAGGTCCTGTACGGGCCTTTCTGGATACAGAAAATGTTCGACTGCTGCCCTGGCCAGCACATTCTCCAGATCTCTCACCAATTGAAAACGTCTGGTCAATGGTGGCTGAGCAACTGGCTCGTCAAAATACGCCAGTCACTACTCGTGATGAACTCTGGTATTGTGTTGAAGCTGCATGGGCAGCTGTACCGGTACACGCCATCGAAGCTCTGTTTGAATCAATGCCCAGGCGTATCAAGGCCGTTATTACGGCCAGAGGTGGCTGTTCTGGGTACTGATTTCTCAGGATCTGTGCACCCAAATTGCGTTAAAATGTAATCACATGTCAGTTCTAGTATAATATATTTCTCCAATGAATACCTGTTTATCATTTGCATATCTTCTTGCTGTAGCAATTTTAATGGCTCGTAGTGTATATTTTGTTGAAATGTAGAGAAAGCTTATAATATTTCATTACAAGTTTTATAGAATTCTTTAAATCGATTTTACTCAAATATAGCATTTTTGAGTCGTGTCATTGTTCACGCCGGGGTGTGATATGTTCAGCGAATAGCCAGCAATGTGGAGGGTCGCATTCACTGTACTGTGATGCATGCCCCCGCCCCCGTCATAAACTTGGTAGCGCATATAGCGAGTGTAAGTCGGCGGCTCGTAATATTTGTCAGCAGCGAGGCCCGGGATGAGCGGCGAGCTGCTAATCCGTGCCGCCGCCCCGAGTGTCCGTCGCGGCGCCAGATGGCCGCAGCGCGTGGTGCGCGACGCACAGTGATTGCGGCATTGTGGGCGCACTGACCACTGGCCAACAATAACACTGAGGCAGCGGCCGCGCGCCCACCGGTCCTCAGAGGCCACTTGCTGGAGCAGTGGTCAGCCGAGAGGACGGATGGCGCAAAGTCACGCACGCGCCCTCACCTCGCCGACGCTGATGCCGCCTTCGGTGCGGCCATCTGTGGCACTGCTGAACTAATGGGCCAAACACTTAACACATGGCATCACTGTGGGCCTGCTGGAAACCTTCAGAATCGTTTGTAATGTAAAGTCAAACATCTACGCTGTCGCAAGTGGAGAAGTGAAAGGGGGTGGGGAGAGAGTAGATTAGCTATACCGATATATCACACAGATATACAGGGTGGTCCGTTGATCGTGACTGGGCCAAATATCTCACGAAATAAGCATCAAACGAAAAAACTACAAAGAACGAAACTCGTCTAGCTTGAAGGGGGAAACCAGATGGCGCTATGGTTGGCCCGCCAAATGGCGCTGCCGTAGGTCAAACGAATATCAACTGCGTTTTTTAAAATAGGAACCCCCATTTTTATTACATATTCGTGTAATACGTAAAGAAATGTGAATGTTTTAGTTGGACCACTTTTTTCGCTCTGTGATAGATGGCGCTGTAATAGCCACAAATGTATAAGTACATGGTATCACGTAACATTCCGCCAGTGCGGGCGGCATTTGCTTCGTGATACATTACCCGAGTTAAAATGGACCGTTTACCAATTGCGGAAAAGGTCGATATCTTGTTGATGTATGGCTATTGTGATCAAAATGCCTAGAGGGCGTGTGCTATGTATGCTGCTCGGTATCCTGGACATCATCCAAGTGTCCGGACCCTTCGCCATATAGTTACGTTATTTCAGGAAACAGGAAGTGTTCAGCCACATCTGAAACATCAACCACGACCTGCAACAAATGATGATGCCCAAGTAGGTGTTTTAGCTGCTGTCGCGACTAATCTGCACACCAGTAGCAGACAAATTGCGCGAGAATCGGGAATCTCAAAAACGTCGGTGTTGAGAATGCTACATCAACATCGATTGCATCCGTACCATATTTCTATGCACCAGGAATTGCATGGCGATGACTTTGAACGTCGTGTACAGTTCTGCCACTGGGCACAAGAGAAGTTACGGGACGATGACACATTTTTTGCATGCGTTCTATTTAGCGACGAAGCGTCATTTACCAGCAGTGGTAAAGTAAACCGGCATAATATGCACTGTTGGGCAACGGAAAATCCATGATGGCTGCGACAAGTGGAACATCAGCGACCTTGGCGAGTTAATGTATGGTGCGGCATTGTGGGAGGAAGGATGATAATTGCCCCCATTTTATTGATGGCAATCTAAATGGTGCAATGTATGCTGATTTCCTACGTAATCTTCTACAAGATGTTTCACTGTGTGACAGAATGGCGATGTACTTCCAACATAATGGATGTCCGGCACATAACTCGCGTACGGCTGAAGCGGCAATGAATAGCATATTTCATGATAGGTGGATTGGTCGTCGAAGCACCACACCATGGCCCGCATGTTCACCGGATCTGCCGTCCCCGGATTTTTTTCTTTGGGGAAAGTTGAAGGATATTTGCTATAGTGATCCACCGACAACGCCTGACAACATGCGTCAGCTCATTGTCAATGCATGTGCGAACATTACGGAAGGTGAACTACTCGCTGTTGAGAGGAATGTCGTTACACGTATTGCCAAATGCATTGAGGTTGACGGACATCATTTTGAGCATTTATTGCATTAATGTGGTATCTACAGGTAATCACGCCGTAACAGCATGCGTTCTCAGAAATGATAAGTTCACAAAGGCACATGTATCACGTTGGAAAAACCGACAACAAATGCTCAAACGTACCTACGTTCTGTGTTTTAATTTAAAAAACATACCTGTTACCAACTGCTCGTCTAAAATTGTGAGTCATATGTTTGTGACTATTACAGCGCCATCTATCACAAAGCGAAAAATGTGGTCTAACAAAAACATTCATATTTCTTTACGTACTACACGAATATGTAACAAAAACTGGGGGTTCCTATTTTGAAAAACGCCGTTGATATCCGTTTGACCTATGGCAGCACCATCTAGCGGGCCTACCATAGCGCCATCTGGTTTCCCCCTTCAGCCTAGACAAATTTCGTTCTTTGTAGTTTTTTCGTTTGACGCTTATTTCGTGAGATATTTGGCCCGGTCACGATCAATGGACCACATGTATAGCAGATTCGGTAAATAATAGGACTGTACTTCTTTACTTCTTATGCACCATATCTGCGTACGTCTCTGCAGCGTTCTCTACTCGCATCGTCGTTAACATTTTGAGTAATTCCTGCACGTCGTTGAATTCATATGTTGCTCTCAGTCTCCTGCTACTCTGAACATCCGTGTGATGGTAGTTACCATTTTCCTTTACGTGCTTACTCAGTGCTACATTTTGTTGTAATATTTCGAGATATTCCTTTATTTCTAGATACTGCAAGCAATAAATAATTTCTTATAAACGGACAATTTTCTTTTCTGTTGATCAAATGTTGAAACAAATGGGCGCCTCTTCGCACTAATGACATCATACTTTCGTGATTCGACCAAGCGTTCACGGAAAGAAGCGACACACGTAGATAACATCCACTGAAATGTTTCATGTAATATAATATAAAACTGAAATCGCCTTACACTGTGATACGTTTTATAATAACATTCTCAAACCTAAACTGCGCAGCAGCGAAATGAAACACTTATGTTACAGTGATCACTATAGTCCTTACAGGCGCGCTGTTGCTTGACTGCAAAGGTTGACAAGGATCAGACACAAAACACTAGCGACCCAAAGTCTTCTAACTTCCGCCATTTCAGAACTAGGGAGACCTGACGACTATGTAAAGTGAGTAGATTAATAATTGCTCTTCGGAATTTTCTAATTTAATGTGGAATTATTCTATTAAAAACTTTCATAACATGTTCTATAGATCTTCTGGTACGGTAATTTTTATACAGTGATCTGATTTCATTAAAATCGCATATTTATCATGTTTCACTGCAATCGAATTGTGTGCCAGTTGCGTTTCATTTATTTCACGAACCCTTTACGAGGAAATATAAGAAAGAACCGTTATTTGTAAGGAACCACAATACAGTGTTTAGAACAACATGTATCAACAAATATAACATATAAAGTTCAGTTTTTACATCCTGAAGTTGTAAATACGAGGTGCATTCATGTTCTAAGGCCTCCGATTTTTTTTCTCCGGACTGGAAAGAGATAGAAACATGCGCATTGTTTTAAAATGAGGCCGCGTTCACTGTCAATACGTCCCAGAGATGGCAGCACCGTACGGCAGATGGAATTTTACCGTCAGCGGCGAGAATGAGAACTGTTTTAAATACTTAAAATAGCGACGTTTTCCTTACTTGAACAGCGTGCAATCATTCGTTTTCTGAATTTGCGTGGTGTGAAACCAATTGAAATTCATCGACAGTTGAAGGAGACATGTGGTGATGGAGTTATGGATGTGTCGAAAGTGCGTTCGTGGGTGCGGCAGTTTAATGAAGGCAGAACATCGTGTGACAACAAACCGAAACAATCTCGAGCTCGCACAAGCCGGTCTGACGACATGATCGAGAAAGTGGAGAAAATTGTTTTGGGGGATCGCCGAATGACTGTTGAACAGATCGCCTCCAGAGTTGGCATTTCTGTTGGTTCTGTGCACACAATCCTGCATGACGACCTGAAAATGCGAAAAGTGTGATCCAGGAAGGTGCCACGAATGCTGACGGACGACCACATGGCTGCCCATGTGGCATGTTGCCAAGCAATGTTGACGCGCAACGACAGCATGAATGGGACTTTCTTTTCGTCGGTTGTGACAATGGATGAGACGTGGATGCTATTTCTCAATCCAGAAACAAAGCGCCAGTCAGATCAATAGAAGCACACAGATTCACCGCCACCAAAAAAATTTCGGGTAACCGCCAGTGCTGAAAAAATGATGGTGTCCATGTTGTGGGACAGCGAGGGCGTAATCCTTACCCATTGCGTTCCAAAGGGCACTACGGTAACAGGTGCATCTACGAAAATGTTTTGAAGAATAAATTCCTTCCTGCACTGCAACAAAAACGTTCGGGAAGAGCTGCGCGTGTGCTGTTTCACCAAGACAACGCACCCGCACATCGAGCTAACGTTACGCAACAGTTTCTTCGTGATAACAACTTTGAAGTGATTCCTTATGCTCCCTACTCATCTGACCTGGCTCCTAGTGACTTTTGGCTTTTTCCAACAATGAAAGACACTCTCCGTGGCCGCGCATTCACCAGCCGTGCTGCTATTGCCTCAGCGATTTTCCAGTGGTCAAAACAGACTCCTAAAGAAGCCTTCGCCACTGCCATGGACTCATGGCGTCAGTGTTGTGAAAAATGTGTACGTCTGCAGGGCGATTACGTCGAGAAGTAACGCCAGTTTCATCGATTTCGGGTGAGTAGTTAATTAGAAAAAAAATCGGAGGCCTTAGGAGTGCACCTCGTATAAATGCCTTTACAATCGTAGTACAAACTCACATTCTGCTGCAAACTTTTTATATATGCAGGACATCCGCTGCTGCTGAAGATCATGATGAATGAAAACACCGCTGACAGCTGGTTTTAATTGACCACAGTACCGATTTCAGGCTTACAGCCGCATCTTCAGGTGCAACGAAAATGATTACATTAATCATTTAATGAACACAACGTTCTTAGTCAAGGTATTGCCATTCTTAGAATATTGTCAATACTCTATGCGAACTGTTGTACTACCACATGGCCGTTGTTACGTAAATATCGCTTCCAAATTAGGGGTTTAAAATACAGAAAAAGTGGAATTCCATTGGGATGAGTAAAAAGAGACTGTAATAAATATTCGAGATTGAAGAAAAGTGGAATAATGTAATAATGATGATCATTGTAGGAATATGGAACAAAGTGCTGTATACGAGGGCGTGCTGTTAAGCAATGCCTACGATTTTTTTACGTGAAAACTCTTGAACTTTTTTGAATAACACAAACTCTACATATTTATATCTCAACGTAGTCCCCCTGGCGACGAACACATCTCTCCCAACGAGAGACCAGTTTGTTGATACCGTCAGTGTAGAATGTTTGATTTTGTTGACGGGTCCAGAACCTCGCCTCTGCTTGCACCGATTCGTCACTATTAAAAGTGAAGTCTTCGAAAGCGTTCTTTAAGTTTTGGAAAAAGATGAAAATCCGATGTGGCAAAGTATGATGGATGGATGGTAGTGAACCAAAGGCGTCAGATCGTTGCAGAAGCTGCAGCGCTGTTGTGTGATCTGGCATTTTCATGCTAAAGGGTGCTCCACGCATGGACCAACTCTCCGAATTCGAACGCTATTACAGCATGCTGCTTCTCACGCACCAACGTATTTACGTAACACACCGCCATTTTACACACTACATTTCGGAGCCCACTAGCGGCAGAGGGTTACAAATATGTAGATATGAAGAATAAAAACGCAGAATGTTGATAACGCTAGTTTTATTTCAAAAGCTTTAACAGTTTTCACGTAAAATTTTTTAAGGCGTTACTTTTGAGCAGGCCATCGTAGTTTTGGTGATAGCAGCATTCATTTTCGATGGAAAACCGCACATGGTGGCAATAATAGACAAGAAGTAATTGCTCCAGTTGCATAGCATCCAGAGTAGAATAGTGGTAGTGAGTCACATATATTAGCTATAAAAATTTTCTTACGGAAATATTCAACAGAGCTTCCGGTATTACACAAAAGGTAAATACAGTACAACGACCAAAAAGATGTCATAAATATACTTTCAGATATTAATACAATTATCATGACATAGGCGTGCTGCAAGGAATACTGGGAGGCAGAAATCGAACACTTCATTAAGAATTTTGTGTGTAATAATTAAGAAAAGTACATAAAATAATGCCAGTCAGTTATAATAGCTCTCCTGCACAAGGCATAAGAAAAATTTAATGGAATTTGACACTGTCAAATTGAGCAAGGATCTATTTGGAAAAATGTTATGTTATTCACAACTACCTCGATCACATTTGATGTATTTATGACTGTTTCTATTAATGAGTCGTCAGCAGAACTAAAAATTCAGAAAACAGAAAAATCCAAGTTTACTATTAAATATAAAAAGTTGTTTATATTTCTATTAATTTACGTTTAAAAAGAGAAACATAAAAATACTGAGAATACTTTTATTTTTATGGTTTCGTATCTCAATCGGTAAAAATGGAACAGTTACAGGATCACTTTTTTCCGTTTGTTTGTTAAGATCCATTTTGTCAGGATCTGATTGATTGGTTCAAATGGCTCTGAGCACTATGGGACTTAACATCTGTGGTCATCAGTCCCCTAGAACTTAGAACTACTTAAACCTAACTAACCTAATGACATCACACACATCCATGCTGGAGGCAGGATTCGAACCTGCGACCGTAGCAGTCGCGCGGTTCCGGACTCAGCGCCTAGAACCTCTAGACCACCGCGGCCGGCTGATCTGGTAGAGATGTCAGGTTTAAACACTAAGGTCGCGGGTCCGAATCCCGGTCGAGCCACGGTTTTTCAGTTATCGTTTTAGTCCAGCCTTCACCACAACTATGTGAGGAGTCGCCAGAAACAGCATGTGGTTCGGATTCTACGTTAAACTGCAGGTTCCCTTTTCCCTGTTGGATAACTGGACTAGGTTAGGGCTACTCGAGTCGCCGAAGTGGCGTCCAACCGAAAGGCTTGCTCCATGTCATTGAGCCACAAGAAATTGTTGTTATTATTAGCTGTGAGAGGCGTTCAATAAGTAATGTAACACATTTTTTTTTTTTCCTGAAAGGAGGTTGGCTTTATGTAGGATTCCAATACACCATATTATTCGTCACTGTTTTGGCTACAAAACCCTATTTCTCAGCATAACCTCTATTAAATGCGACTGCCTTACGCCGTCATGGCACCTGCTATATATAAATTGTATGTAAATAGCCGACCGGTCTGGCCGTGTGGTTCTAGGCGCTTCAGTCTGGAACCGCGCGTGATCGCTACGGTCGCAGGTTCGAATCTTGCCTCGGGCATGGATGTGTGTGATGTCCTTAGGTTAGTTAGGTTTAAGTAGTTCTAAGTTCTAGTGGACTGATGATCACAGATGTTAAGTCCCATAGTGCTCAGAGACATTTGAACCATTTTGTATGTAAATATTTGAAATTTAAATGCTTTCTTTTAATACGCAAGGACATTGCTTCACTGTATGTGTACATTTAGGTGCAAGTCTGTTGACGTTTCGTTGTATTTATCTGTGTTTTACTGTGAAACTTATAAGCTCTGGGAAAAAACGAAAGGAATTGTTATTTGCAACGACTAGCAACGATAATAGCAGTGCTTGTGCGTTGTAAGATCTTTGGGTAGGGAGTTGTTGCGCAGAGCGCGCGGAGAGAGTGGAAGACGGGTTCCAGCACTTGTGGTGTGCGAAACTGTGGTGCTAACGCTCTCGCAGTAGAGATTACCATTTTGGCGGCATCATGTACGCACGCGGGCAGGATGACTAGTAGCAGGAGGAAGGACAGTAGACGGGCGGAAGAGGCTGTGTTAATTACGATTGCCCATTCCTGTAACTATCCGTGGCCCCACAAGATGCTACTGTCTTCAACAACAGCAGCAGTTCCAGCAACACAGATTCGTCGTCGGCTCCCAGTTTCGTCGCACGCACAGCACTGAAGTACGACTGTTCACTGGCAGAAAGTATTAACGGTTAACCCAGCATCACAACTGAATGTGATTTGATTAATGAACTTTATTTAAACAATAATCAGTTAAATTCAGGGCGATTGGGTCCTCATTGCCCCCAGACATTGTTACCAAGGAGGGTCCTTGTTCCCTTTTTTCCTTATACGCAATCGAAGTTTGAGAATCTATCACTGGAAAAAAATCCAAACCTAAAGAAAATGCACAAATTAAGAGTGCGGAAGTTTTATTTATTATACATATAGCTTGGAGCACATGGCTGTTTGGTTTGGTACATATTCTAGTATTTAATTCTGTTCAAGTCAGTAAAATAGGCTCAGTTGTTCAGACAATAACATGAAATCCAATTTGAAAATTAAGTAACTGCAAAGTAAAAAGTGCTTGCCTTTCTCTAAATTTCTTTGATAACGTTATGTTGAGGTCTCTGAAAGTCATTGTTCATGTAACGAAGTTCAGTACTAACATATAGTTTAAGTGGATATTTTCAAATCATTGCTCGATTGCCTTTTTCAAAATTTAATGACAAACTTAACGTAAAAGTGACTACTCAGTTTTCTTTGTCATTACATACTCACTTAAAATTAGTGTCAAAAAACGTGACAACCTTCAATTGCCACATCAGTGTTTAATAATAAATGTTTTTCTTTCCCATCATCTTGTATAGGATTTTGGATGTAAATCGCCCTAGTGGGCTGGCGACCGTAATTATTTCCTTTTCGTTGATTAGTGTAACTTTCGGATTCATGATCAGTGGTACCCCTTTTCTGTACAGTATTGTTCGTGAGTGAATGCACAAAATAACTTTCATTTTTCCAAATTGTAGCCCTGTTCGGTTCAATTACTTTTTTTAATTTTAGTAGAGTTTCCTGTGAGAAAGATCGGTTGTACACTTTCCCCCTACTTATCGGTATTACTTCTTCGGGAAAGATAGCCTCATCCAATTAGAAAAATTCCATTAGGTATACACGTGATCCACAGTAATATTTTATATCGCAAGGGGGAGGAGGTTACAAGTGGATAAGTAAGAACAATCCAATTAATTTTGTATGGGCTGCTCTCGGGTGAGTAGACTTGAGTGCGGCCATGCGTTGTCACGGAAAAGGAGAAATTCGTTTGCATCATCTTGTATGAGAGTGCGCGCATGTTCCAGCATTGCAGGAGTCGCAGCTGTGTGAGGCCGGTCGGCACGCGGGGGACGGGAGAGCTTTGCGCGACCTTGTTGCATTGATGACAGACTCATCGTGCTGTTTGTTCATGAGCAGGTCTCCGTCTTTCTGAAAGCGCCTACGAATATCTGCGACGCTCTGGGTTTCCGCCAAAAGAAACGCAGCTATCGGCTTGGAACACACATTCGTTACAGACGCCGCCCTGAAGGCTGTGTGTAGCGCGGCCATCTGTCGGAACTCCATGGAACTATAGGGGCTGAAGCGACAATATTCCACAATGTCCTACACAAAATTCCGCGTTTCTTTCAACCGAAAATACCTGAGAAAAAACCTGTTGCATTATTTATTGAACGCGCCCCGTATGTACATGATTAAGTTTTACGGAACCCTCAGAGCGCGAGGCCTACTCGCAGTTGTCCCTTTTTTTTCTCTCTCTTTGTCTTTCACTTCTCATATTTTTATTTGTTTAGTAAAGTGCACAGGTTACATGAAGGAAGTATAAGTAAATAGTGAAATATCCATATCCTCTGAGTATGGCAAGGCACGTAATCTGCATGAAAAAGTATGATGTGGATCTTTGTCAAGAACTGAATCTCAGTCGACTGATGAAGCAACTGTGACTACTGCGCCCCACCCATTAGCAGTATTTTTTTCAGTTCTTCTCTCTTTATGACTTCCTTGGCTCTCCACTTTCTTTCTTATCTCCTCGATTAATGTGAGCAACGGATCTCTCGATGTCAAAATGGTTCAAATGGCTCTGAGCACTATGGGACTTAACTTCTGAGGTCATCAGTCCCCTACGACTTAGAACTACTTAAACCTAACTAACCTAAGGACATCACACACATCCACGCTCGAGGCAGGATTCGAACTTACGACCGTAGCGGTCGCGCGGTTGCAGATTGTAGCGCCTAGAACCACTCGGCCTCTCGATGTCATCTGGACTAGTTGAGACCGCTTCATTTACTGTTTTTGGACAGTTATTTATTTTTGCTAACATTTGAGTCACGAAGTCAATCCCTCCAGGCCATATTATACACTTTCCCGAGATCCGCGCTAGTTGTATGTGGCCTGCATATCTACTCAATCACTATCCAAAAGTCCCGGCCTCTGGTGAACGTCAGGATAAAGACAGATGCATGTACGGCTATGTTTGACCGTTGAGCTATCACTCAATGAGTATATTAGTTTGATTACATTAAACAGAGAGCCTCCTTCAGTTCCATTTCATTCTCTAACTTCTTCTTCCCGTACTATCGTGAGAGAGGCGGAGCACTGGTGAAGTATGGTGGTACAAATACCCCCCCCCCCCTCCTCCTGTCATCGAGATTTAGGTTTCCAGTAATTTCTTTCAATTTGTTAAGATGAATGTCGGGATGGCTCCTTTTAAAGGGATCGTCAAATTACCCTCCGCATCCATTTCCAATTCTAGCTTGTGCTTGTGTATCTCTGACAACCTCGCCGTTCACGAGATGTGAAATCACGTTCTTCCTTCCATCCATTCTGATGACGGATTGCAATTACTTAAATTTAGCTACCTCTTCTAACAACCGTAACCCATCGTGATTTGTTGTCTTTTTTCTCCTTTGGTAATAGTGGTGGACTCAGTCTTCCCAAAATTCACATTCTTCCTTTGCCTTTTTTCCCATTGATGATGATGATGATGATGATGATGATGATGATGCAAAACATGTTTTGTTCAGAGCATACTATCAAGAGCTGACCTGAATATTCCAAACCACTCATTTTAGGATCAAGCAGAATCCTATACTCTGTTTGTTTGTTGCTACAGGACTGCACTGTCTTTTCAATGTACACAAATAGAAAAAAAAATCACACCACCAAGAAGTAGTTGTGCATAAAAGAAAGTTGGCAGGCGTGTTTTTTATCTGAAAGTTGACTCCGATTCAGATTTCGCACCAGTCGCATAAGAAGGCGCTATTAGCTCCACTGTGAGGATGTAAATCAGTTTTGCTTTAAATAGACACTCTCAAGGTCGTGAACGTTTGTTACCTCTGAGATTGGATGTGGCGAGTTGATGTCAGTAAAGAATGCCTTTAAGGTGGCAAAGACACCTCACTGAGGTTGGACAAGGTTATACAATAGGGTTGCGAGAAGCTGGGACTAAGCAGAAATGTAGCCACTGTGCATGATTGCTGGCAGCGGTGATCACGAGAATGTAAGGTCGCACAAAAAAAAAAAAAAAATAAAATAAAAAAAAATACCGGGCTCCGAATGGTTCAAATGGCTCTGAGCACTATGGGACTTAACTACTGAGGTCATCAGTCCCCTAGAACTTAGAACTACTTAATCCTAACTAACCTAAGGACATCACACACATCCATACCGAAGGCAGGATTCGAACCTGCGACCGTAGCGGCCGCACGGTTCCAGACTGTAGCGCCTATAACCGCTCGGTCACTCCGGCCGGCGGCTCCGAATGGCCACGTGACAATACGGAGACGGAAGACCACCGTGTTAGGCCTATGGATCTGGCGCATCGTACTGCATCTGCAGCAGCAATTTCAACAGCAGTTGGCACCACAGTGACGCAATAAACTGTCCAAATCAGTTACTACAAGGACATCTCCAGCCAGACGTCCTGCAGCGTGCATTCCAGTGACCCTAAACCACCGTCATTTGCCACTTCAGTGGTGTCAAGCGAAAGCTCTTCGGAACGAAAGGTGAAGGTCTACTCTGTTTTCCGATGAAAGTTGGGTCTAACTCCGTGCCAGTGTCGTGTGTTGGTCGAAGGAGGTCAGTTGAGGGCGATTCCCGTGACGGCGGAAGCACTATCGGGGTTATCCCACGCACGCTCAATGCAAATTTGTACGTCAGTCTGCTGATTCGACCTGGTGTGCTGCCATTCATGAACAGTGTTCTACGGGGTGTTTTCCAAGAGTATAATGTTCGCCCACATACCGCCGCTGTATCAGCAGATGTGTCTCCAATAGAGTACATATGGGACATCATCGCACAATTCATTCGCAAACAGCGTTAATCGTTCATTTAATAGCCGACGAAGTGCATCAGGTTTGGAAATCCATCCTACAAAACGAAAGCTGCACGTTTGCACGCTTGCATTCAATATTCTGACTGTTACATCGGTTATTAACGTGCCAGCTTTTTATATTAGCAGAAACTTATCTCGTGGTTAAATTAACCTGTGAATTTGCAATGTTAATCACTTAAATATGTTACCTAGACAATTGTATTCCCGAAATTACATTACTCTACGTTAATTATTTTTGGTGTTGCGATGTTTTTGCGTCAGTGCGTATCACAAAACGCAGGGGATCGTGGCTGCAGTCTTGCCGGATTTTGTAAAATGACTTTTTTTTAATAATAATATATATGTGTTTGGAGAGAGAGAGATTGAGTTTTGATTGAGATTTTTACTTTAAGTCGTAGCTGGTACGTGAATTCTGGTTGCTGCCTCCTCGAATGATCAGCTTCTGCACCAGTTGTTGACGTATTGCAATTTGTAGGAAGTTATCGTTCTTTAAGGTTTAAAATACGACTCTGTTACTTACTTGGCCGTATTGCGGATAGCTTTGAACCCAAATTTTCGTAGCTTTTCATACCTATGGGACCACTGATGGAAGTAAGTAAGATCAAACAGCAATCTGTTTTTCGTGAGAAAAGGAGATTGCTTGACACACAAACTTCCTTCAAACTGCACGTCCTGCTACATCAAAATTGGTCAGTGGAGTTCAGCACCATACTATTGTACAAGAACATTATCCAATTACTGTAGTCAAGAAATTATGAGAGGTTGTTACTTATTGAATGAAAACTATAGAGAATGCATTTCTTTTCCTGTATTTTAGTGAACTTTGTACACTTACAATTCTGTCGATTGATAAACGGCGACGACAATGAAGTTTACCTCCTTTTCCAAAAACAAGATATTTCTGTTCTTCACTTCCAGAAAATTTGTATACATAAATGTTTTGCAACTCTTACACATACTTCTCTCGTTTTTATCACTAGAATATCAATTTTCATTAAATGTAACAATATGTTCTGAGCGACGGCCTAGCAACAGAGTAACAGTCTTTTTTTTAATAAAATCAATTGTCTTTTTTTTTGCAGTCGATACTCAAAGATTCTCTAATACTATCGTTGCGGGGATTGCGCGCTAAAGAGTTTCTTGCTGTCCAGCTGCGCTTCACTTCACTTCAAGTACTTTTTGAATCACATTTACATTTTCGGTATTTACATACATTTCGGTATTCTCAGAATAAAATCAGGCACAAATTAGTTAAAGAAAAAAAGCAGTGAGGCACACATAACATTACAATTTCTAACCTCGTAGTGGAGCATCCAATCACACATTTAAGTTGTAGGGAGCAGTCCAGAACATGTCGTTGGGACTATATCTATTCGGAATAACCAGCCATGTCGCCTGGCAGAACATTGCGCATTCCTCCGCGGAGGCGCTACGGCAGGCGCAACGCAAGCTGCGGCGACCGGCAGCTGCGGTGCTTTATGTGTGTCATTAAAGGCGCGGCGGCTGCCGCCGTGTCCGCGTCTGCGTCTGCATCTGCATCTGCAGCTGGTTTTAGCCGCGCTTTGTCTCGGCGTTTCCCGGAAGACGGCGCCGTGTTATGGCTGCGAGCGCGCGGCGGAGGCCAACCCGACACACACACACACACACACACACACCGCGGCGGCAGTTACACCACTCCGGCTCCCCCACCTGCCTGCCCATCAGCTCGTGTTCCCACCCGCCTCTGATCTGGGCCGTTTCAGGCTTCGCAGACTGGACAGGTGTTCGCAGAAACGGCTCCAAGCATCTGCCCGGAAATTAAATTTTAATGGAACTGCTACTCATAAGCTCTCTTCGTTTCAGGCTTACGATGATATTGCAGTACTGCACTGCGTAGAGTTGCATCGGATTTCCTTCACGTTTCACCATCTCCAACAGATATATAAGGGGCAGTCAAATAAAAACAACACAGATGAAAAGAAGTAATCGACATAACTGTTACAAGGGGAGTAGGATAAGTACACTACTGGCCATTAAAATTGCTACACCACGAAGATGACGTGCTACAGACGCGAAATTTAACCGACAGGAAGAAGATGCTGTGATATGCAAATGATTTGCTTTTCAGAACATTCACACAAGGTTGGCGCCGGTGGCGACACCTACAACGTGCTGACATGACGAAAGTTTCCAACCGATTTCTCATACACATACACAAACAGCACTTGACCGGCGTTGCTTGGTGAAACGTTGTGATGCCTCGTGTAAGAAGGAGAAATGCGTACCATCACGTTTCCGACTTTGATAAATGTCGGATTGTAGCCTATCGCGATTGCGGATTATCGTATCGCGACACTGCTGCTCGCGTTGCTCGAGATCCAATGACTGTCAGAGAATATGGAATCGGTGGGTTCAGGAGGGTAATACGGAACGCTGTGCTGGATCCCAACGGCCTCGTATCACTAGCAGTCGAGAGGGCAGGCATCTTATCCGCATGGCTGTCACGGATCGTGCAGCCACGCCTCGATACCTGAGTCAACAGACGGGAACGTTTGCAAGACAACAACCATCTGCACGAACAGTTGGACGACGTTTGCAGCAGCATGGACTGTCAGGTCGGAGACCATGTCTGCGGTTACCCTTGACGCTGCATCACAGACAGAGGCGCCTGCGATGGTGTACTCAACGACGAACCTGGGTGCACGGAGCCGGCCAAAGTGGCCGTGCGGTTAAAGGCGCTGCAGTCTGGAACCGCAAGACCGCTACGGTCGCAGGTTCGAATCCTGCCTCGGGCATGGATGTTTGTGATGTCCTTAGGTTAGTTAGGTTTAACTAGTTCTGAGTTCTAGGGGATTAATGACCTCAGCAGTTGAGTCCTATAGTGCTCAGAGCCATTTGACCCTGGGTGCACGAATGGCAAAACGTCATTTTTTCGGATGAATCCAAGTTCTGTTTACAGCATCATGATGGTCGCATCCGTGTTTGTCGACATTGCGGTGAACGCACATTGGAAGCGTGTATTCGTCATCGCCATACTGGCGTATCACCCGGCGCTCCAGGAGTCACACCAGGGAGTTGCAGCCCGGCACACAGGAGACAGGACAGGTTTGTGCGACCTTGTTGCGATGATGACTGTGTCCTCACTCTACGACCACTGTGCTTTTATTCACTGCCAGGTCTCCGTTGACCTACTGCAAAGAGCCTACGGATGTCTGCGATGCTATTCTGCCAAAATAAACTCAGTCATAGCCCTGCCGTTCAAATGGTTCAGATGGCTCTGAGCACTATGAAACTTAACCTCTGAGGTCATCAGTCCCATAGACGTAGAACTACTTAAACCTAACTAACCTAAGGACATCACATACATCGAACCTGCGACCATAGCGATCGCGCGTTTACAGACTGTAGCGCCTTGAACCGCTGCCCACCCCACACAGCTCTATGCTTTGAACGCATCTGCTTTACAGACGTCATTTTGAAGGCTACATATAGCGGCGCCACCTATCGGAACTTCATGGGACAGCAGGGGCTGAAGCAGGAATATTCCAGACGTCAATTTTTTCAACGGAAATTGGCACAGAAAAAACATGTGTTGCATTATTTACTGAACGCCCCTCCTAGTACACTTATCCCATTGTGATAGAAGACGGCCAGTGCCTTCGTAGAAACGTATTTGCGGTTGCAAACGGAACCATGATTGCATCCAGAAGTGCACTTCTACGTCCGAAGCAAATCAACGGCCGCGAACGTCTTTCTTCAGGCTTCCAAAAAAGTGGAAAACGCATGGGGAGACATCGAGACCATATGGAGGATGTATAAGGGTTTTCCAGCGAAATTTCCGCACCATAGTCGAAACAATTGGCATGCCAGCTTCGGGAAAGTCGCGATGATTTTGTTTCTCTGCAAGGACCGCTGTCCATTGACTTTGTGGAACACGGCGCCGCAATTAACGCACAGCGGTACGTTGACACTTTGCAGAAACTGAAGCGTGTCTTCAAGTCCAGACGGTGAGGAATGTTCTCAGACGGCATCATTCTGTTGCAGGGTAATGCTCGCCCACATGTTCCCGTGATTGTTTCGAGTACGCTGCAGACGTTTCGCTGGAAAGCCCTCACATATTCTCCTTAAAGTCCCGATTTCTCCCCATTCGATTTCCATATTTTTTGGAGCCCTGAGGAAAGACATTCGTGCCGGCCGAAGTGGCCGTGCGGTTAAAGGCGCTGCAGTCTGGAACCGCAAGACCGCTACGGTCGCAGGTTCGAATCCTGCCTCGGGCATGGATGTTTGTGATGTCCTTAGGTTAGTTAGGTTTAACTAGTTCTAAGTTCTAGGGGACTAATGACCTCAGCAGTTGAGTCCCATAGTGCTCAGAGCAATTTGAATTTGAAAGACATTCGTAGCCGTCGATTTCCTTCGGACTTCGTCCACGAATGTCTTTCCTCAGGGATCGATTTCCTTCGGACGACCGAGCGAGATGGCGCAGTGGCTAGCACACTGGACTCGTATTCGGAAGGACGACGGTTCAATCCCGCGTCCGGCCACCCTGATTTAGGTTTTCTGCGATTTCCCTAAATCCCTCCAGGCAAATGGCGGGAGAGTTGCTTTGAAAGGGCACCGCCGACTTCCTTCGCCATCCTTCCCTAATCCGATGAGACCGATGACCTCGCTGTCTGGTCTCCCCCCCCCCCAGACAACCCAACCCAACCCTTCGGACGAAGAAGTGCATGACTGGCTACAATCATGGTTCGGTAGGTAACCGGAAACACATTTCCATGAAAGTATTGACCGTCTTGTCTCACAGTGAGATAAATGTATTGACAGAACTCATTTATCTATGAGGAAGACTTACACGGTAAAATATGGTAATACCCACTAGGATATAAACAAAGTATGAATGCTGCAAATACTGAAAACTGCCAATTACTGTTGCTAACTGGAAAGGTATACCAATCCCTAAGTTAAATAATGTGGTCAATAAATACTATAGTAGCTTCAGTCATACAAAAACATGGTAGTAAAAATGCGTTAGGATTGGAAGACGAATGTAAATTAAATAGTAGTCTTAGATTCTTTCGCTAGCATGCTGGAAAACTGTAAATCATTTCGAAGTAGATTTATGAAACGCAACTCTGTCCTATGTTGGCATACTTTTTACTCTTGTGAGATTCATATACGGTTAGAGGCGAAATGCGCTGACCAAGTCATTAAAGCAGAGATACTGAAAATCCAACGGAGAGCGGCACATTTCTTCGATGAATTGTTTGGCAAGTGCGAGAGCGTTACAGAAATGCAAAACGAACTTCAGTGGCAGACATTACAAAAGAGATGCTGTGCATCACGGAGATGTTTCTTTAAAGTCAGTACCGCCATTAGACTGTTTTTTATTTGCAATTTTACATTTATACGATCATGATTTCGGCTTCAAAGTGCCATTATCTAGTGTTTTAAGTGTTATACAGTGGCTAAGATGGCATACTGTCGTATTTAAAATACACTATTAGACACATTGTGTATTTTACACATAGTTTATTTTAAATACGACAGTATGCCACCTTAGGCACTGTATAATGCTTAAAACACTTGATAATGGCACTTTGAAGCCGAAATAATTATCGTATAAATGTAACACTGCAAATAAAAAACAGTCTAATGGTGGTACTGACTTTAAAGAAATATATTATGACTGTGGCCCCATATTATTAAAAAATTATTACGGAGAGGTTTGCTGTTGAAATTTCAAGAGCGTCCGTCCCAAGAACAATCGGGAACATGTTACTGCCTCCAGCGTACGTATAGCGTACCACGACGAAAATATCAGAGAAATTAGACCATCCTGCAAATCGCCTAAAGCGATTTAAAGAAACCACGAAAATCCTACATTTGGACTGCATACTGGGATTAAGCTACCGCCCCTCCCGAATGCTGTTCCAGTGTCTCATCAATGTGCCACCTTGCTGTGTGTTGTGCGTCAGAAGATTACAAAGAAAGCTGGGTTTTTGGGAAATACTTTTCGTTTTAGGAGACGGTGTTTGGCTTGATAGAAACGTTTATTTATTTTTTGACAATCACTTTTTATGACACATTCATAATCTGTTTCGGCCACAGTGGCCATCTTCACATGCAGTAAAACATACAGGACTTATATTAAGACCTTAAAGCTACTTGTGGGCTAACTAAAGTGCTGTTAAACTAAATGTGGATCATACCCAAGAGCGGCATTTGATGAACAAATGTGCATGCGTTGGTAAACTAAATATAACACTAAAAATCAAGGAATTGTGTAGATCCAGCTAGACATACCCCTCTTTCTCTAGTCTTTGCCTTAGACGAAGTGCGTACTCTACAATACAATCCTTACTTTTTAAACCATAAACTATGGCAAATAATACAATAATATTGCAATCAGTTATTCGTAAAATACAAAAATAAATTACAACTCGTTAAGTCAATAAAACCACATTTAAAATAAAGTCTTCAAAATAAAAGAAGGAGAAATCCCTAAGGCCCAAATTTCCGACGTCTGGTGACTCTGCACGTCAGGCTGCCAGATGTTTAAGCCACTGCCCCTAAGGTTAGGAGAAACGACGCGGACCAGCCGACAGCCGGCCGGGGTGGCCGAGCGGTTCTAGGCGCTACAGTCTGGAACTGCGCGACCGCTACAGTCGCAGGTTCGAATCCTGCCTCGGGCATGGACGTGTGTGATGTCCTTAGGTTAGTTGGGTTTAAGTAGTTCTAAGTTCTAGGGGACAGATGACCTCAGAAGTTAAGTCCCATAGTGCTCAGAGCCGTTTGAACCATTCTTGAACCAGCCGACAAGGCCGACTTTCTGCTGCACCTCTCTTATATTCCTCGTCCGGCTGCGAAGTGTTTACATTTGTTAGATGTCAGGAAGTGAAGGCGCAGCCCAGACGGCACAGTGCAGCACTCGGTCGCAGGGAGACCGCATCATGAGATGGAGCGTTTATGTAGGAAGCAGCGACTACCTCAACTGAACAGATCCTCGCAGATAGGGCTATCAAAGTCTGCATCTGTTGCAAACTCATTCTGTTCATTGAAGAGGTTTTCCGGTTCCTCCTGCTCCGTAATATAAATATCCAGTTTTTATAAAATGACTAACCGTTTACTTTATTGAGCTTTACGTAAAATTTGTAGTTGCTCGTCAACATTAACAATATATGTACCTCCTTTTGCATATGTAGGCCTAATGCTGTCTCATTGCTGGTATGAGTGTGCTCCTTCAATCTCAGGTCAAAGAATCTGCCTGCCTGAGGGAGCTTTCTTCGCAGTTACAGCATGTTATTTTACAGAACCGAGATTTCCCATATTTATAATTATTAAGTGGCAAATTATGACGCACTCGTGTTTTAATACTATCTGATATTCTGAATGCAAAAGTACGCTTAGTTGGATCCATATAATTCCTTGATTTTTGATATTACATTCAATCTGACAACGGTTGAACGTTTGTTCACGGTATGTCACCCTTAGGTATGATCCACGTGTAATTTAATGGCACTATACTTAGCTACTCTCTCGTATAGTTTGGTGTGATTTGTTTACAAGTACAAAGTTTCCGTAAAGTGCCCCTATCATTTCAAAAGATCATAAATTGGAAACTATTAGAGATGTAGAATTGTGATATGTTGTAAAACGTTTAACAGCTCCCAAAGTTGTTTTTTCTTTTGTCCTTTGTTGGAAATTTGACTTGGAGTGCATCAAAATAGCGATGGACTTGGAGAAGACACAATGTATCTTTTGATACGCCGAATCAAAATCTATGACAACGGTATTACAGAATCATCGACGCAAAACAATCATTAAGAGGTAGACAGTGTCACCCCGTTCACAAGCACGTGTTAATAGACTGCCAAGCTCCATTTCAGCGCAGCACACACATGCCAAATCGTCGTGCATCACGCGAATTACAGGAAGCAAATCAACTGTCCATAAAGAATTACAAAAGCGGTTACGCCTATTTACGTACAAAGTGCAAATGGTCCAAGTTTTGCAGCCAGACTATCGCCCTTGCCATAGACATTCGCTTGTTTCAAGCTGTCTTCCGTACACGCTCACAATGAAATGTGGCTGTTTTCAGATGAAGCAACGTCGCACATTTCTTGACATATGACCGCTACAACATTTGGATTTGTGGTTCTGAAAGCCTGCACAAAGGACTTGAACGCATACATGATAGCCCGTAGTTTGGTTTGGCTTAGTGCCCGATAGAGTGATGGTTTTTCATAGAGAAAACTATAATCGGAAATATTTGCCTGGACATGCTCGAACAGTTCCTGCAACCGCAGATTAAAGAGCTCGAACCGTCTATCACCCGCCAGTTTGACAGTGCTCTACCACATTATACGAGTTTCGAGTTTGAATGCGCGGGATGTCTTGCAAGACACATTTCCTGAGAGCTGGATGGATCATGATCGCATGGCCTTCTCGCTCTCCCTGTCACACCATTAGACTTTTTTTTGTACGTTTACGTCACGGGTCGTGTGTACACTACACCAGTGATGACAATGCTACACTTCGTGCACGAATCGGTGAGGCAGTCAGAACTGTTTATGCTGCAGTGCTGACCAGTACATGGGTAGAATTCTAATATCGACATGATGTTCTAAGAGCAACGAGTGGAACACGCAGTGAAATTCTAGAATAACAGAAAAAAACCTTTAGAGCTGCTGAATGTTTCACACCAAATCAGTTTTCGAATTATGGTTTTTTGAAACGATAGAGAGACTTCACAGACACACCTGTATAGAAGTAAGTGTATATCTACAATAATTAAAACAGCAGCGAGAACTATTGCGTCACTTCACAATAGGTTTCTTGTTGACGCGTGAAACTTAATAAGCAACTTAAATTACACACTATTTTCTATACACAATCACTAACATAAAGCTTCAGACAAAACTGCAATACAGTCTTCACAGAAACTAGAGATCAATACGCGATGGTTAAAGCAGTGTAACCGTCCAGCCACACAGACTTGATGTTTCCCATTGCTCTCAAAAGTCTCCTACGCCAACTGACGTGTTGGTTTAATTTAAGAGCACACGGCCAGTTTGCTTCTCCAGTCGGAGCTTTCGTCTCTCCTCCGATGATCTCGTCGTTGAAGGGACGTTAAATCCTTTCTTCTTCTAAATGTATCAGAGAAATGTCACTGCTTTACCTCGTTAGAGCCGTAAGAGACTGGCTCCGACTGGGCTGCCCGTATGTAGAGTTTCAACACATAACTACAGAACCATTTATCAGTAGATTTAGTACTGTTTAGGACTTAGGTTATATGTTGCCAGAACCTAAGTTATATTTAGACATACTCCCTGCCTTCAATAATTTTTTCTTCGTATGTTTTACATCTATGGATTAGTTTCAGTTATTCCTTCCAAGGCCTGTTCGGACGGAGTTTAGTTTAGTTACCCTGCTCGCAACTGCAAACTGTGTAGTTCTGTCGTAGACCAGCGCTGATTGCACTATATGACATGAGCTAAATTTCACAAAATCATCCGGCTGCCTAGTATACGCACATTTAATGTGAAATTGTTATAATGCGAGATGTCTTCACCACTAAACGGCAGATGGTACCCCAGAAACTAAACAAACGCATTATGACATACGCAATAATCTGGTCCATGAACCCTTGTACAATAATTCATAATGTATGTCATTTGTTTCGTCCTTTGACATGTCTCTGGACTTGTAAGTTGGGTCGACTAGTAGCTCATCAGTTTTGTTCCTAGTGGAAAGTATATTAGTAACGCCAAATATCTAGAAAACAGACTGAAATTGTGGTTGAAGGTTGAACTAAGGTCGGTCTTGTACTGTGACTTTGTTCCATCCTCTGCACATACGGTAGCCTCCATTCCGTTAGATCTAATCTCCATCAGATAGCAATTTTTGGGGAACTGGCGGCTTTTCTAACAAGGGAAACTCCACAAGCCGCCACACCCCCCTCCCTCCCTCAGACTGAGTGGTAAGATGTCGCAGTGGATAGCCCGTCAAAAATTGAACACAGATCTAGCACGAAAACAGAAAGAAGGTGCACTGAACTGTGAAGAAAGAAACAAAATATAAACGGCCCACGCTCAAGAAGAGCAATATCGAGCGTCTTTAAATAGCCACGGCGTTGTGGTTATGTGGTAACCGTGTGGGACTACGACGGGGGAGTTCCGTGTTCAACTCTCCCTCGTGTCCTATTTTCTTTTTTTCCCCAAAATTAAGAGCTGTCTGTCTGGTCACTGACATGTCTGTTCACTGTATTCAAATTTGTGCCTGTGTCGTGATGTAACGTCCATTTGCAACAGCGAGGTGTAAGGAAGGGGCCTCCAGACGTTTGCATCTCCTGTTTGTTCTACCCAAGCACCACATGTTATGACTCTTGCGTTCCGTTTTGGAAGTTTTGACTCTTGAATCCCTTTGTTGCAATATAGTTCACACCCATTTATTTGTTGTTTCATTTCTGTGAGAGGGCTGTGCGGCATTTCACCTGCTCTCACTGTTACTTACGACGGTAATATATTCTTACCACACGACTCAAATTCTGTAATCAGTGTATAGTATGACAATTGCCAAAACTACAGACCGGACGGAAAGTTCATAATTTTGTGAAAAAGAATGGAGCACGAGGGAGATTTGAACACGGATCTCTTTGACCATTCAAGCACGTAGCCGCAGTTCCTGTAATTCGCTCGATGTTGCACACCTAGAACTTGGGTCGTTCCCTGTTTCTATTTTGTTTCTTTCTTCACTGTTCAGTAAACCTTCTTCCTATTTTTGTGCTTGATTTGTGTTCAGTTTTTGGCGGGTTATCCACTCGGCCATTTTACGGCTAATTCTAAGGGGGAGGGGGGGAGTGCGATGGGGAGTTTCCCTTATAAGCAATGACACGCATTTTAAGGTGTCTTTTTTGATTTCTCGTAACAAAATACTGTATTATGAATCGAACAGGAAAACGGGTCATGTCATACACTGCACAGTGGCTAATCTTGCTGTCCCTGATGAAACACATACATTTAATGTCCGAAAGAGTCCTCAATTTAGCAATTTTACGCCGACGAACATAAGACCAAGGCCTTCTGCAAGAATAGCATCACGGCTTTCCGACGACTGACTAACGCTGACTAGTCGCAGATTGATTTCGTATGTTTACATTGAAGTTTGTGTAACATTATTATTTAATTTCATGTAATTTAACAAAATAAAATAATTACTGAGGTAGGATTCCTCTTCCTACTTCGGCGTAGTGTGTCAAGCGTCTGCGTCTTTGAATGGCTGATTATTGTTTGTGCGCTTGGCGTCGTGGTCATACTATTACAGATGAGTATGAAAACGTGCAAAAAATTAGAGAATGGTACCCAGTGTATACAATACGTAATGCCTCTCCTCCTAAAAGTCGTGGCTAAACGTGCCAAGCTTAACGTCTCCTTCTGACGCAGAAAATACAACGGTAAGGTTTGCAAGTTAGCCCAAGACATTGGCACGCAATCTGGCGATCATGGACTGTCCACCTCTTGCTGTCCTCTCGCTGCCGAAATTCTGTCATTGATAATTTCTTGCGGCACCGTAGTTCTCGGAGATCGAGCGCCACCGCAACGTCATATGTTAACTACCTCGACCACTGAGGCGGATACCTCTCGAAAACTAGGGTTACGTTTGCTTAACAGCCTTGCTACCGGTACAGCGCTGCTCTCTGCTTTCCTATCGCTAAATGTGCAGGGATCTCGCTTCGCACCGGGAACCACTACCTTGCAGCTCTTAACGTCGCTAGTTGCAAAACGATATTCTGTATATCCTCTTACGACAGTAATAGTGGCTCGTTCACACCAAAGAGGTGGGTATTGCGAGAAGAAAGAAGAGTTAAGGATACACCCTTTGAATATAGACAGTCCACACTTCACATATTTTCAGCAGTTCTAACAACAGTTTAAAAATTATACAAAACACTTTTTCAGACAGTTATGAGGGTCACAACAAACTTTGCAGTTTATTTTAAAATTTATTGAGCTACAAATAGGAAAACACACGAAGATTTGGCATGGAACACTACTGATGCAGTTTCTGTAGAAGAGCTATTGGTAGGGATTACTCGCTATGAGATAAAATTTCGTCAGTTTTTATCCGTATCTACATCATGTGCTACATCTACCACTTGTAGATTTTCGTCCTGATATTTTATAGAAAAATAGGAAACCATAAATTAGGTGAAAACAGAAAATAATTTCCAAAAATTATTACACCCAGTATTATCCATCATGAAGCTGTTGTAATACTCTCTAGGTCTCTGGTCCCAGACAGCTTTTAGTCCAGACATGGCTGCAATAAGAGCCTGTTTAAAACTGTCACTTTTAGATGTGACTCTCGACATTATCTCGTAATCTCACAACAAACTTTACTGTCTGCATATTGTGGTTTCATTGGCAGGGTACTGGGAAAATGCGCAAAGTCTGCGATGGAGATTGCTTACAACGCATTCGTGCAGTTCGTCCAGAATATTGTTCAAGCACGTGGGATGCATACCAATTAGGGTTACCAGCAGGTATTGAATGTGTACAGAGAAGGTCTTCACCAGTGGTGACACGTTTGTTTAACTGGAGAGCGTCGCGGAAATGCAGAGAAACCTGAGTTGGCAGATGCTGGAACACAGGAGCAAATTATGTCGCGAAAAACAAGTTACAAAGTTTCATGTACAATTAGTGTAAAATGAGAATGACAGGAACAAGGACACACACTGACAAATCTTGTACAGACACATTAAAGGTACAATCATTTACATCTCTCCTACAACGAGAGACACATGCCGATCACTGCCACTTCCGCCATACCCAGACTATACTAAAGGGGACCTGACTGAGCGTGGAACGAAAGGAAACTTTTTGGAACGCCCTGGACATCTTACAAAGCCACACAAAACCTCGTAATATCACATCTTTACATGTGAGGACTAGAGTTTGCGAGTGACAGAGCTATTTGGCGATCAGAACATACGGGTGCGGCTTGATTTGGAAACGCAGAGCGGTGCAGCAGTTAGCGTCGCCTCCTCCCCTCCCCCCCCCCCCCCAACCCCCAGGGAGGACAGGCCACAGCACAGTCTTTTGTTTCGCGACCCGCCGCGGCCGCTGCGCTTCACTGGCGCCTGGCTGGCGTTTGACAAACGACCGGACCGCCCGATCACGCCGCTCCCAATCACTATCGGCTCAATTACCGCGTGATTGATTCGACTGCGCCTTCCCCTAATTGGGAACACTTGTATCCGCTTTTCAATACCGCTACGTGACTTTCCATCCTGCAGGGGGATCATCCAGAGGAACAGATACACGAGTACGACCTAGTTCCCGTCTAGATTTCGGCGCCGATGTTAGTTCTTTATTTGTAACTTACGGGATTTCGTAGATTACTCAGATTAATGTATTTGCACACCCCGTCCTCCTAAGTTCACCGTGATAATGATACTGACACACCGACGTGACATTCGTAACATGATTTGCACAGACTGCCGACCTTGCATTGAAATGTTTATGCTTCCCGTAATAAATAAAATCCAACACAAGTACCCCGTTGCTAGGTGCAAGCTCGGGGGTCTCGGGCTCCGTTTCCAACGAGAATTCCAAATTTATCTGGCACACTGGAATAGCGTCCTCTGCACCTGAAGTCAAATGGAACTGCTTGCATCAATAATCAACATTCCATATACATGAGCCACCGAAATGACATAAAATAAAGAGTTGCAATAGCCTGACAGCCTCAAGAGCCATTTGTTCATTACTTTTTATAACATTACTTCTTTTCTAAGGTTATAACATACCGGACAAATATTTCCACTCAGGACCCCCCCCCCCCCCCCCCCAAACAGAAAAAGATCGAGTAAAGAACGTAATAACAATGTACAACCTTACTCTTTACTGGGCAAGGTGTTACCTACCTTGATCCACCTCGATGTAGGCTCACTAAACTGGAACACAATGAACAAAGAAATGTGGTGATCAAGATTTTGCAAATTCTGACAATTCATTACCATCGAGAGGGATCTACTATGAATCACTAATGATCTGGAACAATATACTGTAAGTTCGCAGTTTCAATGGAGAGATAAATCTGAAGCGGGTACCAAAATAAAAGGCGACATTGTGTATTTGAATTAGTGGTAATGCATTAAATAATTTCTGAAACACTGATTGGCCAGTTGAGGTCAAATATTTGATACTGCACTCACCAAAACTAATTGTACGATCTCAAATCATCCAAACACATTCTTGAAGAGATACGATTTTGGAAAAAGTAATTATATAACAGCTTTCCTCGAGGCGAAAGCGATCATAAAAGGACTAAGTCGGAGACAGCGGAAGAAAATGTAAACCTGAACGTGAATAGTTTGCAACTCTACTGCCACATACAAGCTTCAACGAGCTAATTGGTTCAAGGACTTCCCTAATCATCTCGGACTGATGCTCCGAAAACTTGTGATTCTTTCTACATGGAATAAATTGTAACTATAATAGATGCATAAGTTCAGAATCTGAAGTCGAACTGCCCATTGAAGACCAAAAAGTTGATTGTGTAAGTGATTGCTTCTGATGCATGCCTAAACCATACCTGACAGAAAAATCTTATTTTAATAAACTTACGTGCAGTATTTAACTGGTATAAAAGAAGAAAGGTAATTTTACAGTAAAATGATCTAAAGATAAGATTGACTGAATGAGGACTGAATCAAAAGGAAGTGTCTGTCAACGGGAGGCAATGCTACAAGAATCAACCCGTAGCATTTAGGGCTGAGCTCCTTAGTGAAAGATACGGGAAGTGAGAGCAGTATCTCAAATTAGTAATTGTTTCTGGGGTAGATGTCACAATCTCTTTGCGGAGTCAACTAACGCCCAAACATAAGCTAACGGACAAAATATCACACACCCCCTAAAATAAGATATTGGTCACTTGGGGCGCTGTATATGGTGAAGATCTGGTGCCAAACAGTCATGTGACATTTCACGGCCGGCCGCGATGGCCAAGCGGTTCTAGGCGCTTCAGTCCGGAACCGCACGACTGCTACGGTCGCAGGTTCGAATCCTGCCTCGGGCATGGATGTGTGTGATGTCCTTAGGATAGGTTTAAGTAGTTCTAAGTTATAGGGGACTGATGACCTCAGATGTTAAGTCCCATAGTGCTCAGAGCCATTTTGACGTTTCATGACAGAGTAAGTCATGGCAGTAAAGTGGTGTGTACGCGCCAGTCGGAAGTTGTGATCGCTGCAGTAAGATGACTCGACATGGAACGAGATTGACAGAAAGTAGTTATCGTGTCTACACGAGCCCGTGACCACACCGTGAATGAAGTTGCCCCATTTGTTAGTGTTCAACGCGGACTGTCCAAGTGTCTACAAGAAAAGGTCTATCACTCGCAGCCATTTAACACCACATAAGAACAATGGTCGAAACACCTCCTAACCGACCGTCCAGACACGAGTATCACGCCTTGTCAGTGACAATCGGTTTCAAACACAACAGGGATTGTTACTGCCAGAGTATGTAAATACAGTTCAGCAATTTTCAACATTGCGAAGGGAACTGCATCCATTGGACGTTTGGAGTCGGGTACCTCGCGATACAAAGAGCTGCACGTCTTCGGTGGGCCAAACAACTCAGAAAGCGGACAGTAGCTGACTGGAATCATTTGGTGTGCTCGTACGAGTCGCGATTTTACCACTTTTGTAATGGTGCATGTGCAGTGAGGCTTTTAACCAGCAGTGTATGAGGGTGCAGCTCTGATCGGAGGAGGGTCTGTGAAATTTTGGGGATTTTTTCGACCCATGATTTGGGTCCACTCATTCATGTTACCGTGAATATGAAAAACAATGTCTGTTTCAGTAGCGACGGTGGCCTAGTGTTGCCCACTTTTCCACATCTTCGTGATGAGTATGCTACAGACACCGCCAAGATGACGACAGCCGTTTTCAAAGGGCTGAAAGCATACGTTCCTGGCTGAACGAACGCACAGGCGCCCTACTGCACTTCGTCTGGCCATCTAAATTATCCGATATTTAGAAAATATCCGGGACTTTTTGGAACAGCGGGTGAAACGCAGCAGTCAATATCCCCGCAGTGTGGTAGCTCTACGGGATGTAATCATCAATGAGAGGCTTCAGCTGCACCTGGCTTACCTGGAGCAGCTTGTGGACTCTATTCCTCGACGAATTGAGTTCATTGTCAAGGACAGAAGCGATGTTACTTCTTATTAACGCGAATCTCCCGAGTGTTTAGAGCTGCACAGGGATGAAGCCAAATGGCGTTCTGTAGATTCTTCCCTGCTGTCACAACGCTACCTATCAACTACTTCGCCGTGGCATTACATAATACCGTATATTTGCACTTTCCCTTAGAGACTTATACAGGATTATCTTACTGTTAGACAGGTACGATCCAGAAGCCTGAAAACTTTCTAAATTGTTGGTGATTAAAAAACCAAGGATAGAGACTCAGCGGACTGTTAGTCACAAAGGTAAGTTTGCCTGATCGGTGTGCTGGTATCGTGTGGCTCCATTGTAGCGGATTCCAGATATACAGGGAGAGCTACGAGGGCTATTCAGAAAGTAGGGAACGTTTTGGCACTAAAAAAAGACTAAGTACAAGAAATACATTTTATTACATACATCTGAAAGAGCGACTGACACACTACTTTTCCACATAGTCACCAAACACATTGAGGCACTTATCATAGCGGTGGACAAGGTTTTAAATACCTCCGTCGCAAAATTCTGCCGCCTGAGAATTCAGCCAGTGCGTCACGCCCGCCTGGACTTCCGCGTCGTCTTCAAAGCGCTGCGTTGCAAGCCAGTTCTTCATCTTGGGAAACAAGTGGTAGTCGCTTGATGCAAGATCGGAGCTGTAGGGCGAATGAAGGAAAATTTTCCATTTGAATGAAGTAAGGAGTTGCTTTGCTTAGTGCGGTTTGCCGTGTGAGGTCGTGCATTGTCGTGCAGAAACAAAATTCTGGACGTCAACTTTCCTCGGCGTTTGTTTTGAATTGCTGTTCTTTGGCTGTGCAAAATTGGACATAACCGAGCAGAACTTATGGTTGCTCCACGTTCGAAAAAATCAATAAGAAGCACACCTTGACTATCCCGTAACTATCCCAAATACTGTCGCCATCAACTTCCTTGCTGACAAGGTTTCAAATATTTTCTTGGTTTTTGCGGGGACCTTGTGTGCCCCCACTCCATGGACTGTAATTCTGTCTCGCAATTGACGTGTTTCACCTAAGTCTCGTCACTGGTTACGATTCGATCCAGTAATTAATCACCATGCTTGTGATAGGCCTCCAGAAATGTCAACATCCGCCCCCCCCCCCCCCCATTCGCTGTTCTTTGTGGTGCTCTGTAAGCATTTTGGGCACCAATGGTGCACAAAATTTGTGGTAGCCTAGCTTTTGAGTGACAATTTCAAACAACAAAGTCCGTGAAACTTGTGGAAAAGAAAGCGAAAACTCCTTTATTGTGAAGTGACGGTTTTTACGAATTGTTTCATAACTTTAGCGACAAGATCGTCAGTCACAATGTTCGGACCATTTTTAAACAGAATGCACCGTTTCCGAACGGAACATCCACTCATTACGTTGTTTCCGTACACTTCGCACAGTTCACGATTTTAGGTTTTTTTGCCAACAAAAAACTTATCACAGACCGCACTTCAACTGGTGGGATTTTCGATTGCAGCGCTCTTTTCAAATTCGAATATCGAAAAAACCAGACGCGCAGAGACGTTCCCGCTGTCACGGATGGATGTCGACTGAGCTGCCGAGCACGCACATACCAAAATATACGCGATCGGCGCGCGCCTAGCGGCGTCAGACGGAGACGTTCCCTACTTTCTGAATAGCCCTCGTATTTTAGACATTGAGGTTGCAATTAATCTTATTCCAACTTCGTACGTGTATATACCAATATACTGCGGCTGAAATTTGAAGTTCCTTCAACAGCCAACGCTGGCCTGAAACGTTAGCGCGACGAGTATTTGAACCGTCACCCTCCCGAATGTTCGTCCAGCGTGCTAACTAATGTGCCGCCTCGCTCGTTGCTTACTGGCACGTAACCATTAAGCTTCGCAGTGACCAGGCTCTGTGGCCGATCGTGCTTGTCGTGGAGGCACCTGATGGTCGAGAGGTCGGCGGCGCTCATCAGCGGTTCTAATCTCGGGTTAGTGACACGCGCCTGGCTCTCAATTGCTCGCGGAGCGACTTTAAACTCTGGCGGGTCCTCGAACCGTGGCCGGCGCCGCGGGACGTCTTTGTGGGCTGCAGCAGCCCTCCAGTTGGACGGAGACACACATGGCGTCCCGGCGGCACGGCCGCAGCTGACGGCCGCTCCCGGTGACTGCGCCTGCGAACCCATCCAGCAGCCACCGAGTGGGCAGAACGCGGGCCTCACAGTGGTTGGTACCGATAATCTTACATCTGTCCTCTGCAAACACTATCTTCCCGAGCTATCGGAGGCTCTCGGTATTTCAGTCCTCCTCAAAGAGTAATTACAACGTGAGTGGGAGAGGGGTAAGGGGGGGGGGGCAGAATTGATTCAGCAGCACTGTCGAACACTTTGTATAAATAAGGAGAAAAACGAATTAGTTGTCTCGAGTGGTTCGAAATGGCTCTGAGCACTGTGGGACTTAACTTCTAAGGTCATCAGTCCCCCGGCCACCCTGGCCGGCTTGTCTCGAGTGGCACCTTGGAACTACACAACCCTTTATTCTTTCATTAAAACTCCGAACGTCGTGTTCCTAAGGAAAGACTCCCGATTTGCTTTCATGTAAAATAAAGTTATGAGAAATGACGAGACAATATGAGAACGGAAAAGATAGTTAAGCATCTGGCTGCTTAAAGGAGAATCTCCAGCGCCGGACGCTGTGGCCGAGCGGTTCTAGACGCTTCAGTCCGTAACCGTGCTGCTGCTGCGGTCGCAGGTTCGAATACTGCCTCGGGCATGTATGTGTGTGATGTCCTTAGTTTAGTTAAGTTTAGGTAGTTCTAAGTCTGGGGACTGATGACCTCAGATGTTAAGTCCCATAGTGCTTAGAGTCATTTGAACCATTTTTGAGAATCTACAAAGAAGCAAATCATTTGGAATGAAATAAAATCATATAATTCAGTCGCACACTTGCAAACGAACTCGTACTCTTAGTTCATTCGGATGGCTTTAGCCACGTACTGCTAAAATCAGAGGCGTCATTCACATAGTATTTCTTTTGTATGATTATTTTTGTTGTTGTATACTCTGTAGAATTGTTAACTCTGGTCCGATGCAATCTTCTGTATGTATTTCTTAGCCAAAATGAAGGTTACTTTTTTCTAATTTTCTAAGAACTCACTTCCGTAGTGCTATCTTTGTAACTGGCGCTGAAATCAGAGTTCGCGCCTCTTTATAAACTTAATTTCTTTCCATCGCTCTGGCAAACGATTACTTGTTATTACCAAAGGAACATGTGGAGTATACTTACATATCTCCTGACAGTCAATAAATAAAGAGGAATTTATGTCGCACAGAGACCATGAGTCATTCACCTGGCTGTATGCATACCGGTCAAAACTGTCGGAAACTGCAACAATATTCATAGACAGATTTGGGGTAACGTCATTCAAGTGTGGAAACTATCGGTCTCTTTGCTCTTTCAGTACGATTCAGAATGTACAAGGGTGTGCTGAAAAGTAATGCCTCCGAGTTTTTATGTGAAAACTCCGAAAGCTTTTTAAATAAGAAAACCGTTATTAATATTCTACATCTCTATTCCCCTCATGTCTCTGTCGCTAGAGGGCTCCGAACAGTAGCGTGTAACATGACGGTGTGTAACGTAAATATGTCGGTGCTTAAGAAACGGCGAACTGTAATAGTGTTTCGAATTAGACGAGTTCGTATACATATGGAGCACCTTCTCCTTCAGCAGCATAATGCCAGACCACACACTAGCGCTGCGACATCTGCAACAATCCGACGCCTTGTGTTCGCTGTCATCGATCATCCTCCGTATAGACCCGACTTGACTCCACCCGACTTTCATCTGTTTCAGAAACTTAAAAAAACACCTTCGAGGACTTCACTTTAATAGCAATGAAGCGGTGCAAGTAGAGGTGAGGTTGTGACTCTGTCAACACAGTCAAACTTCCTACGGTGACGTTATCAACAAACTGGTCTCTCGTTGGGAGAAATGTGTTCGTCACCAGCGTGACAATTTTGAGAAATAAATATGTAGATCTGAAGAATGAAGATGTAGGAGAGCTCTCACATCAAAAAAATCGGAGGTATTACTTTTCAGGACGCCCTCGTATTTCTAGAAATTTTTGATATCTTTCTACAATTGTCTCTATGTCGATCAAGCCCACAAATTCACTCACTAGTACTAGTGGAAAAAATCATAGAACCTTTGTCATGTGTTAGTCGTTCAAATGGTTTGAGACTATCCTCCCTCTTTTCCCACCTCGTGCTCATCCTTTATTTTCTTGGCTATATATATTTACTACGAACAACATTTTAGATAATCTGCTTTTCAGTTTATAGTTTTTGTGTACACTAAAATCTTAAGATTGTGTTCAATTTTAAGTTAACAATTTCCTGACGTCTTAGCAAAAACCCTTACAATCCATCCTTTATTCTGATAACGGTTTCCTATGGATCATAATGAAATCTTCTGTTGTTAAGCTGCGGCATTTCATCACAAGTCACTGTTGTACTTTCCAATATTTCTTATCAATTTCATCTTTGCTTAGTCTATATAACAAAAATTCTGTCGTAAGTAGTCTGTCCATTTCACTCATCGTTCTTCGGAGTCTTTTTTACTTTCCACCGGAATGACTAGTCGCCTGTGGACCTTTCCTAAACCTTCATTCCTGCTCAAAATATTTTACACTTCCTACATTGCTTTGACTGGGAAATTAATCAAGAGCGGTAATACATTGTAATCCTATATTATACCTTCTTGACACGAACTTGTGTTTAGACTTTCTATGTCTTTTCGGGATCCCGAACATTTTATTCCATCATAAATTATTTGAAATGTTTACACAACATGTAATTCCACCTTCTATGCAACGACGGAAACTCAGCACAATAGGCTGTAGGGTGGTAGGACTGGACCAAAGTAACACATTAGGCAATAACCATCGACAGTTGCACCGAACATTTTATTTGGTACCTTTAAACAAGAGAATTTGAAAAATAAAACCATCACATGTTTAAAACTACCACACATCTTTAAAATTACCATTCAGGTGGAAATAAATTACTTCAATTTTAAACATTCATAAAAACGAGGCACTTATGGCCTATTACACATTTACAGAAATGAGTTCCATTTCATATACTTTAAATTTTAATCAAGCTGAAGAACAATTTACTAAAATTTAACTAATGTACTCTTTCATTACGACAGTGATTGTTATTACCAAAATAATTCAGAGTTCAGGCAAAAATCAAATACCATGGCACACAACAGGTTACTTAAATGGTAGGCACCACATAATTTAGCATATAAAATATAAAATTTCATGTGAGCAAACAAGCTCGTGAGATTCAACAACTACGCTCTGAAAACGTACGCCGGCCCGCTCAGCTGTTTCCAATACAGGCTCGACATGGGCCCCCAGACGGGAGCAGCAACGGTAACGAATGGGCACGAGAAAATCCCAGAACTAGTGGGTATCTAGAAAACAGATTGGCAACTGCCTTAAATAACTAGAAACAGAATAGCTCGTTACAACACATCAGTAAAATTAATACATGAAATTAATTACAATATCGATCTACTGTCATTAAGGAATTCTAGTACCACCATCAATAGAATCTGTTTCAGGCTATTAAACACACACACACATATATCAATAGCGACTGGTCATCTTAACTCCGTGGTGTGACATAAATTGAATAACCAGGCGGCACTTAAACAAGGACCAGCAAAGCTTTCAATGGCGGTTCAACCTTGACAGTAGGGATCTACAACGGAATGTCTCAGCACTCCAGCCCCTAGTAAAAGTTAATGATAACACCACATACACTTTAAAACATTACGTATTAAACCAATTAAAGTCAACACATTGAAGGCCAGACTCAATAGGAGTAGCGACTGCCGCCCAAGAAAATACAGTCAACCGCACAGAATCCAGATTCCGACCACAATTTACAGGACAAGCAAGGCCCTTACTCACTTGCTTGTTCGACGAAGCCAGCCCCGCAGATCCTGATGCCAGGAGACATGAAGCAAGCGGAAAAAACACAAACTGCTTCCTAGTAACGTCTCTCTCCACACCGGCGATATTTGCCACGGCGCCGTCACCCGGGTAAACAGCCCCTTTTAGTCGTGCCCTGCTAGCTGGCTGACACCGGTCCTTAGCTGTCCGCCATAGTTTCCAAAACGCCGTTACTGCTCGGCGTCCCAAAACAAAATCACCCCCTCTTCCTCAGCTTTTCCTCTCGCTTGCGATCGGCCCGGTAGGTGGCGCCAGCGCGCGCTCTGCGCACACCGCTGGAAAGATGACCCATACCGGCGGCGGGAATATCCCTGGTCGAGCCACACGGCTCATTATTGAAGGCTTGCTCTATATCTATAAGCACCAGGAAGGTTTCCTGATATTTCTTTGTTCTCCATTAAGTAGATTCACACTAAGTGCATTGGTGTACGGCTTGACAACCGAGTTATCTTCAAAACAAATGTTAAGGAGAAGAAAAAGACGACTCTAAAGATGCCGATCTTTCTCAGGAAACATCTCAACACAGCAATGAAGCTGAAACTCCTCAAGGCGACGGTACAGCCCACCCTTCTATATGGCAGTTCCGCTGGGGGACGGCCTGCAATTGCAGTATTAAAGAACTTCAGACTCTCCAGAACAAATGCCTTGAGTGCTGTTAGGTCTTCCATGGCGGACAACTACAAGAACCATTCACAGGATGCTTTACGGAAAATACCTTAGCGAAAAGATATGCGAACATGCACCTGTCATCTTCCAATGGATAGTCGATTTACGACATGTTCTCCACCAACTTTAATACGTAGGTACCATTGAACCACGTCCGTGGCATATACAGGGTGTTACAAAAAGGTACGGCCAAACTTTCAGGAAACATTCCTCACACAAAAATAAAGAAAAGATGTTATGTGGACATGTGTCCGGAAACGCTTAATTTCCATGTTAGTGCTCATTTTAGTTTTGTCAGTATGTACTGTACTTCCTCGATTCACCGCCAGTTGGCCCAATTGAAGGAAGTTAATGTTGACTTCGGTGCTTGTGTTGACATGCGACTCATTGCTCTACAGTACTAGCATCAAGCACATCAGTACGTAGCATCAACAGATTAGTGTTCATCACGAACGTGGTTTTGCAGTCACTGCAATGTTTACAAATGCGGAGTTGGCAGATGCCCATTTGATGTATGGATTAGCACGGGGCAATAGCCGTGGCGCGGTACGTTTGTATCGAGACAGATTTCCAGAACGAAGGTGTCCCGACAGGAAGACGTTCGAAGCAATTGATCAGCGTCTTAGGGAGCACGGAACATTCCAGCCTATGACTCGCGACTGGGGAAGTCCTAGAACGACGAGGACACCTGCAATGGACGAGGCAATTCTTCGTGCAGTTGACGATAACCCTAATGTCAGCGTCAGAGAAGTTACTGTTTTACAAGGTAACGTTGGCCACGTCACTGTATGGAGAGTGCTACGGGAGAACCAGTTGTTTCCGCACCATGTACAGCGTGTGCAGGCACTATCAGCAGCTGATTGGCCTCCACGGGTACACTTCTGCGAATGGTTCATCCAACAATGTGTCAATCCTCATTTCAGTGCAAATGTTCTATTTACGGATGAGGCTTCATTCCAACGTGATCAAATTGCAAATTTTCAAAATCAACATGTGTGGGCTGACGAGAAACCGCACGCAATTGTGCAATCACGTCATCAACACAGATTTTCTGTGAACGTTTGGGCAGGCATTGTTGGTGATGTCTTAATTGGGCCCCATGTTCTTCCACCTACGCTCAATGGAGCACGTTATCATGATTTCATACGGGATACTCTATCTGTGCTGCTAGAACATGTGCCTTTACAAGTACGACACAACATGTGGTTCATGCACGATGGAGCTCCTGCACATTTCAGTCGAAGTGTTCGTACGCTTCTCAACAACAGATTCGGTGACCAATGGATTGGTAGAGGCGGACCAATTCATGGCCTCCACGCTCTCCTGACCTCAACCCTCTTGACTTTCATTTATGGGGGCATTTAAAAGCTCTTGTCTACGCAACCCCGGTACCAAATGTAGAGACTCTTCGTGCTCGTATTGTGGACGGCTGTGATACAATACGCCATTCTCCAGGGCTGCATCAGCGCATCAGGGTTTCCATGCGACGGAGCGTGGATGCATGTATCCTCGCTAACGGAGGACATTTTGAACATTTCCTGTAACAAAGTGTTTGAAGTCACGCTGGTACGTTCTGTTGCTGTGTGTTTCCATTCCATGATTAATGTGATTTGAAGAGAAGTAATAAAATGAGCTCTAACATGGAAAGTAAGCGTTTCCGGACACATGTCCACATAACATATTTTCTTTCTTTGTGTGTGAGGAATGTTTCCTGAAAGTTTGGCCGTACCTTTTTGCAACACCCTGTATGCAATGTTCTCCGACAACTGATGTACCGTTAACACAGGAACCTGCCCTGCCCAAAGTTCACCGAGATGTTCAGCTACTTCCAGCCTTAGTGCACACAGTTCAAAGCCTGGCCCTTCCACATAGGGCAGGTGCAAAACTACCGTCATAAATCCGGCGTACATAACGGGTTAAATTGGTTTACACGATGTTAAGGCAGATAAAATGCTTCTGGATCAGGGTCTGGATGTGGAGAAGGGATTAGCGGACGCGGTGAATGCTGTTTACATATATCTTATCAAAGCACAGTTCTAACGAAAAGGAAAGAGTCATCAATAGCGGACTGTGCTGTAGAGGATAACAAAGAGAGTCGATGCTGTAATTACTGATATTTCAATGACAAAGAGGCTAGGAAACCTTTTGTGAAGAAGTGTTCACAAGACTGTGGAGTGCGTGGCGTGTTCGTCCGGTTAGCTGCCGCGCTTTGCGGACTGTTGCCGGCTGCGTTGACCGAGGCCCACGAGAAAGACAGGCCGCAGCGGTATGTCACGAAGTTAGGTCTGAACTCGCTCGCTCGTCTCAGCAGACAAAATGCGTTTCCAAACCTGTTAAATCGCAGCTGGGCGTGTACATACTAACGACAATTGCATGTTCTATTGGAATCTGCTATTATGGAGTCTTACTGATTAACAGTATGCAACCTCCCCCTCACTTATCGACCTTAATGACAGTGAAAAATTAAACCGCGTGTACCTAATAGAAATTTGGGAAAAGCAATCGTCATCGAAGAGGGAGGAAGGGTTACATCTAAATGAAAGGAAAAATGCAAATGAAATTGGTGGAAATTAATTTTGAAAAATGGTAAAGTTAATAAAGAAAGTAAATGTGCGGTCGTTACGTTAACAGTTAACTAGCGTTAGTTAGATATTTGAGATTTGGGGAAAATTACGGTCGCCAGTCCTATGGACAAGTACTATAATATCTGAAAAAGAAAGGTTAATGCACATATAATCAACACTAAAAACGTGGCAACTGAAGGTTGAAACTGAATGTGAAAACTGAATGTTTGTCAGAAGTAATAAATTTCGCTACACTCTGACTTAATTTAGCAAAAGAATTAATAAAACCGGAAAATTGAAAGTTAACTTAGTGACTGAAATTAACAGTGAACTTTGTTTCTGAAACACTACAAAATAAAATAAGGTTAGTCTTGGGCTACCTCAACAATCATCTCAAAAGCAACCTGAATCTACGCAATTTAGAAATAAGAGATTTAACTTTGAAATTGAAGTAAATGATTTTGAACAATTAAAAGCTGGGTGTTGTGTGATGTCCTTAGGTTAGTTAGGTTTACGTAGTTCTAAGTTCTAGGGGACTGATGACCATAGATGTTAAGTCCCATAGTGCTCAGAGCCATTTGAACCATTTGCACCAACAATTAAAAGTAGTAAATTTTAGTACGTACCAAGCTGAGCCGCAGTCACAGGTAAGCTAAAATATGGTAACAAAACTCGCACTCTTAATTTGTGCTTGTGTAATCTAAATATTGTAGCCAGCTATGAATACCTTAACTGAACTTTGAAATTAAAGCAGTGAAATCGAATGATATTACTTTAATGCTGGCGTTTGAATTTCAACGACACTCGGGTTCATTTCGGAAAAGGAAGGGACCCTGCTTGGTAATGCAATTGGGACATTGAGCAACAAAGGTTCATGCTAAGTTGCTGTATTTTAGTGATGCAAATGGAACAGTTTGAAAAGCTGAGGTCTGCCATACAGTTCTAAAACTTTACGTGCTTCCAGTCTTCCTTGTTGGTTGATTGAAGGTTTGAAGCCGTCGATCGAGGAGGTGGCGACAGTCACTCATTGTCGGCCGTAGCTGTTGCAGAAGCTGGATGTTGGCGCGCCTTCTTCTCGACACGATCTCCATCCGAAACGGGCTCTTGGTGCGTGCCAGCTAACGCTTCCCGTCCGCAACACCATGTCAGAAACTAACATAGCAAGTCGAGCGCAATTACATGCTGCCAAACCCCGAAAGCGCGGCAACTCGCGGGAACGTCACACAACACACCTGCTCCACCGCCCTACTCCCGCCAGACTCTCCTCTGCCCGTGCTCCATGCGGCCGAGTTCACACTACCGAAGATCCTAATCACTTTGGTTCTCCATACGACCTATTGATGTAATCGTTCGATAGCATAATTTTCCCTAGGCAAGATCCAACGTAAAAAATACAAAGAATATCTACAAAACAAACCAATTATACATCGACATAAATGCATAAATACATATATACAGATTGTAAAACAATTACAATATATGAAGACACAGAAAAGTCATTTCTTCAGGTAACAAAATAAGGAAAAAATTTATACTACAATAGATGGAAATAGAAGGATATGCATTTCCGGCGTTACAAGTACTACAACAAAATTTAATTTAAGATCGATACTCGATATAAAAGGTATAACGGCTTGCTTATAGCATTTAGTCTCTTCTGCTTAACAATCCTCATTTCATACCTTCTGCAACTGATGATCATTTTGGCATGATTTCAATTTTATTGTACCCCACTACAGCCGTAATAAATTATAATTAGGCCTTTGGACTTCCGATCACTTTGAAACTATTATCAGTAAGACTCCGTAATAGCGGATTCCAGTAGAAGATGCAATTCTCGTTTGTACGTATACACCTAGTTACGCGTTAACACGCGTAGAAGCGCAGTTACTCTGCTGAGATAAGCGAGCGAGCGAGCTCAGGCCTACCTTCGTGACGCACGCGCCGCGGCCTGTCTTTCTCGTGGGCCTCGTGCGGTGACGGACAGCGCGCGGTGACTCACAGAAGCATCGGAGCGCGTGGCGTGTCGCGGCGGGCTGCGACTCCGTTTTAAATCGCGCCCTCGGCGCCGCCATTGAATGCCCCCCGACCACGCTCGTGACACTCGTCACAACGCGCCGACGTCAATTAAAAAACCTTTTCTGCAGCTGCCTTCTCCCCGTTCCGCTGAGCGCGCAGCTTTCTTCCGCGGTCTCGCGCTAATGGCGCCGCCCCCAGACGTCTGCAGTCGGACAAACCATTCTCTCTCTGTTCCTATTAATCACCCTCGCTTCAGCTCAACCGAATAACATTCGAGCCACGTGTGAAACACCCGTTCACTCACAGATCTATCTTAGGATTGAGACATGAAGCTTATGCTGTAAATAATCTCCGTTTCACTGCGAATAAAAAGGCGATAGAAACGAATACTTAGCTGCGAATATGAGCCAAGGACGAATGAAAAATAGATGACAATTGTGAAGAACGGCAGAAACGTTGGCTAATATGCCTTTATTATAATTATTTTTATTTATTTATTGTTTAGTCATCATTCTTCTGACTGGTTTGGTGCGGCCCGCCACGAATTCCTGTTCTGTGTCAACCTTCTCATCTCAGAGGAGCACTTGTAACATGCGTCCTCAGTTATCTCTGTCTTCCTCTACAGTTTTTGCCCTCTACAGTTCCGTCCAGTACCGTGGAAGTTACTCCCTCATGCCTTGACTGATGTCCTACCATCCTGCCCCTTCTTCTTGTCAGTGTATTCCACATATTTCTTTCCTCTCCGATTCTGCGCAGAAACTCCGCTTTCCTTATCTCATCAGTCCATCTAATTTTCAACACTCGTTTGTAGTACCACGTCTCAAATGCTCCGATTCGCTTTTTTTTCCGGTTTCCTCACAGATCATGTTTCACTTCCGTATTGTGCTCCAAATGTATGCTCTCATTAAAAGAGATTTGTTTCATTGACCATTTCTCCTGGAATACCCTGTAGAGTCTTTGCAGAGAAATTCCCTTAAAAATGCCCTTGAAACACTTCATCGGGTTCCAATACAGAGCACTAGCAAGGCTACATTTAATGTTACGAAGTCACTCCCCAGCAAAAAATGCAATGTAAAGGAGTCTTCCTACATATCAATATCCATAGCATCTTATGATGTTCAAAAATTACTTAAAAATGAGGGAATAATCAAGTGTTGACTTATGAAATTTCGAAGTGAAAATGACAGGCAAATTTTAACAATAGTTTACATAGAACATAAAATCAAATGTGCAAAGTTTAACGATGGTCAACGAAAGAGAATGGCATCGGCTATGGCTTGTTAATAGGAAGCACCTCGATATACGCAGACAATAATTTGAGAAAACTGTGGTAAACCCACATGAGAATTAGGTAAACAAACCTATATCCTCTTTAAATACACACTGCATCTACTAACTTACAAATTATAATAACATAAACAAGCATGTGTAAAGAGCTTATGTGCGAACAATCTTCTCTATCATTCCATTTATTTCACTAGTTACATCTACAGTTATGCTTCTGCCGTTTTTTTCTCAAAGTACGAAGCTTTATTGCGAAAAACTTAACAAAAATTATGATTCAAAGTACTGGCCATCGCTGGCGACAACTTTCTCCCATCTGTAAGGCAACACACGAATCCCGCGGCGAAATAACTGGGCGTCTTTTGAGGAGATCCGTGAATCGATCCAATTTTACACTCGTTCATATGACCAGACGTGCTGATTAGTGAGGCCGTGAGCCATTGATCGAAAAAGGCGGTAGCTGGAGGGAGCAATATCTGGAGAATAAGGCGGGTGGGGTGCGTTCCCATGCGTCTTTTTACGGGTTTTGCGACATGGGGTCGAGCACTGTAATGATGCAAAATCACCTTTCAAGTTTATCGCTGTATTGTGGCCGTCTGTCTTTCAGTGCTCCCCACTTGTTCTGTTTACACCTCAGACTTAACCTATATGCAATAAGTGATGCGAGCAGTCTACGCTGGCCACACCGTAGTCTAGTTGTCTGCAATCTCTCTCTATCTGCAAACCCGGGCAACTGAGAACGACGTCGCCTGCGGAGCCTTGCTCTCTACATTCACAGACTGATGCGTTACAACATCGCATTCGTTCCAGATCATTGGGATGCGGACCCTGGCCCGTTATTAGGTGGACCGTACCTCGAGTAGGGGCAATGTGGCACAATATGAGCCTGTTCCTAAGGTCCAGGAATATGCTGTATACCCGCTTTGGAGTGCTTCTGGTGTCTCTGTGAGGCTGTCATTCATCTAACTTCCAGACTGGTGTCTTTTTGTCAGTAATATGAGCTCCTTTGGCCTCGTGCACACGGCCGTATTGCTTACACCCCAACCAATACACTGCCCTGTACCGTACCACTATGTCCATCGGACATATCCCGAGAGTCATCAGTAAACCCTCTACAGCAGTAGTGTGAAAAGCACAGGTGAGCTTAAGAAGTACGCTCCGCCATGTTTGCCATAGTACAATTCTGTAGCTTTACAGTCGAAGGTGATGTGCCCAGACGCTTGCAGCGAAATCCACAGTGGCGTTGAGATGGCTTCTTGATATGATCGCACCACATGCAGCGGTAATTTGTATTAGGCTGTGTCAGGACACGCAGTCTTATGCAAAATTTTAGAATCTTTCTTAGTAACAAATTTTACGTGTTCTAGGAAGTTCGTTTCCTCGTCCAGAAGAGCGTCTAGATACCAGCAAATAGTGCTACCTGTAATAGAGACTACGTCGAGCTCCAGGGAAAGGTTTATGGCGGAGGAAGTCTTCCCTTTAGTAGTAAGCATGTGGTTTTATGAACACCTATAGTCAGTCTGATGCTCGCGCATCATTGCTGTATCTGAACTACCGCAGTGCGACGGTAATTAGCGGTTACACCTAAGTGTAGTTTCTCTTCCAAACACCATTTCATATGAGCAGATCAGTTGCGTAATTATCTGTGGTTACTCGTACTTTAGGTACCTGGGCTATGCACGGCTCTGTTCAAAAAAGGCCGGCCGCGGTGGCCGAGCGGTTCTGGCGCTGCAGTCCGGAACCGCAGGTTCGAATCCTGCCTCGGGCATGGGTGTGTGTGATGTCCTTAGGTTAGTTAGGTTTAAGTAGTTCTAAGTTCTAGGGGACTTATGACCTAAGATGTTGAGTCCCATAGTGCTCAGAGCCATTTGAACCATTTTTTCTGTTCAAAAAGAATAGCTCGATGTAGTCATAAGGTCGAGGCCCGCAGACTGCTTTCATGCCCCACAGCTAATTCGCTGCAAATAATAACCTGTAGCTGTGATCCAGCATCATATAGTCTTTGCACTGGCTAGAATTGCGAGTTAATAAAATACACACAAATACAAAATAAAAACTAAATAAATAATTTAATAGGAAGTGTTCTATTCTAACGTGTATAATCGATGACCTGTTATAGTCCTAATGGAGAGACATTGCTGGACGAGCTGCGCTAGCGTAACTGTTAAGGCGTTGATTTTGTGAGCGAAAGATAAAATAGTTCAACCCTTGTGCGATGCAAAATATCTTTTTTTTGTTTAAAAACAATATCGAAGTGTCTTACTTCACGAATTTCATTCGTTTGAATGCAATTTTTTGAAATTTCTAGTGCTTTGTCTGTTCATTAACCCTTTCGCTGCTGCAGTCACGTGCTCCCCGCATTCGGCGCTGTGCGCGATTTTGTCATCACTGCACTGCGCGCCTGTGCAGACACATGGTGTTCCCACTGCTTTGACACACTTATCATTCGATTTCACAAAAACTATTTGGCCCAAAAATTAGATTTTTACACATCTTCTTGACTGATACCTTCCCCCCATAAATGACTTAATTTTGTTTCGATGTTCAACCCAGTTATTGTGCAGCATTAAATGTAGTAAACCATTGCACGAAATTTTGAAGAGTTTGCAGAGGTAAAAGTCCATAGCGTATACTTTCCGTATGGTCGATTTTAGTTGCCACAATGTTGAGAATGAAATGTGGACGAGGTACCTAAATTTCATATAAAATTTACTGTATAAAAATATCTCATTTAATTTAAGTACCACATAGGTGTCGTATGTAATATTGAGAAATATTCCGTCTTTCGCGACTGTAATAAAAGTTTTATTTACACCGGGCGCGTTTGGCTTTATTTTAAAGCACTTCAATCAGTCAATGGAAGTGGGGGGGGGGGGCAGGTATCAGTCAAGAAGATGTGTAAAAATCTAATTTTTGGGCCAAATAGTTTTTGTGGAATCGAATGATAAGTGTGTCAAAGCAGTCGGAAACACCATGTGTCAGCACACGCGAGCAGTGCAGTGACAAAATCGCGCACAGCGCGGAATGCGGGGAGCACGTCTCTGTAGCAGCGAAAGGGTTAATGCGGCCGTGGTGGCTTTACTTCATAAACTGCGCGCTCCCCCCTAAACATCAGCTTGCGAACTATACTATACTATGGCGCTGCTTCTCTTGGCGCGTGCGTTGTCTGCAACTGGCAACGCAGCAATCTCCCGCGTCTGGGCGGTCATGCGCGAGCCGCCAAGATAAAAGAATTCAACTATAGCGTTCAGCTGTACACCAGATACACCTCACCTCGTAGCTATTCTGGGCGGCCGGTTAGCTCGCCTAAATAGATGTAACGTTACATCATAAGTCCTTGCCTCAGATCTCGCTCTCGAGTCCACAGACACAACTATTAGGATGTCATCCACGTATACTGAAACGTCCCCTTTGGAAAATTATAATTACTGTGCTGGAAACTTCTACGTTATTTGATTTTCAAACGGTTGACCAAAACTCAAAGTACTCAAACAGTTTTTTTTACTTATTCTGATCAACACTAAACTGACACACAATATTTTTTAGCGTAACGCAATCTGACTTTCAAAAAAAAATGGTTCAAATGGCTCTGAGCACTATGGGACTCAACATCTTAGGTCATAAGTCCCCTAGAACTTAGAACTACTTAAACCTAGCTAACCTAAGGACATCACACACACCCATGCCCGAGGCAGGATTCGAACCTGCGACCGTAGCAGTCCCGCGGTTCCGGACTGCAGCGCCAGAACCGTTAGACCACCGCGGCCGGCTGACTTGCAATAATCCCTACAAGAGAATGGCCCTAACTAAATTAACCTATACGTTTCACAAACCACTTACCTCACAAAAATCTTCGTTACTCAAACTAATGCAATACAGCGAGCGCCAATACTGCTAGCTAAATAAAAGATTCAAACTACTGAAGGCACTAACTACTGATAGGCATAGTTAGCAAATGAAAGATTTTGATAGAGAACAAACAATGTATTTACCTTAATAGTGTTCAAAAGTCATCATATATATATATATATATCTATCAATTCATGACACCCATCTTTACAAATTTCTTTTTTCTGGCGGACACACGTCCAGATCGTCCGCTTATAGCAACCTCGCAAAACTCTGGTATCTCTCTCTCCACATCCACCAATGCTGGCGGCTCACCTCCATCTGCCCAACACTACAATAGCGAATATTCCAAGAATGCCAACCAACCTCATACTGCACACAGCACAGTCAGTGATTTTCATACGGAGCTCTACGTGGCGTTACCAACATAAAAACCTAAACAGCCTTCTTACATAGTCCCCATGCTCCCCACAAAAAATTTTACAAATTGTTTTGGGCAGTGCCCAATACATAGTTGTTAAAAAAAATTATATTAACGCTAACACATATATATCAAATGCACACACTTATTGATACACTGGCGGTCAAAAGTAAACATTTTCTCACAGTCCATGAAAATCAGTCCTGATCATTCATCGCAGTAGTAATTGCAAAATTTTTTTTCTCAAAGACTGAGCAGTAAAAGAAAATGCACACGGAAGTAGTGGATTTCCATGCAGTCTTGAAGAAGCAGTGTTGTCCTTCCAATGAAAAGACAGTGCTGACTCTTGACATGCAGACAGGTAATGGGCCACCACAGAGAAAAGCCACAGCAGAGTCAGTCGAAGTTTTGAAGAAATATTGGTAGGTAGGTAATCACAGAGCAGACCCACTGTAGTCCTGGTAGAGATTGGCATCTCTCTCTCCACATCCACCACTGCTGGCGGCTCACCTCCAACTGCCCAACACTACAATAGCGAACATTCCAAGAATGCCAACCAGCCTCATACTGCACACAGCACAGTCAGTGATTTTCGTACAGAGCGCTACGTGGCGTTACCAACATAAAAACCTAAACAGCCTACTTACAATGCAACCACGCCTTCAACAATATTTGCTCCAACAGGTATAATAAGGGCTCAATACTAAGGTTGGTAGGACATGTTCTGAGGCATCAAGGCATCACCAATTTAGTATTGGAGGGCAGCGTGGAGGGTAAAAATCGTAGAGGGAGACTAAGAGATGAATACACCAAGCAGATTCAAAATGATGTAGGTTGCAGTAAGTACTGGGAGATGAAGAAGCCTGCACCGGATAGAATAGCATGGAGAGCTGCATCAAACCAGTCTCAGGACTGAAGACCGCAACAACAACAATTAAGATGCCAGCGACGTCACACGAGCGCAACTGCGTGCTCGTACCTCGCAGTCGAATTTTCTACAATCAGGAGAGTAATACTAACCGCATCATGTCTAGATTTACCTTTTCTCAATCCATATTGGCACTGGTTCAGACCTAAGAGCACCCTGTGCGGTGGATTGCAGGCGAGAGCGCTATATGCGGCCTGTATCACTACTAATCAGATAGTAGTGCCACACCTGAAGTAAATTACCAAACAATATTTCCACTAATGAGACGACAATCAAACAAAGAAGTGTCCCCTAAACCTATACCCATCCGACCCTAGCAGCAAATGCTACACAGGGAAACACTGCACCTTAATCCTTTTAAAGAAAGAAGAATGCGGCGGCGTGTGTGTAGTAAAATTCCAGTTGCCACAGAATGTTGTCATAAGAGAACTACAGTGCTTTTACTTTTATGCTGTCGCTTATGACTACGTTCCTTTTAAGAATTATGATTTTTTCACAGCTAATAGTTCATCCGGAGCATGTTAAGAATTTTAAATTTTAAATATTGGTGATCTGTGTCATATACTTACTCAGGTGCTATTTTAAGAATTTTAAATTTTGAGTGTTTTCATTCATGTTATTTACTTAAATAGTTTTTATAAATGCTTTATTTTCTCTTCAGATCTGAAGCTTCCAGTGAGCTCTCCCTTGACACCACTGAAGTCGCAAATGGCGGTGGTTTGGGGTCAGTGGAATGCATGCTACAGGGCGTCGGCTCGGAGTTGTCATTGAAGTAATCTACCTGTAACAGTTCGTTGTGCCACTGTGGTACCAACTGCTCCTCAAATTGCTGCTGCAGATGCAGTACAATGCGCCAAAGGTGTACGCCGATTACGACGGGCTTCCCTCACGGAAGTGCCACGTGGCCGTCCAGAGTCCGGTCGTCTTGTGACCACCGCTGCCAGCAGTCATGTACAGTGATTACATTCCTACCTAGACTTTCTGCAATATCGCGGAAGGAACATCCAGATTTTCGTAGCCCTATTACATAACCGCGTTCAAACTCAGTGGCGTGTTGATATGGTGTCTCTGATGCCTTAAAGGCATTCTTGACTAACATCATTTCACCATGTCCAATTTCAAAGGAAACTAACGTTCACGGCCGTTAACTCTTACGTGATTGGCCCAAAATCTGAATAGACACCATTCAAATATAGAAACACCAACTTTCGTTTATGTCGCACAGATTCTTGTTCGTGCTGCGGAATCTCTTGCGACAATATGTAATCCATTATTACACTAAAATACTCAGAATACTGAAAAACCTCCAAAATTTTATCTGTGGAGTTCAGATTCACCCCGTGTAACACTCAAAGTTAATATTCAGACACTAATCGCTGACTCGATAGCGGAAATTTAGAGTATCAAAGCAAAAGTATAAATGTTGAACTCTGTTTTTAAATATTCCTTTACAAAGTTTGTCCTAGTTTTGATCATCACAGCGCTGCAAGGATGCGTCACATGCCACACTCGTCTACAAATGGTGGAGTATCAGAGGTGATCCACAAAACTACTGTCAAGTATCACTAAGATCCAGCTGTTATAGAATCTTACAGCACATTCTCAGCTCACAAATGAAGAAATATCTCAAACAGGGTGACCTTCTCCATACCAGTCGCATGAATTCCGATAACATCGAACATTGAAACCAAACTCCCGCTTCGCTTAAGTGAAAGCCATGCATTAAGGCAATCAGATGGATACAGTTTTTCTTGGCTTCCGGAAAGTATTTGAGTGTGAACGCATTCAACGTTTTTAACGAAAGTACGATCTTATGGGGAATCAAACTGTAGAGATTCTTCGTAGGAAGGACATAACATTTAATACTGGAAGACGTGTTATCTAAGGATATTATTTGTAACTGATTTTAAGCGTGTCCCAAGAAACGGAATGGGTGACGCTTGTTCTTCGTGTTGTATATTAATAACCTGGCAGGCATTATTAATAGCAACCTCCGAATTATCGCAGATTATCCAGTTATTTATGATAAAATTCCATAAGAAAAATACCGCACATATATCCAGTCAGATCTAGATAGGATTCAAAGTGATGCGAAGATTGGCAACATCAGGAATGCAAAATTATGCACAAAATGCATGCAGGTAGTATCCTATAACTACAATACCAGTGGGTCACAAAATGGTATCAGCCAACTCATGCAAGTAACTGGATGTACCAGCTTGTGGAGATACTGTATGAAATGCAACTATCACGTAGGCTTAATTTTGGGTAAAACAGGTGCCAGACTTTGATTCATTGGTTGGATACTGGTAAAATGCAGTCAGTCTGCAAAGGAGAATGCTTAGGTAAAAAAGTCTTGCTGTGCGTTCTACGGTATTATTCTAAATGTGTGGAACCACACCAAGAAGGAGTATCAGAGGATACTGAAATTAAGTATGGGGTAGTCAAATGAAAACGAGGCATTAAAAAAGTAAGTAAACTATTTATTACTTCAAAAATAACCGCCATAATTACGTTTATCTCACTGTGAGACAAGACGGTCAGTGCCTTCATGGAAAAATGTTTGCAGTGGCCTGCGGGAACATGATTGTTCCCAGGCGTGCATCTCTTATCCCGAAGCAAATCGTCGGCCACGAATATCATATCTCAGGGCTCCAAAAACTATGAAAACGTACTGGGAGAGGTCGGAACTGTATGGAGGATATGTAAGGGCTTTCCAGCGAATCTTCTGCAGAGTAATCGAAACAATCTGCAACAGGATGAAGCCGTCCGTCAACATTCCTGAGCCTTTGGACTTGATGACGCTCTTCAGTTTTTTGCAAAATGTTCACGTACCGCTGTGCGTTAAATGTTATCTCTCCCCATGCGATTGTCATATTTTTGGGGTCCTGTAGAAAGAAATTCGTGACCGTCGATTTGCTTCGGACTAAGAGGTGCACTCCTGGGTACAATCACGGCACCGTGGGCATATTTTCCATGAAAGCATTGACCGTCCTGTCTCACAATGGGATAAATGTATTAAAAATTATGGCTAGTACTTTTGAAATGATAGTTGCTTGCTTTTATTCCGTCTGCCTCGTTTTCATTTGACTGCCCATTATATCATCACTCGATGAGCATTCTTTCCTTGCAAAGTTTAATGTTCTAGAGCGACAATTTTATTACACAGGGCGTCCCATTTATCTTGCACACCGTAAATAACTGTTTGCCCAGATGCAAATTACAAAATGTTTCAGTCAAATATTCGTTAGCCGTCAGGGGAACATCAATCAGCATGATTTCCTTCGTTGTAGCTTTGCTTTTTACAAAGATATGAACTGTGGTATGACTTTTTTAAATGGCACCCTGTATTTTTTATTCGTTAATTCATTTCCTCTCCTAAAGACCTACTCAAAAATATATCACAGTGTACCATTCACTGAAACACAACGTTATTAATTACTCGTACATAACACAACATTGACGTTGACGCTCCCGGCGCTTAGTGCAGGTACTCGGGGTAATGGAACACATCCACGCGCTGACGATGACAGAGAGGACAAATGTAAACATAAGTAGAATGCACACCCGTCATTCCCTCAACCATCATCAGTTGAAGAGTTGTGTGAGTAGAACGTACACCAACGAAGAGAAGGTAGAAATGCTACTCATCTATGGGAAACAGTAATTGCAATAGTGTTTTCTTACGTAAGGGTACATTTAGTACAGTAGTTTAATCCTTCTAAATACTGTTGTGTAGAGTAGGCGTACGGAAAAGGCTGTACTTCCTACAAACTGCATCGACATAACTTTTCTTTTATTGTTGTTGTTGAAGGTAGGCGAAATGCTACGCAGGCAGCGGAACTGTACAGAGAGCTATATCCTGAGAAGAACCCACATTCCCGACAGAAGTTTTCTCGTCTTGTTGAGACGCTTCAGGAAACAGGAAGTTTCAACCCACAACACAATTGTCGTAGTGCTCGCACAGACGAAGATGCCGAAGTTACTGTTCTCGCTTCCGTTGCTATGAATCCACATGTGAGCACACGACTGCTTGCACACGAGGTTGGCATTCCTAAAACCAGTGTCATCGTATTATTACACGTCACCGTTTCCATCCTTACCATGTACACCTACATCAAAAATTACACGCGAATGATTTCCAGCATCGTGTACACTTCTGTCAGTGGGCACAGCAGCATATCCTCGCCGACCCGAACTTCTTCTCCAATATTCTATTGACCGATGAATGTTTCTTCTCAAACACAGGACTAGTAAATACAAGTAACATGCATTATTGGTCCAGCGACAACCCACGATGGCTTAGGTGGAACATCAGCGTCAGTAGAGAGTTAATGTCCGATGTGGGATGCTTGGTACTACAGTTATTGGCCCTTATTTCATCAATGGTAGTCTAAACGGCACAGCGTATGCCAACTTCCTCAGACGAATTCTTCCTCCTCTTCTGGATGAAGTGCCGCTAAGAACCAGAATGCTTATGTGGTATCAACACGATGGATGGCCAGCACATAATGCCTTGACTGCACGTCATGTTCTGAACCGGAGGTACCCTGCCAGAAGGCTTGGTCGAGGAGGAACAGTTATTTAGCCTGCTAGGTCTCCTGGTTTCAATCCTCTGGACTTTTATCTTCGGGGATGCATTAAAGATGTTCCAACAACTCCAGAGCACATGTAGGAACGTATCGTGTGTGCTTGCAATTCTCTTCAGTAGGCAACAGTGGAAGCAGTAAATAATTCTTTCATTCAGCGAGTGTACCACTGTATCGGTGTCCAGGGTCACCACTTTGAGCACCTTTCAATGTTCTAGTCCTGGGAAATGGTACAAGAGGGTCAAAGTCAATTTTGTGTTATGTTGATACTCGGTTTTCATTTGTTGTCTGACAACTCCAGCAAGTGGACGAGTTTGTGACCCGGGCTCAAAGTCAGTTTTGTGTTATGTAATTAATAACGTCGTATTTCAGTGAATGGTACATTATGATACATTTTTGAATAGGTCCTTAGGAGAGGAAATGAATTACCGAATAAAAAATACAGGGTTCAGTTTAAAAGAGTCATACCGCTGTTCATATCTTCATAAAACACAAAGCTACAATGAAGGCAATCATGCTGATTGATGTCCTCCTGACGGCTAAAGAACATTTGCTTGGAACATTTTGTAATTTACATCTGGAAAAACAGTTATTTAGGGTGGACAAGATAAATGGGGCACCCTGTTTACTGAGAAACCGCTTTCCGAATGGTATGGCAAAGTCAGCCATCGGTGACCTCATTTCAGGAAACACAGAGACTTAGGGAAATAAAAAAATTAATTGGGTTACTTGGACTGGATATAAAAACCATTTTGTGCTCAATACGACTTCATAATGGCAGTTCATAATGTTCACAGATACCACCGTTATAGGAAGAAGGACATAAATATAGCTAGCAAGTTTTCAACACATGGTACAGGCCAAAGGTCGGCGAGAGAAACAGTCTTTTTATCCACTTGTGATCCGTCATTCTCCCTGGGTTCTGTCAAAATCTGCCTTCCCTAAGGTTGTCAGCGAATGAATTTAAAAGTGCTTTCGTTTCACGGTGGCTAAATTGGCGATACGACGTGAGACTCGAATGTATCGGAAAGCAATCGATCATGCTGACAGGCCCACCGCATGTCGCGAACTTCACACAATTTCGCGCGCTGCAACTGGCGCCGCGAACGGCCTCGGACGTGAGTTATTGATGCGTTCGAACGCGTGACCCGCTCCCATGAGAAAACCGGACACGATTCTAATTCTGGAAGCCGGCCACAGTTGTCGCACAGCGCTCGTCCATTCACTGAGATGACCCAGCACTTCGCAGAGCCGCCGTCTGCTATCCCGTAACAGTCTTTTTTGAGGTGCATACTACATGTGAATTCTGTCTGTAATTATGAAGGAACAGTCTACGATATATTCAACTAATTGATGACGTGTAGCTTATTTTAAAGTATTGTTACTGTTAACTACTGTTATCGAGTACTTCTGACATTACGACCTTTGACAGGACACAACTGTAGCACTTGCACAAAATATTGGTGACATATCTGCTCTTTTGTGTGTGCGTGTGTGTGTGTGTGTGTGTGTGTGTGGGTGGGTGGGTGGGTGGGTGGGTGTGGTTTCGTGTTATTGACACTAGGCTTCGGCAATGAATCGCCAATGCAGTGTACTGTGTTACTGGATGGAATCACGTGACAGTCAAACTAAAAATGCAAAAGTGTAATACGGTATCCACAGATCTGAGATATTCGATTGCAAGATCCTGAAGTATAACATTTTTTCAGTGTCTTGAGGCTACCGGTAGTTAAAGGAACTGTCCACATTTATGGCCGAACTTCACACTGTTTGCATATCTCTGACTGCAACTTCGTGGAAAGACATCATAACATTTTTTTTTTTTTTTGCACTCACAATCCGCCTGTCTCATTTGAATGGGAAAAATTAATAATCAACTTTGTCGCTGAGAATTGGTTTCAGTTTATCGTATGGATAAAATCTATATCATTATTATTTTAAGAAACACGCATTTACATCTTCTGGTCAAAAGTATCAGGACACGTATTAGTGGACATTAATGTGGGCGTGTCGACCTTTATGACAGGTTGAACTCCTCAAATGGTTCAAATGGCTCTGAGCACTATGGGACTCAACTTCTGAGGTCATTAGTCTCCTAGAACTTAGAACTACTTAAACCTAACCAACCTAAGGACATCACACACATCCATGCCCGAGGCAGCATTCGAACCTGCGACCGTAGCGGTCGCGCGCTTCCAGACTGAAGCACAGAGAACCGCTCGGCCACCGCGGTCGGCGGTTGAACTCTCCTAGGGACAGTTTCAGTAAGGTGCCTGAATGTCTGCGGGACAATGGTAGCCTATTCTTTCTTATGATACGAAACCAGACAAGGTAGTGGTTTTGGATGTTGGACCCGAAGTGAAGTGTACGTTGTAGCTCATCACAAAAGTGTGCCATTGGGTTCAGATCGGAACTCTGGGCAGATCAGTCCATTTCAGGATGTTATTGTCCATAAACCATTGCCTCGCAGTTGCTCCTTTATGACAGGGTGCACTATCATGCTGATACAAACAATCGTCTCCGAACTGTTCCTCTACTGTACACAGTGCACAAAGCTGTAAAATCTGATCATATCCCTCCGCATTTAACTTTTCTTAACCGCGAGAAACCTTAGTATTTCACTGTTGGCACACATGATGGCATGTAGTGTTCTAGAGGCATTCCCCATACCTAGTCCCTTCCATCGAAGTGTCACAGGGTATAGCGCGATTCATCACTTAAAATCATTCGCTTCCAGTCATCCACTGTCCAATGACATCGCTCTTCACACTCCTCAAGTGTCACATAGCATCGTCTACAGAAATGTATGACTTGTGAGAAGCTGCGTGACCATTGTACTCATTCTTTTGTACTCCTGACACGTTCATTGTGCTAGTTTTGGAATTCACCAGTGATTTCTTCTGCTAATTTCACGCGACGTCAGTTTGTGACATCTGCATAGTTTTGCTTTAGCTGTGATTGTTCCTTATCGCCTCCACTTCACAGTCACACAACCAAAAGAGCCGATTTGGGCAGCTTTAGAAGGATATAAATGGCTCTGATGAATTTGTTAGTCAGGTGACGTCCAATGACTTAGTCCACGTTCGAAGTCCCTGAGCACTCCTGACTGAACCAATGTGCTGTTACTGGTTCCCTACTGACAACGCAATACACCCACCCCACCTCCTTTTACGCTGGTGCGTCCACCTCTCGCAACGTCTGGTGGTCCATACCACTTACACAGGGGTGTCCATATTCTTTATATCAGATAGTGTATATAGTTTCGTGCTACTACTGTGATGGTCTTTTTCTTTTCGCGTCGTATTCTGTTCGAACGTCAACTCTGCTGAAGACAGGAATCGCTAACATGCACACTAGCAGACTTCAAAACAACTTTTTCTTGTTGAACTACGATATTTATTTTTCTTCCAGATAGCTTTCATCTTTTATATTAAATGGATCTACAGTGGATTTTTTTTTCTTTAAAGTATAGTTTTGCTTTTACTTATGGTTACAGATTCGAAACAGTTCACATCATAATTTTTGCACGAATAAAATATTATTTACGGTTACTCTTCTGTTTTTCGTAACATCGTATCATAAGTTAGAGTCTGTACTTCCATTGCAATCCTAAAAATTGAAATATATTCATTTCGAGATCATGCTATACTGTAGTTTTCACTCTACGTTTTCTGTAAGCTAAATTATGTGAAAAATTAACTAATCTACAGTACGAATAATGAATCAGTAAATCAATGAAATGCTTCACTACTGATCTGGAGAGAATGTCAGATTTATGTTAGAAAACTTTGAACATTATTTTCGTAACACTGTTTCTTCATTAAGCATCACTTTCTTCTGTTTATATATATATGCGTCACCAACATATTGTCTGTTCCTTTCTGCAACTGACACAATCATACACAAAATCTTGGATCAACCAATGTCCCATAAATGAGCAGCACTTTGACACATGATCCATAGTGTCAACACGGTACTAAAGGAAGAAAACTGCCAAAATATAATCTGACTATATAACGTAGATAGCCACAATAATGAATACAGTAGCGACACAGTTACAAAAGAAAGCAACAAAATTAACAGGTGAACAGTAACAGCAAACACAAAGCCACAAACAACAACACAACCCACCATAAACAAAGGCACTTAATATCATAAAAACAGCACAGAATAAACGGAACAATTAAGATTTAGAAACGCATATTCGCTCATAAACTCACCAACATTTTCAAAAGGTAAGGCATAAGCATAACATACAAAACAGACAACAGTTTCCAAAAATACGTTCCAAAACGAGCAAAAGATATAGATATATAGCAGAAAGCAGGTATATTTAAATTACAATGGTAGACATGTGATGGGCAGCACATGAGGCAACAGGTAGGACGTTCGATATCTGACTTAAAGAAAATATGAGAGCCTTGAAATGTGGGACCAATCCCACCTCAGAGAACATGTGTGCAAGGAAACCTCTGGGGAAGCAGGCATAAAAATAATCAGAATATACAACAAAAAACACCTTCTAACCTTACAAGAAAATTATCACATACACAGAACCAAAGCTTAAAGAAAATCCTTTTTAATGACCAAGTGAACATGGCTAACAACACATTGATCACGTTAATGGAGTAAATAATAGAGAAAATCGCAATGGAAGGTGATCAGAGTAAAACCACACAATGCTTTTTGTTCCGGCGTGTCGACAAGCGCCGGCACAAAGACGAAGATCGCAAGAATAAAGAAGGCGGTGAGGCGACATCAGCCACTAGCCTGCTGGTAAGGACTGCACCGTGACAGATGCGCCCTCTAGCCGAAGACAATACAAGCGCCGCTCATGCCGGCCTCGGCCGAACAGTATTAGCACAGTATGACAGCAATGACGTGTGCTTACATGGACCTTGTACACAGCAAATGGCTTTTATTGCTTGCATGTCGCCCATCGCTTGCGACACCATTGTAAATTCTAAGTTAAGTATTGTCTACTTTCTTTATTGTAATAAAAACTATTAATGTTATTTGCTCGAATTATTGTATAGCATTCCGAGAACACAACGTCCTTAGGCATCCTATACGAGACTCTTCCCTTATTACCTTTAAATAAACTCTAAGCCAAAAATCGGATTGTCTGAACACCTATACCCGCCCCTCCCCCACTACACCTTACACATTTCCTTGCGCCTGTTCTACCCACATATACTATTCTGAAAAACAAGAGTTTATACACATTTGTACACATGCTCTCTCTCTCTCTCTCTCTCTCTCCCTCTCTCTCACACACACACACACACTCACACACTCACACACACACCCACACACACACACACACACGTTGTGACGTCTTGTTTTGTCTCGGCTCGATGGTGATGGTTGTTCCAGTGGAGATGAGTGGAACGGCGTCCGTCGATCACAACAACGCTAATCTGTAACTATAATAAAAACAAACTCCTCGCGCAGTTTGGTTATTTTTCAGATACTGTCTCTCAAAACTGATATCAACGTCTCGATGGAGCAGCACGCCGGAGTGTGTGCGCCGCCCTTGCTTGTAATTAAAGCAATGGTGTTCGATGTCTGTCGATCTTCTCCACTTATAAACATAGCGAATGCACCACTCGATAACGCGATGACTCCCTTGATCTGAAATGATAACCAAATGTCCTTTGGGTGTTCGCGACGGACTTTTGAGTTTATGCGAACTTGCTGACTGTAGTTCTTATGCCCGGTTTGAGACTGGGTATTCAAACGTTGAAAATTTAATGTCTTGAATCATCAATCCATCACCCAAGTCGATGTCACAACATGATTTTTGCGAGGATATTGAGTTGTTAATTATTATTCCGTCGTCAAGGCGTCGCTACGTCGCGTATTCAACAACTACAGGACGTAATTCCAAAGATAACATACCCTTGAGCGTATTTCGGTGTAGACTTATTGCTGTTAACACTTAAATTGTCACTAATTCACTTTTCAATTTTATGTTATCCGAAGTATTAGTTAATTCCACAAATACACTTTAAATGTCCATTAAATGATGTATGGACACGAAGAATTAAAGTTGAATTAAAGTTTATTGTTCTTCGTAATTATTTGTCCTACACTGAGCACACACACCGATTTTTCATCCAGGGAATTGCGTCTGTTAGCATCGGCAATTCTGACTTTGACTATAGCTTCTGACAACACGGCGCAATTGCAAGTTCTTAGTGATTGCGTTTATCTGTTGCCTACTCAAGTCTAATAACTGAGTTTATGTCGGCGATCAGTCTTTTTCTGTGTCCTTTGATGTTCGTGGCTATTAAGTATCACGAAGGCTAAGTCCCATCACAAATCAGCAATCACGCGAGTTATGTTTCTGTCACATATATCAACTATCCCGTTATCTATCTAAACGGTAGAGATGATTTTACTTCATTCCGACTTCTAACTAATACTTCCAACCGTAAAACTTTTAAACTTCAGATCGGTTTTAAAACAATCTAGTAGTGCTTAACATGCGTACTACTAATGCAGGAGTACAAGAGAGAAGTGAAGTGAACATCTCCATTGCCGAGTTACGTTGTAGTCACAGCGAATTTACAGCCTGATGCGGCTACAGCTCTCGTCTAGGATAAATGTTATCTTTGGTCAATTTATGGTCTAGGCTTTAACCTTCGTAAATAACAATTTTTGAATTCTTTCTCTAAAGTTTCTGTTTCGTATCATATGGTATTCTTTCATTCAGTCCTTTCTTTATGATAAGCATTAGTATCTACATAACATTCTTGTTAATCAAACTGTCAAGAGTGTAAATTTTGTTGTCAGTAGCTGTCATCTCTGTCAGGATGACTGATTTTTTGTATTTCTTTTTGCAACAAAAGGGTGTTCACTATGGGTTCTATAATTGGGGTGTTACAACATGCAACATTTTTCTTAGTTGAAGTGTTGATGCCACTTGAGGAGCTACTTAAATGATAACCAGCGCCTCCAAAGCTCTAAAAGCGACAACAGTTTGGAGAGCTGCGTGCTGACCACATACACCTATCAAGATTATGTCATAAGCAGAGGTTCACATGGCAGCTGGGCAGCAGTGTGTAGACCTCAGACTTTAGTTTTCTGGGTAAGCGTTAATATGAGTATGTGTTAACTTGGGCACTTACTGTTATTGTTGTAGTTCTGCTCTGAACCTTATGAGAAAAGTTATAAAGTTTCATGCAGTGATTTATTGAGCCTCTACTATTTTTAGTGATCTGAGGGTGTCAGCGGCCATTGTTTACCCCATTACAAAAACAGTTTATGATGATGCGTTGTTGGTTTATTATGTTGCGTAGTTGCAGCCTTGGGATGGGCATGCAGGCATAGAATCAGTCTGGAAATCAGCCAATGAAACTGGTTATACTTCACTCCCTTTGCAACTAATGGATCAGTCACTACCTGATATACCATATTGTAAAGGTCAGGAGTTGATGGCCACTGCGATGATCGTGCAACTGAGTTGTTAGCGTGAGGGTGCCAGTAGTTCACCATTTTGGGTGAGGCATCAGCGGTACAGTGGCTGGATGTCGGGTAGTCATCCAACATATCGAAATGAAAATATCATTGTTAAGACATTCATTTACTACTCAGAAAACTTCAACAATTGCGATGATGCTCAAAGACTCCAACATCCGCTGGAAGTCAGCAAAAGGCCGCCTGCTGAGAGGTGTGACCGTCAGCAGGCAGCCCATGGCGAGCACGAGCAGCGTTGCCCAACCAGAGGAGTGATATGGCAACAACTTAGCGAGGACGCTGCTCACAGCGACACTGCACAAGACAGGGTGTGCTGAGGTGTGCAGAACCACGCTGTGGATCTAGCGTGAATGAGACAGCTCACAGCAGCAGCAGTGTCTGCCCACATGAGAAGAGGCAGTCAGTAAGGAGTTTGCCCACACTAGCAACAGTAGCGGAATGGGTGCACGGCCATAGGCTTGAACTGTAAACCTATAGGATAGAAGACCATCAGCAGTTAAAGTAGGCCCACAGATGACCCAACAGCTGGAGATCGCTAAGTTGGCAGCACTGGATGCAGTGCACATGGCAGGGTGGCAGGTAGCAGTGGTGGGGTTCAGTGATGGTGACTTGTTGATCTATATAGATTTGTAGACTTGTAGACAGTTGTGGGTCTCCCCTCAGAGCTGACGGGTCGCAGACTGCGACCACTTTGACTAGAAATGAACAGTATTTATACAACGTGTCTCAAATCTTTTCGGTCAGACTGAAACAAGTGATAGTGGGTCCGCAACTTATTATATTGAAGTGGGAAACCTATGGTCGGAAATGCAAATTTATTTTGTTATGGACATACACAGCTTACACCGCATAACAACAACTTAGCTCACAGTAACTGTTCAAAGAGACGACTGCCAATCTCAATGCATGCATAGAAATGTCGCACGAAGTTCTTCCATGTTTTCTCAAAGATCCCTGGAGTCTACTGTATCAGGCGACAGACAGCTTTGTACCCTGGCAAGCAGGTCTTCATCCGTTTCTACGGGAGTTTCGTACACCAGCGTCTTGATTTAACCCCAGAGGAAAAAAACGAGGGATGTGAGATCTGGCGATCGCGCTGTTCTTATGCTTTCGAACATTAACTCTTAAGTGGGCTGGTGAGTCGTCGTGTTGAGATCACATTCTTTCACAGACAACAAGAAGTACACCATCCAAGAACTGTGGCAGCACATCTCTCAGGAACATCAGGAACGTGGACCAGTCAATCGTAGAGGCAGCAAATAAGATCATAATAGGTGATCCTGGACAATTTCCGCCCATATGTTGGCAGCATCGTTGCTGGTGGCTACCGATGTGGGTGGCTTGGGGATTGTCCTCACTCGGAACATTGCTGTTGCAGTTGTTGAAAACCCCCATAATTGGTGAATGACGAAGTTCGGCGCTACAGCACTGCAGTGGATAATCCACTGACAGACCTGAATGCAGTGCTCAGAATCTGTTGGTCCCAGCGCTTGCATACGTTCTTTATGATAGGGGTGTAATACTTGTTTCACCAGTATTCTCTACACTGTATCCTTCTAAATGTGCATTTCACGGGCAAGTTGACGGGTGCTTATTGCTGAGTGGTCTGCCACACCATCCAACAATGTCTCCTCAAAGTCTGGTGTTCAGGCACATGCTCGTTGGGAAAAAGTTCTCTTTACATTAGTGCTGCTTTACAGGCATTACATCCTACCTCACCGTACGTTAAATGCATGTCGGCCAACACTCATAACGAGTAACGTTCCCTCTTTGACTATGCATCAAGCACTGTACATAGTAACACACCTCGCCATCACACATCACAAGCCGTCTGATGAAATGGACAACTGACACTAGGATAGTAGTGTGCATACTGCATAGGTTAATGTGCTGTTACAGTGCATGTGGTCGTGACATGGCACACGTGCTATGAGCTAAGTTTATCACCCACCGTCTGTATCAGTGTTCAACAGATACTTGGGATCTTTGCGAGAGTGCGGTAGGTCTGCATGTGCACGTGCAATACATGCATTGAGACTGGCGGTCGTCACTTTAAACAATTACTGAAAGGTACGTTGTTCTTATGTGGTGAGGACTGTGTATGTCCATAACACAATAAATATGCATTTCCGAGCATTGGTTTCTCATCTCAATATGACTGGTTGTGGGCCCACTATCTCTTGTTTCAATTTGACCCAAAATGTTTTAGACTTTTGTATAGACTTGGGGCATCCTTGCTTTGCTACAGCAGTGGTTTCTGTAACATAAGCCACTACACAAGCATGGGTCTGACGTTCGGTAATCATGTCACCAATACTATGGGGGTTCTACCCTTCTGCTGTGTCAATGCTATTACACCTCTGGTCAGTCTACTCGGCTGTAGCATGTGATAACACTCTGAAGGCTTGGAGACAGTAACTGACACCTCAACAGACACCTTCTGATGTAACTACATCTGGTCAGTTCCGGTGTAATTCATCTTCATGGTCCCTTGTATTAGCAATGACAGTGTCGCTATCTTACTCAGTCACGCCAAAAAATAGTGGTGGCGATGCTGCAAATTGACAGTTAGGTACAATACGTTCGGCTTTTCCCTTACAGTAGTCAGCTTAAACCACAAAGTTCATTGAGTGTGCGCTGAACCTAAACAGCATTTTCCCATGATCAACCCACTGGCTTCTTTCCTTTTTACACGTGACTATTATTCCAATGAAGTGTCACTTACAAACTGGGAAAAGTAATAGTACCAGATTCCTTATTCCCGACTCACCCCTGATAACTACATAACAATACACAGATTTACTCAACAAATTCCTCTCGTTTATTAACCAGTGTCTATACCAAATTTCACTTCACTATTCGTTTTTGGCTACGGGTAATCTAGTCCATCTCGTGTAGCTGCAAGTTTGCTGAACTTCCCTCACTTTTCACCCTCAAACGTTACTCGGTTGATCCATTACGCAACAGATTAAAAAAGGATACTGGAAAACACTTTCAATATTAACAGTTTTCCTTAACAAATCGTCCTTTCACAAGAAATACTTCTATTTAGTTGATCTCTTACATTAGGTATTTCTTCCTGTCGGTCCGGCGCCTTCTTTACTTGCTGCTTGCTTCATCTCTCGGAACTTTGTGCATGTAACAAAAATTTTCTTTATTTTTTTTCTCAGAAAACTCAGCCCCAAGACTATGCTCACATACAAACAACGCACGACACTACCACACACAACACATTGACAACTTCTGTCACTTATTTCTCTCAGTGTAATGCTAATCACAGACTGACTCCTTCTTGCAGTGTTACCTTTCCTTGGGGCTTGCGGTACTACATCGTGCGAATTATGTCTTAGTGATTTCGCTTGCAGTTTAATTGGTTGGTACTTCATGACAGATGAACACAGCAGCTGTTTATCACTGGCGATAGTTTCCCTTAGATGGAACAATGTTCCACCTAACTCCATTCTGCATTGCCAAAGGTCAGTTTTTGCATGAAGCTCCCTCTTACGTCCAGTACGAGCTATATTGCAAGCGTCATCACGTCTGTGAACCTCCCGATCCTCAGGCACACCCTTCTGAAAGAATTTAGCCCTTTCGACCAAACGCTCTCCTTAATTATTTGTTGTTAGGCATATTACAATCTCTGTATACCCCTACAATTTTTGTGCTATAGAGCTTCATGTATGAACACCTGTCCTGTCACCCGGTTCCTTCTTCTTGTCAATGTTTTACATATGTTCCTCCCCTACCCGATTCTGTGGAGAACCTCCTTATTTTTTATCTTATCAGTTCATCTAATTTTCGACGTATTTCTATAGCACTATATTTCAAATGCTCCTAGACTTTTTTTCCCCTGTTTTCCAGCTGTCCATGTTTCACTTCCATCCAATGCTTTGTTCCAAAGGCACATTCTCAGAAATTTCTTCCTCAGATTAGGGCACATGTTTGATACTTTTCGATTTCTTTTGGGCAGTAATACCTCCTTCGCCCTTGCTAGTCCTTTTATGTCCTCCATGCTTCGTCTGCCATCTGCTACTCTGCTGCCAAGGTAGTAGAATTCATTCTCTTCATCTACTCTATCATTCCCAATTCTGATGTTAAGTTTCTCGCTGTTCTCTCTGAGGGTAGCAAAGTTATCAACAAATCATATCATTTATATCCTTTCGCCCTAAATATTAATCCCACTACTAAACCTTTCTTTTATTTCCGTCATCGTTTCTTCAGGGTATTGAATGAATAGTAAGAGCGAAACGCTACATTTCTTTGTTGTATCTTTTATAATCCGAGCACTTGGTCTTCCGTCCTAATTTTTCCCTCTTCATTCTTGTAGACATTGTATATTACCCGTTTTCCACCATAACTTACACTTATTTTCCTGAGGATTTCGAACATCTTCCACTATTTTACATTGTCGAACACTTTTTATAGGTCAACAAATCCTATGAATGTGTCTTGATTTTTTCTTAATCTTGTTTTTATTATCAGGCTCAAAGTCAGAACTGCTTCCTTGGTGTCTTCATACCTAAAGTCAGACTAATCGTTTTCTAGCAAACCCTAACTTTTCTCTTCTATTCTTCGGTATATTATTATTGTCAGCAACATTGATGCATTGATGTTACTTCGGCTGTGCAGTAATTGTCATACTAATCTGCCCTTGTTATTCATTTTCATATTTTATTTAAATTCATTTGGTTTGTGTTCGGTCGATGTTTCTTGAGGAATGCTCACGTTTATAGCAAGGAACCTGAGTGATGACGGAGATCAGAACGTCAGTTACTATCTTAATTCTCTCTCTCTCTCTCTCTATATATATATACACTCCTGGAAATTGAAATAAGAACACCGTGAATTCATTGTCCCAGGGAGGGGAAACTTTATTGACACATTCCTGGGGTCAGATACATCACATGATCACACTGACAGAACCACAGGCACATAGACACAGGCAACAGAGCATGCACAATGTCGGCACTAGTACAGTGTATATCCACCTTTCGCAGCAATGCAGGCTGCTATTCTCCCATGGAGACGATCGTAGAGATGCTGGATGTAGTCCTGTGGAACGGCTTGCCATGCCATTTCCACCTGGCGCCTCAGTTGGACCAGCGTTCGTGCTGGACGTGCAGACCGCGTGAGACGACGCTTCATCCAGTCCCAAACATGCTCAATGGGGGACAGATCCGGAGATCTTGCTGGCCAGGATAGTTGACTTACACCTTCTAGAGCACGTTGGGTGGCACGGGATACATGCGGACGTGCATTGTCCTGTTGGAACAGCACGTTCCCTTGCCGGTCTAGGAATGGTAGAACGATGGGTTCGATGACGGTTTGGATGTACCGTGCACTATTCAGTGTCCCCTCGACGATCACCAGTGATGTACGGCCAGTGTAGGAGATCGCTCCCCACACCATGATGCCGGGTGTTGGCCCTGTGTGCCTCGGTCGTATGCAGTCCTGATTGTGGCGCTCACCTGCACGGCGCCAAACACGCATACGACCATCATTGGCACCAAGGCAGAAGCGACTCTCATCGCTGAAGAAGACACGTCTCCATTCGTCCCTCCATTCACGCCTGTCGCGACACCACTGGAGGCGGGCTGCACGATGTCGGGGCGTGAGCGGAAGACGGCCTAACGGTGTGCGGGACCGTAGCCCAGCTTCATGGAGGGTTGCGAATGGTCCTCGCCGATACCCCAGGAGCAACAGTGTCCCTAATTTGCTGGGAAGTGGCGGTGCGGTCCCCTACGGCACTGCGTAGGATCCTACGGTCTTGGCGTGCATCCGTGCGTCGCTGCGGTCCGGTCCCAGGTCGTCGGGCACGTGCACCTTCCGCCGACCACTGGCCACAACATCGATGTACTGTGGAGACCTCACGCCCCACGTGTTGAGCAATTCGGCGGTACGTCCACCCGGCCTCCCGCATGCCCACTATACGCCCTCGCTCAAAGTCCGTCAACTGCACATACGGTTCACGTCCACGCTGTCGCGGCATGCTACCAGTGTTAAAGACTGCGATGGAGCTCCGTATGCCACGGCAAACTGGCTGACACTGACGGCGGCGGTGCACAAATGCTGCGCAGCTAGCGCCATTCGACGGCCAACACCGCGGTTCCTGGTGTGTCCGCTGTGCCGTGCGTGTGATCATTGCTTGTACAGCCCTCTCGCAGTGTCCGGAGCAAGTATGGTGGGTCTGACACACCGGTGTCAATGTGTTCTTTTTTCCATTTCCAGGAGTGTATATATATATATATATATATATATATATATTATTGAAAGAATTACATGCAATTTCCACCAGTGTGTATATATATATATATATATATATATATATATATATATATATATATATATATATACACTGGTGGAAATTGCATGTAATTCTTTCAATAATATATATATATATATATATATATATATATATATATATATATATATATATACACTGGTGGAAATTGCATGTAATTCTTTCAATAATTTTCTTGGAGTTGGTGAACCTCAGACAGAAACTCAGCCTGTGAACAGTAAAGTTGGAATCCCATAACGTCCACTGGGAAAAGCACCTTCTCAGCTTAGGAACCAGGAGGTGGGGTGACACTGTGCAGCCAACTATTAAGCCGTGGGAGCAATAGCTTTCTCTGAACCTAGCGTCTGTCCTGTTGCTGTCCGCATTGTGCTTCACAAAGTGCACTTCACTCTGTGCGTGATCCAGACGCCTTTTTGAGAAAGTGAGATAGCATAGCGGACGAACATTTGAGATAGGGATGACTCACAGATTTAGCAAGCCGTAGCAGTCAGTCGTAAATGTTAACAAAAGAATTTTGGTTTCACGACGGGAACTCCTTTCCAGAATAGAGTGGAGTGGGACTGCAGTCACCTTGCGTTGCCATGAAAATTGAGGAGGCCCTGCTCCTCGACTAGAGGCAGCTCGGCCACCTCCTCAAAATTTTCAATGCAGTTTCTTATTGGGATGTCTTGGGCTTTGAGGGAAGAGACCAAACTGCGAGGTCATTGGTCTCATTGGATTAGGGAAGGACGGGGAGGGAAATCGGCCGTGCCCTTTCAAAGGAATCATCACGGCATTTGCCTGGAGCGATTTAGGGAAATCACGGAAAACCTAAATCAGGATGGACGGACGCGGGATTGAACTGTCGTCCTCCCGAATGCGAGTCCAGTGTGCTAACCACTGCGCCACCTTGCTCTTTCTTATTGATTAACAGTAATAATTTAGGAGAGGGGAGGAACCAAACGCTACTTTCCGGAAAATCCAAACGTTGAGTGCAATGGCTCGTGAGAAGATTCAGCTGCAGAAAGGGGATTTCAGGCATAATTGTTAAGAACTGCGTCTTTCTATAGGTTAATACTACAAAACTGTTGCCAACTCTGGAAATTATTGGTTTATTTACTACCGTACCAAGGGTCAGAATATTGTAAAGCCGTCTCATTTGCACACAGGAAGTTGTGCAGGCTAGGAAGCGAGACTTAGTCTGGAGTGTGAGCAGGAATCACTTCTTCCTTGACAGGCAGTTAGTAAACACTTTTCTGGTGGGCAACGAGGAAGCACTTTTTCCCCACCAGCAGTGACATGCAGCAGATCATGCCACACGCAGTATTCTGCTCAAAGACTTAATATGGCGAGATTATGTAAACTTAGGCAAACTGGCGACAAGACTCATAGATTATTTGTAGGTGCAATAATAGGAGCGATTAATGGTTCCAGACTTTACAATTTAATGGAAAGTTTGGTGGCTCATTCAAGATCATCGTTTGCTGTAGTATGCATGTTTTAGTTAAGTTCTTTCGGTATAATCGCGCATTTACTGAACAGGCACTGCGTGTTTGTATTTCCACAGCTGAGTTATTAGATACCCACCATACATGTTGCCATTACCATCCGGTCTTAGATGACATTCATATCTCTCACGTTCTAACGTACCTCCACTTCTTCTACTGGCTGTTGGTGGAGGAGACTTGCCATGAGTACGTACAAGTGATAATTTGCGCAGTGGATATTTTAACGCTACTAAAGTCGCCCTGACACTTATACGTTCCCCTGTATGAGTACGTTATTCTCATTAATTACGTTTCCTAATCTTATCCTGTGGATACGACAGAATGTCAGGATAAGCCGACAGAATCCAGTCCCCCTTTTAACGAATAACTTGTAAAATGTACACAAGAGACAAAATTAATTGGTACAGGAAAATACTGTCTACTAAGGGATAAATGCCGTGATTTTAACACGTTTGTTCATCGTAAAAACAATTTAAAGAAACTAAATAATGATTACAAATCTCAGGTTCTCGCTGTATTAATACTGGCCCTTAAACTGTCTGGCTCTGCCCTACAATATACTCGCGATCTGTGATTAGGCGCGGAGTAAATGACATTCCCCGATGTACTAAATAGCAAGAAGGAACTACTCTCTCAATGAGCAGTGTGAAACCTCAGTGCAGGACGGAGTGAAACACGTGATTCACCAATGTAAATGCACTTTCCTACTCGCCGGTGCATAAGCAAAATCACCATAATGATCAGAAGCTATAACCGCAGAACTTCTCGACTCAGCGAGATAATAGCAAACTTGTATTTCACCAAAATCACAGCCGAAGACGTCCGTCGACTGCCGTGGACCTCCAAGACGACTCTCCTCTTTTCGCTGCTGGAAATCTTTTCTCCCCCTTAAATTTGGGTGGCGAATCATCCTTTCCGGAAGGCGCTCGTTTTTGAACGCCGATCAATCGCAGTTTAGAATTCAGATCGAAGTTTCTGGAAGTTCTTCCTACGTCCGCAGGAAAGTACGCGAATACCTGCTGCCATGTGTTTTTGGGTCACCAGGCCATTTTCTCATGCCTGCATGCCGGCCACGCGTTCCCGTTTTGCAGGTGGTCCAGCTCACGGGCGGGTCCCGGGATTAGCGCCGGAAGCGGCTGTGCCGTCCTACTGTCCGATGGAATGTGTGAGCTCCCTGTGTCCTTTCGTTCTACCACGAGTTTCACAGCTCTGCTTGTTCCCCAGTTACCCAACATGCAGACATTATACAATAAATTAAGTGTACTAGACGATGTCAGTCACATACATGTTTTTAATGAACGAGCACAAACCTGTCATTGAAGGGGCTCACTTATGTCGTATTGGATGTAAACGCGGTTTGTAAGTTGTAAAATAACACCATCTTACGACGTTAAACAATTATTCATTCTGTGTACTTGGCATTTCTGGCTTCAGATAGATCTTGCAGCCAAATTTTTGTTCATGTATTTAAACAGCAGAACTATTGTAATAAATTAATTTGATTTTGAACACTATATCATTGCATAGTCAGAGGATATCCTATTATTAATTACAAACTGAGCTGACAAAAGTCATGGGACACCTCCTGTTGACAGGACTCAAAAAGTCTTTGGAAGTCCCCTGCAGAAATATTGAGCCATGCTGCCTCTACAGACATCCATAATTGCGAAAGTGTTGCTGGTGGAGGATTTTGTGCACAAACTGACCTCTCGATTATATCTCACAAATGTTCGATGGGATTTATGGCGGGCGATCTGGGTCGCCAAACCATTCGCTCGGACTGTCCAGAACAATTGTGATTGTGAGGCATGTGATACAGAGAATGTGTGACCCACGTTTAAAATACAGAAGATGAGAGTGTGTGGAACCATCAGTGGGAAAGGAGCAGAGGTGAAGAAACAATATCAGGTCGAATTCAAGTGTCAGTCGCACAAGTTTTGCGCAAATTTTGTAGTTGTCCAGAATCTTGCAGCAGAAACTATCTTGGGACTTGATTTTTGAAACAGTATCATGTGGCCTTGCATTCTGGAAAAAGATCTCCGTTGGTTTTATTTGAAGACCAGGAAATCAAATTAAAATTCAAGGAATGTTTGGAAGTATAGGGCAAAAAGGAATTGAGAGCACTGGGATTTATGATTACCAATGATGAAGATGTGCTTGGTCTCGAAGTTTCGTACGGTCAGTGATGAGATTGAAGCAGAGATAGGGTCGATCATGGACTTTGAATTCAATGAAAGGGAAAACCAATAAGTGCAAGTAATGACTTTGGAGGAACAAAGGAGGCAGTGTTCTCAACGAGCTGTTGCACACTATGGCAAAGGAAATTGCAGCTGCTGACAATAGTGAGAGTGATTGGGAGGATGAAGACAAATACGAGGATGAAGACAAAAACTGGAAAGATGTACAGACCAGCGCATAGAAATCTGAGGAGACGGAATATGCAGGGTGCAGTGTTGTCACAAACAAGGTCCAGTTTTCGACATATTCAGTCTGAAGAGATTTGTGGACGCATGCCTCTCCTTTCCAGTAAATGATGGAGACAGTGACTCTTAGATGGAATCAGAGAGTGACAAGGCTGAAGTAGCTGGTCAAGAAGATAAGTTTACCCTGAGAATATAAAAAGGAAATCTGCTGGCAGTACTTTTTATGATTACAGAGAAGAAGAGATGCGCTTGCTATCAAGAGACAGGCACCAACAGAGATGACACCTGGGGTAATTTATTCGAATGATTCACTAGCTAGTAATGTTTTTTCATTTACAGTTTTAAGATTAGAATGTTTAAGGCAGGGCGAGTATGTGCTACGTAAATAATACAATACACAGAAGATCAGTGAGGGCATTTCTGTAAACACATTAAGGAGAATTACAAGTAAAATGATGAGATGCCGCAAAGAATTCTGGGCTGTGTTAAAGTCTATTCAGAAATTCAAGTTTGCATTTGAGGATAAAGTACTGTTGATATCGAGGAGACACTCGAAGATGAGCAAGCTCTCATGCAACTAATTCTTTTACATTTATTGTGGTCCTTACAAGGTAAGAAAAATAATACACGACAATGCTGATGAGTTTGAAACCATTAGAAGTCGCAAATCGAAATGCAAATAACATGTCACCAACTTTAAGAACGTATGGAATAACCGTAGCATTGAAGGGTCCACAGACCCACCAATCAGTCCCATTCTTTGTGGTAATTAATTTTGTGTAAATTGTGTAAAATTGCTTGTGCTAACTTTTAGTTGTTTCATTTTATGGTTACTCTATGTGGATGAGACTGTCAAAGTAGATGTGATTCATAGATACATTATGGACGACTATGAAAGATAAATATTATGATAGCCATTGGTGGAGCACACACAAAATGAAGATGAGGTATACGTGTTGTATTGACTTGTATTACGAGATGATGTTTGAGGAATATTGTTGTGTACATAGTTCCGCATAGTCAGCGAGTACACAACTTTCCCAATAGAGTGTGCCCCGCTAAGCACAACAGCGCAGGCGCAGCACTCATCCGTCTCTGCACTACGAGATGGCGCTGTCTTAGAGACGGACCAAATTCTGCTTCCGCCGATCCGCGTATTAATATGTAACGCAGCCAATGAGATTGCTGCTAACGTAGAACCTTTTCTCCTTGCAGATCACACTCGCGCAGTGATACCTGAACGTGCGAGGTATTATAACGAGTGTACAGACCTCCGATTAGTCAGTCTGCATCAGTCTGCATCAGTCTATAGTCAAGTTTCAGTCTGCGCCTAATAAGATTATCATATTCCTGTACATAGCTATGAAGATAAATGTATAGACATTTTGCCAAGTATCGGAGATATATGAGAATAAGATTAACGTACCAAGACCAAAGGAACTTCAGATTGTCAATTGTAAACAGCATCCAGAATCAAGAAGTTACGTAATATCTATGATTTTTATTATTTTAATAAATGTGTGTGAAAATTAATCAAGTTCTGTTTAAAGTTGGTCACCGTCAATCTGCTACTCCAAGCGTGCAAGTGGCATTTCTATCGTCTGACCTAACGGCAGAAGATAAACACGCCACGATAAGACCATGAGACATATTGCTGACACTCGCCTACTTCGCTAGAGCGACAAGTCAAATAATCTGATGGTGTGTGTACCGAAGGTCTTACAGTATGCACGCCACAAATATTAATATTCTTTTTGATACCACATGTATTGAATTATGAAACAGAGAGTTTAATGGAGATGGATATGAGGAAGCACTGAGTCATTGGAATCGCGAATTAAGATATTGTGAAATTATGGAAATGTGTGGTAAGGTCTTATGGCACCAGACTGCTGAGGCCATCGGTCCCTAAGCTTACTCATTACTTAATATAACTTAAACTAACTTATGCTGAGGACGACACACACATCCATGCCCGAGGGAGGACTCCAACCTCCGACGGGGGGAGCTGCGTGGACCGTGACAAGACGCCTCAGACCGGCGGCTTGTTCACAATATTGTTTAACCACAATTGTTGGCAGGAAAAGTACGTGCAAGATGAATGAGCCCCAGTACACCTTCCATTCTTTGTCAAGACGTTTATACCTCTCATGCTAAGGAATTATTCACTCTATTTCTTGGTGTTTATGAACTTCAGTTACATCTTGTAATGAAATTTATATTCATGTATTTAAAAAATAGAACTATTGTAATAAATTAATTCGTTTTGGACATCTGATTCAAGTCATAGTCAGATGATCTCCTTTTGTTAATTATATATTGCTATGTTTTTGGTCCATAACCCATGTTTCATCAGGGTCACCGCTTTACAATTAATTTAATATGTTGTGCACAATTTTCATTAAAGTACATGCGCCTAAGGTAATTATCAAATTACAAGCGACCACTAGTGCTGTCTTCAGAATTATGTAGATGAAATTGGTCAACGACTCCTATTCCTTCTGTTATCATACCATCAGATGTAGATGTCGAGATGGACAAGTTGTACCTGGTGGTTGCAGAGAGCTGATATCACAGTCTGCTGTAAATAGCTGTATGATACCAACACTTAACAGTGTGGTTGGAGTCCAGGCAGTGAGTAAACAGCACAACTCGCTTAACCTAAAAAGGATGACTGGGTCTGTACTCGAAGTATTATGCATAAAATGGAACAATAACATGGCTTACTTCCCAGAAGCACACCTTTAGTAGTAATGCTATGGTAAACGTGGTACGCTTTTGCACTTAAATGACCATGAGAAGTTCAAAGCTTCGCAGCTTTCCCATAAATCAGTGAGCTCTGACTGACCTTTGACCTTGACCCTGACTAACACCACATGATCCTGATTGTCATGCTTGATGTCTTCGATGACATTAAACTTATGATGTCATTAATCAACAAAATTGTTACGTCTGACACAGACGGCCCCTGCCAGGCAGACTACACTCAAGATACCCCTGTGCACTATAACATACACAAGCACTTGCAGGCGCAACGAAGAGGAAAACAATTCTTCAATACAAACAGAACTTGCTAGAGACTAACGCGAACCTTTTTCTGCAGAGGTCGCCTCACAGATACAGGGAAAGTTGGAGTACTCCGTCGGCCTCCGACGGCTTTATAAGGCCAGCGCAGCAGCAGTACAGCCATGGCTCGGGAGTGTCGTCTTTGTGCTGCCACTTTCGTGCAGTGTTCTACAGTGAGTGTTCTACAGTGCGTGTTTTACAGTGAGTGTTCCGTGTTGTGTTTCTTTTTTTTTTGGGACTTGTTGCGAACGGCCATCATACTGTCGCTGGGTGTGCCATTTATCTCTTGCGAACAGAAACCAGACTGTCACCATGTTTTTTAATTGTGTGTCTACTATGTTACTTGTCTGATTCCTGTGTCTTTTATCTACATTGCCAACCCCTTTTGCTTTCTGTTTTCACTTTCCACAATTTTACGCCATTTTACACTTTAAATCACCTGTTTTTCCTTGTTTCTTTCTTCTTCCTTTATTTAAAAAAAGCCTGTAGGCTGTAGAGCAGCGTAGTAAGCTGCTGCCAGCCCGCCCCCTTCGGGGGGAATTGAAAATCAATAAAGAAAAAAAAAAACATTACAGCCAGTTCCTCGCCGAGCTAGGACCAGCTCCGATGGACCTCACTGACGCTCTTGATGAATGGTCGTCTACAAATTATTTGTTTTTGTGTGTATATAGTGACTGTTCGAGAAGTGTAGTTCAGTTTCAATAAACGACATTACACTGAGTGTTCTACAATACTGAGTATTCTCTACAAATGAATTAAAAATAATTAAATTAAAAATCCAACGTGGCAGAACTAACCCATTTGTGTTAGCGGAAAATTAAAAACCCTCTCGCCTTTCCGCCTATCTCCAGGCAATCATAGCGCAGTATTAAAAATCTAAGATGGTTGAAGCAGCCAATTCTGTTAGCGATAAATTTAAAACCCCAACCAATCAGAGTGCCGTATTAAAATTATGTGTAAAAATTGTGTCAATTTACATTACTCCAGTGAACGCATCAAGTCATGTCCATACCTCCTCCCTCTCCCCTCCTGATTCCAGCCACTCATAGTAAGTACTAAAAATGCATGCATGTATGTCCAAAGGAACAGACACTGGTGATGATTTATACCCATTTTAAATGAAAAACAAATGTATTAGAAAACTGCTAATACGGTATCACCACAGCTATACGGTTCACTGTAAACAAATGAAAATCAAACCCAGATTTCCCACTTTGTTTGGGTGGTCGCCTTAATCACTTCAGCTATCCGAGTACACTCTGTGTACAGACTCGAACTTCCATATGTCCCAGTGTCTGCTTCTCATAGTGCTCGTACAATTATGTCACTCCTGCACGGGGAGAGACTTCTTTAGTTTTCTCGTTAAATTGCCGTGTCTTTGGCATGAGAGACATTAATTCACGGTCTGTATTTGGCTGTCTCTGTAAAGTTCGATGCAATGTTCCTTCGGACAAGCATGCCTGGAATAATACACATTTTCGTTGGTAATGGTAACACCTTATATATGCAGAACTCATTGCTCTCTGCTAGTGGAGCATTTAAAATGTAGCTCCATATGCAACCTGACATGAAAAGTTCTAAATCAGTTGTTCATAGCAACTGATATCCACTACCCTTCGTTAGTACTGTTGAGAACCTCTTATTTTAATGTCTTCCTGGATTAATTCTGCATACTTTATAACTTGCGTCAGATTTACTAAGTGTGGTACTAAAATTCCTTTGTGCATGTTTATAATAGCGTTATTAACTTGACGTCTGGTGCTGCAGTTAGTTCTTTGACTTCACGAATCCTCGATATTTTCTTGGTGACCTGATTGTTTTTCCTGTTTTGATATAGAATTTCGTATCCATACTCTTCTAGCAGCAGACTAAACTTCATTAATCTTGAGGAAGTATCCAAAATATTTCCGATCAACATCAGTGGCTAATGATCAGTATATAGTGTAAACCTACAACCAAATGCTTATGGTCTGCAGTGTTTCCCTGCCCAAATGATGGAAATTAGCTGTCCTTCATTGGTGCTATAATTTTTCTCTGCTATATTAAGCGTCATGGATAAATATGCTATGGGAAGATCCTTTCCAAGCTTTCCTTAGCTCAGCACTGCACCAGTTGCATCCTGGCTTGTATCGGCTGTGAGTATGTACCCTTTTTCGAGATCTAAGTACTGTAAGATGGGCGGACTCAACAGTTTTTCCCTTGCCTCCTGAAACAAGTTTTTATGCTTAAGCTGCCTAAGTATATGTGACATCTTTCGTTAATAGCTCATGTCGGAGTTGGACTATCTTACTGAATCCATCGACAAACCTGCTATAGTAGTTTGGCAGTTGTATGTATGCTTTTAGTTGCCTTGTCGTTTTTATTGTTGGATATTCTTTGGTGGCTGTTACCTTATTCTGATCTGATTTCAGTCAGTAACTTCTTTTCAAAGGAATTTGCATTTATCTAGCCCTATTTTGGGATTGTGTTGCCTTACTTTCAAAATTTCCGTAAGTTGGATGTTGTATTCCTTTAACAAAGATCCGAAAATTATTATATCGTCCATATGTATGATCCTGAAGAGGGGCAGCAGCCTTTTCAGTAGTTGCAGGGGCAACAGTCTGGATGATTGACTGATCTGGCCTGTAACATTAACCAAGACGGCTATGCTGTTTTGGTACTGCGAACAGCTGAAAGCAAGGGGAAACTACAGCCGTAATTTTTCCCGAGGGCATGCAGCTTTACTGTATGATTAAGTGATGATGGCGTCCTCTTGGGTAAAGTATTCCGGAGGTAAAATAGTCCCCCATTCGGATCTCCGGGCGGGGACTACTCAAGAGGATGTCGTTATCAGGAGAAACAAAACTGGCGTTCTACGGATCGGAGCGTGGAATGTCAGATCCCTTAATCGAGCAGGTAGGTTAGAAAATTTAAAAAGGGAAATGGATAGGTTAAAGTTAGATATAGTGGGTATTAGTGAAGTTCGGTGGCAGGAGGAACAAGACTTTTGGTCAGGTGAATACAGGGTTATAAATACAAAATGAAATAGGGGTAATGCAGGAGTCGGTTTAATAATGAATAAAAAAATAGGAGTGCGGGTAAGCTACTGCAAACAGCATAGTGAACGCATTATTGTGGCCAAGATAGACACGAAGCCTACGCCTACTACAGTAGTACAAGTTTATATGCCAACTAGCTCTGCAGATGACGAAGAAATTGATGAAATGTATGATGAGAGAAAAGAAATTATTCAGGTAGTGAAGGGAGATGAAAATTTAATAGTCATGGGTGACTGGAATTCGACAGTAGGAAAAGGAAGAGAAGGAAACGTAGTAGGTGAATATGGATTTGGGCTAAGAAATGAAAGAGGAAGCCGCCTTGTAGAATTTTGCACAGAGCATAACTTAATCATAGCTAACACTTGGTTCAAGAATCATGAAAGAAGGTTGTATAAATGGAAGAACCCTGGAGATACTAAAAGGTTTCAGATAGATTATATAATGGTAAGACAGAGATTTAGGAACCAGATTTTAAATTGTAAGACATTTCCAGGGGCAGATGTGGACTCTGACCACAATCTATTGGTTATGAACTGTAGATTAAAACTGAAGAAACTGCAAAAAGGTGGGAATTTAAGGAGATGGGACCTGGATAAAATGAAAGAACCAGAGGTTGTACAGAGTTTCAGGGAGAGCATAAGGGAACAATTGACAGGAATGGGGGAGAGAAATACAGTAGAAGAAGAATGGGTAGCTTTGAGGAATGAAATAGTGAAGGCATCAGAGGATCAAGTAGGTAAAAAGACGAGGCCTAATAGAAATCCTTGGGTAACAGAAGAGATACCGAATTTAATTGATGAAAGGAGAAAATACAAAAATGCAGCAAGTGAAGCAGGCAAAAAGGAATACAAACGTCTCAAAAATGAGATCGACAGGAAGTGCAAAATGGCTAAGCAGGGATGGCTAGAGGACAATTGTAAGGATGTAGAGACTCATCTCATGAGGGGTAAGATAGATACTCCCTACAGGAAAATTAAGAGACCTTTGGAGAAAGGAGAACCACTTGTATGAATATCAAGAGCTCAGCTGGAAACCCAGTTCTAAGCAAAGAAGGGAAAGCAGAAAGGTGGAAGGAGTATATAGAGGGTCTATACAGAGGCGATGTTCTTGAGGACAATATTATAGAAATGGAAGAGGACGTAGATGAAGACGAAATGGGAGTTATGATACTGCGTGAAGAGTTTGACAGAGCACTGAAAGACCTAAGTCGAAACAAGGCCCCGGGAGTAGACAACATTCTATTAGAACTACTGAAAGCCTTGGGTGAGCCAGTCCTACAAAACTCTACCATCTGGTGAGCAAGATGTATGAGATAGGCGAAATTCCCTCAGACTTCAAGAAGAATATAATAATTCCAATCTCAAAGAAATCAGGTGTTGACAGATGTGAAAATTACCGAACAATCAGTTTAATAAATCACAGCTGCCAAATACTAACGCGAATTCTTTACAGACGAATGGAAAAACTGGTAGAAGCCGATCTCGGGGAAGATCAGTTGGATTCCGTAGAAATGTTGGAACACGTGAGGCAATACTGACCCTACGACTTATCTTAGAAGAAAGATTAAGTAAAGGCAAACCTAAGTTTCTAGCATTTTTAGACTTAGAGAAAGCTTTTGACAGTGTTGACTGGAATACTCTCTTTCAAATTCTGAAGGTGGCAGGGGTAAATACAGGGAGCGAAAGGCTATTTACAATTTTTACAGAAACCAGATGGCAGTTATAAGAGTCGAGGGACATGAAAGGGAAGCAGTGGTTGGTAAGGGAGTGAGACAGGGTTGTAGCCCATCGCCAATACTATTCAATCTGTATATTGAGCAAGCAGTAAAGGAAACAAAAGAAAAGTTCGAAGTAGATATTAAAATCCATGGAGAAGAAATAAAAACTTTGAGATTCGCCGATGACATTGTAATTCTATCAAAGACAGCAAAGGACTTGGAAGAGCAGTTGAACGGAATGGACAGTGTCTTGAAAGAAGGGTATAAGATGAACATCAACAAAAGCAAAACGAGGTTAATGGAATGTAGTCGAATTAAGTCGGGTGATGCTGCGGGAATTAGATTAGGAAATGAGACACTTAAACTAGTAAAGGAGTTTTGCTATTTGGGGAGCAAAATAACTGATGATGGTCGAAGTAGAGAGGATATAAAATGTAGACTGGCAATGGCAAGGAAAGTGTTTCTGAAGAAGAGAAATTTGTTAACATCGAGTATAGATTTAAGTGTCAGAAAGTTGTTTCTGAAAGTATTTGTATGGAGTGTAGCCATGAATGGAAGTGAAACATGGACGATAAATAGTTTGGACAAGAAGAGAATAGAAGCTTTCGAAATGTGGTGCTACAGAAGAATGCTGAAGATTAGATGGGTAGATCACATAAATAATGAGGAGGTATTGAATAGAATTGGGTAGAAGAAGTGTTTGTGGCACAACTTGACGAGAAGAAGGGATCGTTTGGTAGGACATGTTCTGAGGCATCAAGGGATCCCCAATTTAGTACTGGAGGGCAGCTTGGATGGTGAAAATCGTAGAGGGAGACCAAGAGATGAATACACTAAGCAGATTCAGAAGGATGTAGGTTGCAGTAGGTACTGGGAGATGAAGAGGCTTGCACAGGATAGAGTAGCATGGAGAGCTGCATCAAACCAGTCTCAGGAATGAAGACCACAACAACAACATGTATAAACAGTTTCCTTGCTGTCCCATCAGTACAGAAGTTATCAGCTTTTGGAAAGTTGAAGGTGCAGACTTCAACCCCATTGCCACTGTTTGGTATTCATGATGACAGCATGGTGTACTTAGCGCAGTGTTTTCGTGGTCTTTTTCACCAGTCAACACTTCATAATATTCCTTGACTAAATCTCGCTTTTCCCAGGCCGTCAAGAATCTCATTTATTTTCTGTAAAAGAAACACTGAATTGCATTATATGTCTTGGAGTCTGCAGTGGTCTGTCACCACCCTCCCTTACTTCTTTCCACTATTGTCCATGTTCTATCGAGCTATGATTAACGGGAAACTCCAGCCATTCCTGCTGGATGTGTTTATGTCGTCCTTTTTCCGTCTTCTTGTTACACTTCCTTTTGTGCATAAGGAATTCCATAGGAATTCCATATTGTCTACAGTTTATTACTTGACCTTCTGCTTCCGGAAAAAGTTTAATTTCCTACTTCATACTGTCAGTGAACAACAATTCATAGCCTGGTAAGTGCAACACGCTGTTGTAAGCTACACACAGCTCTACAGTCGTATTTCTCTCTTCGCAGTCTACAGGCGTAGTTCGCATGTTCTCTTTAAGAACACTGATTCTAGTTTTCCCTCATTTATTTGCTGGCACTGTTTTCCGACTCTTCCTTGTTTCCTGCAATCCTTTTGGTACACTCTCGGCTTCTATACTGAATCACCAGAGAAACTAGTTCGGGCATGCGTATTGAAGTACAGAGATTACTGCTGCTGCAACGGCAGGTTATCAGTATTTAAGTGAGGTTGAACATGCTGTTATAGTCGGCGCACGAACGATGGGACACAGTATCTCCGACACAGCGGACGACCATTTCACGAGTGTACCGTGAATATTAGGAATTCGGTAAAACATCGAATCTCGCTGCAGCCGGAAAAAGATCCTGCAAGAACGGGACCAACGACGACTGAAGAGAAGCGTTCAACGCGACATAAGTGCAACCCTTCGACAAACTGCTGCCGATGTCAATACTGGGCCCTCAACGAGTGTCAGCGTGCAAACCATTCAACGAAACATTATCGGTATGGGCTTTCGGAGCCGGAGGCCCACTCGTGTGCCCTTGCTGACTGCACGACACAAAGCTTTACGCCTCGCCTGGGCCCTTCAACACCGACACTGGACTGTTGATGACTGGAAACATGTTGCCTGGTCGGACGAGCCTCCTTTCAAATTATATCGACCGAATGGATGTGTGCGGGTATAGAGACAACCTCATGAATTCATGGACCCTGCATGTCAGCAGGGAATTGTTCAAGCTGGTAGAGGCTCTGTAATGGTGTGGGGCATGTGCAGTTAGATTGACATGGGATCCCTGATACATACAGGGTGTTACAAAAAGGTACGGCCAAACTTTCAGGAAACATTCCTCACACACAAGGAAAGAAAATATGTTATGTGGACATGTGTCCGGAAACGCTTACTTTCCATGTTAGAGCTCATTTTATTGCTTCTCTTCAAATCACTCATTTTATTACTTTTCTTCAAATCACATTAATCATGGAATGGAAACACACAGCAACAGAACGTACCAGCGTGACTTCAAACACTTTGTTACAGGAAATGTTCAAAATATCCTCCGTTAGCGAGGATACATGCATGCACCCTCCGTCGCATGGAATCCATGATGCGCTGATGCAGCCCTGGAGAATGGCGTATTGTATCACAGCCGTCCACAATACGAGCACGAAGAGTCTCTACATTTGGTACCGGGGTTTCGTAGACAAGAGCTTTCAAATGCCGCCATAACATTACCTTCCTTCAATTAGGCAAACTGGCGGTGAATCGAGGACGTACATTACATACTGACGAAACTAAAATGAGCTCTAACATGGAAGTTAAGCGTTTCCGGACACATGTCCACATAACATCTTTTCTTTATTTGTGTGTGAGGAATGTTTCCTGAAAGTTTGGCCGTACCTTTTTGTAACACCCTGTATAGATACGACTCTGACAAGTGACACGTACGTAAGCTTCCTGTCTGATCACCTTCATCCATTCATGTCCATTGTGCATTCCGACGGACTTGGGCAATTCCAGCAGGACAAAGAGAAACACCCCACACGTCCAGAGTTGGTACAGAACGGCTCCAGGAACACTCCTCTGCGTTTAAACACTTCCGCTGGCCACCAAACTCTCCCGATAAGAACATTATTGAGCGTATCTGGGATGCCTTGAAAAGTGCTGTTCAGAAGAGATCTGCACCCCATCGTACTCCTACGAATTTATGGACAGCCCTGCAAGATCCATGGTGTCAATTACCTCCAGCACTACTTCAGACATTAGTCGAGTCCATGCCACGTCGTGTTGCGGCTCTTCTGCGTGCTCGCGGGGGCCCTACACAATATTTGCAGGTGTACCAGTTTCTGTCTCTTCAGTGTAATTCGGAGCATAAGAATTCTGCATGCTCATTGGTCGTGTTTTTCTAATTTTACACGTACGTTTCTTACGGGCAGTGCCGCTCTTGGTACATATATCCTGCCTCGATTTCTTACTTCGACACAGTTGCTTTCTTTGATCCTATCGCATCATTTTCTACTCTAAAAATCCGTTCTTGTCGGGGACCCAATGATTATTTTTAACTTAACGTCCTTTTTCTCGTTTACACTTACTGTGACAAATGTTATTTCGTGAATATTCTTCGCCCCCTCTAGAGGATTTGTAATTTTCCTCATTTCTGGCCATGTTTGATCAGCTGTTACCTCTACCATTATCTTCCCGTCTGTGCATTATGCCCTTCCTGGCTTCCACAGAATTCGTTTTTCATGAATGCTCCGAATGTTTAGAGGTACTTTAGTGATTCCTACAATGCGACGAGCTCCCTCTCATTTTAACTTTTCTTTCTTGAATTTCAGTTGCCTAGCGGCGTAAGCTGTCATTGCTTCATGCCTAGTGAAGAAATCTCTACCCACTACACCCACAAATGGACGACCGGACTCATCCCCTATCGAACTCGTCCCCTATAACGCGAAATTCATGTTTCATCTGAGTGTTGTCACTTGTTCCTAACTGAAGCTATATTGTATCTTTAGAACTTATTACCTCATGCGAAATGCCTTTTATTCGAATTCTCTTTGCGGGGTTATATCATTCCGTCTTTTACGATATCTCTGTTGATTAAACAAATTTATGCTCCGCTGTCAACTAGAAACGTTAACAGCTGCATGTTACTTTCCAGACACTCTGAGTCATTTGAAATCACGCAATCTGTTTTAAAGATACGACCTGGTAAGGCATAGAATGACTATTCAAGTATGATTTTTTGTCGTTTCACGAATATTCTTGACTCGGTTTTCGTTAATTAATTAACTTCGGAATGTTCCATTTGAGCTTACAATTAGAAGACTGCATTTTTGCTATTGCCACAAGGCAAGTTACATTCTATACATTTCACTGAGACCAACGCTTCGTTCTTTTTACCGTTGCCTAGGATGTATCTCGTACCTAGTACATGAATTCGTATTTGTTCCACATTTTTCTAATTTGGATCGCTTGGTACTGGCGCAAAAGTTAATATTCTCTTAAAATATCTAGAATCTCGCGTTGTATGATCTCGTTTACAGCATACTTTCAAACACAGAGACCTACGGCAGTCTATGGACGCGTGTCCCGTTTTACCACAGTAGAAACACTGTAACTGCTTCGTTTTCTCACCGCTAGGATTTTCTTGCCTCCCAAATTTTTTATCTGTTTGAATATATCGTGCTTTCTTCCGTGAAATCCACTTAACTCCTCTACTCAGAAACTTAAAATGGTCTTAATTCGATCTTTCTATAGACCCCATATGAAAACTGTTCTACTCAACTTCCACATTAGAGCTAGGCCACCTTCTAGTTCTGGACTTCGTATCAATCCTTGGACTGCTTCACTGAATTAATGCTGTAGAGTATATTTGCAAGACCCCCATTGTACTATTCCCTTCGAGTGTTCTTGTCTACTAGCGAATATTTTACAAGCATACAAACCTAATGTATGTTTACAATATAATTTTCCATTAATATTTCCCTACGTCAGGACTAATGATTTATTTCGAGCTGAACCTAGGATCTTCGTTTTAATAAATTCAACCAATCGTCATGTGGCCCGATATTGACAAGTTCAAAGACAGTATCGTAATTATCTAAAAATTCATTTAGTTGTAATGCAGAATGAGCTTAAGTACATTGCATAAACTGGCATGCTGCCCAGACTGTTCTTATTCGGTTCTGGAAATGCAATTAGGAGATGTCATGTTGCTGTGTGCCTTACTTGGGTGCTGCAATGACGGTGCCGGTAGGTATGGCGCTGGTTATAATCTGTAGGTGCGACATCGCTGTGTGCTGGCAATGGTACAGCACGGCATGCTGGCAGCTTTCCCGGCTCTCGGTTGCTTATCAACTCGTATGCTGACTTCTCATTCGCGCTGCTTGGACCCTTTGGGGATGGCCTCGTTGTTGCCGGACAGGACTTCACGGTGCTGTACTTCTGACGCTTGTACAGCCTGTAAATTGTGCGTTACGTTTCTCAAATGAAATGAAATCTCAAAGCCGGAACGTCTTTGTGCATGACGCTGTACTGAAATATCCTAAGAACGGCGCCTATTCCTATCAAAGTGCAGAGTGCAATATCGCTTTTGGCACAGCCCACACGGGGTACCGTAAATTTTTATATCGCCTCGCTGAACTGCCCTTAGCCAAACTACATGACATTTACCACTGACTGCGTCCTTCGAGTAGTTTCAAGATGTCAACAAACACAGGTGGGATTGTTTAGCACTAACTAAAATACTGAAGATTAAAGATAAACTTTAGAGATGGGAAGTTGGTTGGGACCTGAAGAGATGTTGAGCTACTCCAATGAAGAACTAAGTTTGGTATAACAAGTTGTAATACATCAAACAATGATTACACTTAGGTTCACTTAGTCGACCTACAGCTAAGTTAGGAACTTACACATGTAATACAGTCAGGTGGTCCACGACTAGGGCAAAGTTAAGATCGGAACTCCAGTATCTACAATAAATAATGTTCTACGCTGGCAAGACTTAGACAGACAGTGCAGCTTTGGGCTTGCCTAGGCAGCCCCACAGCCTCGTATGGACTATCTCTTATTACTCACTCTAGTCTCAACTATTAACTCTCACAGGGTCCACAGCTTCCAGGCTTCACAGCCTCTCTCATGATAACTACTACGTCTTGGCTACTGACTTCCTAACCCTTGGACCACTAGCTGGGGGATTACAAGCTACAATACATGATGTCAGATATATTCTGTTCATAGTCCCTTGAACGTCCCATGACATCTGGAATCTTCCGTGGAAAGTTCTTGACTCACGCCTCAGCCTTTACATAATAATTTATTTTCAGAGCTGGGTAAATCAAAGTGGTGCTCCTACTGATAATGGTATTTGAAACACAGATCAACCAAAATTAACTTCGGAATACATAGCAATTGCCCACAACCCTCTGGCGGTGCCCAAGAGGGATCTTTGAGTACTCAGGGGACATCTCATTGCCGTTGGCTCTACCTGGCGCCTGCGCTAATTCTAAATACTGACTGCAGTTATTAATTTTAGAGGCGCGACTACGTTTCGCATTCACGACGTCAGACAACACGGATATCTGAGGACCCCTGAGAAACATGACCCTGCAGAACAAAAAAATCGACTGCGACAAGCATAGAGACAGGCCGGACGTTCGTGGCAGGATAAGAGATAGACATGAGATGACCACAGCTCTACAGGTGTAAAATAAAGTGGTGACACCAGCATATGCGGCCAGGTTGTAGTAGACTTTCCTAGGTTGTCAGGTGTATGCTGGAGCTGTCTCCAAAATCCCTCCATCCAAAAATCATCCTCCTTAATAGCTTATGGAAAATACAGATGTAATGGCCCATTGTACCAAAGCAACAATTTCTGACTAAAGTTAGTAAAAACAGAACTACCTTGTTAATAATGTGACTGAAAAGGGCAGAATGCGTGTCTTCAGTATAGACAGGGTGGTCCATTGATCGTGACCGAGCCAAATACACTGCTGGAAATGGAAAAAAGAACACATTGACACCGGTGTGTCAGACCCACCATACTTGCTCCGGACACTGCGAGAGGGCTGTACAAGCAATGATCACACGCACGGCACAGCGGACACACCAGGAACCGCGGTGTTGGCGGTCAAATGGCGCTAGCTGCGCAGCATTTGTGCACCGCCGCCGTCAGTGTCAGCCAGTTTGCCGTGGCATACGGAGCTCCATCGCAGTCTTTAACACTGGTAGCATGCCGCGACAGCGTGGACGTGAACCGTATGTGCAGTTGACGGACTTTGAGCGAGGGCGTATAGTGGGCATGCGGGAGGCCGGGTGGACGTACCGCCGAATTGCTCAACACGTGGGGCGTGAGGTCTCCACAGTACATCGATGTTGTCGCCGGTGGTCGGCGGAAGGTGCACGTGCCCGTCGACCTGGGACCGGACCGCAGCGACGCACGGATGCACGCCAAGACCGTAGGATCCTACGCAGTGCCGTAGGGGACTGCACCGCCACTTCCCAGCAAATTAGGGACACTGTTGCTCCTGGGGTATCGGCGAGGACCATTCGCAACCGTCTCCATGAAGCTGGGCTACGGTCCTGCACACCGTTAGGCCGTCTTCCGCTCACGCCCCAACATCGTGCAGCCCGCCTCCAGTGGTGTCGCGACAGGCGTGAATGGAGGGACGAATGGAGACGTGTCGTCTTCAGCGATGAGAGTCGCTTCTGCCTTGGTGCCAATGATGGTCGTATGCGTGTTTGGCGCCGTGCAGGTGAGCGCCACAATCAGGACTGCATACGACCGAGGCACACAGGGCCAACACCCGGCATCATGGTGTGGGGAGCGATCTCCTACACTGGCCGTACACCACTGGTGATCGTCGAGGGGACACTGAATAGTGCACGGTACATCCAAACCGTCATCGAACCCATCGTTCTACCATTCCTAGACCGGCAAGGGAACTTGCTGTTCCAACAGGACAATGCACGTCCGCATGTATCCCGTGCCACCCAACGTGCTCTAGAAGGTGTAAGTCAACTACCCTGGCCAGCAAGATCTCCGGATCTGTCCCCCATTGAGCATGTTTGGGACTGGATGAAGCGTCGTCTCACGCGGTCTGCACGTCCAGCACGAACGCTGGTCCAACTGAGGCGCCAGGTGGAAATGGCATGGCAAGCCGTTCCACAGGACTACATCCAGCATCTCTACGATCGTCTCCATGGGAGAATAGCAGCCTGCATTGCTGCGAAAGGTGGATATACACTGTACTAGTGCCGACATTGTGCATGCTCTGTTGCCTGTGTCTATGTGCCTGTGGTTCTGTCAGTGTGATCATGTGATGTATCTGACCCCAGGAATGTGTCAATAAAGTTTCCCCTTCCTGGGACAATGAATTCACGGTGTTCTTATTTCAATTTCCAGGAGTGTATCTCACGAAATAAGCGTCAAACGAAAAAACTACAAAGAACGAAACTCGTCTAGCTTGAAGGGGGAAACCAGATGGCGCTATGGTTGGCCCGCTAGATGGCGCTGCCATAGGCTAAACGGATATCAACTGCGTTTTTTAAAAATAGGAACCCCCATTTTTTATTACATGTTCGTGTAGTACGTAAAGAAATATGAATGTTTTAGTTGGACCACTTTTTGCGCTTTGTGGTAGATGGCGCTGTAATAGTCACAAACATATAGCTCATAATTTTAGACAAACAGTTGGTAATAGGTAGGTTTCTTAAATTAAAATACAGAACTTAGGTACGTTTGAACATTTAATTTCGGTTGTTCCAATGTGAAACATGTACCTTTGTGAACTTACCATTTCTGAGAACGCATGCTGTTACTGCGTGATTACCTGTAAATACCACATTTATGCAATAAATGGCCGGCCGAAGTGGCCGTGCGGTTAAAGGCGCTGCAGTCTGGAACCGCAAGACCGCTACGGTCGCAGGTTCGAATCCTGCCTCGGGCATGGGTGTTTGTGATGTCCTTAGGTTAGTTAGGTTTAACTAGTTCTAAGTTCTAGGGGACTAATGACCTCAGCAGTTGAGTCCCATAGTGCTCAGAGCCATTTTTTTGCAATAAATGCTCAAAATGATGTCCGTCAATCTCGATTCATTTGGCAATATTTGTAACGACATTCCTCTCAACAGCGAGTAGTTCACCTTCCGTAATGTTCGCACATGCATTGACAATGAGCTGACGCATGTTGTCAGGCGTTGTCGGTGGATCACGATAGCAAATATCCTTGAACTTTCCCCACAGAAAGAAATCCTGGGACGTCAGATCAGGTGAACGTGCGGGCCATGGTATGGTGCTTCGACGACCAATCCACCTGTCATGAAATATGTTATCCACTATCGACTCAACCGCACGCGAGCTATATGCCGGACATCCATCATGTTTGAAGTACATCGCCATTCTGTCATGCAGTGAAACATCTTGAAGTAACATCGGTAGAACATTACGTAGGAAATCAGCATACATTGCACTATTTAGATTGCCATCGATAAAATGGGGGCCAATTATCCTTCCTCCCATAATGCCGCACCATACATTAACCCGCCAAGGTCGCTGATGTTCCACTTGTCGCAGCCATCGTGGATTTTCCGTTGCCCAATAGTGCATATTATACCGGTTTACGTTACCGCTGTTGGTGAATGACGCTTCGACGCTAAACAGAACGCGTGCAAAAAATTTGTCATCGTCCCGTAATTTCTCTTGTGCCCAGTGGCAGAACTCTACACGACGTTCAAAGTCGTCGCCATGCAATTCCTGGTGCATAGAAATATGGTACGGGTGCAATTGATGTTGATGTTGATGTAACATTCTCAACACCGACTCTTTTGAGATTCCCGATTCTCGCGCATTTTGTCTGCTACTGATGTGCGGATTAGCCGCGACAGCAGTTAAAACACCTACTTGGGCATCATCATTTGTTGCAGGTCGTGGTTGACGTTTCACATGTGGCTGAACACTTCCTGTTTCCTTAAGAAACGTAACTACCTGGCGAACGGTCCGGACACTTGGATGATGTCGTCCAGGATACCGAGCAGCATACATAGCACACGCCCGTTGGGCATTTTGATCACAATAGCCATACATCAACACCATATTTTCTGCAATTGGTAAACGGTCCATTTTAACACGGGTAATGTATCACGAAGCAAATACCGTCCGCACTGGCGAAATGTTACGTGATACCACGTACTTATACGTTTGTGACTATTACAGCGCCATCTATCACAGAGCGAAAAAAGTGGTCCAACTAAAACGTTCACATTTCTTTAAGTACTACACGAATATGTAATAAAAATGGGGGTTCCTATTTTAAAAAACGCAGTTGATATCCGTTTGACCTATGGCAGCGCCATCTAGGGGGCCAACCATAGCGCCATCTGGTTTCCCCCTGCAAGCAAGACAAGTTTCGTTCTTTGTAGTTTTTTCGTTTGACGCTTATTTCGTGAGATACCTTGCCCGGTCACTATCAATGGACCACCCTGTATACACTGACGGAAAGAAATCGCACCACCAAGAAGGAATTGTGAGACATAAAATAAAGTTGATTGACGTGTTTCTACATATGAAAGATGATATGTATTCAAATTTTGTTCCGGTTGCGTAAGAGTGGCGCTAGTAGTACCATTATCAGGATGCAAATAAGATTTGCTTTAAATACACGATGTAACGGTCGTGAGCGTTAGTTACCTTTGAGACTGGACGTGGTGAGTTGATATAAGTCAAGAACGCCTTTAAGGCGACAAAGACGCCATCATCAACATCTCAATGAGTTTGAACGATGTCGTATAATAGGACTACAAGAAGCTGAATGTTCCTTCTGCGATATTGCAAAAAGACTTGGCAGGAATGTAGCCGCTGTAGAGAATTGCTGGCAGCGGTGGTCACAATAATGTATAGTCTTAAGAAGACCAGGGTTCGGACGACCACGTGACACAACCGAGAGAGAAGATCATCGTGTTGGGCATATGACTATGGCACTTCATACTGCATCTGCAGCAGCAATTTGAGCAGCAGTTGGTACCACTGTGCCACAACGAGCTGTTACAAATCGGTTACCTCAAGGACAGCTCCGAACCAGACCCCTATAGCGTGCATTCCACTGACCCCAAACCACCGCCATTTGCTATTTCGGTGGTGTCAAGTGCGAGCTCATTGGAGGGCAGCTGGAGGTCTGTTGTGTTCTCTGATGAAAGCGGGTTCTGTCTCGGTGCCAGTGATGGCCGTGTGTTAGTTAGAAGGAGGTCAGCTGAGGGCCTGCAACCAACTTGTGTGCTTGCTAGACACACTAGACCTACACCTGGAGTTATGGTCAGGGGCGCGATGTTGGATGAGAGCAGGAGCACTCTCATGGTCCCACGCACATTGACTGCAGAACTGTATATCAGTCTGACGATTCGGCCTGTTGGGCTGCCATTCACGAACAACATTCCAGGGGGTGTTTTACAACAGAATAACGCTCGACCACATACCGCTGTTGTAACCCAGCATGCTCAACACAGTGTCGACATGTTGCCTTTGCCTGTTCGCTCGCCAGATCTGCCACCAATCGAGCACATATGAGACATCATCGGATTACAACTCCAGAGTCATCCACAAACAGCGTTAACTATCCCTGTCTCGACCGAGCAAGTGAAACAGGCATGGAACTCTACCTCACAAACTGGCATCATCCCGTGTACAACACTACGTATGCGCGTTTGCACGCTTGCATTCAACATTCTGGCGGGTCCACCGGTTATTAACGTATCAATATTTCACATTTGCAATGGTTTATCTCGCGCTTACATTAATCTGTGATCTTGCAATGTTATCCACTTAAATGTGTTACCTAGACAGATGTATTCCAAAAATTTCATTACTCTACTTTAATTATTTTTTGATGTTACGATTTTTGCCTTCATTGTTTATATAAATAAGTTGTAATTAATTACTCATTTATCTAATATGTCCCTTTATCAAAAGAGTGGGACTACAGCATGCAACACCAATTTAATAGTTACCCATATTTTTCAAAGGAAAACAATGTCTATTACGAGCTGTACAGTTTTCAGTTTATTTGCTATTGGCCAATTCCTCCATTATAGTTATTTTCAAAATGACATCAAACAAGGAAAGAATAAAACATATGACTTGTATAAAATCCTATTAAGAACACACTAAACAGCATAGCTGTCAATTTAGCATAAAGTACAGTCTTGTACTTACATTCAGATAACTCTAAGCAACGTGTCGTAACAGGTGTGACGTACAAATCAATGCGCCAGCCCACATGTGGAACCACTTATAAACATTAACGTGACCTGTATCAAATAGCAACAAATATCTACAATACGTGTGGGAGAACCTCGTACAATACAACTTAAGTACATATTTAACATCCAGCTACTGAGAATCCATATTATTCCATGCGCAAATATCAGCTTATTCTCTATAGGTCCACATGCAGACTGAAGGGCAATTTTGTGTTAACTCACTGTGTAGCACTTTTCCTAATTGTGTAAATTTTCTTGCTGCTTGTTTGTTCTGACCACATTTTTTCTATGCTTTCTGTGCTGTTAATAATAATTATGTGATTTTTTCTGTACACTGTACTTCCTAGTCATAGGCAGGTGCATCGGAGCTTCCAGTAAACAAGGTCTAAAAGCAAGATTATGCAGCTAGACAGTATGGAAACTGTCACAGCTTTAGTTCGTGCAGAGTCAGACGACTCAATAGAAGAAATAGGAATTACCACAGATGGGAGCAATTTCAGGAGGAAGATAGTAGTAATGTGGAAAATACCATCTTGGGTTCAGCTCAGGATCATGCAGTCACAATGAGTAACGGCAGTGACAAGATTGGCGATGGAGTAGAAGAGAGTCAGTACTAATTGCTAGGTGGAATGGGCATCCAGGGACAAAAAAAAAATATAGTATAAAAGACGCAGGGTGCGGTAATGCAGTTGACTCAGTGATCCACGTCGATTTCATCAGCAGCAGGAGCAACATGTGGAGGCGAGGACGTACTGAACATGTTCCAGAAACTAATGACTGAGGAGAAATTTCAGATTACTGCCGAGGCGTCCCAGAAAAGAGTATATCAGAGTAGTAAGGACATACAGAAATAACAGAAGATCAACGAGACTTTCCAGAAAAAAAACAGAGAGAAATCAATAAGGAAGTCTCAGCTGTATTAGATAACAAAGAATAACGAAAGTGTTGGGACAGGCAGAGCAAGTTAAACAGAAAGTAACTGAAATACAACAGTATCAGGCTAACCATGAAGGTAGAACTGTAGAAGCCATAAAAAGAATTGAAGGGGTTGAAGCAGCAGTATGTACTATTCCAGCTGAAATTCAGTACAAAGTCATTGAGATGATAGAGAATGCAGAGATAGAATCCGACAGGACGTCCCCTGTAGCGGTTTGGTTTCTGACTCAGCAGAAATGCGAGAACTGCTGCACTTTAAGGAGTCACAAGAGAACATCAACAGGGTCTGCAAGCAGTGGGCAGAGATGATTACAGAGAAACTCCAATATACGACTCAAGGCATCACAAGCGTTAGTCAAAGAGGTTGGCATCAGTCTAACTGAGTGCAGCATCCCAATTGAGGTTATGGTATGAAGCGACCAAAGCCTATCACAAACCAGTAATAATAGCACGCCATCATGAACACTGAATGGCGCATGTTATGAGCTGCACCTGGCATTCATCAAGACTGCAAGGTCGTTGGAGGGGGAAACCTTCGATATTTCTTAAAACTCCATAAACTTCAGCCTCCTCATAAGATTCGTGACCTCTTTGACCTCCCACTGCACCTTATGGCACCAGAAGCTAGTAAAGCAGGTGCGTGATCGCATAAAACTGGCCGTGTACAAGCACTAGGAGAAGGAGACACCACAGAGCATGCCCAGAATTTATCAGGTGGGCGATAAGGTTCTCATGCATGCACATCGGCTATCCAGTAAACAGAGAAAGTAATATCAAAAATTCTGCTTTCCTTTTATGGGTCGTCTATGAGTGAGACATATTCTGAACCAGAACGCGGTAAAATTGGAATTGATTTAAATAGGTAAAAATCTTTAGATGTCACCATGTAGTGAAGATCAAACATAATCTAGAGTAGGTAGCTTAATGTACAGAGTACACGCAGATAGTACATAGTGACTACTAAGGGAATAGGAAAGTTTCTGAGGGGAAATTTTTTGGGTATTCTTATCTAATACGTTTTTTTGACATTTTGTTCATCTTCAGTGTTTTGTAGTGCATTCCTTGTTCAGGATAATGGTTAATAATATGTGTTTTCTTTTCATGATGTTTCTTGTACTTTGTTGGTGTAACAACTTGATAAAGGCGAATGTTGGGTATAGTAAGTGATGATGTTGTTAGCCAAAGTCCTACATGCCACGTTTAAGCGAAATAATTAAATGAATATTTTTTTTTAGTTGAAGAGATAGGATGTGTTTGAGATGGCACACAGTTGCGCTCGTTCGCATCAGTGAAGAGTGAGGAAGGAAGTTTATTTTTGGGGCCAGTATGCTCATGACATATGTCCACATTCCAAACGTTGCTGCAAGATCAAAGTTCGCCCTGCACAATAAAGTGGTAGTGGAACAGAAATAGAACATGGTTCATTGTCTAGGTTAATTGGAGCATATAGTAGGTGAAGGCAGTGGTAGCTTATCACTGTCACTGACGGTTTGCAAGAAGTTTTGTGTATGTGTGTGTGTCCGTGAGGTATTGGTGAAGTTGATTTTTGTCCATGTCAGGGTACACCTGGACCATTGACGTATTTGTGAGGGTTGACGTTTATGTGCCATCCACACTGTAGTACATTGGGACTGCCAGTAGTTACTGAAGACTAAAGACCCATTGTGGGATTTTGTGTCCATTTTGCAGCTGACTGATTCTGCTGTGCAGGAGAAACCATTAGAGTCCATTGCCACGATCCATGACAGATCTTAGGCACAACACATAGCCACATGGAATACTAATATTATGCTAATAATATTGTTGACAGCACAACTAAATGTTTTGTTAAAATTTTTCATGCAGTTATGTTTTAGAAATTCGCTACAGGACGATATGCAGCCTAAGTTGTAGAAGATAATCACAGGTGGTAGAAGAAAGGCCCCAGGAATGCCATGCTGACAGTCCTGAAAGAATTCCAAGGACAAATTATCCGCGAAAGAAAGAAAATGTAATCAGCTACCATATGATTGTGGACATGGGTAGCAAATACAATGATGAAGGATTGTTTTTGCAGAGTTCCCTCAGGAACCATTATAATTTTCTAATCTTTTGACTTGAATGTTGTTTCTTATTGATGTTTGTGGTAATAATTTTTGTCCAAGTAATTATAGGCGTCACAATTGTATCACTTCAATTATGTTGTTACTCTAAATGTTATGCAGACGTGCATTCACACTTGAGTGAGTTCTGTTGCAGATACAGAAGGAGATTCAGAGAGGAATGTAGAGATTTGGTGTCCTTTCTTTCTTTTCTTTAAGAATGAGGTTGTTCACGGCGACAATAGTGGGAAGGAGATGGTGCGTAATCAGTGTTGGCCAGCCATTAGCATGATAGTTGAGGGAAAATAGATGATGTGATGAGATTAAGAGAACTACATGAAAGGAGTAGAGGCATCAAGGTTTTTCGTATAGTGTATGTTCAATAGTGATGCTAGCAGATACTGGTTTAGATAGCACATTTCATATAAGACAAATAGAAGACACTTGATACGTGTATGCTTTATCCACAAAGAATGTAATTTAGAATTAAGGGCTTGAATGAAGGTACACTATTACCATTAGCATATTATATCATACCACTTATCACACTTAGCCAAATTAATCATGCAGATGAATGTACAGAAGATTGAATGTGAGTGATCTCATTTCCAAGAACTTTTTTTTCTTTCTATGTATTTGGTTAAGTTCTACAGATTTTCTTTCCTGTTTTTTTTTTGTTTTTTTTGCTGATGATTTTGTATTTGTCAGTATTCTTGTATCATTTTCATTAACGGTATTCAGTATAGATTTATGAACTCATTAAAGATTTTTGAGTAACAAACTTATTGTAAAATTAAATGATGAAGGCACCCAATGGTAGCACCAGAAATTTAGTTTTTTTATCAATTTAATTTGTTTCCAGGTGCCACAGTCATTACAAAGTTCACCTTTGCTTAGTTTATCTTTCTTTGTAAAGTTAGATGGTGTGGCATTGTCGTCATAAAGGCCATTCTTGTTTTATTTTTCCTTGTTTGTAAAGTTCATTAGTAGATTCACTTGTTCAGATAGGAGGGTGATTGCCTGAAGAGTGTGCATTATGTTTAGTAAGCCATTAGTGGCAATATGTATAATTCGTTTGTATAAGTTTTACAGATTGTGGAATGCAGTACAAACACTGGCACACACTGTCGAAGGTGGTGGCATGACATGAAGTGAGGCATGAAGCTTGAAGGACAGGGCAAGATGGTGATGACAAGTGACGGCCTGTTTTCGATATTTGGTTTGTGTGTGAAATTCTTCTTACTGCATTTACCTTCCAATTTGATTGCTGGTTGCTGACATTTTTCTTGTATTGCATGCTGATTACATGAGTGGTTAGGGCTTAGCTTCTAGCATTGTAGTTAAATCATCCAACATGCACTTAATTTACATTTCATACTTAATGTAACTATTTCTATTTAACATATCTTCCATTGGGATTATGGGACCTTAGAGCTTAGCTTCTAGCATTGTAGTTAAATCATCCCACTATGTACTTATTTTACATTTCATACTTAATGTAGCTATTTCTCTTTAACATATCTTGCATTGGGATTATGGGACCTTCTTCCACATAGGACAGGGTACCAGTGAGCGCACTCTGGAGTTAGGGATTTTTCCACATCTGTGATCAGTAATCATGAAGAGGTCCATGGTTCACAGTTACAATATTCTAGCCAAGACCACCCACAGCTAGTAGGCACTGCAGTACAGTGGACAATGACTTGTCAGCACTCATCTCAGTCGCAACCACACTAAGACCTTGAATACAACGTGCTCCCAAAATTTGGAAGCCCTGACAGAGTGAGGGGAGAGAGGTTCATTTCCAAATTATGGTCTCAGCTTGTTCATCATACGCTCTACGTGCTTCACACTCCCATATGCATATATTCTACAATGTAATTTTCTCTTTCCAGGGGAATTTGTTCTGCATTCAGATAACCACTCATGTTTTGAATCATTGTTGAGTAGATTCACAGGAGTTCATGCAACTCGTGATCATCTTTGTAACCGTTTCATTATTTCTTGATCCGCTGTGCACTCTATTCTGATACATATAGTTTCTAAAGTTTTTGTTTTTATAAAATTTTGTTCTGCAGTGTAAATTCACAGCTTGTGTCCTTTATGTGTCTGGGCAACACTTCAACTGCAATCATCCACATCACACTTTTCATGACTGAATTAAGTATTCATTTTTTATTATATTATATTATAAAGTTCTTTTTCATCGCACCTTTAATGTATTTAGCTTAATTTCTAAGTTTACTGAATAAATATGAGATTTATTCAGAAAGCGTAGTAATCTCATATTACCAGATCAAACTCTATGAATCCATAACAAAGTAATTTATCCAACTGAGTGCCCAGGTCAACTACCATAAGCAATAGATGAGGTATCTGGTAAGTTCAAGAACTTATTATTTGCCGTTTCCAGTGCATGGCAGTTGATTTTTCAAACAGCCTATTTACTTCATGGGGGTAATCTGTCATTTTGTGTGATATGGGATGAAAGGATTAGCATTAAATCTAATTAGCATATCCAAGGAGCACTTGTTGAGCTAGAGGTTGTGATCACAACCACCCAGCCTCTGGCAAAATACGTACTTCAGTTATATTGCACTTGTCTCTCTTACATGTAGCATTCTGTTCCTATTGGATACACGTTTTAGGTGTAGCAGAACAAAGAGTAGAACGATGGGAAAAATGCAAAAAAATGCTCCATCTGCGAGCCAAAGAAAAAAGAGAAAGACATATTATATTTGCCATTGTTACAAGGAGCCAATCTGACTTCAAATCTCTACCGAGCGAGGTGGCGCAGTGGCTAACACACTGGACTCGCATTCGGTTGGTTGGTTGGTTGGTTTGGGGAAGGAGACCAGACAGCGTGGTCATCGGTCTCATCGGATTAGGGAAGGATTGGGAAGGAAGGCGGCCGTGCCCTTTCAGAGGAACCATCCCGGCATTTGCCTGGAGTGATTTAGGGAAATCATGGAAAACCTAAATCAGGATGGCCGGACGCGGGATTGAACCGTCGTCCTCCCGAATGCGCTCGCATTCGGGAGGACGACGGTTCAGACCCGCGTCCGGCCATCCTGATTTAGGTTTACATGATTACCCTAAATCTTTCAGGCAAATGCAGGAATGGGTACGGCCGACTTCCTTCCCCATACTTCCCAAATCCAAATAGGATCGATGTCCTCGCTGTTTGCTTCCCTGCCCCCAAATGAATCAATCAGTTCAAATCTCTACAAAAATTTCCAGCGAGTGCCAATAAAATCTCTGAGAAGGAAACAAGACACCTAAAATGTACTAGTGTAATTTTCATTGTCTGAATGCTTTGAGGGATTTTTTTATGTTTTTATAAGTACACGTGTAATAACCAATAAAAATATAGCAAAAAGTAAAATTTGGAGTGCAAGATATTTTAGTTTCCATAGCAGTAAAATTATCATGCAATATTGTGTTCATTTAGAGAAGTTTTGGTTTAAATACGTTTTTTTTTTTTGTAAAAATAAACTTTTTGAACATAAACTGTACTTGAATATATATTTTTTGTGTGGTATTAATGTAACCAGAATCTGAATCGTTCCACTGAAATTGCTGAATGCAGTATATATGGCTATTTAAATATAGCAGTCACTCACACCGCACCTGGGACAATGTGTGACCAAAAAATGACCTAGGAAGCTTAAGGTTAAGACACCGAAATGATTGAAACGGTTTAACAATACTTAATATTGACTACAAAATATGAATCGCAACAAAAGTATTTGACATTGTCATATTTCAGAACTCTCAATTATATATATTAAGTGTAGGTGTTTAAGTTTGCACCTTTTTTCCCAATAAGCTGTAATTTAAAATATCTGCATGAACTATTCTTCGTGGAGGGATGTTCCGTCTATGCATATATTCTTCATTTTTTGCTCGCAGTTACCCACCCTGTTGCAAAAACAGTTGAATAACAGTTGTAAGACTTTGAATGTAAAGTGTTCTGTTTCGGACAATCAAAATTGTAAAGTATAATGTCAAACAGTGATGCCAATAAGATAATCGAATTCCTCGAACTTGTTGGAAGATTGAAGGTTCGTATTCTCTACGCTACATATTCAGATAGTCGTTCTGTCGCAGACGATGTACATTATTATGGTTACCAAGTCGTGCAGCCGGCTTACTTTTTGAATGTCTGTGGAAACTGTTCATCCTGTAATCTCGTTCTCTCGTAGTTAGTGATCACGAAAATAATCATCTCAGCAGTGGATATTGTTGACTTGTAGTGGAGTTTCACGAAGTAACAAAACAAATTCGCTATTTTCGTTTGTTTGTACAAACAACTCAGAAAGATTTTTTAATTGACAAAAATTTCATTGCATGCCAGTTCCTTGCGTGAACCTTAACATTGATAGGATTGTTTATATTTGAATGCCATGTTGAAAACGAAGTCTTATTGTCATCAGTAAGTATAACAATATTGGTTATTGACAAATATACCCGTTTTCTTTTTGTTGTTGTAGACCCTGTAAGAATGTTATATTCTCCCACATAAACTTGTGATATAAGAAATTTTTTTAACATTTGTATGATGTTTTTATTGGAGATTCTGTCTTTCGTTCTGTTACCGCTGTACCTTGTTAGTTGATGATTACATGATGTGTTTTGATTTAATGAGTTTTCACTTAACAAGTATTGCATTTGCAACTAATAATGTAGGCCATGTACCATATCTGACAGAAGTGTCCGTTGCCAAGCTAATAAAGGATTTATGTCTTAGTAGTCTTCTGTCCTTGACTTAAAATTTACCTGGTTTCGATTTTTGGCTATTTCGTTTGTTTTTGTTGTGTGTTTTCTCTGCAAATGCTGTCTAGAGCTACAGTGTTGATCGTTCTGTACACACTGTCTAATCTAATAGTACAACATGATCAAAATTAATGCAGTTTTCCTGATACAATGAATATGTGGATTTGTTAGATCAAGTTAAATGCTCCATTTGGTTCTTCTACAATGCAGTCCCCTATTGTTTGATAGACTGAGCCAGTGCCCTTTCTGAAGGCCTGATTAATATGCTGCAGAAGAAACAATAAATAGTAACAGAAATAAGGATTTTGAGCGAAGGGAGGAGGATGAGAGCATATAGTTATCAAAAAAGAAATACAGTTAAGAGTGTGGCCATTCCAAAAGGTGTAAAAATTTTCACTTGATAATACTTGCCTGGCCTTTCATCCAGGGGATTATTTCTTGATCTATTTGATTCGGGATAGATTAGAAGTTACAGATAGTGCAGGTTTTTTCCTTATACATTTATGTGATTCTCTATACTTTTATTGCCAGTATAGCATTACAGAAGGCAGAAATGTGAAATAGTGGAACCAAAACTCAAAAATGGAAAAAATAATATCCACACATGCTCAGTCGTTACAAAATGTAAACTTAATTAGAAAGGTGCAAGTTGAAATATAAAAACCAATACCTGTGCAGTACAATAATGGGGAATGCACGAAAAGAAAAATTTAAGAAACATATTTTTTTTTGTTTTTTTGTTTTTTTTTTTTTTTGTTTAGACTCCAATTCAGCATACAGTTTGAATCTGTCAAGCAGTTGTTGCCAAAGTATTCGAAATGAGGCAAGTAATATCTAAGTAACCACATGATTTTTGGTCCTGAAACTTATTCCTACAAGAAATACCAATATGTTCATTTGTATAAATATTACATTGTAATTTTTAAGAAGCCTGCAGTAAATATAACAAGTACTTAATAAAAATTATTTTCAGCATATACAGAGAACTGGATGGATTTTAAGACATGTAAATAATCCAGAAAGCATCGCAGGACACATGTACCGAATGGGAATATTGTCTTTCTTAATTGATGAAAAGGATGGTCTTGATAAAGACAAGTATGTATTAGCAGGCAACTTTTTGATTCTCAAGTTGTTAATTTATAGGAAATGTAAGAATCCACTTTTGTTCCAGGTGTATCAAAATGTCTCTTGTGCACGATCTAGGAGAGTGTATTGTCGGTGACTTGACTCCACATTGTGGAATCCCAGCTGCAGAAAAGCATCGTAGAGAGACACTTGCAATGAGGGAGTTGGCCAGTTTAGCAGGAAATGCAGGGACAGAGATGTTCAATCTATATAAGGTTTCCTTCAAAACCCTTAAAATATTAAAGTAACCAACTGTTTATCATTTAAATAATAACAAGTATTTGTTCTTTCCTGACAAGCTGATTTCAATGTAAATCAGTAACTATTTTAATATGGATAGAGGAAATCTGTAACAGTATTCAGAAGGATGTAAAAGCAGGTGTGCTGCTTCCCGGCAGAGGAGAGGAAAGGACTCGAGGGAAAGAGTCTCAAGGCTTATCTAAACAGTAAGTCTCTGTTGTCCAAGGGTCTTGAGTGATTTTTCCTGTATCATTAAGCATCTCCAATCTTTCTTCCCGCAACATCTTCCCCTGTTCTGCAAGAAGTAGGAGAACATGGTTCTCCCTCTCCCCCCTAAATTTTGTTATTACTGTCCTAATTAATATTTATTTTGTCATTGGTGCTGAGAGCTATCTATCTCCTCTTTCCTGTCTCCTGGTGTGTGATTACGAACATGGGCAAGCTGTCTGGAGGGTGAAAGTTTTTACGTAGGTGTACAGGACTTTTCATCATTTTCATTTCTTTTGTTTGTATTACTTCAGTACCAAACTAAGCGCTGAAACTTAAGTTATTAGCATAGTACACTATTGATTTTGACATACATTCTCTCATTTACTCTTATATATTACAGACTACTTTTGTAACCATGAGAGAGATGCTCTATCCCTGCAACTTTTTATCCTATAGTAGTTCAGTATGAGTTTTTGGTGATCTGTCTGTGATGACACTTGTTTTTGTGTGGTGGGATACCATATTGTCCTGGGTTCATTAATTTAAAAACTTTTCAGTTATACTGAATTAGTAAAAAAACACCATTATTCATTTTTTCTGTAGAAGCAGATGGAAATGATAATCAGTTAATCTGTTGCTGGAATAGAAAAAGCTGTGCGGGATTAGCCGAGTGCTCTAGGGCGCTGCAGTCGTGGACTGTGCGGCTGGTCCCGGCGGAGGTTCGAGTCCTCCCTCGGGCATGGGCGTGTGTGTTTGTCCCTAGGAAAAATTAGGTTAAGTAGTGTGTAAGCGTATGGACTGATGACCTTAGTAGTTAAGTCCCATAAGTAAAAAAAAAAAGAAAAAAAAATAATAGATAAAAGACTGCCAAGCAGTCTTTGAAAGCGTTTTTGATGTACGCTGTACAAGAAAATTTCCGCTAGCTGTAATCTTTTAAGACTCTCACATAAATAATTCACCACAGAGACAAATGAACTTTGTATTCTGTGTTCTTCCCTCTACTTCACATTCATAATATTTACCTGCCACTATTGTTAAGTAGTATAAATAAGTGACAATACTGAGGACTCTTATATTTGGAAAATTAGAGTGTGACTCTGTAATCTTCTGATCTTGGTAAGTTGTTCATTAAAATAATTGTCAGTCATGACACTGTAACAGTCTCTGTCTCCCATACTTAACAACACCAAGTCACAAAAGCATATCCATGCACCAGTCACATATTACAGCCTTTATACTGGATATGATCTCCGTACTTAGCATAACTTGGCTGCTTTCTGCAAAGTAGTTTTTACCACCCTTGCGAAATGAAACTGCTGGAAACCTAAAACGCTAACAGCCTCCAGGCTCCTTATAATGTCCTCTAAAGGTTCAGCCAATAAAGTCTCAAGATAAAAGTTCAAACATATGAAGCCCCGCAGGGGGCTCGCAATCCTTTCGTGAGTTTGTGCGTGGCGCACACGGGGCCCCGAGCTATTGCAGCTCATTCTTCATTCCCTAGCTGCATTTCCTTCTCCGTACCCCCTCCCTGTTGCCACCTCCTTCCCCCCCTCTCGGTGTTCTGATTTATGTCGACCTGGCTATTCCCCTGGTTTCCTGTATTGGTTGCAATTTTGTTCCTTTTGCCTGTTTTTTCACCCTTTTGGCATTTCAGTCCCCCCTTGAGGTTTGACCTCCAAAATTTTGTGTTTTTAGTGTGAGCCATATGGGGAAGAACTCCCTCCCTAGCATCTACGATGTGGATTCCTGTCCCACCTCCCTTCCCCACTGTAGCCCCCTTCCACTCTGCTAGGTCACCAGCACATGTAGCCAGTCCACGTGGTGGGGCTATTATGTACCCATATGACTGAGCCCCCTGACAACACAGGGATCACACTACTGATACCTCCCCCCAGGGGTCCACAAATCTTTTGTGGATACGTGCGTAGGGAGCACGGGACCCCGAGCTAATGTGGCCTTCCTTCCTTTCTGGGCTGCATACCTTCCCTTTCCGCATCCTTCCCCATCCCTTATCCCCCATCTTCGCCCCCTCTCCCCCTCACCTCTGGCTCTTTCCTTCCCTTTCTCCCCCTCTGGGAGTATGGTTTGTACCTATGTCCGGAGACGGACGCTCGAAACTGTAACAAATTCTTTGCTTTCTCCACTTGCAAGTCTTCGTCCTTCCTCTGTCCTTCTCTTTTCCTTACCTCATCTCTTTGCCCTTTTCTCCGCTGCAGCGTTTGAGACCTCTCTTCTTTCCTTTCCCTTTCTCTTTTTTCCTCCCTGTGCGTGCCTGAAGGCCGACCCATGCATTTCTATGCGTAGCCGGTGATGGGGTAACGCGTAATTCTCCGCCCCGGGTAGACAGGTAGGACACGTACGTACCCCCTGGTAACGGCCAGGCCCAGTGGAGGGGTGATTACCCGAGCTGATACCTTCCGAAAGTGCCGATTGGTCCCTCCGTCCGTTTGTCGGGAGGTGTGATCTGAGATGTGAACAATCACCTAAGGCGGGAGTGCTCTCAGTGTGGGCCCCCACAAGGAAGGAGCGCGCCATCGGAGACGCCGGGTAATCATGGGGGTACTTTCGCAGTGGTTTCCTCATCTTCTACTATGTCAGCTCACAAGCGTAAGTTCAATGAGTCAGCCACAGACAGTCCTTCCATCGTTGCCACAGTTCCTTGTTGTTTCTCGGTCTGACGAAGGTCACGACTTCTCCACGGTCAACCCTTTCATTATTCAGAAAGGTGTCGACGCAATTGCAGGTCATGTAAAGTCTTGTTCCAGATTACGAAATGGCACCTTGTTGTTAGAAACAGTCAGTGCCCTCCAGGCACAAAAATTGCTGCGTACTTCACTGCTACACACCTTCCCTGTCCAGGTGGAACTACACCGTACTTTAAATTCATCACGTGGGGTCGTTTATACTCGCTCCCTCGACGGATTGTCCGACGAGGAAATTCAACACTACCTGTCTGACCAGGGCGTAACGGCAGTTCATAGAGTCATGAAAAGGGTTGACACGAACGTCATTCCAACCCGTACTGTCTTCTTGACATTTGACAGAGTTCAACTCCCATCGAAAATCAAAGCAGGCTATGAGATAATTTCCGTTCGCCCTTACATCCCAAACCCTACGCGTTGCTATCGGTGTCAGCGGTTCAATCACACCAGCCAGTCCTGTTCCAATCTGGCCAAATGTGTTATGTGTGGCGAGGATGCCCATGAGGGTGCTTGTCCACCTCCATCCCCTCGTTGCATCAACTGTATGGGTGACCACGCTGCTTCCTCTCGAGATTGCCCCATTTTTAAAGACGAAAAGCTCATTCAGGAAATCAGAGTGAAGGAAAAGGTGTCGACCTTTGCTGCTCGAAAATTATTCTCCAGTCGACAGCCCACTGTGCCTCAGACAGGAAAATACAGCACTGTCCTTGCCTCTCCTCGGCCAACAAAGGAGGCGGCCACACAGACTTGTGATCTCACCTTTAGTGGGTCATCAGATCGGCCAGCGCAAAGATCGCCCGTTCAACCTCCCCGCTTTCGCCTGCCCACTCTATGGCTCACCCTTCATTGGGTTCTGCTAAATCTCGAGCCCAAAAGTCAGACACCAAGACTTCGAAAAAAGAGCATACTCGTGAAGATTTTTTACGTACCCTAACTTCACAACCATCGGTTCCTCCTTCATCTAAACATCATGTTTCAAAGAAGGCTAGTAAGAAACCCAGTTCATCTCCTTCTCCGCCAAGGCGTGTCTCATCTACAGCACCACCTGGCGGTAATCCCCCTCGGCCGTCTTCTGTGTCGCCGAGGCGCACTGCTGGTGGCCGATCAACCGGCCGATCGCTGGTGGCAGGAGCTGCTCCTGAACAACCTATGGATCAGGATCTTCCACCTTCGGCTGACTGCCATTCCATGCTGTTGGTCGCAAGCTCTGAGCAGTCGCTGAGTTGACAGCAACCTTGGTCACATTCCTCCATTTTCTATTCACCCTATGTCCATTATCAACTGGAATATCCGCGGCCTACGAGCAAATCGGGATGAATTGTCGATCCTCTTATGATCCTACTCGCCGGTCATCTTCTGTCTTCAGGAAACAAAGCTGCGTCCCCATGACCACTTCGTTCTCCCCCATTTTCAGTCTGTCCGATTTGATCTCCCCTCTGTTGAAGGCACTCCAGCACATGGAGGACTCGTGAATCTTTTCCATGATACTCTCCATTATCACCCAATCCCCTTAAACACTTCCTTCCAAGCTGTCGCTGTCCGTCTTTCCCTTTCTGGATATAACTTTTCTCTTTGTACTGTATACATTCCATTGTCCACACCAATGGCACGAGCTGATCTCCTTCATCTTCTTGGTCAGCTTCCACCCCCCTATTTGCTGGTTGGGGACTTCAATGCCCACCACCCGCTTTGGGGATCTCCAAATCCTTGTCCACGTGGCTCACTATTGCTAGACGTCTTCCACCAAGCGGATCTAGTTTGCCTCAACACTGGGGTCCCTACATTTTTGTCGCCTCTACGAAAAAATTTCTCTCATTTGGACCTTATGATCGGTACTGTTCCGCTAGCTCGGCGCTTCGAATGGTTCGCCCTTGATGATACACACTCGAGTGACCACTTTCCATGTGTCCTTAGACTGCAGCCTCAACTGCCATATATGCGCCTGCGACGCTGGAAGTTTGCCCAAGCCGATTGGACACTTTTTTCGTCTCTAGCGACATTCGATCACCGTCACTTTCCTAGCGTCGACGATGAGGTCACACATATTACAGACGTTATTCTTACAGCTGCGTAACGTTCAATACCACGCACCTCCGAATTGCCCCGGCGCCACCCCGTTCCTTGGTGGAACGAGGCATGCCGTGACGCAATACGTGAGCAGCGACATGCTCTTCGCGTTTTCTGCCACCATCCTATTTTGGCCAACTGTATCCGCTATAAGCAGTTCCGTGCGAGATGCCGTCGTCATCCGCGATAGCAAGAAGGCAAGCTGTAAATTCTTTACTAGCTCATTTAACAACTTCACTCCCTCCTCGGAAGTTTGGAGTCGGATTCGACGGTTATCTGGCGCGCCTAGTTTCTCCCCGGTCTCTGGGCTCACTGTCGCGCATGATACGTTAGTGTACCCCGTCGCAATTTCTAACTCATTGGGTCAACACTTTTCTGAGATTTCGAGCTCTTCAAATTACCCGCCAGCGTTTCTCCTGAAGAAACGTGCAGCGGAAGTGCAACCTCTTGCTTTCTCCTCTCAAAATTGCGAAAGCTATAATACTGTTTTCTCCATGTGGGAACTCCAACATGCACTCTCTTCTTCTCGCTCCTCCGCCCCAGGACCGGATGGTATCCACATCCAAATGTTGCTGCATTTATCAACCCATAGTCTGCGTTACCTCCTTCGCCTTTATAATCGAATTTGGACCGACAGTACTTTTCCCAGACAATGGCGGGAAGCTTATCGTCGTTCCTGTTCCGAAACCTGGAAAGGACAAACATGTCCCCTCTAGCTATCGCCCCATCTCTCTCACGAGTAGTGTATGTAAGGTTTTGGACCGTATGGTGAATTGCCGTTTAGCTTGGTGACTGGAGTCCCGCAGTCTTTTAACACCTGCCCAATGCGGTTTCCGAAAGCATCGTTCTGCAGTTGACCATCTTGTTGCTCTCTCCACTTACATCATGCACAATTTTCTCCGGAAACGCCAAACAGTAGCAATATTTTTTGATCTGGAGAGAGCATACGATACCTGTTGGAGGACAGGCATCCTCCGCACACTGTTCTCTTGGGTCTTTCGAAGTCGGCTGCCCCATTGTTTTCGCGAATTTATGGCAGAGCGCACATTTAGAGTGCTAGTGAACACTACTCTCTCCTGTACTTTGTCCCAAGAAAACGGGGTACCCCAGGGCTCCGTGCTAAGTGTTGTACTGTTTGCCATTGCCATAAATCCAATTATGGATTGTTTCCTTCCTGATGTCTCGGGCTCCCTCTTTGTGGACGATTTTGCGATCTACTACAGCTCTCAACGGAACAGCCTTCTTGAACGACGTCTTCAAGGATGTCTCGATCGCCTCCACTCTTGGAGCATCGAAACCGGCTTCCGTTTTTCTCCCAGTAAGACCGTTTGTGTTAAATTTTGGCGACGTAAGGAGTTTCTTCCACCCTCCTTACATCTAGGACCTGTCAACCTTCCGTTTTCGGACGTCGCTAAATTCTTGGGTCTTATGTTTGACAGAAAACTGTGCTGGTCCTCCCACGTTTCGTATCTTTCGGCTCGCTGTCTGCGATCCCTCAACACCCTCCGTGTCCTGAATGGTACCTCCTGGGGAGTGGACCGAGTGGTCCTTCTCCGCCTCTATCGTGCCTTAGTGCGCTCGAAATTGGACTATGGAAGCATAGTCTACTCCTCTGCTCAGCTGTCTATTCTTCGGCGTCTCGACTCTATCCACCACCGTGGATTACGTTTAGTGTCTGGAGCTTTTTACACCAGCCCTGTGGAAAGCTTTTATGCTGAGACTGCTGAACCTCCGCTGTCCAATCGGCGAGCAGTCCTGAGTCGTTATGCTAGCCATCTGTCTTCCATGCCTGCTAATCCAGCCCATGACATTTTTTTCGACGCCTCCTTGGATGTAGGGTATGCAGGCCGCCCTTCCTCCCTACTACCACCGGGAGTCTGCTTCCGTCAACTGCTCCATTCTCTTTCCTTCCACTTTCCTAAAACCTTCTTGACAACTTGGGGCACAGCACCGCCTTGGCTCCGTCCCCGGATCTGCCTGCTCCGTGACCTTTGTCAGTTCCCCAAGGATGGTACCCCTTCACTTGTTTATCGTCGGGCATTTGCTGCTCTATGTGCACAAATGAAGGAAGCCACATTTATTTACACTGATGGCTCGAAAACATTGTTAGGTGTAGGGATGCCTATATTGTTGGGGACACCCCAAATCGATTTCGGCTTCCCGATCAGTGTTCGTTGTATACTGCGGAGCTTTACGCTGTTCTCCAGGCTGTCCAATACATCCGCCGCCATCAGCGGATACAGTATGTTATCTGTTCAGATTCTCTCAGCTCTCTACTCAGTCTCCAAGCTCTCTACCCTGTCCACCTTCTGGTCCACCGGATTCAGGACTGTCTGCGCTTGCTCCACCTGGGGGCATCTCGATGGCGTTCCTCTGGCTCCCAGGACACGTTGGTATCTGTGGAAATGAGGCGGCCGATATAGCGGCCAAGGCTGCAGTCTCTCTCCTTCGGCCAGCTATTCGATCGATTCACTTCGCCGATCTACGGAGCGTTTTATGTCGTCGTGTTGTTCTATTATGGTACGCACATTGGTAGACACTTCCCCATAATAAATTACGGGACGTGAAAGCTCTTCCCTGTGCTTGGACCTCTTCCTCCCGAACGCGTCGTCGGGTGGAGGTAATTGTAACTAGACTTCGGATAGGGCACTGTCTTTTTAGCCATCGACATCTTTTAAGCGGCGATCCTCCCCCACTCTGTCCCCACTGCTCTCAGCTGTGGACGGTAAGACACCTTTTAATTGAGTGCCCCTATTTTACTCTGTTATGCGCCCGTCTACAGCTGTCGTCTGATATATCGTCCATTTTAGCAGATGACACGCGCTCGGCTGATCGCGTTCTCGAGTTTATTAGTGCCAGTGATATGACGTCAGTCATTTGAAGCTTTTTTTGGGGACAACCAACCCCTTTCTGTAGTGGACTTTTTAAGCTTTCCTTCTGCTTTTAGTTTCTCCAATTTTTTGAGTTTTGTTCCCATTGCTGCTGCTTTCCATTTTCGTTTTTTACTGTTTCCTAAGTCATGGACCGGGCGCTAATGACCATAGCCGTTTTGCACCCTAAAAAAAAAAAAACTACTGATGCATGTGTTGTTCCCTCCCCGTGTATGCCAAGGAGTGGTTGCTTGTCTTCTTGGAGCAACGGAACTCCCGGCAATGGCTGCTGTGCCAGACAACCCTTGCTGGGTGGTGACCATGGGGAGAGCCCCTGGTCAGAGTGGCTGGTATCAGGGCGGATGCTTGGTGCATTAACCGTATCGAGCTGGAAAAATCTGGCCTTTCTCGCACGGCCATCTCTTCTAATGGTGAAGAATCCTTAAATGCTGCCTTGTATGACCTGACAGCCTTCCCTTGCCTGGCTACCCCAAGGAAGGAGGGCCTGGCATGCCGTCTTGGGCTGAAACACTTTCCCAGTTACCTCGTTTGTACTAGGATGGTTGGGGACACTTTCACCACCACAAAGTCATTGTTTTTTGTGAAAAATATCAAGGACAAGTTTGGTGAAGTGGAGTCTATTAGTAAGATGCGGTCAGGCTCCCTGTTGATCAAAGCTTCTTCTGCCACCCAATCTGCAGCTCTTCGTGCGTATGATTGTCTTGTCAACATCCCAGTGACTGTCACTTCTCACCAATCTCTGAATATGGTCCAGGGCGTCATTTTTCACAGGTAGGACCTCATCCTGCAAACTGATGAGAAACTCTGGGCCAGTCTGTAGCGGCATGGCGTTCATTTTGTTCGACATGTGCAGAATGGTCGCAAAGGCAACCACACCGATACTTGGCCTTCATTCTGGCTCTCGAGGGGATACCCTCCCAGAGAAGGTCAAGGTTATGTGCTACAGATGTGACATGAAGCCGTACATCCCTCCACCTATGCGGTGCTTTCGGTGCTTGCATTTTGGTCATATGTCTTCCCGCTGTACGGCAGACCCTTTGTGTGGTGACTGTGGCCACCCAATCCATGAGGGAAGCCCTTGTATTCTGCCGCCTGTGTGTCAACTGTGCTGACAGCCAGTCTCCTCGCTCACTGAATTGCCAAGCTTACAAGAGAGAAAAGAAGATATAAGAATACAAGTCCCTAGATCACCTGTCTTATGCTGAGGCTCACCAAAAGTATGAGAGACTCCATCCAGTGTCCCTATCTTCAACTTTTGCCTCTATTACTTCCTTTCCTCCTCCTCCTCCTCCTCCTCCTTCGTCCTTACCCCAGCCAGCCCCGCCCCTTTCTCCCCTCCTCCTCCCCTGCAGTTCCGACGACTTCCTGTCACGGAGTCGCTCTCCCTCCCACTGTGTCCTGCCCTCCTCTGCCTCAGAAAGAGAAGAAGAAAAAACATAAATCCCACAACAAGGCGCCCCCCTGTGCCCCTAGAGGTGCCAACTCCCCTCTTGCAACCTGTGTCTGACATCTTATTTGTTGATGTCGCCCCAACCTCGTCAGTGACATCTACTGACAAAGTGACCTGATCTCCTCCTTGGCTCCTTCATGCCTATCTAGGATGCATGCCACACGATCATGCAGTTTAACTGCAACGGGTACTATTGTCTCCTAACGGAAATGCAACATCTTGTATCATCTTATTCTGTGTTCTGCCTTGTTCTCCAAGAAACGCTCATCCGTGATGACCACTCTCCAACTTCCCGTGGTTATTGGGTGTTCTGTCGGAACCGTGCTGGCCTTGGGATAGCATCTGGTGGGGTCTGCACTTTGATTTGCTCTGATGTCCGTAGTGACTGGATCCTCCTATGTACGACTTTGAAAGTGAAGCGGTTAGAGTGCACACGACTCTGGCAATCACCCTTTGGAATGTCTACCTCCCTCCAGGTCGGCCACTTGCTTATGTTGCACTATCTACCTTAATCCAGCAACTCCCGTTCTCGTTTATCCTCCTTGGCGATTTCAGTGCCCACCATCCACTGTGGGGGAGCGTCACTTTTTCAACGGGTCAGGGTATCCTAATCAACCAACTTATCACAGGCTTCGATTTGTGTCTCCTCAATGATTGTTACCCTACCCACTTCAGTGCCGCTCATGACACCTTCTCTGCTATCGATCTCAGGCTCTCCTCCCCTGCCCTCGTGGCTTCCCTACATTGGTCATCCCATGATGACCTTTGTGACAGTGACCACTTTCCAGTGACTCTGTGTCGTGGTCCACCTGCCTTTTTATTTCCTTGTTTGTTGATTGTTGTCCTCGGTGTCGACGTACAGCGTTGCTACACTGGCTGAAAAATGGGCTGTGTGTTCTGACACTGACTACTGTAAATTATTTATCCAACAGGTGCACGGTTGTTACACAGTACTTTTATTTCACTGTTCACAACCCCCTAATAATACACAATTATAGGTGTATGGCCAGTGAACTATTGTTTAAACTTTCCAGAAGCCTCATTAATAGATTGAAAGTGAAACTCCACATACTGCTACGATAGTTTACTGTTGAACAGCTACGAGCAGTAAGACCTAACCACAAAGTTCACAGTTATTGAAGAATAGTCAGGTATGTATGGAGCAGACACTGTCACTGTTTTTACACATGGCCTAATTGTTTAACACTTGTTCCACAGTTAATTTGAAGCATTGTTGTTCTAACCAGCACAGGTTACTCGGCTGTGGACTGACTTGTCTTGTGACCAAAATTCGGGCCCTTATATATCATCTCAATAATTTGTACTGAAACTACACATTGTTCGAAGTAAAAGTAAAACTTAACTCATTAAATTAACTGAATACATCGGAAAATTGGTTCTTTTTAACAGTTTCTTCTGCTACGAGGTTTAGGCCGAATTATTTGTTTAAATCGTGAAATTAACAAATATAGTTATGTGAACAATACTTTTGACAAAACTGTTAATTACTTTGGAATTAATGAAGGGCTGGTTTTGCTAACATGTTCCTGAACAGAGCCAAATAGATACTTTACGATTACTAGCATTTCGTCTTCCAAATGTTCACAATTATTACAGAATTTATATTTTTTTATATGTCAACAATAGAATTTAAGTTACGAAACAATTACTGATTTCGCCCTGTAATGAAAGATACTTATTACAAATAGTCAAAATAAATTAGAAAATCAATTACATACCTAAAACTAAGCACAAAATTACATCTGGTGTTGTATTCTTTAAAATTGAGGGTCAACCTTTCTCTTTAAAGAAAATGCAGATTATATTCATGTATGTTAATGATAATTAGTTAAAATTAACAAGACGAATTTAAGGAGGCAGATGGCAAAACAAGAGGGGAATTAAAAATATCCCAACTTGCTTTGTCACAACTATCGTTCCCCTGCTGCCGCCAGGCAGACAGGCCCCACGTTGGCCATTCCGCAGGGCCAATTGGCCTTTAGACATGTCTGCTGTCCACTTTGATAGCTCCCTCTCGAATTCCATTGATGTAGTCATGCAAGGCATCTCTGCTGCTCTTCTTCATGCTGCTGGCACTGCTGTCCCCCTATCCACAGGGCCCCCTCATCATCGGCCGGTACCATGGTGGACCAAGGACGTCGCAGTCGCTGTTCAGGACCGCCAACAGGCACTGCAGCAATTTAAGTGACACCCCTCCAGACCAACCTCCTCACTTTTAAGCGTCTCCGAACTAAGGCTCCTTAGCTTATTAAGCGGTGTAAAAAGGAATGTTGGGAGCAGTATGTTTCCTCCCTGGGGGGCATATGCCTCTTTATCACACGTTTGGTCAGAGCTCTGTAGCATTCTGGGCCACCAGCAAGTCAACTGTCCAGGGCCTGAACCTCCAAGGAACTCTGTGCACTGATCCATTGGTCCCCGCAGAACACCTTGCGATACACTTTGTGACAGCATCGTTGTCTGCTCCCTACCCTCCTACCTTTCTCCAGCAGAAACGCAGAGTTGAACAGATCCCCCTCTGTTTCATCCCACACCACATTGAGCCCTATAATGCACCTTTCGCTGAATGGGAATTGGAGCAGGCTCTTGTCTCTTCAAGAGACACAGCCACAGGGCCGGATTCCATTCACAATCAGATGATTCAACACTGGGACGTTCTCCAGAGGCAATGACTCCTCAGGGTCTTCAATACTATCTGGCTCATGGGTGCTTTCCTGTCACAGTGGCGAGACAGTATAGTTATCCACATCCTTAAGCTCAGGAAAAACCCAACGTCTCTAGACAGCTACCACCCCATTAGCCTTATGAATGTGCTTTGTAAACTGCTCGAAAGGATGGTCAACTCCAGATTATGTTGGGTACTCGAATCTCGGGGCCCTTTGTCACCGTATCAGTGTGGCTTCTGGGTAGGGCGATTTCCAACTGACCATCTACTCCTATTGGAATCAGCCATCTGACAGACTTTTACTCACTACTGGCACCTTGTTGCAGTTTTCTTTGACCTAAATAAGGCGTATGATGTGGCTTGGTGCCATCAAATTTTAGTTACACCCCCTGACTGGGGCTTCCGTGGTCTTCTTCAGATTTTTATCCATGTTTTTATCTTACCGGCTCTTCCTGGTTCGAGTTGGCACTTCACTCAGCACCTCTTAGATTCAGGAGGATGGTATTCCATAGGGTTCTGTGCTAAGTGTCACACTCTTCTTCATTGCCATAACTAGGCTTGTGACCTCTGTTGGGCCTCTGGTTTCCCCGGCATCGTACGTTGACGATTTTTGCATATGGTGCATCTCTCACTCGGTGGTGTCTGCTGGGTGCCAGCTCCGAGGCGCCATCCGACGGGCCTCTGTGTGGGGCACTGCCCATGGCTTTCAGTTTACCCATCCAAAATGTGGGTTATGCATTTTTGTCGTCGACCCACACTATACCCTGATCCAGAACTTTATTTAGACAAGCAGCTCCTCGATGTTGTAGCACAGTCCCGTTTCTTGGGCCTTATTTTTGATAACAAGCTGACATAGCTGCCCCACATTTGCCACCTAAAGACTACATGCATGTGGAAGCTTAATGCTCTCTGCCTCTCGGCCCACACATCTTGGGGTGCAGACCATTCCACTCTTCTCCATCTTTACTGTGCTCTGGTCTTTTCCAGACTTGATTATGATAGTCGGGTTTATGGCTCAGCAGCTCCTTGCACTTTGAAACTCCTTGACCCTGTCTATCGTTGTGGGGTGCGTCTGGCTATTGGTGCCTTTGGCACTAGTCCTGTTGATAGTCTCCTCACAGAAGCAGGGATTCCCCCTATACACATCCGACGGAGCCAACTCCTTGTTTCTTATGCAGTCGCCATTTGCCAATTCCCTGACTATCCTGTGTACCCTGTGCTCTTCGCCAATGAGGGGTCTCTCCCTCCTAACACCTGCCCATGGTTGGGATTGCTGGTTGGCATGCGTCTCACTACCCTGTGCTGGGATCTCCATTTGCACTCATTGGACTGCACCCTGTGTCTTTCCTCCCATACCCCCCCCCCCCCCCCCCTCATTGGACGGTGTCTAGACCACGGATTAGGACTGATCTCTTCCAGGGTCCTAAGGTCTGTTGCTTCTATGGTTTACCGGCGTCTTGTATGTGCCATCCTTGCAGAGTTCCAAGGTGCCACCATCTTTTGCACTGATGGTTCTAAGACTACTGATAAGGTGGGATACGCTTTCACTTCTCCTACCAGCTTCAGGCACCATTTGTTGCCAGGATCCTGTAGTGTATTTACAGCAGAGCTTCTAGCCATTGTGCTCAGATTTCATGAAAATCCTGCCCCCCCCCCCCCTCACCCCTCTGCCCACAGTCTAACCAAGGCTGTTGACAAAGGATGTCTCCCAGCTCCTGCACAGTTTGTATCATCTAGAAAACCCCACTGGTGCTCACACTTGCCTCAGTGACCACAGCAGTCCTTTGTAACACAGTTGATGAACATAAAATTCCTCTTCGGATTGAAACACAGGCTTTATAATTACTCCTCCAACAGCATATCCTTCCTGGCTTGGGAAAGATATAGTGCAGTACTGTCACATGCGTATTTCTTCTAGATTGTCATGCAATTTGGAGCTCAGTATTAGGAAAAAATAGGCATTGTAGACAACTGAATTCGAGTTCTCTTGTTATTAATCCTTTGAATGACAAGGTAATGATCTATCATTACTCCCAACTGATTGATTGGTACTCTGCTTACTTTCACTTAGCTTATAAAATTTGCTGCTAGATTTGTTAGGGTGCTCAGTATTTCTATTTATGTTTGCATCAATAGCTATCAACTGTTGAGCATTGTTGCAGTGAAATATTGACGATCAATAACTCTGCTATTGAGTAGCTCGTTTGCTGACATCATGCTTTGTAATACTTGTTTACATTTTGTTATTTTATCTGACTTTTTGTGTAGCATTGTTATTTACTGTTTTCCTGTGCTTAAGGTAATGTTTTCAGTTTGTTTATTCCATTCCCTTTTGAAACCCACACCCCTCAAGGGGCTAGTCTCTCTTTTGTGAGTTCATTCTTCGCCACCAAGGCTCCCCAGAGTCCTAGCAACACTGCTTACCTTTCCATGCTGCAAGTATCTTCATATTATTCTTTTTTTACTCTTTACCTTTCCATTGGTTGGGGTGTTTGGTGTTGACTGTGTTTATCTGGTTTTTGTTTTGGACATTTGTTTCCTCAGCTCCTGGCCTCCTACAGCTTTTCATTATTTTCTATGTGGTCCCCCTGTCGGTTCTGGCTTGTTACTTCTTTTCAAAGTTTTATTTAAGTGCAGAGAAGGTCATCCAACACAATGTGTATTCCACCTTTCTCTCTTTGCAACCATTTTTCTTGCAACAGCACTAAACGCAAATCCAGTATAGTAGCCATGCCATTTGAGTGTGTGTGTGTGTGGGGGGGGGGGGTCAGGTCATCAAGTACCTGCACAATGGTAGCCCCCTGACCATACAGGGCTTACACTGTTGGTGCCTGAGCTGGAAACACCACACACAAGCCAAGGAGTAGGTGTCCATAATGGATGGGGCACGGAGACTCCAGGCAGTGGTTTGCTGGTTAGGCAACTGTTGCTGTAGCTGTGTGGTGTCTATGGGGAGAGCTCTCGTTCATATTGGTTGGTACCATGATGGAAGATTCCCACATGAAGCGAGTTAAACTTACTTAGGCTGGTGGCCTCACCGCCACATCAATCTCTTCTGAAGCTAAGACATATCACAGTGTGGAGAAGCAGGACCCCAGAATGTTCCCTCTCCTGGCTTTGCCATGGGAGGAACATAGGGCTCAGAGACAAGTTGAGAAATACTCCCTCCAATGCTTGGTTTTTATAGAACAGGCGGGGATTCCTTTTTGTTTATAAAGTCTTTGTTCTTCGTTGAACATCTTAAGGACAGGCAGTGGTTCCAAAAATAAAAAAGTGGCTTCATTTTGCTTAATATGACTTCCCCCACTCAATCATGTCAATCAATCATGGACACTACTCACCTGTAACAAGCTGGATGATATTCCTGCCATGATAATCCCCCATTAAAGTTTTAATATGGTACATGGTATCATTTTCCACCTAGATCTTCTTTTACAGACTGATGATGAGTTGCATGCCAATTTCGAGGGACAAGGTGTGCATTTTGTCCATCATGTCCAGCAGAAACTAAAAGACAACAGAGTGGATACTGGAGCCTTCATGTTAGCCCCCGAGGGTCCTTTTGCCGTGTTGGTACCTTGAGCCTCGGGGTCTTTTGTCTTCGTCCCAGGGTGGTTTTTGCCAAGGCCGTTCTGCTGCTAACAATTTGGAGTCAGCTATTCGGTCAGCTTTTGACTGATGTCAAAATTTTGCAGCTGTCTTCTTTGACTTACAAGGGGCTTATGACTCCACGTGGCATCACCATAACCTCGCTGCCCTCAATGATTGGAGTGTGTGTGGCCAACTCTCAATTTTTGTCTCAGACTTTTTGTCTGACGCTACTTTCCAGGTTCAAGTTGGTGCTTCCTACTCTCTCCTTATACAACAGAATGGGGTCCTGCAAGGCTCTATATTGAAGGTGACCCTTTTCCTAGTGGCTGTCAATGATCTAGCTGTAGCTGTGGGATCTACAGTGCGCCCCCTTCCGCTATGCTAATGACTTTTGCGTCTATTATTGCTCCTTAACAGTGGGCGTTGCTAAACGCCATTTGCAGTGTGTCGTGCGAAACGATCCATCCTGTTCTCTCACTCATGGCTTCTGGTGTTCCGCTGCCAAGGTGTGTCATGCACTTCTGTTGCTGTCATACTGTCCATCCCCAACCAGAACTTTACCTCGAGGACCAAATGCTCAATGTGGTGGTGTCATATCATTTTTTGGGATTGGTCTGTGATGCACAGTTGATGTAGCTTCCCCATCTTAGCCAACTTAAGCAAATTTGTTGGTCAAATCTTCATACTCTTCACCGTCTCAGTAATACCAGCACGCTGCAGACCACTCTACACTTTTGTGACCCTGCAAAGCTTCAATCCTGTCACGTCTTGATTATGAGAGCCTGGCATATGGCTCAGCAGTGCGGATGCTGGACCAATAAACCATTGTGAGTCCGACTTGCAACAGGTTCATTTTGGACCAGCCCTGTGAAAGCCTACTCATGGAGGCTGGCGTCCTTCCCCTACAAATCAGGTACCAACAGGTGCTGCTCAACTATGCGGTACATATTCGCTGGTGCCTTGAACATCCGAACTGTTGTGTCCTCTTTCCTGGTAGGGAGAGCTAGCTTCCTTAATAGAGGCCAAGGTGGCATCACAGTTCGCATACAGAGTCTGTGGTCTGAACTCCACCTTTCCCTACTGTCACTTCTTGTTAGGGAGAAGTCACGTGTGCCCCCAAGGTGTGTATCCCTTCCTCAGATCTACCTTGACCTCTCCTTGAGACCAAAAGACTCAGTAGACTGTATGGTTTTTCGCTGCATGTTCCTGGATGTTCTTGATGTATTCCGAGGCTCAGACATGATATACACTGATGGCTGTACTACTGACAGACAAACTGGTTTTGCCTACTTCAAATGTAAGATGCAGTGAACTACATTCCCTACTGAACAAATGCAGTGCATTCACTGCAGAATTGGTGGCCATTGCTAGAGCACTCACCCACCTTCCTTCTTGCACAGGTGAGTCATTCTTAATTTGCAGTGACTTCTTGAGTCATCTTCAGGCTGTCAACCAGTGCTACCTGTGACACCCATTAATTATGGCTATCCAGAATCTCCCGTATGATCTCCACCAAGCTGTCAGTCAGTTGCTTTGGGATACCAGGGAACGAACATGCTGACTGATTGTCTAAGATGGCTACCAGAATGCCGACTTTGGATGTGGCAGTACTTTCACCGGACCTTCTGTAGACTCTACACCAACAGATGTTGGAGGCCTGAAATGCGGACTGGTGTGCACTGGTTTCTGTGAATAAGTTGCAAACGATAAAGGAGACTACAACCACATAGCTGTCTTCCCTTTGTGCTTCTTGCGGAGAATCTGCTGTCCTCAGTTGGCTTCGCATTGGCCACATTTGGATGACCCACAGCCACATCTTCCAATGTGAGGATCCGCCTCACTATCAGTGTGCTGCCCATCTCTAGGGGGCCCACATCCTGGATTGCCCTAATTTGGCCACCTCACGGAGATACCTTAAACTTTCTGTCTGCCTATCACTGGCACCAGCAGACGACAGTAAAGTGGCTGATTTGGTTTTGAATTTAACTCATGAAAGTGGGTTTTACTCCTCGCTGTAATGTAGGCCACATTAGCCTCATCAGCCTCCTGAGGGATTGGAGAGGTGCCCCATCGCCTGCTCTGTGGTCTGGTGTGGCTCCTACCCTTCCACATTTTTAATCTTCTCAGTCTTTTACATTTGTTATTTCTTGCCAGACTCATTGTCATTGTCCTCTTTGCTGAGATTTTATCTGTTATGTGTAGCTAGTCTCTATGTGGTAACAGAGGGTGTGGAAGCACCGGTCAGGTGCAGAGGGTGTGTCTCTGGTTGCATATGTCCCGGGGACCTCCAGCTGCTTTGTGGGTGGGGCAACTCTCCCACCTTCACCCTTTTACACCTCTCTCACTTCTCGGGGCTTCTGTCTCATGACTTTCTTGATTCTCGTATACAGTGGAGTCCATTGGGATTTGTTCTGTGTCCCCCCTCTCTGGGGCTGTTCCTGGCTTTGCACACACACAGAATCTCATAGTTTGGCCCCTTTAACCCAACCATCCATCTCTTTTGCAAATTATTTATTAGAAATGTGTCCAACAATGCCATTTGTGAGTTACTGGAAAATATTAATGATACAGATTATTTTAGTGAAAGTAGCAGCAGTTCAGAAAGTGACAGTGATGTTCTTGCTGGTATATTGATTGAAAATGAAGACAGGATGAAAAATAAACACTACACTGAAGTGATTGCACTTGAAGCACTACAGCTGCTACCACATCCTTCTCATGACGTGCATGGACCAAAGCATATGCCACCAGTGGGCTCTACTGCAGTCGAATATTTCAAATTATGTTTCACTGCAGTGTTACTTCAGCTATTTGTCACAAAGACAAATCACTCAGCTAAGTAATTTATAATCTGTAAACATGCCCCTACTTTGTCTAGCCCATATAAAAATGGAAGGATGTCACAATAGCTGACGTAAGAGGATTTACAGCTTGCTTACTGAATATGAGATTAACAAAAGGCCTAACTTCATTTTCGTACTGGAGACCAAACCTTGTAAATGGCATAGACGGTTTTCCATCTAAGGCATTTCCAAGGTTTGGTAAAATGTATTCTGCTCCAAAACACAATTGGTAGGTGAAACACAAGTGCAGTGTGTAACTTAGTGTGCAGGTATTATAATCATTATCTCTGTAAATTATAGTAAAATTTCAATATTTTTTTTATGTCATTTAACTCAGAAATGTGTGTAGAATTTATGGATGTTAGTGTGCTTTCTTCAAATCAAGTGTAATGTTAATTATATGCAAACAAAATCAAATTTATACTACTTTTTAAAATACTTTTTATTTCACCACTTATAAACAATTCAAAGTGAAGAAATTTTAGAGTCTGTGTACACCATAGTAAACCGCATACTTTTGTGGGTAAATGGTATTTTTTCTTATTTTTAAATTGAATGCAGCACGATATATATGGCAGCTTAAATAAGTATAATAAAGTATGACATTGACTGCAAAAAGGTTAATGGTTCTTAATCAAGTTGTAAATCGTTCCAGTTGCGATGAATCCTCTTTCAGTACTGTAGGTGATTTTCATTCCATTTGTTCAGAACTAGTGACTTTCATACCTGTTCCACATTCTTATCATCATAAATCATATGCAGATCACCGCTCAGCACATTTGCTCACATTTTAGCTTTACATTTCCAAGATTGTTGTTTTTTGTTTTTATCCATGGAAAATAAAATGGAATAATGCCATTTAAAGTATATTTAAACTTTCTCTCTCTCTCTCTCTCTCTCTCTCTCTCTGTCTGTGTGTGTGTGTGTGTGTGTGTGTGTGTGTGTGTGTGAGAGAGAGAGAGAGAGAGAGAGAGAGAGAGAGAGAGAATCTGCAAATGTTCTCTTTCACACGGGGTGAAATTATCTTCAGTAGAGGTTGTCATGTTTGTTAAGTAACAACAAAAAATTCAGTTAATGTTAAGAATAGTGTAGATTTTAATTATAAGATTTAATTTCTACCCAGCTGTCATTATAATTTTTGAATTGTTCATAATGTTTTAGGAATATGAAGAGCAAAAGACACCAGAAGCAAAGTTTGTAAAAGAGTTAGATAGGTTTGACATGGTTCTCCAAGCTTTTGAATACGAAAAATCTGAGAAACGACCACATGGCCTACAAGACTTTTTTGATTCAACAGAAGACAAATTTAGCCACCCAAAGGTGCTAACATTAGTAGATGAACTCAAAAAACAGAGATCCGTCTTCGAAACATTAAATCAACAAACAGATAAATAGTGTTATTTTAGGCATTACCAAATTGTACGTACATGTATCATTTGTGAAGAATACACTAAAATAAATACATTCTAAAGAAGTTGTGTAAATAATTTTTATCTCCAACTCTGCAAATTAGACAATTTATTGTGGCTTTAAGATTCACAACTTTGTAATGAACTGTTATGATTGCTAGCAAAATTTAAAATGATTTTAATTAATGTAAAGTGCTAGGACTGCAAATAATGTAACACATGAGAGAGGGAAAATGGATGTTTCAGTACCTAGAGGAATAATGCCAATATCAATCAGACCTAAAATGTTTCTCATCTAAAGAGGGTAGTACGAGGTATTGTTCCATATATAATTGTTAAAGCAAATTGTAATTCAGATATCTGTTCCAAATCCTTTCTTTTTGGAGAAAAGTTTTGAGTCCCATCAGTTTTCTGACTGGTTTGATGCGGCTTGTCACAAATTCCTCTCCTTTGCCATACTCTTCATCTCAGAATGATACTTGCAACCTACATTCTCAATTATTTGCTGGATGTAATCCAGTCGACATTTTCTTTTTCAGTTTTTACACTCTACGGCTCTCTCTAATACCGTAGAAGTTATTCCCTGATGTCTTAACCGGTGTTCTACCACCCTGTCCCTTCTTCTTGTAAGTGTTTTCCATATATTACATTCCTCGCTGATTGTCCAGAGGACCACCTCATTCTTTACCTAATTTACAACATTATTCTGTAGCACCATATCTCAAATGCTTTGATTCTCTTCTGTTCTCATTTTCCCACAGTTCACATATCACTGCCATACAATGCTCTGGTCCAAACATACATTCTGAGAAATTTCTTCCTCGACAGTGTTAGTCTGCTTTTTATGTCGTCCTTGCTCTGTCCATCGTGAGTTATTTTGCTGCCTAGGTATCAGAATTCCTTAACTTTGAGTACTTTGTGATCACCAGTCATGATATTAAGTCTCTCGCTGTTCTAATTTTTGCTACTACTCATTACTTTCGTCTTTCTTCGATTTATTCTCAATCCATATTATGTACTCATTAGATTGTTCCTTCCATTCAGCAGATCGTGGAATTCTTCTTCACTTTCACAGAGGATTGCAGTGTCATCAATGAATATTTATTATTGATATCTTTTCACCTTGAATTTAATTCCACTCTTGAATCTTTTCTTTTCATTTCCATCATCGCTTCTATTACTTGTATGGCTTACCCCTATTTGTCTCAGAATTCCAAACTTCTTGCACCATTTGACACTGTCGACCTCTTTTTCCAGGCGACGAATCCTATGTGTCTTTATGTTTCTGTAGCCTTTCCTCCACTATCATCCACAACGTCAAAACTTCCTCTCTGGTGCCTTCACCTTTCCGAAAGTCAAACTGATCATCAAGCTAACACATCCTCAGTTATCTTTTTCATCCTGCTGTATATTATTCTTGTCAGCAGCTTGGGTGCATCAGCTGTTAAGCTGGTTGTGCGATAATTCTCACATTTGTTGACTCTTGCAATCTGCAGAATTGTGTGAATGGCGTTTTTCCAGAAGTCAAATGGTATATCACCAAATGCATACATTCTACACACCAGTGTGAATAGTTGCTACGTTGCAACTTCCTACATCTACATCAATACTCCGCAATCCACCATACAGTGTGTGGCGGAGGGTACCTCGTACCACAACTAGCATCTTCTCTCCCTGTTCCACTCCAAACAGAATGAGGAAAAAATGACTGCCTATATGCCTATGTACGAGCCGTAATCTCTCTTATTTTATCTTTGTGGTCTTTCCGCGAAATGTAAGTTGGCGGCAGTAAAATTGTACTGCAGTCAGCTTCAAATGCTGGTTCTCTAAATTTCCTCAGTAGCGATTCACGAAAAGAATGCCTCCTTTCCTGCAGAGACTCCCACTCGAGTTTCTGAAGCATTTCCGTAACACTCACATGATGATCAAACCTACCAGTAACAAATCTAGCAGCCCGCCTCTGAATTGCTTCTATGTCCTTCCCAAATCCGACCTGATAGGGATCCCAAACGTTCAAGCAGTACTCAAGAATAGGTCGTATTAGTATTTTATAAGCGGTCTCCTTTACAGATGAACCACATCTTCCCAAAATTCTACCAATGAACCGAAGACGACTATCCGCCTTCCCCACAACAGCCATTACATGCTTGTCCCACTTCTTATCGCTCTGCAGTGTTACGCCCAAATATTTAATCGATGTGACTGTGTCAAGCGCTACACTACTAATGGAGCATTCAAACATTACATGATTCTTTTACCTATTCATCTGCATTAATTTACATTTATCTATATTTAGAGTTAGCTGCCAATCTTTACACCAATCACAAATCCTGTCCAAGTCATCTTGTATCCTCCTACAGTCACTCAACGACGACACCTTCCCATACACCACAGCATCATCAGCAAACAGCCGCACATTGCTATCCACCCTATCCAAAAGATCATTTATGTAGACAGAAAACAACAGCGGACCTACAACACTTCCCTGGGGCACTCCAGATGATATCCTCACCTCTGATGAACACTCACCATCGAGGACAACATACTGGGTTCTATTACTTAAGAAGTCTTCAAGCCACTCACATATTTGGGAACCAATCCCATATGCTCATACCTTAGTTAGGAGTCTGCAGTGGGGCACAGAGTCAAACGCTTTCTGGAAGTCAAGGAATATGGCATCTGTCTGATACCCTTCGCCCATGGTTCGCAAGATATCATGTAAAAAAGGGCGAGTTGCGTTTCGCAGGAGCGATGCTTTCTAAAGCCATGCTGATGCAGGGACAGCAACTTCTCTGTCTCAAGGAAATTCATTATATTCGAACTGAGAATATGTTCGAGAATCCTGCAACAAACCGATGTTACGGATATTGGTCTGTAATTTTGAGGATCCCTCCTTCTACCCTTCTTATATACAGGCGTCACTTGTGCTTTTTTCCAGTCGCTCGGGACTTTACATTGGGCAAAGGATTTGCGATAAATGCAAGCTAAGTAAGGAGCCAATACAGTAGAGTACTCTCTGTAAAACTGAATTCGAATCCCATCAGGACCTGGCGATTTATTTATTTTCAACCCACTCAGCTGCTTCACAAGCCCAGGGATGTCTATCAATATGTCCTCCATATGGGAAACTATACGGGACTCAAACGGCGGTATGTTTGTATGATCCTCCTGCGTGAAAGATTTCTCAAATGCTAAATTTAAAATTTCAGCATTCGTTTTGCTGTCTTCCGTTGCCAGGCCAGACTGATCAGTGAGTGACTGGATGGAAGCTTTCGACCCGCTTACCGATTTTACGTAAGACCAGAATTTCCTTGGGTTTCCAGCAAGATCTTTTGCTAAGGTATGACGGTGGTAGTGGTTGAATGCTTCGCGCATCACTCTTTTTACAGCAGCACGAATCTCTACTAACTTTTGCCTGTCCTCATTCTCCCGATCTTTCTTGTACCGCGAGTGCAATTGCCTTTGCTTCCCCAGATGATTTTAGAAATTCTGACAGAATGCTCCTACCCTTCTGTCATAATCATCTTCAAAGTCTACCAAAGCTCTTTTAAACTCTGATTCTAGTACTGGATTCCCTATCTCCTCTGTATCAACTTCTACTTCTTCTTCTATCAGGTCATCAGACAAGTCCCCCATCACAGCCTTCAGTGTACTCTTTTCACCTATCCGTTCTCTCCTCTGCATTTCTCCGTGGAATACCCATTGCGCTCTTAATGTCACCATTTTTTTTCCACTTTCGTCTCCTTCTTTTTCTTCCTTTCTCACCAAAGGTTATTGCGACGCCCACTAAACCCGCTGGGCAGAACAGGTAATAGGATTGTGGAAACGGCCAAGGGTTGAAGTCAGTTTCTGCTTCTAAATGTCATTTATTGTAATGTAGCGACTCTTTCATGGCTGAAGGCCTCCAACAAGAAATCTTAACATGATAAAAATCCAATTAGGATAGCAATAAAATAATTCAAAAAACAACATGCAAAGTGCAATACAAAAGGCGGAGAGCCACAATTAATTTCTAAAATTTTAGGCTATATTACCATAAGCCTTTAAAGGCAGAAGGCCAACAAGAAATCTTAAAAAAGTAAAAAATTGAATTAAGATAGCAATAAAATAATTTAAGACCCAAAAGGCAACGTATACAAGGTGCAACACAAATGGCAGAGGGCCACAATCAAACTTAAAAATTTCAAAGTATATTAGCATAATCTTTAAAGACAGAAGGCCACATTGTTTAAGCCTAGAAGATATATTTAAAAATTAATTTTGCAAAATTTTAAGATACAAACAATAACGACAAGCCTAAAATTTAAAATAGCTGACAACAGGTAATTAAACAACGGTGGCACTCAGAAGGCCTTCATGGAGGTCGGTCTGCCTTTGTTCACTTAGGTGAGACAGGTGGCGAGCCCAACTATACTTGATCCATCGGAACCCAACCAGGGGGCAGCCATGAACCGACCGACACAACTTGATTCCCGTCAATCAGTACATGAGAACCCCAACTGGCAATGTTACAAATGTGACAATCCACAATGGAGTATGTATTAGCTGTCAAAAGTACACACCATGTTGGACAGTGACAACAGGTGAGGAAAGGACGCTGCCTGAAATTACATTAGTGGCCAGGGCAGGTAACCGGAACACTAACGGCCACTAGGCAGAAAATTCCACTGGTGCACACCAAATCGTAGTTGACCCAAATAGTTAATTGCACCGCATGGCGGCTAAATCTCAGCAGTAGAACCACTCGGTGTTGCTCACCAGAAAACCTCCCCAACAGCGAACCCCCACAACATGAATAGACGTGGCTTGGGTAGTTGAAATCACTTCTCAACTTTGACGTCCTGGGTCGGTGAACCATGAAGCTCGTAGCGATCGGACAGCTCCACACACGCTCCGACACTGCGCAGAGGCTGCCAGCAGCCCCAGCCAACTGCACCATGCAGAATAACTTCCCTCGTCTGCAACAACCGACCAACTGGCTGCCAGTACGCAGACAACATTTAAAACAAGTTGTCAATGGAAATGAAACCAACTACACATACAGTTTGACAAACACTTGCACGAAGACTTGAACAATACTCAACAGTAATTAATCACACGCAAGGACAAATCAGGAATCGATGTGCGCGCACACACAGTGAGCCAAAACGCGTCGTCTGGTTGGACGACCGACCATTGATCCACCAAGACCGTGGCCCGGCTCAAGCGATGCATGGCGGCAGTGGTTGGGCGAGCCATGTCGGGACTGTGCTCCAGACACATTTCAACTGACTGGCTGACCCGAACCCGTGAGTCGAACTGCTTATCCGAACTGTCCCTCCGACAGACACCGACCGGGAAGTAATAGCAGTTGAGCACAGATACTACGAGAGTGGATATATTGATACACGCTGCTAGCGCCGGTCACAGTGACAGTAATAATTTAAATTAACGTAGTGAGATGGAAGTACGTTAAAAACAGGGAGTAAAATAGCTGATGGCGGGAACACGAGCCACGCACGGCTCAGTTATTTTGACTATATATGCAAAATCAGGACTTCCAACAATCGTTTCTTTTTCAATTTATTCACATTTTTATGCAGCCACTTCACCTTAGCTTACCTGCACTTTGCATTTATCTCATTCGTAAGTGACTTGTATTTCTGTATTCCTGAATTTCTCTGAATATTTTTGTACTTCCTTCTCTCATCGATCAACTGAAGTTTCTCTTCAGTTACCGTGATTTCTTCGCAGTTACCTTAATTGTACCAGTGTTCTTTCTGACTCCTGTGATTGCCCTTTATAGAGATTTCCATTCCTCTTCCACTTTACTGCCTACTGAGCTATTCTATATCATAGTATCTGTAGCCTAAGAGATCTTAGTGTATCTCTTCGTTCCTTAGTATGTCCCACTTCTTTGCACATTGATTCTTCCTGACTAGTGTCTTAAACTTCAGCTTATTCTTCATCACTACCAAATTGTTATCTGCTCCTGGGTACACCTTACAAACCAGTAACTGATTTTAGAATCTATGCCTGACCTTAATGTAATCTGACTAAAATCTGGCCCTGTCTCCTGGCCTTTTCCAAGTGTACCTCATACTCTTGATTCTTGAACAGATTATTTGCTATTACTAGCTGAAATTTAGTACCAAGCCCATATTCTCCTGTAACTGTTTCTACTCCCCCTACAACCGCATTCCAATCCCCCCCATGACTATTAGATTTTCATCTCCCTTTGTGTACTGAATTAGGTATTCAATATCCTCATTTACTTTCTCTCTCTCTTCATCTTTGGCTTGCAACGTATTCATGTATATAACGACAAATAATATCAAGATTTAGATATATTCTTGGAATTAAAGAACATCCTACAGGAGTCTGCTCAAAGGACTTAGTATATTAATAGCCACTTTTTAGTATATTCATTCTTTTATAAAATTAGTCCTCAGCAATTTCAGTCTCTTTCAAACTAACAACTTAGTTCAAGGGATCAATTTTAGACCTAAGAACAATCTACAAAATGAAACTTCCTGGCAGATTAAAACTGTGTGCTGGACCGAGACTCGAACTGGTCCCGAGTTCGAGTCTCGGTCTGGCACACATTTTTAATCTGCCAGGAAGTCTCATATCAGCGCACACTCGACTGCAGAGTGAAAATCTCATTCTGGAAAATGTACAAAATTCTAGTTGTTAACCGCGAAAACATTCATATCAAAGTGCCAGAGTTTGAAGTGCTTCCAGAAAGCAATGAAACTCTCGTAATTCTAGGCATGTGAAGCTGGTTAAAACCTGAAGTTGACAGGAGTGAGATTTTTGGGTAAATCTGAGTTTAAATTGAAAGGATAGGGTGGTGGGAAATGGAGGTGGTGTATTTGTTGCAGAAGCCCACCAAGATAGAAATTGACACTGTATGTGAGATAATCTGGGTAAGACCTACTATCAGGGGTGGGCATAAAATTGTAATTGGATCCTTCTGTCAACCACCAGATCCTCCCCGATATAACTGAAAGCCCTCAGTTCCTAAGGTCCTCAATCATACTGTAATCACTGGAAGTGACTATTGGATGATTAAAATCAATTAGAATAATTACAGTTTTGTAAATAGTAGGAGTGATAAAATCCTTTGAGATAATAATAAATGGTTTGTCCAAAAATATGCAGAACAAAAACACAAATTGGACAAAATATGCAACCACCACAAGAAAAGCATGCTTGAGCATAAATCCAGACGCTAGCCAAGCCTGTAGGTTGTGCTGTTGTATTTGACCACAAATGGCACCTGTGCATTATCTCAACATGTTGCAAGTATCAGCCGTGTTCAGAACAGTGTTCTGTGTAGTTGCAAGTACATTATGTAGGAGCTAAGTGAATTCCAGTGTGATCAGATTGTTGGTGATTGTATGAGGAGTGCTTCTGTAACCAAGGTAGCGAGAGTGTTTGGTATTTCAAGAGGCACCATATCAAAGATACACACTGCATACAGGAAAAACAGAAAAACATTGCCCAGTAAATCAAAGTGTGGATGAAAGTATGTCTCGAGTGGTTTTGACAAGACAGTCATTGAAGAAGATTGTGACAAAAAATAAGGGGACGACAGCTGCAGACGTCGTTGCAGAACTGAATGTTGCACTCATGAACCATCAGCACCAATATAACACAAAGTGAGTTCCAGAAGCTGGGAAGTGCAAGGCAGACTGGAATTCCAAAATTACTCACCATTGATGCCAATGACTCTGAGCACTATGGGACTTAGGTCATCAGTCCCCTAGAACTTGGAACTACTTAAACCTAAGTAACCTAAGGACATCACACACATCCACGCCCGAGGCAGGATTTGAACCTGCGATCATAGCAGTCGCGTGGTTCCGGACTGAAGTGCCTAGAACCGCTCGGTCACAGCGGCCGGCTTGATGCAAATGCCAGTAACAGAAAAAAGTGATGCTAAAGCCGTAAATCATAGACTGTGAAGCAATGCAAGGTTGTAAAGTTGTCATTTGGTTGGATGAGTCTTATATCAAACTGTTTCCAGTTTCTGGCTGAATTTACATCCCAATAATGAAACGTAGCAGGGGTTCAGTGATGATTTGGATAGCCATATTGCGGTGTTCCCTGGGCACTCTTAAGATCATTTTACTGTCGAGGTTTATGTGACCATTTTGGTTGAACCTGGTCCATCCCATGGTACAGTGTTTGAGCCCCGATGTTGATGATACGTTCCAAGACGACAGAGCTCCTGCTTGCATAGCTCACATCATTCAGGACTGGTTTGTGACCTATTTTGGAGAGAATGGTGTGTGGCTGCTACCCACCTCCCTCCTCCATCATCGTTACCTAAACTTGCCAGTATTTAGCAGGATTAATGGTATAAGATTTCCATAAAGATGTGTTTTTATTCATCCTGAGATGACGGGAGGCTGTTTTCAGTGTCAAGGGGTTTCCTACATTGCATTAGGCATTGTAATGTGTTATGGTTTTGGGTCTCCATATTTTTGTCCACCTGCAGTTTGGAAATCCAATCATGACAAAGAATTTGACCTGATGGTAACAAATAGATGTGATTTCCTTAAGGATGTCCACATTAAAACTGCTATCAATGACCACAGTAAATTTGTAGCAATATGACTGCTGAAGTACATAGCACAGATAAAACAAGTAGGATGATTTGTACTTTCAGTAAACTAGAGAAAGTGGCAGTCATGTCATATCTCAAACAAGCTCTCAAAAAAAAAAGAAAGATGATGAGACTTACCAAACAAAAGCGCTGGCAGGTCGATAGACACACAAACAAACACAAATATACACACAAAATTCAAGCTTTCGCAACAAACTGTTGCCTCATCAGGAAAGAGGGGAAGGAGAGGGAAAGACGAAAGGATGTGGGTTTTAAGGGAGAGGATAAGGAGGCATTCCAATCCCGGGAGCGGAAAGACTTACCTTAGGGGGAAAAAAGGACAGGTATACACTCGCACACACACACATATCCATCCACACATGAGGCAACAGTTTGTTGCGAAAGCTTGAATTTTGTGTGTATATTTGTGTTTGTTTGTGTGTCTATCGACCTGCCAGCGCTTTTGTTTGGTAAGTCTCATCATCTTTCTTTTTAGATATATTTTTCCACGTGGAATGTTTCCCTCTGTTATATATATATATATATATATATATATATATATATATATATATATATACACACACTCCTGGAAATGGAAAAAAGAACACATTGACACTGGTGTGTCAGACCCACCATACTTGCTCCGGACACTGCGAGAGGGCTGTACAAGCAATGATCACACACACGGCACAGCGGACACACCAGGAACTGCGGTGTTGGCCGTCGAATGGCGCTAGCTGCACAGCATTTGTGCACCGCCGCCGTCAGTGTCAGCCAGTTTGCCGTGGCATACGGAGCTCCATCGCAGTCTTTAACACTGGTAGCATGCCGCGACAGCGTGGACGTGAACCGTATGTGCAGTTGACGGACTTTGAGCGAGGGCGTATAGTGGGCATGCGGGAGGCCGGGTGGACGTACCGCCGAATTGCTCAACACGTGGGGCGTGAGGTCTCCACAGTACATCGATGTTGTCGCCAGTGGTCGGCGGAAGGTGCACGTGCCCGTCGACCTGGGACCGGACCGCAGCGACGCACGGATGCACGCCAAGACCATAGGATCCTACGCAGTGCCGTAGGGGACCACACCGCCACTTCCCAGCAAATTAGGGACACTGTTGCTCCTGGGGTATCGGCGAGGACCATTCGCAACCGTCTCCATGAAGCTGGGCTACGGTCCCGCACACCGTTAGGCCGTCTTCCGCTCACGCCCCAACATCTTGCAGCCCGCCTCCAGTGGTGTCGCGACAGGCGTGAATGGAGGGACGAATGGAGACGTGTCGTCTTCAGCGATGAGAGTCGCTTCTGCCTTGGTGCCAATGATGGTCGTATGCGTGTTTGGCGCCGTGCAGGTGAGCGCCACAATCAGGACTGCATACGACCGAGACACACAGGGCCAACACCCGGCATCATGGTGTGGGGAGCGATCTCCTACACTGGCCGTACACCACTGGTGATCGTCGAGGGGACACTGAATAGTGCACGGTACATCCAAACCGTCATCGAACCCATCGTTCTACCATTCCTAGACCGGCAAGGGAACTTGCTGTTCCAACAGGACAATGCACGTCCGCATGTACTCCGTGCCACCCAACGTGCTCTAAAAGGTGTACGTCAACTACCCTGGCCAGCAAGATCTCCGGATCTGTCCCCCATTGAGCATGTTTGGGACTGGATGAAGCGTCGTCTCACGCGGTCTGCACGTCCAGCACGAACGCTGGTCCAACTGAGGCGCCAGGTGGAAATGGTATGGCAAGCCGTTCCACAGGACTACATCCAGCATCTCTACGATCGTCTCCATGGGAGAATAGCAGCCTGCATTGCTGCGAAAGGTGGATATACACTGTACTAGTGCCGACATTGTGCATGCTCTGTTGCCTGTGTCTATGTGCCTGTGGTTCTGTCAGTGTGATCATGTGATGTATCTGACCCCAGGAATGTGTCAATAAAGTTTCCCCTTCCTGGGACAATGAATTCACGGTGTTCTTATTTCAATTTCCAGGAGTGTATATTACATCTGGAGTGGAGCAGTTAGAGGACCTGTGTCTCAAGTTAAAAAAAATAGTTTACCTGTACCTAGTTCAACAGTTTGTGATTGGAGGCCCCTCTGTGATGTAATCACTACAAGGAAACTTCGAAAGAAACATTGACTGCTGCATAACAGGTGTAAAACAAAGCATAGGTCTACAGATAGTGATATACTGAATGAAACATAACTGGTTGTGCAGAGGCCAATGTGTTGAAGCCTTTAACGATTACAGTAACAGAATATCATGAAAGATCTCCCACAAAACCCAAAGAAATTCTGACCTGGTGTAAAAGCTGTCAGTGGCAGTGAGTTAGTGCCCAAACTGAAATTGAATATGGCAAAGCAAAAGCAGAAATGCTTAACTTTGTTTTCAAATTTTACTTTACAAAGTAACACCCAGGAGTATACCGTAGTCCCAATTTAACTCTCATACCACTGCAAAAATTAGTGAAAGTCACATTAGTGTCAGTGGCATTGAAGAAACAGACAAAATCGTTAAAATTGAACAAAGCTGTAGGGCCCAATGGAATCCCCATTGAGATCCTATACTGAATTTGGAGCTGAGTTTGCCCCTCTTTTAACCATAAAATACCAAAGATCTTGTGAACAAAAAATTTTGCCCAGAGGTTGATAAAAAGCACAGATCACACACATCTACAGGAAGTGCAGCAGAAGTGATCCACAAAATCGTCCAGTACCTTTGACAACTTTTTGTTGTAGAATCTTAAAACATATTCTGAGCTCAGTGTGAAAAACACTACATATAATAAATGATGTATAATTATCTATTTAATCAAGGTGTTGCACTTTTTTAAATGGGATATCTTATTGGTGTGTTATTGGTGCTGCTTTGCAAGTGAACAATTAAGCATCTCCTGTTTATTGCACTAGCCTTAAATGTTTTTTTTTATTATTATTTTTTTCCCCATGCAACCTGAAAAACACATCACGGGATGTTAAGCAATAATGTTGTCCCTCTCTTGCAGCTCTTATTTTTGCACTTTGTATTTTTCTACTTTCAGTCATGCCTACTTGTAGCATTTTTCTGTGATTATTTGATCAGCTTTCTGGAGTAAACATTCCGTTAAGCCCTGAGGTTGCAAAAAAAAAAAAAAAAAAAAAAAAAAAAAAAAAAAAAAAAAAAAAAAAAAAACTGTTTGTTGCTCTGCTGGAAAGTGGTTGCAGCTTGCTTTATGTTGAAGAAGTGTTTTGAACACCTCCCATGGTTTCCAGAACCATAAAAAAGATACAGGAAAACTTGGGCTGCTCAAGGAAATGAGCAATTTTAGCAAGAGGTAATCACTTCTTACAAATTCAAGTTCTCTGCAACCATCAGCCTTTGAAGCACAAAAATCAGCTCCACCAAGTCTGAGGTGTGGATAGTAGTGAGGTAACTTCCAAAGAAGACTGGAAGAAGCCAATCTTCAGTCAAGAAGACCAACCTCAGAACTCACCAGAGAGCATCACACAGCTCAGCTATATTTTGCAAGGGAATTTTGCAGATGGCGAGTACAACATGGAAGCAAGTGGTGTTCACAGATGACTAACGATTTAGCCCATGATCTGATGGAAGAAAGAGGGTATGAAGATGGCCTGGGAAAGGGTATTCCCCTTGCACATTCTCATCCAGGACACCTTTTCAGAGTGTTTCTCTGGTGGTGTTGGGAGGAATCTGTATGATTGCAAGGACGGATTTGGTCTCTTACAGCACTTCAGTATGTGGAAGAAATCCATTTGGAGCATGTTGTGTCTTGTCTCCATTTATCAGTGATGTTTTTACACTAATGCATGCCCACATGCCATGAGAATTGTGCAAGAGATATTCGATGAAGTAAGATTCATGCTCTGGCTTGGCCTGCTCAGAGCTCTTGATTTGAATTCTGTTGATCAAGTATGGGATGAGGCGGGCAGAAGGACCTGCCAGCATTACTTGGAGACCCTACAGGAAGCCCTCGTGAAAGTATGAGAGCTGATGCATCAAGAGTACATTGCAGCATTAAGCAGGAGCATGCCTGCATGGTTGGATGTCATGACTGGTGCAAGAGGAGGTAGAACAAGCTATTGAATGGAGCTTCCTCAAAATATGCTTGACGTGTGAATCTGTTCATGTTATTTCCACATTGCTAGCATTATTTGTTTATAAAAGTCTTTTTTTCTATTAATAGACATGTGGGACCATATCAGAATAAATCATGAAATTGTATATTTGTGCCTAATGAGGTATTTAGAACTGAATGGCCTCTTCCATGCCAACCAGTGAGGATTACAAAAACATACATCCCATGAAACCCAACTACCACTTTTTTCACATGACATCCTGAAACCCATGGATTGAGATAGTCAGGTAGATCCATGGTTTCTTGACTTCCAAAAGGTGTTTGACTCAATACTACATGTACATTTATTATTATTGAAAGTACAATCATGGGTTAACAAGCTAGATTTGTGAACGGATCGACGATTTCTTAGTGGAGAGGACACAGCAAGTTATCTTGGATGGAGAGCCATTGACAGATGTAGAAGTAACTTCAGGGAAGTGCATTGGGGTCTTTACTGTTCATGTTGTGTATTAATGCCCTTGCAGACAATATTAACAGTAACTTCAGGTGATGCAGTTGTCTATAATGAAACACAAATGTTCAGTTGGATCTTGATAAAATTTCAAAGTGGTACTAAGATTGACAACTTGCTTTAAATGTTCATAAATGTAAAATTGTGCATTTTACAAAACAAAACAAATAATGTAAAATCCTATGATTACAGTATCAATGAGTCACAGTTGGAATCAGTCAGTTCATACTTGGTCAAACACTTTGTAGGGATATGAAATAGAACAATCACATAGGTTCAGTCATAGTTAAAGTCTCTTTCTTCCTCACTATGTCCAGAAAGTTTCCCCATATCTGGGGTTCTGGGTGAATTTTCTATAACTTACCACTTCCTTAACCTCACCAGCCTTTTCATTTCCCTTTTGGCACCAAGAGCTCAAACATACCCATATCTTTTATGTGTGTTTTCTCTTGCCACCATTTGGTGGGGATATCTTTTTAACTGCACATATTATATTTCCAAACATTGACTATTTTCATTTCTGAATTTCATTTGTAATGTATGGGCACTTGAAAACCTGACAGACTTCAGGGCACTAAGCCCACTCACATGGATACACACCTTCACAAAAATTTTAATTACCATCGCAAGTAGGAGTGAAGAATGATTGAAACATTGGTGAACTGGAATAAAGAATCTGTGAGCCGCAATACTTGAATGAACAGTCCAATAAATTAAGAGATACTTTCAGAAGAAATGGCTACTCTGATAAAGAGAGAAATAGAGCACCATACTCTAAAATATTCATAGCTTCTTGTGAAAAAAAAACCATCTAAAGTGAAAACTTTCTTCCTTATCAAAGACAAAGATTCCATCAACAGAATTGCAAGAACTGTGCTTTGTACTGACCACATTGTTTAAACCAACAGTACACATACCTTGATATTTGAACACTGCAAAAGTGTTGGACCACAGCCTAGTGCCTATATAACGAAGAGTCACCAAGGATTTAGTGTGTAGTTTTTGTTTCTCTGACATGTTCCATTTGAACATGTCACTTGCAACTGCAGGTGTGTAGAAAGTTCCTTGCACATGTGGTAAACTGCAACACGAACCACAAAAAGGAACATTAACACAAGGCTTAAAGAACGCAAGAGTAACCATCATGTGGACTATATGGTTAAATCAGCTGCAGTGGATCATGCACTGTGAACAGAAAACAACCAAATTTGTTTCTCCGATACTTTAGGTTTATCAAGGTCCAATCATTACAAACTGGGACATACATAATGGCCATAGAAATTCAAAAATACAAAACAAAACTTAAAAATAAAAAGGAGAAGAATTGTAATTAGAAACAACAAACTCCATAACACATTTATGCAACTTCGCAACCTTAGGACATGGTCTCGCGGTCAGTCATGTCATGAACCTGCTGTTGCATAGATTGTATAGTCTGGCTTGCTGAGCTTTTTTAAGTCTTTGACAACAGACTGAGTCTTTGGTGATGTCTTCAGCATTAGGAGATGAACCATTAGGCATAAAAATGTGCCTTGGACAATGTCCTAATGCCCCTACAACAAAAAGCCACCAAGAATTTAGTATGTATTTTTGTTTTTCTGACATGCTATTTAAACTGCTCTTCAACACTTGAACTTTTTGTAATTATCTTTGATAAAGTAGGTTTTTCTGCCTTCTTAACTCAATCTGTCATTTCAGTTTGGTATAGATTTTGCATATGTGAATATGAAGTAACAGTACAAATACAAAGGCTTTGTAAAGGTGCTCACATTTAAGTACAAGCTTTACCTGATTTCCAATGATTTAGTCTTCCTGCAACAGGCTGTCTTTATTCTACTTCACAATTATAGGATATACTGAAAATCCAGTGAACCCTGAGCAAGATTAACAAAGTTTTCTCACCAACGTTGGCATATACTGAGATTGGTCTAAATCAGGAGTTTCCAACCTTGTAGCTTGTCTGGGCCACATTGGAAAAAAGACATATATTTTTGGGCTGCACATAACTTAGCAATAGCAATAATCATTGAGAAAAAAAGAACGGGATGGTCCAATGTAGTGTAGAAGGAGTAGGAGTATCAAATTGAAAATATTCAGTTTGTTATAGCTTTACATAAACTTTTTTTCTGATAGTGTGATAAATGCTCACTCCTTTGGGTGCACTGATACTTGCTTTGGGTGGCCTGTGGGCTGTGGGTTGGACACCCATGGCCTAAATCATGTCGACTTGAGTTTATTCAAGTTCATTCATTGAGGCTCTTCCCACATCATTTACAATGTGTTTAAAAGAGATAATTGGGAGTAGTTTGTCGTGAACTCTTCAGCAATTTTACTATAGTAACACCAATCAATAAAAAGTAGCAAAGTTCCTCAAACATTGTATTAACAGTTATTAGTATTTGAAAAAGCATTTTGTGATCTCTGTGGACTGTTTTAATGCCTGATAATGAATATTTATTTGGAAGACCGAGGAGGGTAATGCTTATTACATCCATGCCGCTTAAAGGACTGCATGTGCCTCAGGAGTCATGCTAAATGGTTAGCATCTCAGGTAGCTCAGTCTTTGTTGTCTGGGTATGGCTTCGGTGAAATGGGGGTGCTTGAGCTTGGGACTAATGAGTGCCAACAGTGCTCAGTAACCTTAAACTCTGAGCATCCTTCAGTCACCACCAGTGCATAGGTGGAAGGTTATGTGTCACAGGTAGTAGGGGTCTTGGCTTAACTGCCAGTATCATAAGCCTTGAACAGACTTCTAAAAAATACTCAATCTCAAGATTTGCCACACACTGATAAAATGGATGGTTATTGAGGCATAACAGTTACTAGTGTGCAACCTGTAGGGAACCCTTTGGATTTGAATACTATAAGGCTTACATATTGGAGCCAGGTGGTGACAAAAAATTATGACTTCAGCAGGCACACAGCTAGAGGTGGAGTGGCCATGTGAATGACTTACATCAAGCAGTTGCTATAGAGGTACACATTCCATATGATGCTACATTATATGACACTTATTTGCACTCAATGAAGCACTGAATGGAAAGACTTTCTCTGACCTAATTTTGCAACTCTCCCAATCATTCTTATTTGTGCAAGATTTTAATGCACAATGTGATCTACATCGACTTGCTCCAGTGGTTGACTTGTTGAAAGCTTCATTGTGTCAAAAGAGCTTTGTCTTCTAAACACTGGTAGTAGCACGCACTTTAGCACTGCAACATGGTCATTTGATACCATAGATCCCATTTTTTTCTCTCTTGCCCTTGCAGAGGTACTAAGTGGAAAGCAGTAGATGACTTGCACCCTTGTGATCACATCCTCATCTGAATCTACTTTTCACACAGAGCAGTGGGCGAAAAGAAATTACTGCATTGGATTCTCTGCAGAGAAAGCTTGGTGCTGTACATTCAATTCACTGTTTTTGAACACAAGCTGAACTGAGTGTTGCATATTACGAACGTGATCCACCACGCAACTGATCAACTAACCCAAAGTCCTCAGGGTAACTTCAGAGGTCACAGGTCCCATGGTAGAACAATAAGCGTCACTCTGCAATCAGGACCAGGTTCATGGCTTTGTGACAGTTCAAAACTTAACCATCTACTGTGAACCTGACAGCCTATCAGGTCATGAGGGCAAAGGCACAAAGGACAACCAAAGAGGGCAGGAAGAGATCTTGCCAAGTGTTTTTCAACTTGATAAATTGTTCCACTATCTCTTCAAAAGTATGGCAAGTTGTGAGTAGAATATCTGGCAAACATGCCAGGCCACTAAAAACAACTATACTAAAGAAGGGATGTTTCCAGTTTTCACCTGGAGCCATCCATCAGACTTGCAGTGGCTGAGCACTTGACTGCTTCAGTTTGATAACTGGCACTGAATACCAACATAGAAGTTTACACCACATTGAGCAGAGAAACAAATGGATTTTCCATTCCACAAACACTAGTAATAAAACTGTCCATTTTCCATTTGGGAGCTGGATTGTGCATTATCTAAGGCCAATGATCAAATATGGTACTGCACATTACAAAATATAAAAAAGAATGCAGTGGAAAGTGTTCCACCTCTTTTCAGTAAAAATTGGATGACTGAAGACTTCCTCAACCTGTGAAGAGAAGCAATTTTGGCATGCCTTCTGAATTCAGGAAAAGATCACACCTCTCCCAGCAGATACCATAGTGCGATTCTCACTAGCTGCATAGGAAAGACATTGGAATTTATGGTCAGCTGGCATTGACCTGGGTCTTAGACCACTTAGTTGCCTTCAGTATGGGTTCAGGAGGTATTGTTCCACCCTTAACAACATCACCCTGTTAGAGCTAGATATGCAACAATCTTTCTTACATAGACATTGCCTCATAGATATATTCCTTGACTTTGAAGGGGTCTATGACACTACTTGGATGCATAATATCATTTGAAGGCAGGAGACAAGGCACTGGCAGAAGCAGAGCTGTGAGGATGGGTCATGAGACATGCTTATGTAGTTCAGTCGGTGGAACACTTGCCCACGAAAGGCTGAAGTCCCATGTTCTAGTCTTGGTCCAGCACACAGTTTTAATCTGCTAGGAAGTTTCATGTCAGTGAACTCCGCTGCATAGTTAAAGTTTCATTCTCGTATCATTGGGTAGTTCCACAAATCACGATTTTTATCCTTTGTTTCATTGTGTGCTTTTAGATACCACATTGGTGGTGCTACGTCAGAGCAATGTGAGTGGAACAATAGTGTTCATCACAGATATGTTTGGGGCATGACTCTGCTGTAGCAATCAACAGCATTACATCCAAAGTCAAATCTGCCATCCAATGTTCATTGTTTGTGGATGACTGCTGTTGTCTGCTCATTCTCTAACCTCGCATAAATAACTTGTCAGTTGCAATTGATGGAGAGAGCTGGAGGAGTGGGCTAATAGTATGGGTTTAAAATTCTCTAGGGAAATGTGTGGGTGTTAACTGTAATTGTTCCTGATCTCGATAGATAATTAGGTAGATGATGTTAGTCTGTTTTCAGAGCACTGGGTTCATCCCATTTTTCACACTGATTAGCTAGTCGTGGTACCCTGGTACAATATTTGGCTATAGTTCAGGAATAGTACTTGTATTTTGACACAGGATGTATTTTATGCTTCTGTGTGAAAGTCTGATTGTAAAATAGTGATAAAGGGGCAGAGTGAATTAGATTCTCAGTCAATATTTTTATTTTCAAATGTAATTAAAATTTGCTGAACAACATTCATCTCAAATTATTTTGGTAGGGTTGCTGGTGGCCTCAATGTTAAGCACACTATGTATACAACCATACCATACATGCCTAAAACACCATATGTTTGAGATATTAAGATACTGACAAGAGTTTCAGAGCATAATGTGCTCCCATTAAATTTATTATTGCTTTTCTCATTTTAAACAGTTATACTGAAGCTGGACTGGCTTGTGGGTGGGTATTATGCAGCCGAAAACCTCTGAAAAGCAACTAAGTAGTAATAACTTGTCTAGTACGTTACATATAAGAAATAATATTCAGTTTAACACATAATTGCATTCATAAAGAGACAGAAGTGTTAGTCAGTACTTACTGTAGGAACTCCAATTGCAGTCATCAGAAAAGCAAAAAAAACATCTTTTGGAACTTCCTTCTTCATAAGGAAATGAACTGTAAAAATTAAATGGTTAAGATTGGCAAAGGGAACAAGATAAGAGGAACCTGCTTTGTATGAAAGGACAGGTACACAAAAGAAAGTGAAAATACATCAGGGAGGTTAGGAAGTACTGAGTCAACTTCAAACCAGAGATTCTAGAAGAGAGAGACAAAATGAGAAATAAAGATGCATTTGAAGAAGAGGAAGAACAAGAAAAAAGTAACAAGCAGAAGAATAAATCAAATAAGATGATGTAAAAAAGAGAGAACATATAGAAAAGGTAGAGAGTGTTAGTTATGGTGAACTTGCTTTCCAAAAGACTAAAATACAATTTTAACGAAAACCAAGAGGAATGGGAGGAGAGGGAGGGGGGGGGGGGGGGGAAGAGAGAGAGAGAGAGAGAGAGAGAATATGTGTGAGTGTGGGCGTGTGTCTGGGGGGAGTGGAGGGTGGGAGGGTGTAGGCTATTGGAGATTTCTCTGGAGGCTGGAAAGCAAGTTTCCCATCTCTGCAGTTTTTTTTTCCTGCAGGATGGAGGGATCCGAATGGTCTTTGTGGAATATCAGGCACTCAGATTCCTTGAATGATGACATAGAGGATGATAATGTCTGGGTTCTGGACATTCCATGGCCAAACAGTTTGTCTGAGTCCATTTGCATTCAATTGGTGGATAAGTTTGTAGCATTTTTTTTACATATTGGTATTTCAGATGCTGTGTGTTTATTTATCATGTGTCAATTTTTATTTGTAGTTCACTGTTGCCATTAGAGTTTACATATTGTCACTTGGAGATAGTGAGTGGAGTTGTGGACACTACAAAATGGAATGCAAAGTGGAGACATTGGATTGTTTCTGATATATTCTTCTGTCTTAGTTCACTAGAGGGGTGACAGCAGTGAAGGCAGCCAGAAACATTTGTGCCATGTGTGGAGATAATGCCACTGAACAGAGCACAGCAAGAAAATGGTTTTCTCATCTTAGGGAGCATCATTTTGGTATAAGTGACTCTCCAAGTTCAGGAAGGCCTTCAGGGTTTGATGTAGATCATTTAAATACATTAATGCACAGTAATGTACTCAAGAACTGGTAGATGTTATGAACTGTGATCATTTCACCATTGTGCAACACATTCATGCAATGGGAAAGGTTTAAAAATTAGGGGAATGGGTACCACAAACTCTAAGCCAAAAGCATAAAAATCAGCAGGTGGCCATATGCGTATCTCTGCTTGTTTGACATCAACTGGTGTATGAAGAACACCAATCATTCCTATTCTGTATCATTATTGGTGATGAGAAATGGTATCTTTATATTAAAATAAGGAAAGGAAAGGAATGGTTGAGCCCAAACAAAGCAGCAACTCCACATACAAAGACTTGTGCATGTCCACAGAAGGTAACATTATGCACTTGGTGAAACAGCGATGGTGTGGTGTACTACGAATAGCTTCCCCAAGATGCAACCATCACTGCTGATCTTGTGCCCTTAGATTTCCACCTTTTTTGCTCTCTATCAAACAGCCATCATGGAACTTCCGTTCTGGATGAAAATGTGCTCCAAGCACTTCTTGGCGAGTTCTTCACCTCAGAATCACACGATTTCTGCAGCTGTGAATTCAAAAAGGTTCCCCAACATTGGTAGACTGTTGTAAACAGTGAAGGAGGAAACGTTAATGATGACTAAAGTCTTTGTATGCGTATGTTTTGTGTTTATTAAACTTATGGAAAAACAAGATATGGTTCCTTGTACATCCGCAACTGAGAGGCAAGATACACTCCTGGAAATGGAAAAAAGAACACATTGACACCGGTGTGTCAGACCCACCATACTTGCTCCGGACACTGCGAGAGGGCTGTACAAGCAATGATCACACGCACGGCACAGCGGACACACCAGGAACCGCGGTGTTGGCCGTCGAATGGCGCTAGCTGTGCAGCATTTGTGCACCGCCGCCGTCAGTGTCAGCCAGTTTGCCGTGGCATACGGAGCTCCATCGCAGTCTTTAACACTGGTAGCATGCCGCGACAGCGTGGACGTGAACCGTATGTGCAGTTGACGGACTTTGAGCGAGGGCGTATAGTGGGCATGCAGGAGGCCGGGTGGACGTACCGCCGAATTACTCAACACGTGGGGCGTGAGGTCTCCACAGTACATCGATGTTGTCGCTAGTGGTCGGCGGAAGGTGCACGTGCCCGTCGACCTGGGACCGGACCGCAGCGACGCACGGATGCACGTCAAGACCGTAGGATCCTACGCAGTGCCGTAGGGGACCGCACCGCCACTTCCCAGCAAATTAGGGACACTGTTGCTCCTGGGGTATCGGCGAGGACCATTCGCAACCGTCTCCATGAAGCTGGGCTACGGTCCCGCACACCGTTAGGCCGTCTTCCGCTCACGCCCCAACATCGTGCAGCCCGCCTCCAGTGGTGTCGCAACAGGCGTGAATGGAGGGACGAATGGAGACGTGTCGTCTTCAGCGATGAGAGTCGCTTCTGCCTTGGTGCCAATGATGGTCGTATGCGTGTTTGGCGCCGTGCAGGTGAGCGCCACAATCAGGACTGCATACGACCGAGGCACACAGGGCCAACACCCGGCATCATGGTGTGGGGAGCGATCTCCTACACTGGCCGTACACCACTGGTGATCGTCGAGGGGACACTGAATAGTGCACGGTACATCCAAACCGTCATCGAACCCATCGTTCTACCATTCCTAGACCGGCAAGGGAACTTGCTGTTCCAACAGGACAATGCACGTCCGCATGTATCCCGTGCCACCCAACGTGCTCTAGAAGGTGTAAGTCAACTACCCTGGCCAGCAAGATCTCTGGATCTGTCCCCCATTGAGCATGTTTGGGACTGGATGAAGCGTCGTCTCAATGCGGTCTGCACATCTAGCACGAACGCTGGTCCAACTGAGGCGCCAGGTGGAAATGGCATGGCAAGCCGTTCCACAGGACTACGTCCAGCATCTCTACGATCGTCTCCATGGGAGAATAGCAGCCTGCATTGCTGCGAAAGGTGGATATACACTGTACTAGTGCCGACATTGTGCATGCTCTGTTGCCTGTGTCTATGTGCCTGTGGTTCTGTCAGTGTGATCATGTGATGTATCTGACCCCAGGAATGTGTCAATAAAGTTTCCCCTTCCTGGGACAATGAATTCACGGTGTTCTTATTTCAATTTCCAGGAGTGTAATTAATTTAGAGAGATCTGCTTCCATTGTTTTAGTTATAAACTATTAGTACAATTGAAGTTGATCTCTCTAAATCCATTATTAAGGAAAAAATATTATGAACTTGTACACCAACCCAATACATTTGAAGAAGGTATCCCTGTATAAACAGCGATGCCGTCAAATATGTCAGTTGTTAAAATATTAGGAGCAATTTTGTATGTCTCTTTGTGAATTGAGAAGTTACATAAACAAGGGAAAACTACAGTCATATTTCCCAAGGAAATGCTGCTCTACCATATGGCATAATGATGAGGGGCATCCTCCTTTGTAAAGTGTACTGAAGAAAATCAGTCTCCCATTTGGATCTCCGGCTGGGAGACTATTAAGAAGGACTTTATCAACTGAAAAAAATGGTGTTCTACAGCCTCTAGTGTGGAATGTCAGATCCATTAATCCATTAGGTGAGTTAAATAACATGAAAAGAGAAACAGACTAGTTGAAGGTAGTGAAGAGCGGTGGCAGGAAAAACAGGGTATCTGGTTGAGTGAGTACAGGGTTATTAACATAAAATAAAATTGGTATACTGTAGGAGTAAGTGTAATAACAAACAAGAAACCAGGAATACAGCTAAACAGCTGTGAACAGCATAGTGATGGATCATCACAGTGACAGTTCACCATAGCCAAGTAAATGAAAAAAGTAACAATGCGGCACAGTGGTACAAGAATAGAGGCTTATCATTTCTGCAGATATTGGAAAAATGAATGATGACATTAAAGAAATTATTCCATATGTTAAGTCTAATTGTGATGGAATAACAGTAATCAATAGAAGGAAAAAGAAGATAAGCAGGATATGGATTGGGGAAAAGAAATGAAGTGGGGAGCCACATGATATAATTTTGCACAGACCACAATTTAATCATTGTATGCACTTGGTTTAATAATCATGAAAGAAGGTTGTGTATGTGGAAGAGACCAGGAGACAGCAAAAGGTTTTAGATAAACTGGGTAATGGTAAACAGATTTTGATTCCAAATTTCAAACTGCAGCACATTTCTAGGAGCAGATGTGGACTCTGGATGTAATTTATTAGTATGAAATGCAGACTAAAGAAACTAAGGAGATATTTGGAAAAGGAATAAAAGTTTGGAGAGAAGAAATAAAAACCTCAAGTTTCACCAAAAACATTATAGTTCAATTAGAGATGACAAACGAACTGGAGGAACAGTTTAGTCGAATACATAGTGTCTTGAAAAGAGGTTATAAGATGAGTATCAATAAAAGTAAAATATGGGTAATAGAATGCAATCAAATTAAATCAGGTGAGTCCGGGGGAATCAGCTTAAGAAATGAGATGTTGAAAGCAGCAGACAAGTTTTGCTATTGTGCAGTGAAAGTAACATGATAATGGAAGTAAAGATGATTAAAATATAGACTGTAAATAAGAAGAAAATCTTTTTTGAAAATGAGAAATATGTTAATCTTATATATAATTTAATTGTTAGGAAGTCTTTGCAGGATGTGTTTGTCTGGAATGTAGCCTCTTTAAAAAGCAAAATATGGACTATCTATGGATAAGAAGGTGATAGAAGCTTTCAGAAACTGGTGTTGCAGGAGAATCTTTGATTAAATTGATGGATAGAATAGGTAATGAAAATATACTGAACTGAATAGGGGAGAAAAGCAATTTATGTCAGAATTCGAATAAAACAAGAAAGAGATTGGTACACACATCCTGAAGCATCAAGATAATTAATTTGGTAAGGGAGGGAAGTATGGGCGACTAAAAGCTGTATAGGAAGACCAAGACGAGTATACAGTAAGCAGTTGCAAATGGATGTAAGTTGCAGTAATTATGTATAGACGAAGATTTTCTCAGAATAGACTTGTTAGAAGAGCTGCATTTAACCAATAGTTGCACTGAAAACAACAAGAAGTTATGTATAAGAGGCAAGGCATATATTGCAATTGCATAAAGACAGAAAATCTACAAACTAAGAAAGAGCAGAGACATGTGCACGTGAAAAAGATGGGGCACTCTACCATTTGGAATAAAAGCAGAAAATGTTGGCAGAAATTACATTAGTAATGACTGAAGTAGAGTAGAATCCCAGAAACCCCAGTAAACATGTTTCAGCAGTATGTGATGTGAGAGAAGTTAACTATAGTATGATCAAGAATTGTCACTGTTTTTGATGTTAAGGCCATTTAAAAACAGTTGAGACAACTGAAAATAAGAGCACAAGATGTATGGTATGAAAGATAACTCTACAGTCTCATATTGTGGTTTTGAGTTGAGTCTGCCATAGTCTTGGAATAGTTCATACACTGATCAGCCAGAACATTATGACCACCTATCTACAAGGGCAGTTTGAAAATTTCTCAGAACAGAATACAAAAAAAGTACTTACATCACTGAAACTTTTTTATTTTTCAGTGTACTTTTCAATGCACTTTTTCCAACAGTGTTCCAGTGCCTTGATCCCATCTTGAAAATGAGGTTCCTCCGGGCCTGCAAAATAGTTGTCAACTCCGGCTATCAGTTCTTCATTTGAAGTGTATCTTCATCCACCAAGAAAAATTTTCAGATTTGGGAAGAGATAGAAGACTGATGGAGCCATGTCAGGTGAAGCAAGGTGGGTGTGGTAACAATTCATACCTTAGTTTATGTAATTTTGCAATGTCCATTCTCATGCATAAAGAGTCGGGGCATCCATCTTGCAGATAATTTTTTCATTTCTAATCCTTTCAGATGACATCTGGCATGCATGAGCAATTTCATGCACTTTCAATCAGCGATCCTCCATTACCATTTTGTGCACTTTTGCAATGATTTCTGGAATAGTGACATGTCTTGTCCTACCACTGTGTGGATCATCATCTAAGCTCTCCCGACAAATTTATTCATTTCTCCACTTGGCAACAGTTGAATATGAAGGAGCAGTGTCCCTCAGTGTATTTTGGAAATTGGCATGAATGTCCTTTGCTTTCATACCTTTCTTTATAAAGTACTTAATCACTGCTCGAATCTCGATTTTTTTCCATCTTCGCAAATCACTACGTGGGAACAAGAAGAGAGCCATGTCACCACCACAGTTCTCTTCCAATGGCACTGACGTGGCACAAGTTTACAGGCAACAGTCCAATGAATATCACATGAACAACTCTTTGCACTAGTGCTGACCTCTTGTGGTGATTCCGAGAACTATTCAAACCACCCTTGTAATAGCTGGTATGTCCACATTTGGCATGGAAAATGGCATGGAAACAGTGAGGCCCTGATAGGTCACTAGAGGGAGTTGGTACCACATCTGTACACACAAGTCACCTAGTTCCTGTAAATTCTGGGGAGCAGGGCAATGTGCTCTGACGCCACATTCAATCACATCCCAGATCATCAACTGAAACTCACCACTGTTTTCCACAAATCACTCCATCACACTCCTGGCTTTGTGAAATGATGTATTTTCTTGTTGAAAAGTGCCACTGCTGTCAGGTAACATGATCGTCATGAAGGGTTGTACGTGGTCTGCAAGCAGTATACGCTATTCCTTGGTCATCGTGGTGCCTCACACAAGCTCCACTGGGCCCATGGATGTTCACGTGAATGTTCCCCAGAGCTTACTGGAGCTGCTGTCAACTTGTCTCCATCCCACAGTACAGGTGTCAAGGAGCTGTTTCCCTGGAAGACAGCCGGCTGCTGTGGCTGAGCGGTTCTAAGCACTTCAGCACGTAACCGCGCGACTGCAATGGTCACAGATTTGAATCCTGCCTTGGGCATGGATGTGTGTGATGTCCTTAGGTTAGTTAGGTTTAAGTAGTTCTAAGTTCTAGGGGACTGATGACCTCAGATGTTAAGTCCCAGAGTGCTCTAAGCCATTTGAACCATTTTGAACCTGGAAGACAACAGATTTGCACCCTCCCATCGGCATGAAGAAGAAGGTATTAGGATTCATCAGACCTTGCAACACTCAGCCAATATGCCATCACCCAGTGCCAATGATCAAATGCCCAAGTCCTAGATGCTGATGTTGTGGTGTTAACATTGGCCCATGAATGGGTCTTCGGCTGCAGAGGCCCATCATTATGAGTGTTCAGTGCACTGTGTGTTCAGACACACTTGTACTCTGCCCCGTATTAAAGTATGATGTAACTTCCACTACAGTTCACCGCCTGTCCTTTTTTACTAGTCTGCCCAACTCGTAACATCTGACACCTGTACTGAGAGGTGACCACCCAACCCCATGACATCTGGATGTGGTTTCACCATGTGTTGAAGACACTCACCACACCACTCCTCAATCACTCAGCAAGTTGTGCAGTTTCTGAAATGCTCATGCTGAATGTCTGGGCCATCAAAAAGTGCCCTCGCTCAAACTCAGGTAGATTGTGGGCCTTCCCCATTCTACACATAGGCAGCATGCTCACAGGCACTACATGCAACGTGCATGTGTCTGACTAGCAGCCATTCCTCACCAGGTGACGCTGCTATTGCCTGGATGGGTTTATATCAATAGTAGGTTGGTAGGCATAATGTTCTGGCTGATCAGTGTATGTAAAGCTGTTGAACAGATATCAAGGTTTTTTTGATAAAACTTATTGTTGGGTTTCACAATGAACTAAAAAATGGATTATTGATAGACCTTGTGCTGCTGTAGTGGAACAACATAAAAAAGGTGGAGAGACAAATGACTTCCTCATTTTGTGGACATCGACAAGCTTCTCAGAGCTGCATCAAGGAAGAATCCAGTGGCAATGATGCCTAATCAACCACAGAATTGCTGTTACATAATATAAATGTAATGGTAACTGTAGTGTTAGGATTATGCAGATAGAAGAAATTATTGGAGAAGTAGCCACAAGTAAAATACGAGTAACTTGGAAGTAGTTCTCAATGTTTGGGATCGTGTATCAAAATTGTGCTGAATAGAACTGGGGAAAAAAAATTACAGTAAAAGAAAATGTAACATGGTAAATTTGGGTCAGATGAGAACCACATAATCTGGCACAAAAACAACCCAGATAAAGGGCAAACATTAAAACCCAACTTTGGAGTAAATACATTCAGCAGATTGTAATTCACACAATTCAGAAAATAAGGAGGCAGAACTATCACACATTCAGTTTGACAACTCACTCATCCAAGTTGCTGGCCAGAATAATATAGAGAAAACTGGAAATTAAAATTGAGGGTACATTAGTCATCTAACAGGAAAGGTGAAGTTCAACTTTATAGTGCAAGCAAGACTTTGAGAAAAATCAAGATATTTTCATAGGGTTTTTCAAGCTAAATATGTCATTCAACATTGTAAAATGGCACAAGGTGTTTGAAATCATCACAAAACTAGCTATAAGCTACATGGAAAGGCAGGTAAAGTACATTGTGTACAAGAACCAAGATAAAAGAATAAGAGACCAAGAAAGGAGTTCTTGGATTAGAATCGGTGTAAAGCAGACAAGCAGTCTCTCTCTCTCTCTCTCTCTTCTGCTGTTCAACCTGTATATCTCAGAAAAAAAAAAAAAAAAAACAACAGTTCTTTGAGAAAGAAATTTCTAAGAATTATAGTGCTACCTCACAGCTTACTATAAAAGTGGACCAGGGTGCAGCAGTCACTCATATGAAATCACACTGATGCCATCAAGGAAAGTTGACCATATTTCAGTTCATGCTGGAACATGGTACATAAACAGTCTGATATTCCTCAACTAAGGAAACAGTTGTTGGACTCCATCCATTGAGATTGCTCTGGCTTGAGGAATTGAGACGATAGGATGACTAGCCATGCCACCGCATCATTCACATAGAGCTGCCTGCAAGAGCTGTGTGGAAGGTCACTTCCTGACACTTACACATCTTCAATAAATGTATTGGATGAGTGGGTCTGGAGTTGGATTTTTGGAGTCCATCTAATGCTGCCGCATCCTAAGCTCCTGCTCTGCACTCTAATGCACAGCTGCTACCAACATCTAGGCCCCAACCATCACCTGCATGGTTGATGTCAATTGAAAATCTTAATTATACCTACAGCCACATGGGATATTATAATATGGTGTCAGAAGTGGCAAGAAGCATCAGGTCTGGAGCTCCTGCGGAGATCAGGAGCAGCAGTATTTGCAGCACTGTCACAGTGCAATGGATGTGCTTGTGTAATGCACATCCCTTGGTTTTTTGGCACAGTCTAAATTGATTACAGAAATTAAGAAAGAATGCAGGCACTGCAGCAGAGCAGGCAGTTTTGTAGTCATAATTTAACTTTTACTTAATGAGGTAGCAAATCAGAAAGAAAGTGAGAAAGTAGAAGTTCCAGTTAGTACTGCTCCAAAAGCCTTACAGCTGGAGTGTTAACCTAGTTATCCTGTTCTCTATAATGCCTCAGGAAAATACAATGTTTTTTGAGAATCTGCAAGTGACAACTACTTTGTGAAAATGGAATGAAGGTTGTTCATTTATCAGGTGCCATGAAAAACTGAGGGAAGCAGGCACCTTTGGCAATAACGGGTAGGTTATTGGAATGCTATCAATTCGAGAACATGAGTCGGTAGTACAGTTCTACCAAGATAGCATTGAAGGTCTTGAGGCAATCATGGATTACATATGGGGAGTAAATGCTAAGCTCTGTGAACTCGCAAATACGGAAGTGAGAATGACACTACTAGCCATGAAGCAGAGCAGCAAGCATTTGATGGCTTTCTGACTTGATTACCAGCAGAGTACTGCCCTAAGAAAGGGCAGAACCCCTACAGACTTCATCATTTGCAAAGACTGAGTCTTGTTCAAAGCCTAGGAAAAGGAGAAATGTTTTCCATGTAAAGGCAAAATACTACAGTTACAGATGAATGGGACACACTCCTCACTGCAATAGCTGTAGGAGACGTGGCATGCCAAACAGAAGTATGGGTGACATTTCCAGAGGCGAGTGAAACGGATGTGAATGTGAAATAGATGTGAATGGATTGAGGTTGTTAAGATGGAATGGTGTCAGTCTGGCCACTGGATCGCACTCGCAATAAATATGACTACTACAGTGCTTGGTGGAAGTGGCAGAATTTTGTGTGGTGGGTGAAGGGTGAGGAATCAACTGTTTCTTAGATATATGTTCACAGATATCAATAATTACTATTCATTTGTTGTTGGGATCTGGCAATATGGGCCTACTCAAGTACAAGACATATGGAGTGGGTGGAAGTAAAATAAGCACTGGGCTGCACAGTGGCAGATATTTAGATTAACAGGAATAGCTTCCAGGCATGGACAGGAGTACTTCCCTGTGTGAGGAGTGGTTATGACACCATTCTCAAAGTATATTTCATAGTACTATATTAGGACAGCTCATCATCTTAAGTTTCACTCCATCGACAGCAGTTACATCTAGGCACTTGGGGACCCAGTAAATTATGAGCTTGGTTCCTTTAGCTCCCCACAAAAGATCCCGTAAAAAATGGGAAGATATTCTGCATGTTGTTGGCACCAAACTGCTAGCAAATGAATTATTTGTTGCAGACGTCCTGGCAGAAAATGAGGAACTGAACACAAGGAAATGTTTTGTGCGATGAAGTACACTTTGTGTGATTCCAGCTTTACGGGGCCAGGGGAGTTGACAATTCTGGTGAGGAGGACGTAAAGCTATCACATGGCCTCATTAACAGTTGGATCTAGTAGAAGTGGACTCACATTCCACAATGGAACTGCAGCTGCTGGTTTGTTAAAATTCTAAGAGATCAGACACATTCAGGGGCAAGTGCTAAAGCAAATATACAATTTGATGAAGACCTTTGATTCCTATCAGCTGAGGAATAGGGCAAAGCCTGACACTGGAAGAAGCATGCACTCAAAAGGAAGTGGGGGAAGGAACCAGATGGCGCAGGCTATGAAACACTCACTGAAGTGGAGAATGTTGTGTTGGGCAGTGTGCTCAGCAACTGGGTGGTCCAGCTGTCTATTGTCCATAGTTTGTCAATGGCCATTCATGTAGACACACAGCTTGTTGGTTGTCATGTCCACGTAGAATGCAGCACAGTGGCAGAATACCACTGTGGAAGGGGTGGGAAGAATAGTGGGAAGGATATACACCCTCCCACCACTGCCTACTCCTGCCCGGCCACAAACATCACCTATCCCCTCAAGGCAGGGCTATCTGCAAAAACAATCATGTGATCTACAAACTAAGTTCAACCACTGTGCTGTGTTCTATGTGGGCATGCCAACCAACAAGCTGTCGGCGTGAATGGTCACTGACGCACTATGGACAATAGACAGCTGGACCACCCAGGTGCTGAGCACGCTATCCAACACAACGTTCTTCACTTCCAATGACTGCTTCACATCCTTTGCGATCTGGATCCTTTCTACCAACACCAGCTTTTCTGAACTGTGCAGATGGGAACACTACACAATATACCACTACATTCCTGTAACCTGACTGGCCTCTACCTTCGTTAATCACTGTATTTCACCCCCCTATCCCCTTACCTGCTCCCACTCTAGCACTACACAGCCTTCTATTCTAACAATGCACCCACAGAGCTTTTACTTCTCTCTCTGTGGCGTCTAACCTCCAGACTGCACATACCTGCCCTAACCTGTCCTCACCACATGCCATTACACTGCTGTCCTTCCCTGTCCCCACTCCAACCTCCTCCTTACCTCCATCGCCCAGATTACTGCTCCCGTTATGCACAGCTTCTTGCAGTCTAGTGTGAGTTGTGTGTGTATGTGTTATCTACTTCAGAAGAAGGCCTTTTGGCCAAAAGCTCGCTTTGTTTAGCAACCTTTCTGTTGTGCCTGTCTGCAACTCAACATCTCCACTATATGGTGAGTAGCAATCTATCCTTTCATAATATTGTTATTATTGCACCACAGATTTTTCATTGTTTAAAAAATTTTTAGTTGATTTCATTACCAAATGATACGTTCAAAAATGTACTGATTACATGTCATTAGACATTAAGGAGCAGTTAATAGAAAGGATATACATGTCACATATTTATTCACTGTAACTGGATGAATACATGAAGATATGCTCATGTCATACACACTATACAAGAAGTGGTCTTTGGAACATTGATGATGACTGACAGCCATTCAAAATTAGACTGATATAAATTTGCTGAATGCGAAGAACTTGGTGTCTGCTATATTAGGTACAGATGTTCTACATGTTGGTGGCATATGAAAATTCGTGTCGAACTGGGACCTGGACCCAGATTTGTCGATGCCATGAGCCGTAAGCAGAAAATCCGATTTCGAGTCCCAGTCCGGCACAAAGTTTCACGTCATCAGCAGGTAGAACATCTGTACCTAATACAGCTGACACAAAGTTATTAGCATAGAAGCAACAAGACCATAGTTGGCAAGTGTACTGGACTGAGAGGTGTGTGTGTGTGTGTGTGTGTGTGTGTGTGTGTGTGTGTACACACACACACACACACACACACACACACACACACTGTTGACTTGACATCGACTTTATAAAGGTAGAATCTTCAGTAGCTAGAGAACATAAAAATTTAGATAAACATTAAATAAGTGGTACTTCATATTGTCACCTCTGATTTAAATTGAAAACTATGTCAACAGTTTAATAATTACAGCAATACAAAGTCCGTTGGCCATCAAAGTCCAAGAACTAAAACAATTTAGCTATTTCCTCCAATGTGACTTCTAAATCTTGGTTAAGTTTCACATATATTTTTATATTTAAACACAACACCTTTGTCTCCAAAGAGAAGTTACAGTATTTGAATTGGGACATAGAAATGAAGCTATGATAAGGTAATTAGAACCACAAGAACGACACGCCTGAAACAAAAACTATGATTCTCTTTACACTCTCCAGAATTCACTTTCATCTACAAAACTAGCAATCTTAACAACACATGTTACTAGGCATCATGCAATCTATTTGTACAGTTTATGACAAAATGTTCAGTACACTGGGTCAGAAAATATTGTTATTAGAGATCTGTTTTCTGTTGACATGATGGAAATGCAAGAACTGATATCTGCAGCACACGAGAGTTTGGCAAAATTATCTAAGATAGAGCTGTAAAACATAGGTTTGAGGAGTAAAATAACGTGAATTGTTGGATTTTTTAATATGGGAACTGTCATTCTTTAGCAAAGAAACAACTGAAAGTTGTGACACCACTTGTGTGAAAATGCGGTTTATGTGAAAACTAAATAAAGGACAAGATTAAAAATGATGGACATAATTTCAGGTTACACTTGTAAGGAATTAAAACTGACCGTAGTAAGCTTGTTAATAAGATACAAGATAAATTTTCTCAATTTTTTTTACCTGTAATACGTGCAATCATCACCAATAACTTACCAATTTATTATACATCTATATTAGATGCAATGCTGTGTTGAATCAATAATTGCCATCTCTGTTTTATTAAGGTGTAAAAACGGAACAATTGTATCCAAGAGTGATAGTTCTGGTTGTCTAGAATTACTAATCTTGTGAGTTGGTTGGACAAGGACATTTTACATTCAGCAGCCACCTTTTTCCTGTCTGCAAGCCAGCTAGAGTGAATTATATCCCTTGTTGAATTAATAAATTTACTTCTCCTGTGACTGAGTAATCCCAATAACAACCTTTTTGAATATCAAGATACATGTGTGGCATTTTGTCCATTCGTTTGCCAGTTCTTAGTCATTTAATGTGTAGTTAGGTAAATGCACAACAAAGACGACATTAACAAATAAGTGTTTATTTCATTTGTTTTCCAAAATTAATTACAAAAATATAAATACACAGATAGCCATAAATATAAATTTCATCACAGTGTAAACAGCTTTATGTACATATTAAATGACAACAACAAAATTATTATAAAATCTTTGTACATAATTACCACCATATTACACTGTCTCTTATATTTATCAGAGTGATAAAAATTTATCTCAGTGTTACATTTTTGTACCAAGACACATTGTAGCCCTGCATGAGACACACAGACTTTAGTTATTACATTACATTTCCACACAAGAACACCAGTGAATACACCAATACACATAAGAACCAGCAGTATTACATTTTCTCTTGTGTAAGGATAGTAAACAGGTTTTGTTCTCTCATTCCCAAGGAGAAAAAAATGTTCTAGTTTTTTTTAATAATGTTTGCCAACGATCATATGCTAGAAAAGTCTAGATCCAGATAAAATTACAACAATATATACAGTGTACAACACTTAGATATACCTAAATCACTCATCCTCAAAATGTACATTGTGTTACAAGTCATATTAGGCTTCTGCTTCCTTTGAAATAGGAACAAAATCACTGTGCTATTCGAACAAACAAAGTGTGACACATTCTATAATGAATTCTGTGGACTGTTCCACACTTAGAAATCTCCATTTGAATCTTAAAGTGAATGGTATTGGGAGAGGGGGGGGGGAAGAGTGAGTGCAAAATGTGTGTAAAAGAATGCATTACACAGTTAACAGACCATATAAATAGAAATGATTTTTGCATAAGTCTATCCTTCTTCAATAAAATTATTTTTAATCCACTTTGTAAACCTCACAGACAAAAATGCAAACTGACAAAATTCACACATTCTTTATGCAAACAAAAGCTTTATATTAAATGGTTCTGTGTCAATGTTGTTCGAAGGTGATGCACAATGGAACCTTCTTCACACTTCAACTGTGTCTAATTGGTCTAGTCTCTGTGTACAGGTAGTGACTATGATATGGACCTCCAAAACAATATAAAAATTGTGGGTCAGTGCAAGGTACAGGGAAAATACTGTAATTCTACTTGGTAATACTGTGATCCACTCATGTGTAGTGCATCATTCATAAAATGAATACATATTTTGCTTCTAAATGATATCTCATCACTCAAGGCTAAATCAAGTGCCACATAATTACTGATGATCACATTCATTATAACTTCAATTCTTTCCAACATTCTCAACAATTTGTGGCTTGCTTATTGCTGTCCTTGTGCCACTTCAATAGTCTCCAAGCTTTTGTAGTTTTGAACCCTTACTCCAGGTGACAAAACTATATGATTTAGCATCCACAGCTGGTTCTGGAAAAGAAATAACAATAAAAAACACAAAATCACCATTTATCAAAAATAAAATGAATGGTACACGATTAAAACATACAACCAGCACAATATTTTGACAAGTGGTATGTAAAGCCATGCCTCAATGTACATTTAACTTGAAGAGCAATCACGGTCAGACTTTGAGAAATCAGCAGTGTGCATTGAAAGTTACTTCAATTTTGTGTCTGATAAATTATGAAACATTAACCTGATGGTACTTTACAGCATCACTATTTCTAAATGTTATGTTACTAAGACAAGCGCTGTCTCATTATCCTCGCACTCTTCTGTATTAGAACAATATGGTTCATGTTAGTTTACCATTGTTAATGGTTACTAAGCTCCATGTATATGAATTGAATTACTTAAAGAAATACAGAAACAAGGCACTTTTTAAATAGCTCATCATGCCAAGCCATGTTTTGGGCTTTCACCTATCTTCATCGGAGAAATAAATTTATACATTCATCAATACAACTTTTTACCAACTGCATTCTGAATTCTGCAGCTGCCTTTTATTCTGTAATTTGTGACTCCTTTCACTGACTTTATATGCAGAATGCAAACACTTTTAGGCTCAGGGCATTAGTGATCTTAATGGTAGATACTTCTCACAGGGGGAAAAAAAACCATGTACATTTATGCAAATCCCTTATATTACACGCACTTGCTTACCATGTATCAGTGCTACGAAAATGAACAAATATATATTTAAATAATTCTGTTTCACTGAATGTTGGGTGAAACCACAGATGTGAAGTTAATGATATAAACTAAGGTGTAAAAATTCAAGTTCCAACACAAAAAGTGATCGATATGAAAGCTAGTTCTGTCATGTGTGACTGTGTAAGAGCTCTCAACAAAGAGAGGTGGAGTGTACTGGGTTTGAGTTGTTTAGTTGAACCACAGTAACATTCTCTGTTTAAAGAAACTATGTGGTGATGGGAACAACCAGTCCTGTATGCACTGAAATGTGAAAAACATCATAGACGAACTGGCACTACCACATAATTCACTTGCTTAACATGTTTTACTATAGTATGAACAGTGCAGACCAATTTACGTGATTAATAATATTACAACAATTACTTTATTAGATTCAATGAAGTCATATTTGAGAAAGAGTGTTCTAACCCACTGTGAACTACTAAAAGGAATGGTGCAACTCACTGCAAAATCGGAGGATGTGCCACCATAATATGTGATTAAGATTGCAGAGAGATACCGTATTTACTCGAAACTAAGCCGCACTCGAATTTAAGCCACACCTGCAATTTGAGACTCGAAATTCAAGACGAGAGAAAAGTCTTAGACCGCACTTCCACATCGAAACAAAGTTAGTCCATTGTAACATGAGACACAATTTAGATCGAATGGATGAAGATACAGCTACAGTAGTTTGGTTCGAGTCGTGAGCTTAACAGTTAAGATTTACCAAGTAGCCATTGCTATGTGTCAGGCGCTCCGTCCGTATTTATACGGGTACCCTTCCTTTTTCACGTGCTTCGTCTGGTTTGAATCGATTGCCTATTGTGCTTTGGTCTGATAAGTGCCGTTCTCTTTGTTATAGGTGTTTAAATGAGATAGCAGCAAACACGAAAGAATACACAGCATTATGTTTACATTCTTCTACCTTTTCTTTTAATTTATTTGCTGACGCAGAGGTTTTGGTGCCAGACGCCAGTATTTATCTTTGTGCCTGCAAAGCATGCCTGTGTAGCGCTCATATATTCGACGGCAGAAGTTAGTTGTGGCGGCACCTACCGAAATTTTTCAGAACTTCCGCGTACTTTGCACTCAATTCTAAGCCACAAGCGGTTTTTTGGATTACAAAAACTGGAAAAAAAGTGCGGCTTAGATTCGAGTAAATACGGTAGGTGCATGTAGGACCAGCAGCTCAGTCTTTTGTGTGACTGTACAGGTCAGTGTTATGCCCCACATAGACAGTTAAGAGCCGTCAAACCATGTGGAAATGTGTGAGCAAGTGTCGGAATTACTAGTCAATGTCAAAGTGCACAATATCAACATGAGAGCGAGTTTGAACAGGGCAGAACGACTGGTCTCCAGTTCATTAATGGGACACTGCAGCTCCTATAGGGCATACTACTACAACAGTGATGTTTCTGGAACTAGAAGACAGTCCTACACATCAATGTATGGGTACTTGAGCACACAAAGTGACCACAATGTAGGATAAAAAATAAGAGAACAGTCTCATTAACGATGTTGACTTCACAGTGGATCACTGGAAAGTGTGTGGTCATGTCTGCATTGATAGTATACACCATATGCTGAGGAGTTGACTTGTGGAATTCATGCCATTATGTTGGCTCCTACTGAAAAGATAGCAACAACACCTAAGACTGCAATGAGCTTGTGAACAACAGCTCACTGCTGGTGGATGGAAAAACAAAGTGTTTTCTGATGAGTCCCACTTCAACTTGTCCAACAGTGATGGCTGTGTACGTGTTACAACACTAATGTGGTGAGTGCAATTGGGCAGACTGCATTTTGAGCGATGTAGGAGAATAATACCAAATGTGATGGTTTGGAATCCCATTGCCTATAACAAGTGACCTTGTCTCTTACTTTGTGAAGGCAGCTGGAACAGCATCCACCAGATCAGTAGATTTTATAGCCTGATGCACTACCCCTCCTGGAGGCAGCTTTACATGCCATATTTCAGCAGGACAAGGTCCAGCCATGTGTGGCATGTTCTTTGAAGAACAACAGGTACCACTGCTCTCATGAGCTGCATGTTTGAACACGCCTACCAACCATGTGGTAGTGTACACTCTGGCAGCTTTTCCAAGCCGTCTTTGATTCCATGCCATGATATCTGGAGGCTAAGATTGTAGCACATAGTGGCTTCACACTGTACTGCAGTCTAAAGTTCACAATGCATGTATAATTCTGCAATCCTAATCATCTGTGTATTGTCATGTCCCTCTATGGAATAAATTTCATTGTACCCGCATGTCGTCTTCTTGGTGTTCCAATTTTCTTACACAGTTGTGTACTTTACAGCACCTGTTTTTGAGTATGTTGTGCAGTGAAAGAGTGGGAGACAACTAGGAGCAATTGTCAAGTGCTGCAGGTAGGTTTTCCCATTAGGCACCTGTCAGAACTACAACAGTAATATCTGAATGTAGTGTTGCGTCTAATGGTGAACGTAAGAACCTTCACAGTGTCAACCAACTGGGTCTACTATAGAAAAGAAAAGTTACTGAAATAGAAACCCCATCCCCCTCCACCCCCCACCTAACCAATCACATGCAACGGAGCCAACTGAATAAAGTCTGATGAAACGAAACAAAGGTACCCGTTGCAGTATGCGTAAAAAGAGTTACACATTTCCACTTACCGTAACACCTAATGTCAGTGGCTGTCCATGAATTGTACTTCAGATAACAGCAATAAAGTCTTTGGAAGTGGCCTCGGCTGGGGGCTCAGCACTGTCAAACTTTGCCTTTCCATGTCAACGTTTGTTCTGGAACACACACAGAAGATAATTCAATGACGACTGAAGTATATGCATTCAAGTCCATGAGATTACAATTTAATGAAATTGGAGCACTAAGCACAACAAGATACTGTCTTTTACAACATATACAATGGTGTTTGCACTCGATTCTAAGCCACAAGCGGTTTCTTGGATTACAAAAACTGGAAAAAAAGTGCGGCTTAGATCTGAGTAAATACGGTAAGTGCATGTAGGACCAGCAGCTCAGTCTTTTGTGTGACTGTACAGGTCAGTGTTATGCCCCACATAGACAGTGGGACAAAAATAACTTTTGCATGATGCGTCATTGCCAAGAAAGATAGCTTTTCCATACCTAAAAAGAATCGTTACAGTATGGTGCAAAAGACAACTGAAAGAAATATGCAATTTGACAAGCAGAAATGACATTTCTATTCAATGACAATAATTATACTGAGGCCAACATGATTCACAATAGTTCCCTGGACGTTACAAATGGTGTGACAGGGAGGGTGTGTGATCACCATGGATGGCAATGTATGCTCTGCAAAGTGCTTCCATGCTGGTCACAGGGTTGGTAAGGAGTTCTTGTGGTAGAGTGTTCCACTCCTCCAAAAGCATGGCTGATGACTGCTGGATGGCCATTAGTGCATGTTGACATGCTGCAATCTGTTTCTCCAATACACTCCACATGTGCACAAAGGGACTTAAATCAAGGGGAATGGGCAGGCCAGTCCATTTTCAGAATATCTTCTCATTCTAGTAGCTTCTCCACCTAAGGTGTTTAATGTGGCCACACACTGTCACACATAAAAATGAAGCCAGGGCTGAATGCACACAAGAAAAGACACACATGCAGGAAGAATACAGTGTCACAATAACACCGACTGGTGACCTAATGAGTTCAAAGACATGGAAATCATTATGCCCATCCAACATTATGCCTCCCCAAATTATATAACACCTGAACCACCAAAACTATCATGCTCAACAATGTTCCTGGGTGGGTTATTTGTTCCCACATCTAGTCAATATATCCAGGCTATATTCAGAATTTCATTTTTGTGGATGACAATGCATGACCACATTGACCAGCGCAGGTGGAGGAGCTCTTTGAACAAAAGGATATTTGGCAAAGGGACTGGCTAGCCCATTCTTTCAAACTAAATAGCATCAAGCACATGTGTTATACATTGGGGAGATGTACTGCGGCACATCCACATGCACCAACAACCATTCAGCGGTTGTCAAGCGTGGTGGTGGAGGAATGGAGAACCCTACCACAAGAACTATCTACCAACCTTGTAGCCAGCATGGGAGCATCTTTCAGAGCATGCTTTGCTGTTTGTAATGATCACATGCCCTATTAAGAATCATGTCCCACATTTTGTAATGCCCAGAGGTCCATCATGAATTGTGGTGACTTAAGGATAATTACTGTCTTTTAATAAATGTGTCATTTCTGTTTGTCTCATTGCCAAGTTCTTTCAGTTACCTTCTTTACTATACCGAAGCAGTTCTTTCTATGTATGGTCTACGTGAAAGGCATGCTCAAGAGGGACAACTCTGCCAGGTATCATCATCTAAAGTTAGAAGAAGCAATCATTCTTTCATGCCTCTAAGGAGGGAAGGGAGATCAGAGTTTAGTGTTCAATAGATTAAATCATTATAGATGGAGCACAAGCTTTGATTTGGAGAAGGAATCGTCTTATTTGGCTTACAAGATTCACAAAAACAGGGAAAACACAAATCTGGATGACATAACAGTGATTCAAACCATCATCCTCCCAAATGCGAGTCACATCTTTATGATCAGTGCAATTCAAGACAGATATGGAACTTGGGAATGTTATTTAAACAGCCAGTTTCAAATAAATTAATCTGATTATGGAGAGTATTTCTCTCATATCAATTTTGGAAAATTGCATATCATTTACTAGTTCCATTTGCCATCTTCTAAAGTGTGTAGTTACTAGTTCTCTGGGAATGTTTCTTTCTTTAAACTATGGAAATGCATGTTGGTAATACAGATACGTAATAACAATGGACATAAATTTCTGTGCTTTTAGTTTGTTATCTGAACTCGCACAAATGTCAACCAATATGATGATTTAAATGCAGTATGCTCCCTCCTTTAAGTACCACATGATGAAATTTTAGGTTATAAATTGTACCATGGCAAAGGACTAACAAATTTGTAACACATTATTTAAATTATCAACTTACAATATTATTTTTTAATTTTAGCCCTAAAATTAGTTGTGAGGACTTCATTAAATTCACTTGTGTCCAAAACTGACAAACTGGAACAAAGAAAACCAGTTTCATCTTTCCATCTTTCTTTAATTAGATAAATTTAAGCACACATGTACAATACAAGATGTAATGTTACATTTTATATGTCAATGGCACAGTCACTACTACTAAAGGATGGATAAATATCAAACATGAGTCTGCTACACTTCCATAAGCCTGGAGTTGGAGGAGGAGGGTTGCCTGCAGTTTTTAGATGTCTTGGTGTGACATAAGAGGGATGGCACACGTGGTCATTCAGTATATAGAAAGTCCCCTCACACAGAGGGAGGAGGAGATTAGTGGTTAACGTCCCGTCGACAACGAGGTCATTAGAGACGGAGCGCAAGCTCGGGTTAGGGAAGGATGGGGAAGGAAATCGGCCGTGCCCTTTCAAAGGAACCATCCCGGCATTTGCCTGAAGCGATTTAGGGAAATCACGGAAAACCTAAATCAGGATGGCCGGAGACGGGATTGAACCGTCGTCCTCCCGAATGCGAGTCCAGTGTGCCTCACACAGACCTTTACTTGCAAGCCGCTGGTTGCCAACATCCGGCACAAACGATAGGTGTTTTGAAGACATTGATTCACTGATCCCACGTCATCTCTGACACCGATAGTTTGCAAACGGAACTGGAGCACCTGCAGATTGTATTTCTGAAGTGGAGAGAGCACTGCAGACCTGTAAACGGTGGAGCAAAGAAGAGGAAGAGGCCTTTAAAACGACTGCCTATTTACCATATATTGGTAATATTTCAGGGCAAATAGGCAGAATACTAAGAATATATAAAGTGAAAGCAATCTTTCGCCCTCCTGCAAAATTTTCGTTGCTGTTGGGGTCTGTCAAAGATGACCTAGAGCTGCGCAAGGCAGGTGTTTACAGGATTCTGTGTGAATGCGGCAAATCTTATATAGGGCAAATAACATGTACTGTGCAGGATCGCATTGGAGAACATCAGCGGCATACTCACTTTCTTCAGCCTTGTAAGATTGCCATCACTGAATACTGTATTTCCACTGGTCATGTCATCAAAAACAGTGAGACAAATATTGTGGCCTATGTGTCTAACTTTTAGAGTTCTATTATTAATGAATCCATGGAAATATGACTGTCTGACAGTGAGTCTCTTAATAATCGAGACAGTGGTTTTCAGTTGAATTTGGCATGGAATCCAATCGTTGAAAAACTTCGTGTCCTCCATAGCCAGCGTACTTCTATAATGGAACTGCAGGAAGACAATTTAATTGATATGAAAGCGGCGAGTTTTCAATACGCAGGGCTCGCGGCGCAGCAGAATCAAACGCGCTCAAGTAGTGCATGGGCAATACCAAATGAATCCACCACGCACGTGCCAACGGGGCCTGAAGTACCAGAGCTCAGTGCGTTTTTGCCAGTATAATCTGAAGATGGCCATAAGACTCTGCGCCAAAATATTGTGGCAGTAAGTTACAAACATCCGGCAGTTCTCCTGAAATTTTGTGGAACAATATGCATGCCGAGGAAGTTTTAAATCTCATGAAGGCCTTGTTGGCTGATAGCTCAGTTTCTGATAGTTCTTCCCACATCTATTTCATACTTGGTTCAGACTAAATGCCAATCAATGGGTATTAAATAAACTAACTTTTATATGTGAACAGAACTCAACTCACCCTCTTCATCTGTCAGTCTATGTTATAACAAACTTGAACAAACATAAGGAAAAGGTAAGATTGTTACTTATCGTAAAGATGACACCTTAAGTTGCTGATAGTAACAATTACAAGATACTTCTCAATGACAATTAAGGTAGCTGTGCCTGTCTGCAACTTAATGTGTCATCTTTACAGTACACAGCAATCTATCTTTCCATTACATTGTTGGTATTCCAACCTGGAGTTTCCATTGTTTGATTATACCAGATTTGGTTGCTTATGCAATTTTTTGTAGCACACAGTTTAAAAATTTACACACATAGTGTCCTAATACGTGCAGTCATTGTAATACAGTTTCACATCACATGCATTTCCATGTCTAATAAAATCAATACATGCGCTATTCTATGGGTTATATTTCACAGCTGTCATCAAACAACAGTCTTCTGATAGATCACATTCCGCACATGAGCATTTGCATGGAATCTATAGGTGTTTCCAGTGATCTCCTATTGTTTCCACAATCTTAGCACAATGCTAAATGAATTTCCAATTCAATTACATCAATTGCAGTTCAAATAGTGTGTGAATGCAGACAACTCTCATTGTGTAGCAGCAGAACTGAGGCATACCAAAAACGAACTATGATGTGGCAGCAGAGCCTTTGAATCGTAATTACAATCTGCATAAGGTGCAAGCATGTAAGCTGAGTCACTTTATTTGCACATCCATATACTTTTCAATTGCTCCACAATACAGTGAGTAGTTGTCTCCATTATTTGTATCCACTTATGATTTTCCAGGATCACTTTAACTATGGTACACCTTTATTCCAGTTTACCTACTACACTATTGCATTCAAACTACATGTACACAAAACCACGTTAAACAACCTAACTCACTAGCCCTCTTATATTGTGCTCAGCAACTTGTCAGGCAAGTGATATTAAATGCATATATTCCTTACAAGGCAGCTATATTAGATACCTCACATCCCACTGGCCAATATATTTCTCTGGCAGTCATTTACATAGCATCTGAAATATGGCAAATGCTGTTAAGCACTGTTACATGTACAAGGACAACTCAATATAATTACCTATTGCCTCGGAGAGAAACAATCACTAAATGCACTGTGAAATTTAACTGATACAGCACGTAACTGTTCTGGACCACAAATAAGAGAATTTACCACTCTGAATTTGTTTCACACCCTTCTAATATTCTGCAGTGTCAAAGGCATAGAGGTTAGTTACGATTTAATGCTGTTCAATGACTTCCAATGTTGTCTTGTGTTAAACTTGAAATACTCAGCAAGCATTTCATATGAAACTTATTTCTGATTACACTATTTGTACTTATCAAAACCACAATATAAATTTCTTCACCTCTTTAACTCTGCTATCATCATCTTGGTATTACTGCACATTTACAACTGTGGTTCAGAAAAAAAATCTAACTGGATTTTCCAGTAACATTTACTAACAACCAAATCAGATTTTTTCTTGGAAATACACCATTTAGAACTGTTTAATCAAGTTCGACTACAATACCATTTTCTCCAAATTAATGTAATTAATTATTAACTCTCTGAATTGTTTAAGTGAAGGATCTGTCCAAAAACTAGTAAAGTCTTCATTATTTTTGTGTGCCTATCAATAACACATCATTTCTATTGTTTAGTCAGTTGTTTCCTTTACTCGTACATTATTTACATTCTCCCAGAACTTTCCATGCCATAATTATTAACAAAGTCTGACTTTGTAACACACTTCTATACTTACACACATATAAAACCTGCAACATTACTGTGAATGACATCATCATCTGTAGAGGCAGCGAAGCTAACAGCAAGCAAATGATGCAACAGATTAGGTCCTGAAAGGAAGAGATTTGCAATTTTATAAGTCCAGTCTTACAACAGCATCAGATAACATTTTGGAGAAGGCTCCATATAATTCAAAGTTAATCATATTCTTACAGGAGGAGCACCTGGTCACAAAATTAAGTAAAGAATTAAATGTACTGAATGTGACTGCGACAAGACATATACATTTCTGGAACATTTTGGCATTTGTATCTTTGTCCCTTTCTATTATTTAAAAAAAAAATAGTTGTAGCTTGTAAATAACATGTAATTAATGTTCTCTTTACTCTAGCATTTGAGTGTAATGCTGACATTTAAAACTCAATGCATTAGTATGTAAAATAAATTTATTGCTTTAAATTATAAAGTCTCTGGAAAAATAACTTGTGATTATTATCTAATAAACAAAGTTTTCTAGAATTCGCTTTTTTTCAGCCACACTTAAAAAGTTACAGATTCTACTGTATTTTTTAAACTGCGGACGTCAGTCCTTTTTGAGTTTTCTGTTACATAATTGCCCCTCTTCCGTATCAAGAATTGTTAACATTTGTTTCTGTAAATAATTTACAAGTAAAGAAGACCATTCACAGAACAGTAAAAGTATTTAGTTTTGAAAGGCACACACAAGAGAGAGAAAACTTGCTAGCTTTTGGAATAAATTCTTTGTCAAACTAGAGTGTGCATGCGCACACGTGCCCCCCCTCCGCCCCCCCCCCCCCCCCCCACACACACAGGGCTGCAATTTGGTAGATGGACTAAGGTGGGGTGGTGATTCTGTCAGTTGGGGTGAGTAGAGGGAGAGAGGTGGGAGGCAAGAAGTGGGGTTGAGAGTAGATAGCTAGCAGCTCAGTGGGAAGCAGCTTGTTTGCTGGCTCAGAATGTTGGAGGGAGAGGTGGCAGGTGCACAACATGCCTCGCTCCAGCACCTGCTGCTCCTCCCTATCGTATTCCTAGCCATCAAACCAGCTGCCTCCCTCTCAACTGCTAGTTATCCGGCCCCCCTTCCTGCCTCTATCTCCCTTGCCTGTACCTGTGTGTGTGTGTGTGTGTGTGTGTGTGTGTGTGTGTGTGTGTGTGCGCGTGTGCGCGCGCGCTCTCTCTCTCTAGTTCAACAAAGTTTCCTTTCTCTTTTGTGTATACCTGATGACAACTCAACACTTCCGTTATTCGGCGAGTTATATCTTATGTTTAGTTACAGAGTTACAGCTACTAAAAGATTTTGCCAGAAATTTAGCAACTTCGCTAATATGAAGCCACTGCAAAACTGTACAAGGCTAAAATAATGCACGATTTCTATTTATTTTGCTGTTATTGATCTGATGAATCTAATAAAACATGTCCTAGATGTATATCTGAAGTAGTTTTCCAGAACATCCAGAGAAGCAAAGAAGTAATTTTGTAAAATTTTTAATTTATTAACTACTTGGCCCAACTTTTTTTAAATTCCAGAGAACTGCACAAAGTTTTCAACAGAAGTTGTAGAGAATTTAATTTTGGAAATAATGATGGTAATAACATTAACTGAAACTGTATGAATGTGTCACATAATCTGCTTTTATTAATACCATAGCACATGTAAATTCATGTTAAACCGGAAAAAACAAAGCTCAGAATTAAGGAAGTTGTACAGTGTATATACAATTTCACAATACATTAACAATAAATGTTCAAAAATGTCTCCACCGAGTTCAATGCATTTAGCTGCATGTGCATGAACAGATTTTGTTGCCTTTTTCAGTATCACAGGATTCTTCTTAATTACTTAATGCGAGCAAGTAATGCCTCACATGTATTGACTTTGTCCTCATAAACTATGTCTTTCATCCATCCCCATACACAAAAATTTATTGGTGTTATAAATAGGGCAATCTGGGTAGCCACAGAAGTGTAGTACCATGACCAATCCATTTCTGGGGAAAATGTTCATTTAAATGTGTACTTGTATAATAATCTTTGCTTCTCTGAATGTTCTGGTAAACTACTGCAGATACACATCTAGGACATGTTTTATTACATTCAGCAAACCAATAACAATAAAATAAATGGAAATTGTGCTTTACTTTAACTTCATACAGTTTTGCGATGGCTTCATATTTGGGAAGCTGCTAAATTTCAGGCGAAATCTTTTATTAGCTGTAACTAAACATTTGTGGACCTATGTTTATATAAACATTTTTCTTTAGCACTTACCGTGAGGCTGCCGTAATATTACGTCCCGCAGCATTCCACATTGTTTTAGTGTTTCAAACGCATTGTTAGCGTTCCCGCTACAACCTGTAGGTCCTGTAATGCTCGTAATTCATCATATTAGCGCTAGATCACAGCACCTAGTGAGGTAATGCGATATATTCATATACATTTCCGAACGAATTCACGTGTGTTTTTCACGCGTATTTTACGTGTTCTGTGGTGTCCTGTCGTTTGTTTACCGTTGATTTTGGCGCTAGTATTTTGGTTTTAGCTTGTTTATCTTCTTTTTACTCACAATGGCGAGTGATGAGGATGCAAAACTTCGAAAAATGGTTGAAGAAGTACTTGCTGAACCTACTGATGATGATTTTTCGGATTTCGATAGTGACAGTGATTACGAAATGCTGGAAAATAATGATAGTCCAGGCAAGTCTAACATCTTACTAAATCGATGCAGAACAAGACAGTTCATGTTGTGATTTGTTCTGTTACGTTCTGTATTATTTCAGACACAGATTTGTCGTCTGATGAAGGTGAGCCACCGCCTGTTCCCCCCCCCACACCCCCCCCCACCCCCCACCCCCCGCTAGACTGGGGCTCAGTGCTCATTCGAATGCTAACGTGTACACGTCTTGCTTGTCAACTTACTCTGTGACTTATATGTGTTAAACTGGACGTTATAACAATCGGCGACGAGTTAGTGGATTTTTCCTTTTCACCATTGACCCACAGGTTTCCATGGCTACTGTCGAGCAACTATTGCAAAATCTCCTTGAACAGCAAACACTTCTAACAGCGGCGATTCGCGATTTCGTCGCGGTGTCAAATGCGGGGCGTTTCTCGTCGTTGGCTATACCTCCTTTTCCTCCTTACGACGAGACGGCGGAAGACTGGTCTGATTATGAAAAACATCTTCGACAGCACTTCTTGGCATTTCATGTCACGGACGAACAACCATGTAAATCTCTGTTCCTTTCCTGGATTTCACCTCAAATGTATCGGTTGTTGTCGCAATTGGCTCCTTTGAAGGATCCTGCGTCTTTGTCCTTTGCTGAAATGTGCTCACTTCTGTCTGTCTATTTTCAAAAGCAAACGCATGTGGTAGCCTCTCATGTTGCCTTTTATCCTTGTCAAAAACAGCCGCATCAATCCTATCGCGCTTGGGCTGCTGAACTTCACGGCCTCAGTCAAAAGTGTCAATTTGTTACTGACGTTCACAAAGAATCCTATGCCGATTGCATGGTACGGGGTGCTATTGTCCGGTCGGCACCGGACAAAGAAGTTCGGCAACGTGCCCTTCAGTTGGCAAATCCGACTCTAGATGAAGTTCTCTCCATTGCGCAGTCTTTTGAAATTTCTCGCGCCGCTGGGGCGCAAACAGAGGCGTGGGGTGGTGTCAGGGAAATACAACCTCTGTGCGCTGTTGATGACGCGTGCGGCGCGTCCCCGCCGGCCGACGTGGCCGCAGTGCGCTCCCACGTGCAGCCTCGGCCTAACCGTAAACAACCCGCTAAGAAACTGCAGCAAAACCCCCGGCAACTTCTTTCATGTCCGCGGTGTTTTACGAAACATACACGCGAGGATTGTCCCCAACGTTGGGCTGTGTGTCACAACTGCAAAAAGAAAGGTCATGTGTCTTCCGTTTGCAAATCCGACCGCATACTTGATGTTCATGAACATGACGCTGATTCTGATTCTGTGTTGTCTGTCAATTGCACTTCTTCCCTTTCAGGGAAGTTATTCCTCAATGTCCAAATCCTTGGTCGAGATGTTCGCATGCAGGTGGATACCGGTTCTGCTGCCACTATAATTAATTCTCAGACGTATCTTCAATTGGGTTCTCCGCTCCTGTCACCTGTCACTCAGCAATTACGGACGTACAATAAGCAAAAGATTTCTCTCTTGGGACAATTTAATGCTGAGGTATCTTACAAATCAGTCGTTCGCACTGTTCCCATATTTGTAGTCGACCAGAGTAACGCAGAGAATCTTTTTGGTTTCGATGCCTTTCGTGTTTTTGGGTTCTCCATAGATGAGTCTGTCAATATCGTCTCTGATGCTATTCCTTATGCTCAATTGGATTCCTTGTCGATGACATTTTTGTCCCTTTTTTCTTCTGGGTTAGGCCGTGCAAACGACTTTGAAGCTCATATCACGCTCAAACCCACTGCTCGGCCTAAGTTTTTTCGGGCTCGGCCCATTCCTGTGACCCTTTGTGATTGGGTAAAACGGGAGTTGGATCGTCTCACTACTTCAGGGGTCTTGCTTCCTGTCACTTCCAGTGAGTGGTCCTCTCCTGTTGTTGTCGTTGCTAAGCCAAATAGTGATATTCGTCTCTGTGGCGATTTCAAAGCCACTGTAAATGCTTAATGCCTCATCGACACTTACCCTATGCCCCGTCCTGAAGAACTGTTCACTAAACTTGCTGGAGGCCAGTATTTTTCTAAAGTTGACCTGTCAGAAGCTTATCATCAACTTCCTCTCGACGCTGCTTCCCGGCAGTTTCTGGTCCTTAACACGCCTTTTGGTCTCTATCAATACCAATGCTTGCCATTCGGGGTTGCTAGCACCCCTGCTCTCTTTCAGCGATTCTTGGAACGATTATTGCTCCCTGTCCCTGGGTGTATCAATTAAATGGACGACATTGTTGTCACTGGCTCCACCACTGAAGAACACCTTCAAAATCTCCGCACGCTTTTTCATGTCTTACAGACTGCCGGTCTTAAGTGTAATCTTCAGAAATCACAATTTTTCAGGCATCTATCACGTACATGGGGTTTCAACTCTCTCGGGATGGTATTCGTCCGCTTCAGCAAACTGTTGCTGCGGTCGATGCCCTTCCTCGCCCTACATCTGTTAAGGAACTGCAGGCCTTCTTGGGGAAAATAGCATACTATCAGAAGTTTTTACCGTCTGCGGCTTCGGTGGCTCAGCCGTTGCATCGCCTGTTGCATAAAAACGTGCCTTTTCACTGGTCCACGTCATGCGATGCGGCTTTCCAGAAATTGAAGACTATGCTGAGACAGGCCCCGTGCCTGGCTACTTATCGACCTGGCCAACATCTTGTTCTTGCCACAGACGCCTCTCGATACGGGGTCGGTGCAGTCCTTGCGCAACGTTTTTCTGACGGTTCGGAACAACCCATTGCTTATGCCTCCAAAACGCTCACGGATGCCCCACAAAAGTATTCTCAAATTGAGAAAGAAGCTTTGGCCATTATTTATGCTCTTCATAAGTTTGGTGTTTTTCTCTGTGTCTCAAAATTTCATCTTGTTACAGATCACAAACCACTTGTTTCCTTGTTTCATCCATCAACGTCACTTCCCAACAAGGCTGCACACCGCCTCCAGCGTTGGGTTCTTTACTTGTCTTGTTTCAATTATGAGATTTATTTCCGGCCAACGGCTCAACATGCAAATGCTGATGCTCTGTCTCGCCTTCCCATGGGTCCTGATCAGGCATTCGATAGGGATAAACTTTTGTGTTTCCACCTGGATGTTGCCGAGCAGCGGGTTGTGGACGGGTTCCCCATCACTGGAGACAGGCTGGCGGCTGCTACGGGTTCTGACCCTACCCTCTCCCGGGTTTTACGCTGTATTCAGAAGGGTTGGCCAGATCGCCCATCCGCTAAGACTTCTGATCCATTGCGGAACTACTACGCTTTGCGCTACCGCCTCACGGCTAGGGATGGTGTTATCCTCCTTTCCACTGACAATGCTTTGCCGTGTGTTGTGGTACCTGCATCTTTGCGTGCTTCTGTCTTGCGCCTCCTTCACCAAGGGCACTGGGGTGTGTCTCGCACAAAATCTCTGGCGCGCCGTCATGTGTACTGGCCTGGCATCGACTCTGAAATAGCACACTTGGTCGCTGCCTGCGGCCCTTGTGCATCACAGACCGCTGCCCCGAAGTCATCTTTGTCACCGTGGCCTTCGCCTGAGAAGCCCTGGGAGCGCATTCATGCTGACTTTGCGGGACCCTTTTTAGGTACTTATTGGCTCCTCGTAATTGACGCCTACTCTAACTTTCCTTTCATTGTCCGTTGCATGTCGCCTACCACCGCGGCAACCACCAGTGCTCTCGCCTGCATTTTTTCTTTGGAAGACCTCCCCTCTACTCTTGTTACTGATAATGGTCCGCAATTTGCCTCTTCCGAATCTGCGGATTTTTGTGCTCGTCACAGCGTTACGCATGTCACGGCCCCGCCGTTCCATCCACAATTCAACGGTGAGGCTGAACGACTAGTCCGCACATTTAAGGCTCAGATGCGGAAACTTCTGACTTCTTCTGCTGCTGATGATGCGCTTCTCCAGTTTCTGGCATCTTACCGTTTCACCCTCATGGGCGACCACAGCCCGGCTGAGCTCTTACATGGCCGACAGCCCCGCACGCTACTTCATCTTCTGCGGCCTTCCACATCATGGCCGCGGGTGCCTTCACTTGGCCGGTTCGCCGCCGACGACCTCGTCTGGGTACGGGGATATGGCAGGCGGCCGAAATGGAGCCCGGGCCGCATCTTACAACACCGTTGCAGACGCCTGTATGAAATCCAGAGGGACACGGGTGTTGCAGTGCGACATTCGGACCAGCTTCGGCCTCGTGTGCCGGCAACGCCTGTTCCGAATGCCGCTACACCACCTTCGGCTTTACCTGACACTCGGGATCTTGGCATCTCTCAATACTCACAACGCAGCCCTCTCACCGTCATCGCGATGCCAGCACAAGAACGGATGCCACCAGGAGACGTGCCCATGCAGGAACCGGATGATCATCCTCTGTCAGAGAAAATCTACTCGCCTCCTCCTCCAACGGACGCCGACACATCGCCCATGTCTCCTGTCATATCAACTGGACTTGCCGCAACGGGCAGATTGGTGCATGGGGCCCCCGCAGATTCGACCCCTACGTCTCCTGTCATCTCGACCCGTTATCATCGGGGACACTTCCGTCCGTACGCGAAACCTCCTCCTCGAGACTTTACGGCGAGTCAAACAACGCCTATGGATGTTAGCCATCTCCAGGACACCTCCATCAAGACCAGTGCAACAATTTCAAAGAGGGGAAAAGTGTTGTGACTCGCCGATCATTCAAAGCGCCGCCGCGCAATTACGCGCGTCCTCTACGTGTGGCACTGTCTGCCAGCCATGCAGCAGCTGCGCCACCTAAGCGGCCAGCCGAGCAGCGGCCACTAGACTGGGGCTCAGTGCTCATTCGAATGCTAACGTGTACACATGTTTTGCTTGTCAACTTACTCTGTGACTTATATGTGTTGTGTCGTTCTGAAATATATGTGTTAAACTGGACGTTATAAAAAAAATAAATTTTTGACAAAAATTTATTTTCACAAAATCGAGGAGAAATCCGCATCACTTCTTGGAAACAGTATATGCCCCATACACATGACTGTTAACCCATGTAAAGTTGAAACCTTAAAGTTTTAAACCATACCTGTAGTTTTTATGTATCTCTAACTAAACATCCTTTACAGCTATTTAAAGTCTGTTGAAAATAGAAAAAAATCAGTCAGCACACAGGGAGTGGCATGCAGTTAAGGGCTTAGCATGGTAAGTGTTAGTATTACTTGTAGAATAACTATTGAAATATTTGCATATCTTTGTGAATCACCCTGTATATATGACATATGTTTCTTTCATTTTACAACAATGACTGAACTTTCACCTGTCAGTTAACAAATACAGAAAAGTTTCAGATAACAGAAACAATAATCATATAGGAGTGACTTTACTACTTACAATATAGAACAATACTCCTATGTTTTGTAAATAAACATTCCTTCTTTAGAGAAGAAAGAGGGGAGAAATTGGTTGAGTGAGGTTAGAAAAAAGGGATGGAGAGGTGTAGATCAATCATATCCTCATTTAATGGGCTCCCACACGTGATAAGGAGTGGGGCAAAGACGAAAAAGGAAAAGGTGTCAAAGAGGGAGAGGGAGAAAGGTCAAATATAGTATATTATTAAGAATTATTCAGAGATGATAGAAAGGGCAGAGTAAGAAATATGATTATAAGACGAAGATAATATGAAAAGTGGAAAGTATAACGAAATTAAGAAATTTCCATTCCATCAGTAGAAACAAAATTGGCATTCTACAGGTCAGAGTGTGGAACATTAGGCCCAATTCACACAGAAATGGTGTGGCATGGATGTTGATGGCGGTGAGTCAGGGATGTGGTGCAAACAGGACATGAACAATGATCAGAATATATTGGTTTCATCAGACAAAGATATTGATGCAGTGGATCTTTTGTAACTTGTAAACGTTGAGCAAGATACTGGGTACATCCATTATTGATGAAAAAAGGGAAGAAATACGGCACATCCGACATAATGAAAGAACTGATTGTGTATTTCAAATGTTTCCAGCATTTTTACAGAATGTCTCAAAACCATTTCTATATTGTCTTAAACAAAGTGAAAGACAGTTTTCAGAGAAAAGCAACAGGACTGGAATGTTTTGATCATAATACTTATTTTTCATATAATTTTAATTTGAACGTAAGCCTGTGCATAACTGACTTTGTGAAAGATGTTCCAAATATTCTGACGCTTTTCCAAAATCTGATCAACTGTAAATATTTCACTGCTGTTGACCAGAAATTCCTCCACTACAGGGCAATGTTTCCTACCATGTGACAGAGATTTTGCCCTTACAGAGAGGAATAAAATATCCTTTCCCTAGAAAACTGGATTCTAGTTACTGCCAATGCCAGTGACAATGGATTTATTCTGTGAAAGATGGAACCAGAGATTTCAGGGATCTTAGCACACTGACCACAAAGGCTTATTTGAAATAACTGAGTATGTCTGCCTATAGATTTCATCTCACAACCCTACTACACTACGGGGAAGGAAATATCGTAAGATCCAACAACCTTGGATTTGTCAAAGCATTGAAAAGAAGCTGAGAGGTGCAGGTGAAAGAAATTTGCCACTAGACAACATCACAGTTTTCTCCACGCTGTGTTATACAATTCTGTCAGTCAAAAGTGCAGGAAGAAAGCCTTACTTGACAGCACGTCCCATGGAATTCATATGAGCAAGCACCAAGTGAACAGTGGATTTGCACATCTGTCTGGCAAAATCCAATTATTGAGGACAGAAAATGTAATGCTGACTGTAGCTGTTCAGTTTAATGGCAAGAGGAATAGAGTTAAATTTTTCTGTATCCTCTGGTGCTGTCTGTGCAGATTTGTACTGCAGTGTTTTGGCTTGTGTTGTATTTTCTCAAAATGAAGTTTCTATTTCTGTAACAAGTAAAAACACACACACACACACACACACACACACACACACACACACACACACACACACACAGAGAGAGAGAGAGAGAGAGAGAGAGAGAGAGAGAGAGAGAGATTCACGCAAATGCAACTCTCTCACGCATGACCAGTGTCTCTTGCTGCCGAGGCCAGACTGCAAATCAGCGTTTCCATTATATGGTGCATAGTAGCCTATTTCCTTTTCATGATCTATTCAAAACTATCTACAGAGACAGATGTAGCATTGCTTCACCTACATAAAACAATTTATTTTTGTTTTGTTTTTGACGTTTATCAGATGACTTCAAATTAATCAAAACTGGTGCACATCATGGGTGTCTCTGTCATGCATCCCTTTGGTGCACCATCTGTAATGTCAAACTGTTGTAGCGCGGACTGAACCACACCATCTCCGTGTGAACTGTTTCATTTGTTACCATGGAGGTGCTGTGAAACAGTGCCATGTCCACACCACACATCTGCGCCACACCATTTCTGTGTGAACTGAGTCTTAGATCACTTAATCATGCAGGAAGGTTAGAAATGTTATACGAAAATGGATAGATTGAAGTTAGATATCATGGGAATTAGTAAAGTTTGGTCGCACGAGGAACAGAACTTCTGGTCAGGTGAGTACAGGGTAATAAATATAAAATCAGACATAGGTAATGCAGGAGCAAGTCTAATAATGAATAAGAAAATAGTAATGTGCGTAAGCTACTATGAACAGCAATGAATCCATTATTGTAGTCAAGACAAACATTAAGCCAACACCCACCACAGTAGTACAGCTTTAAATGCCATCTAGCTTCACAGATGAAGAAGAGATTGAAGAAATGAACGGTGAGATAAAAGAAATTATTCATACAGTTCAGGGTGATGAAAATTTAATTGTGGTGGGGGACCAGAATATGATAATAGGGAAAGGAAGAAAAAACAGTTGGTGAACATGGACTGAGTGACAGGAATGAAAGAGGAAGCCACCTGATAAGACTTCTGCATGGAGCATAATTTAATCATTGCTAACACTTGGCTTAAGAATCATGAAATAAGGCTGTATATGTGGAAGGGGCTTGGAGACATTGGAAGGTTTCAGAATGATTATATAATCGTAAGATAGAGTTTTTGGAATTAAATTTTAAACTGTAAGATATTTCCATGGGCAGATGTGGGCTCTGACCACAATTTTGTCATTATGAACTATAGATTAAAACCAAAGAAACTGCAAAAAGGTAGGGAATTAAGGAGACAAGACCTGTATAAGTTGAAAGAGCCAGAGGTTGTACAGTTTCAAAGTGAACATTAGGCAACAGTAATGACCAATGCAACAGGGAAAAGCATACAGTAGGAGATGAGGGATAGCTTTGAGAGATGAAATACTTAAGGCAGCAGAGGATCATATAGGTAAACAGACAAGGTCTAGTAAAAATCCTTGGATATTACAGAGATATTGAATTTAATGGATGAAAGGAGAAAATATAAAAATGCAGTAACAAGGCAAGCGATAGGAAAATGAGATTGACAGGAGGTGCAAAATGGCTATGCAGGAATGACTGCAGGACAAATGCAAGGCTGAGAAGTATGTTTAACAATGGGGGAGGTAGAAATGCCCTACAATAAAATTAGAGAGACCTGTGGAGAAAAGGGAAGTGGTATATGACTAGCTAGAGCTCATATGGAAATCAGTACTTAGTGAAGAAGGGAAAGTTGAAAGGGGGAAGGCGTATATAGAGGAGCTGTATAAGGGAAATGAACGTCATATTATAGGAAGGGAAGAGAAAACAGAAAGAGATGAGATGGGGGAGATAATACTACGAGAAGAATTTGACAGAGCACTGAAATACCTGTGTGGAAACAAGGCCTCTGGAGTAGATGGCGTTATGTCAGTACTACTGATATACTTGGGAGAGCCAGACATGACAATACTATTCCACCTGGCATGCAAGATGTATGAGACAGGCAAAATATCCTAAGTTAGCAAGAAGAATGCAATAATTCCAATTCCAAAGTAAGCAGCTGCTGACAGATATGAATATTACTAATCTATCAGTTTAGTAAGTCATGGCTGCTTCATACTAACATAAATATTTTACAGAAGAATGGAAAAACTGGTAGAAGCTGACCTAGGGGAAGATCAATTTGGATTTTGGAGAAATATAGGAACAAGTGAAGCAATACTGACTCTTCAACTTCTCTTAGAAGATAGGTTAAGGGACGGCAAATCTACATTTGTAAAATTTATAGACTTAGTGAAAGCTTTTGACAATGTTGACTGGAATACACTGTTTGAAATTCTGATGGAATCAGTGGTACAATATAAGGAGCGAAAGGCTGTTCACAACTTGTACAGACACTGGACGGCAGTTATAAGAATCAAAGGGCATAAAAGGGAAGCAGTGGTCGCAACGAGTGTGAGATAGAGGTGCAGCGTTTATCCAGTACCACATCTCAAAGTATAATGAGAAATATTAGGTTGGTGCGTAAGTTCACAGTGTTTTTGTTCTGCATGTCAGTATTCCTGTTGCTACAGGTTTACCAATCGATTGTCATTCATTATTTGTGTATCTCTGCTTTTTCGTCATCAACTGATTCGTCAACAACACCAATCATTCCTATGTTGTACTGTTACTAGTGACAAGAAATGGTGTCTTTATGCTAACATAAGGAAAATAAAGGAATGGTTGAGTCCAAACAAAGCAGTAACACCACATACAAAGACCTGCATGTATCCACAAAAGATAATGTTATGCATCTGTTGGAATAGTGACAGTGTGGTCTACTACAAATTGCTTGCACAAGGGTAAACATCACTGCTGACATTTAATGTCAACAACTGAAGACATATTGCAGACACAATCCAAGTACAACAACCAAGAAGACTGCGTGAACCGATGCTATTCCATGCTAATGCCCAGTGGCATTCTGCTAGACTGACAAAAACACTAAGGTTCAATGTTAATATATAGCATGTATTCTTTTAAATGTCTTTTTAACAGGAAGATGCAATAAATAAATAAATAAACAAACAGGTTGAATGAAAAAAAAAAAAACTCATGGAAGGAAAATTTAAAGAAATACCTGGTGTTACTGCAACTAGCTTTGTATGGTTATCTTCTGCTTTCATTCCCAAAGGCATGCACGAATCAGGCAATGCTGGAGCTCCGATTTTATATATTTTTAGTTCACTGAATCTCACATCAAAAGAATGTGGATACAATGGAGAACGAAGTCCATAGAAGTATTCTCTGACTCTGGAATCCCTCGCTTCAGCACGTTGACTCTGACTCCTCTCAACGACCTAAGAAAAGTATGAGAATAACAGTTAGTTCTATTTAGTCTATGCTTTTATATTATGTTCATGATAGTCTTATCAGTTTTCTATTCTCAAAATCCTTGCACTTGTACGAGGGTCGTAATGTCCCACATTTTCTTAAAAAGCCATTAACGTACATACACAAACATCCTTGTTTGTGCTTCACATTCGATGCTTGTTCTGTGTGCTATTGAAGTTTCAAACCGCTCTGGCAGATGGCAGAGACAAAGTACAGCATCAAAATGGCGTCAACATATGACTCACATTACAAGCAGCATGCTGTTATTGGATTCTTGTGTGCAGAAAAAGAAACAGTGGTGAACATCCATAACCGTCTGCGTGCAGTGTATGACGATACTGCAACTGATAGTAGTACAGTTGGACATTGGGTAAAGAAAGTTACAGCCTCAGGAAATGCAGAAACAGAGCTCAGCCACACTTGGGAAATCCCATCACAGCCACTGCTCCAGACATGCTGGATCATGTGGATGCCATTATTCATGCCGATTGGCGCATCACAACTCGACAATTGGGGAACACACTTTGAAGATGACGAGAGTGTCAGTCACGCCGTGAAAATATGGCTAAGCCTACAGGACAAGAGCTTTTACCAGCAGGTAATACATACTCTTCCACTGTGATGGAGACTACATACAAAAATAGGACATGGACAGGACATGTTGATTTATATTGTCATCAAATTCTGACTTAACAATAAATATGCTCTGAGAAAAAAAATGTGGGGCATTACCTATTGAATGATCCTTGTAGAATGCAAGAAAGTAATAGGATTTTACACATGCATGTTTGCCAAATAGTAAATGCCAATTGTATTATCCTGTATGGCACTGTATTCAGTGCTGGGGACAGCATATGTACAACTCATTCCATGAAAAGTATATACCCTTAGCAGATATCAATGGGGAAAGCCTTATGTTTTATTATGACTGATTTCCATCAATGGTTCTAGTGATGACTATTATTATTAATAATAATCACTCACATCTTTGCCCTTGTCCACTTTTCTTTTTGTAAGCCTCTTCTGATGGATGGTCCTCTGTTTTCTACCATGCACCTCAATTTCCAAGTAAATTTTTTGTGTACCAATGTGTTCTCTGTCTCCTTTACTTGCTGTACAGTGTGCATATGGTGTCCCTTTCCATCACATACCACTTAGGAACAGGAATATTTCACACAGATGATGAAGTGACAAGTGATTCGAAATGTACAATTTTTGGAAATATAACATGAAATCAATATGCTACAAAAATGGTTTTTCTCCTGTTCCCTATAATATCAACACGAAACTTTACAGATTTTATCGTAAATTAAACAAAGGACTCCACAAAGACATATTTTCCATGGTCACAGCATCAGAGATTTAAACTGAATTATCGCTGATAAGATTTTCGCTTATCACGTGTCTCTGAGCGATCTTTCCTATGAGGTGGGTCTGTTTTAAGGCATCAGAGTACAAAGCATGACTGCCATCATTATACGTAGGCTATTTAAGATTATATATATTACTGATAGGACGAGCACAGGCACAGTCACATTGTAGTGATAGTGCTACTGAAAAAATATACGGAAAAAACTAAACTTTTTCCCCTTTGTGTTTATTATTTTACTTGGCAACCTAACTGTACTCTATTACTAACCTTAAACTTATGAGTGTTTAAGGAAAATTTCCTATATTTGAAAAAAATGAGATGTTGGATGTACTGATTCCAGTGGCAGGTAAAAATTTTTTATTTAAATACTATTCACTTCCATGTACCAAAAAAGAAGTACAAATGAGAGAGCCTGTACTTCAGATTTACGAGGTTCAAAATTAAATCTGTATAATGAACATTCTTTTGATATCTTATATAAAGGAAGCAATACTTATAAAAATACAATTAATAAGAATGTTTTTGTGTAAAATATAAAATTGATTTTGCAGACACCACACCGATGACAGACACTTATTATGTACTAATTATTCTATTGCTTTGCTATTCGCCATCTAGTGGTTAAAATGGAAACCATCAGTGGAGAGCATAAAAGGCTAATAACTCGGCAGTCTGACCTATACAAACAGACACAACAAATTGGCCGAAGGAGAAAGAAGATCAAATTTATCAGATATTAGAAAAAAAAAATTTCCCACTGGAAACACAAACAGCAAGCATGAGGGGAATTCGCAGATCACACTCTTAAAGAAAAAAACTAATGGGTGCATCAAAGAAACAATAGTCAACAATTTCAGCATACTGAAAAGGAGCACAGGGGGAAAAAAAAAAAAAAAAAACCAGAAGAAGAAGAAGAGTGCTGACCTTGATCAACGAAGTAAAAGAAATTAAAGATCTTGTCACCAGATGATCGCGAGTGACAGCTCTTCTATCACATCAACGAACGGTGTATCAGTACCTATTAGTGGGCATGTACTGCATGCAGGTACTAGTTGTTGTTGTTGTGGTCTTCAGTCCTGAGACTGGTTTGATGCAGCTCTCCATGCTACTCTATCATGTGCAAGCTTCTTCATCTCCCAGTACCTACTGCAACCTACATCCTTCTGAATCTGCTTAGTGTATTCATCTCTTGGTCTCCCCCTACGATTTTTACCCTCCACGCTGCCCTCCAATACTAAATTGGTGATCCCTTGATGCCTCAGAACATGTCCTACCAACCGATCCCTTCTTCTGGTCAAATTGTGCCACAAACTCCTCTTCTCCCGAATCCTATTCAGTACCTCCTCATTAGTTATGTGATCTACCCATCTAATCTTCAGCATTCTTCTGTAGCACCACATTTTGAAAGCTTCTATTCTCTTCTTGTCCAAAGTATTTACCGTCCATGTTTCACTTCCATACATGGCTACACTCCATACAAATACTTTCAGAAATGACTTCCTGACACTTAAATCTATACTCGATGTTAACAAATTTCTCTTCTTCAGAAACGCTTTCCTTGCCATTGCCAGTCTACATTTTATATCCTCTCTACTTCGACCATCATCAGTTATTTTGCTCCCCAAATAGCAAAACTCCTTTACTACTTTAAGTGTCTCATTTCCTAATCTAATACCCTCAACATCACCCGACTTAATTCGACTACATTCCATTATCCTCGTTTTGCTTTTGTTGATGTTCATCTTATATCCTCCCTTCAAGACACCATCCATTCCGTTCAACTGCTCTTCCAAGTCCTTTGCTGTCTCTGACAGAATTACAATGTCATCGGCGAACCTCAAAGTTTTTATTTCTTCTCCATGGATTTTAATACCTACTCCGAATTTTTCTTTTGTTTCCTTTACTGCTTGCTCAATATATAGATTGAATAACATCGGGGAGAGGCTACAACCCTGTCTTACTCCCTTCCCAACCACTGCTTCCCTTTCATGTCCCTCGACTCTTATAACTGCCATCTGGTTTCTGTACAAATTGTACAGTGATACAGATAGCCGTACCATAGGTACAACCACAACGGAGGGGTATCTGTTGAGAGCCCAGACAAACGTGTGGTTCCTGAAGAGGGGCAGCAGCCTTTTCAGTAGTTGCAAGGGCAACAGTCTGGATGATTGACTGATCTGGCCTTGTAACAATAATCAAAACGGCCTTGCTGTGCTGGTACTGCGAACGGCTGAAATCAAGGGGAAACTACGGCCGTAATTTTTCCCGAGGGCATGCAGCTTTACTGTATGATTAAATGATGATGGCGTCCTCTTGGGTAAAATATTCCGGAGGTAAAACAGTCCCCCATTCGGATCTCCGGGCGGGGACTACTCAAGAGGATGTCGTTATCAGGAGAAAGAAAACCGGCGTTCTACAGATCGGAGCGTGGAATGTCAGATCCCTTAATCGGGCAGGTAGGTTAGAAAAATTGAAAAGGGAAATGGATAGGTTAAAGTTAGATATAGTGGGAATTAGTGAAGTTCGGTGGCAGGAGGAAAAAGACTTCTGGTCAGGTGACTACAGGGTTATAAACACAAAGTCAAATAGGGGTAATGCAGGAGTAGGTTTAATAATGAATAGGAAAATAGGAACGCGGGTAAGCTACTACAAACAGCTTAGTGAACGCATTATTGTGGCCAAGATAGATACGAAGCCCACACCTACTACAGTAGTACAAGTTTATATGCCAACTAGCTCTGCAGATGATGAAGAAATTGAAGAAATGTATGATGAAATAAAAGAAATTATTCAGATAGTGAAGGGAGACGAAAATTTAATAGTCATGGGTGACTGGAATTCGAGTGTAGGAAAAGGGAGAGAAGGAGACGTAGTAGGTGAATATGGACTGGGGCTAAGAAATGAAAGAGGAAGCCGCCTGGTAGAATTTTGCACAGAGCACAACTTAATCATAGCTAACACTTGGTTTAAGAATCTTGATAGAAGGTTGTATACATGGAAGAACCCTGGAGATACTAAAAGGTATCAGATAGATTATATAATGGTAAGACAGAGATTTAGGAACCAGGTTTTAAATTGTAAGACATTTCCAGGGGCAGATGTGGACTCTGACCACAATCTATTGGTTATGACCTGTAGATTAAAACTGAAGAAACTGCAAAAAGGTGGGAATTTAATGAGATGGGACCCGGATAAACTGAAAGAACCAGAGGTTGTTCAGAGTTTCAGGCAGAGCATAAGGGAACAATTGACAGGAATGGGGGAAAGAAATACAGTAGAAGAAGAATGGGTAGCTTTGAGGGATGAAGTAGTGAAGGCAGCAGAGGATCAAGTAGGTAAAAAGACGAGGGCTAGTAGAAATCCTTGGGTAACAGAAGAAATATTGAATTTAATTGATGAAAGGAGAAAATATAAAAATGCAGTAAATGAAGCAGGCAAAAAGAGATACAAACGTCTCAAAAATGAGATCGACAGGAAGTGCAAAATGGCTAAGCAGGGATGGCTAGAGGACAAATGTAAGGATGTAGAGGCTTATATCATGAGGGGTAAGATAGATACTGCCTACAGGAAAATTAAAGAGACCTTTGGAGATAAGAGAACCACTTGTATGAACATCAAGAGCTCAGATGGAAACCCAGTTCTAAGCAAAGAAGGGAAGGCAGAAAGGTGGAAGGAGTATATAGAGGGTCTATACAAGGGCGATGTACTTGAGGACAATATTATGGAAATGGAAGAGGATGTAGATGAAGATGAAATGGGAGATACGATACTGCGTGAAGAGTTTGACAGAGCACTGAAAGACCTGAGTCGAAACAAGGCCCCCGGAGTAGACAACATTCCATTGGAACTACTGAAGGCCTTGGGAGAGCCAGTCCTGACTAAACTCTACCATCTGGTGAGCAAGATGTATGAAACAGGCGAAATACCCTCAGACTTCAAGAAGAATATAATAATTCCAATCCCAAAGAAAGCAGGTGTTGACAGATGTGAGAATTACCGAACAATCAGTTTAATAAGCCACAGATGCAAAATACTAACACGAATTCTTTACAGACGAATGGAAAAACTAGTAGAAGCCGACCTCGGGGAAGATCAGTTTGGATTCCGTAGAAATGTTGGAACACGTGAGGCAATACTGACCTTACGACTTATCTTAGAAGAAAGATTAAGGAAAGGCAAACCTACATTTCTAGCATTTGTAGACTTAGAGAAAGCTTTTGACAATGTTGACTGGAATACTCTCTTTCAAATTCTAAAGGTGGCAGGGGTAAAATACAGGGAGCGAAAGGCTATTTACAATTTGTACAGCAGGTACTAGTACAGAGCTGCAATTCCACACTGCAGTAAGTACTGCTTTGTACAGATTAGGTATCACTCCTCTCATAGCAAATGCGATGTTAGAGGAGAACATGATACAACATAGACAATTCAGTGCTTTTATACCTGACAAATGATCCACAACCCTATGGTTGTTATGAAGCCATTCCATGGGGTCCTACCCGAATGCTGAGCTGACATTCATAAAATAACGTTCATGGCTGGATCAATGGAAAAAGATGCAGTTCTATGGTCCACAGAAATGCCTGATACACGTAACACTTACAAAGTGTTTGAACAGTCTTTCTTGGCCAATTATTCGTCAAAGGATGCCCAAGAGAGATTGAAAAAGAAAGTTTTCAACCAGGAACCGGTTAACAAATGATAAGGTAGCAAACGCCTCTACATAGAAAAATATGTCAACAAGATAAAATACTGGGACAAAGCTATTACAACATGAGAGATATTGCAAATACTAAAGGAAAAATTGCAAGTTGCATTATTTAAAAAAAAAATTGCTAAGTACACCCAACAAAGCCACTGACAAGTCAATGTATGACAACACCTTAGTGTGAATGTGACTAGCTTCTAAAGTTACTGTATTTACTTGAATCTAAGCCGCAGTCGAATCTAAGCTGCATCTGAAAAATGAGACTCGAAATCAAGGAAAAAAAAATTCCCCGAATCCAAGCCGCACCTGAAATTTGAGACTCGAAATGCAAGGGGAGAGAAAAGTTTTAGACTGCACCTCCAAATCGAAACAAAGTTGGTCCATTGTAACATGAGACACAATTTAGGTCGAATGGATGAAGATACAGTTACAGTAGTTTGGTCTGAGTCATAAGCTTAGCAGTTAAACTTTACCAGGTAGCCATTGCTATGCGTCATGCACTCCGTCCTTATTTATATGGGTACCCTTCCTTTTTCATATCCTTCGTCTGGTTTGAATTGATTGCTTATTTTGCATTGATCTGATAAGTGCCGTTCTCTTTGTTATAGGTGTTTACGTCACTCTAAGCTGAAAATGCATTATTGTACTGTGTCATGCTTTGTTTGTCACATTCTGATAATCAGTGTTTACGACCTGTCACTGCTCGTGGCATGGCTTGCTTTTGTGCGCACTACTGCTGCTTACAATAAAAAAAAGAGAGGAGTGTCTCATTAGCGAAACAATGGCAAGAGACTGCTATTTGTTGTTAATTACACTGCTGCTTTCTTTGATAATGATCGACAAGAACCAAATAATAGACTGCGTATGATAAAAGATGTTCTGAATGAGAGTTTAGCGAAAATTTTTCTCAGTCTGAAAATCTTTGCAGAGGCCTCTTTAGTACATTACACTCTGTACAGAAATTAGAGTCATCTTAGATTTAAAAATATAGTCAGTTGCCATACTTCATTTCTGATTGTATCACTATTCAACATAAGAATAATACGAACATAAACATGAAATGATATGTATATTTTTCCGCGTTTGCTGTTGTCTCACCCTAGTTTCATAGTTTATTAGGCAGTCAGGATTTAAATGAGATAGCAGCAAACATGAAAGAATACACGGCATTATGTTTACATTCGTATTATTCTTATGGTGAAGAGAATACTGCATGTGATTCACGATTCATAAAAGTTCCTATTAGCAGCCATCTCTTGTCACAGGTAGGAAAAAATTCAGAACGTAGAGTTGGCCCTATTGACATACATCCTAGATTTTTAGTGATGACTTCAAATGCAGAATGTGTTGCTGCTGCTGTTGTTGTTGTTGTTGTTGTTGTTGTTGTCTTCGGTCCGTGGGCTGGTTTGATGCAGCTCTCCACGCTTTTCTATCCTGTGCAATGCAGAGTCTCAACACTTATAAAACAAGAATGAAAATAACTTAGAAACTAAAGGCTGAAATTTAAAACAAAATTTTATTAGGTTTGTAATACATCATGTAAGAAATGTTTAAAATATCAGTCATGATTCTGAATCACTATCACTCGATTCTTTGTTGCTCATTTCTTCATACAGAGCATCGTCCTCCATACAATCTAGTGCATTGGATAGCGAACATTTTTTAAATGCTTGTTGCACAGTCTGATTTGGAACACACTTCCATGCATCATAAATCCACTGGCACACTTGCGACAAACTTGCGTGTTTTATAGGTCCTGTTGGTGTCAGTTGTCTGTTGCTTTTCGAAATCCAGTCTGTGTACATGCATTTTAGCTTGTCCTTAAATGGTATATTCAAACAGACGTCAAGTGGTTGCAGAATTGACATCATCCCACCTGGAATTACTGCCAAATGTGTTTTGCTTTCCCCTAATTTTCGTTTAACTGCAGGTGTTGTATGGCCTGCGTACGCATGTAATACCAACAGGCTGCGTAAACCAAGCATTGCGCCAGGATGACGATTCCACAAACGCGTAATCCATTCCAGCATCATGTCCTCAGGAAACCACCCAGTTTCGTTTGCTCGTACAACTACAGTTTTTGGAAACACTTCCGATTTCGGTAAAGTCTTTCGCTTGAAAATTATGAATGGGGGTAATTTATGTCCATCTGCTGTGCAAGCAAGCATGATGGACATCAGCTGTTTTTCACCCCCTGATATAAGAACATTTCATCTTTCTTTCCTTTGGTGTCAACCGTATAATTTGACGGCATGTTAAAATATACGGGAGTTTGGTCAGCATTTCCTATTTGACCAAGAAGGTATTACTTTTCTGTGCGCCGCCTAATTATGAAGCGCTGAAATTCCACAAGTTTTTCTTCATAATTTTTCGTCAGTTTCTGTGCAACTGAAGTTTGCCTCCGAAGTGAAATCCCCAGCACTTCATAAACAGATCAATTCAGCTGTGACTAGCCTTAAAATTTTTGATGTTTTGCTCTCTAGCAATTCCATGTGCCTTAATTTTTAAAATTTCGGCATTCACAGGCAGGAATTTCTGACACTGTTTCTTAACAAACTCATTTAAAATCACTTCTAGTGCATGATATCGGCCACACTTTAGCCCACTAAATGCTTTCCTGCTACTTGAACATTCAAATAATTTGTCTCTCTGCAGTCGCCATCAGCCGATGATGCTCTCATCAATCCCGTATCACAGACCTGCAGCTCAATTAGAACTTTGTTCTGTAAAAGAAATAACCCCCTCTTGAATTTGGCACTATAATGAAAGCGCTTCATTATGGTTCACTAACACCAACAAGCACTTCAGAAAATTCCACGAAGCAGTTGGTGCCGCTACGTGAAACCTTAATGTGACCCAGCGTATCAACTCGTGCAACAATCCTAAAGCCTTGTGCATTGTTGGTATTTTTATGTAAAGACATTTATTTTTGTTGCTACGAATATTTGAAAGGTTGCTACATTTGAAGATGAACAATACGGAATTTCTATTTACTTCGTTGGATAATGTATGAAAATGCAGTGGTCAAAACTTGGGGTCTTCTACCTGACAGAGAGGTTTTGGCGCCAGTATTTATCTTTGTTCCTGAAAAGCATGCCTGTGTAGCACTACATATATTCGACAGCAGAAGTTAGTTGTGGTGGCACCAACCAACATTTTTCAGAACTTCCGCTTACTTTGGACTCAATTCTAAGCCGCAAGGGGTTTCTGGATTACAAAAACCAGAAAAAAAGTGCGGCTTAGATTCGAGTAAATACGGTACTCATTAATTCACATAGCAAATGGAAGATCAAATTTTTCATAATGAACATTTAAACAAACATCATGTATTGTATAATGTTTATTATTGAACATCAAGGGACAGTTCCTATTGACCTTAGCGGCAATATAATGTTAACAACAAACTTTACAGATTTTATCATAAATTAAACAAAGGACTCCACGAAGACATATTTTCCATGATCACATCACCAGTGAATTAAACTGAATTGTCACTGATAGAAGTTCGCTTACCATACGTTTCTGAGTGATCTTCACTATTGCGTATATTTCGCCTTCCTATGAAGTGAGTTTGTTTTATGGCATCAGAGTGTAGCACAGAACTGCTGCCATTATATGCAGACTATTTAATATTATGTAGATAAATGTTAGGACAGGAGCATAGGCACTGTTACATTGTACTGATTACACAAACATAAAAAAGCTATATGGAAAAGGTAGAATTTATTCTTTTTCCTCTTGGAGTTCCTATCTGTACTTAGCAACCTTATTAATCTTAAACTTAAATGTGTTTAAGAGAAATTTCCTATATTCCAGTGGAAGCTAAAAAATATTTAGGGATGGGAGAGAGAGACTATACTTCCCATTTATGTGGTTCAAAATTAATTCTGAATAAATAACTTTTTTTGCTACCTTTATGAATATTAATATTTTTGTATAAAAGACAAAATTGTCTGTTTTTTACCACCCACTGCAATTTCCAAATACTACGTAAATATTTTCAGCCCCAGTGTGTACAGGTCTTCTGTACTTCCTGTACAGAGTGCAAATTGTGTCCTTGTTCACCACATTCCACTCAGGGACAAGAAAATTTCGCATACATGTTACAGCAAAATGTAAGGCAAAAATCTACAATATTTGGCAATGTAATGTGAAATCTGCAAGATAACACAAAACTAAAATGTAACAAGATTTTGCATTTTTCCTTGTTTCCATATTAAAATGTCACAATTCTGAAAGTAGGCGTTTGCTAATATAGGTAACTGACACTTATTGAATGATAAAGTTGGATTTTGACTTTTTTGCTCTCAGTGCTGAAAACTGTATGTAACCTTAAAATGAAAGCTGATTTGCCAGGTAAAGTACTATCAAACAAAAACAACCTACTTCAAATTATCTCCATTCTCTAGTAACAATTCGTCATTGACTTGATATTTCCTGACACTTCTGCAAGAACTATCATACAAAAAATGACTTGCTGTTGAGACATCTTTACTGCAGTGAATCAATTAAACTATCTATTTTTCAGTATGAAAGCATATATATGAAAAATACCAAATATGGTACTTTAATTGTGTAAATGCATAAATCAACATGGCATCTAACCTAGGCCCTGATCCACATGACACACCACACTGATACCACAAACATAATTTACAAAATAGTAAAAATAATATTGTATAAATACTGAAATAAACATTCTCAGTTTTACAGCCAGAAAAATGTTTACATGAGCTCATGTGTACTAGGTTTGACTCCACTTTTATTTACATATTTGTGAAACTTAAGTGATGTATTTGATGATTTTTGTATTCATAATTGCGCACTACAAAAATATGCAGTTTAATTGACACACCACATTAATGAACTCCCCCAAACCAAGACATTTTTGCTATGATTTCTTGTACAAAAACATTGGGCAATCTCTCGTCACCAGCTAAAACCATTATCTATATTCCTAGTTAAATTATGGCTACAGGTCCATGTATATTAAGTCTGTGTTCCTCCCTCTAATTCTTGTATAAGCCAGGGAGTGATAATGAACTCTATTAATGCTTACAAGACAAAGATTCTGTTACATGTATTTACAATAGCAAGTCTAAGTTGTGTACGATATTCTGAAGGGATACATATCATTTCATAATTAAATGGAAAAGCAACTTTTCACATCGTCAGAAGGATATGTGGATACTGTCAATTTTCTGGTATTGTGCTGTTCAAATTTAGACACTGGGTGACAGTCTTCACAAATCAGTAAAGTACTGACAGTGTGGCAGCACGATGTCACAGAAGCGAATTCTGAAATTATGACAATACTTTCTGTTGAACTTTCAACAGTTTACGGCTGCAAAACTATTTTTTCCTTAACTGACTAGTTTTATTGGGCTTACTATAATCGTTTTCTTTTTTAAAATAATTCAAATAATGTGATCTATTATGTCAGTAAATACACTATGTAATCAAAAGTATTCGAACACCCCCCAAAACATAACTTTTTCATATTAGGTGCATTATGCTGCCACCTACTGCCAGGTACCCCATATCAGCGACCTCAGTAGTCATTAGACCTTGTGAGAGAACACAATGGGGCGCTCCATGGAACTCATGGACTTCGAACCTAGTCAGGTGACTGGGTGTCGCTTGTGCCATATGTCTGTATGCGAGATTTCCACTCTTCTACACATCCCTAGGTCACTGCTTCCAATGTGATATTGAAGTATAAACGTGAGGGACACATCCAGCACAACAGCATACGGGCCGATTCGTCTGTTGACTGACAGAGACCGACTACAGTTGAAGAGGGTCGTAACGTATAATAAGCGGACATCTATCAGATCATCACACAGGAATGCCAAACTGCATCAAGATCCACTGCAAGTACTATGACAGTTAGGCAGGAGGTGAGAAAACTTGGATTTCATGATCAAGCGGTTGCTCATAAGCCACACATCACTCTGGTAAATGCCAAAAAACACCTCGCTTGGTGTATGGAGCGTAAACATTGGAAAAACAGTGGAAAAATGTTGTGTGGAGTGACGAATCATGGTATACAATGCGGCAATCCAATGGAAGGGGATGGATATGCCCGGTGAACGTCATCTGCCAGCGTGTGTAGTGCTGACAGTAAAATTCGGAGGCAGTGGTGTTATGATGTGGTCGTGTTTTTCATGGAGGAGGCTTGAACCCCTTGTTATTTTGTGAGGCACTATCACAGCACAGGCCTACATTGACATTTTAAGCACCTTCTTGCTTCCCACTGTTGAAGATCAATTCGGGGATGGCGATTGCATCTTTCAACACGATCGAGCACGTGGAACAATTGGCACTTCAAAAATAACTAAACAGAAACTAACATAAAAATTGGCAAAAAATGATGCCAAAGGTGGCAGAAAATAGCACCAAACCTGGCAGAAAAATAATACCAAAACTGACGAAAAATGACACTCAAATTTGAAAAAAATAACAAAGAAATTGGATATAAAATAAAACGATTCTTTTATGACCCTATCAATACTTCCGTCATAGAATGAGATTTTCACTCTGCAGGGGAGTGTGCGCTGATATGAAGCTTCCTGGCAGATTAAAACGGTGTGCCAGACCGAAATTCGAACTCGAAACCTTTGCCTTTCGCGGGCAAGTGATCTACCATCTGAGCTACCCAAGCACGACTCATGCCCCATCCTCTTGAGCACTTGCCCGTGAAAGGCAAGGGTCGCGAGTTTGAGTCTCGGTCTGGCACACAGTTTTAATCTGCCAGGAAGTTCCAATACTTCCGTCATTCTATACACTCATACCTTTCCACTTAGGATATAATGCTTTAGGGAAATGCATCAACAGTTCCTTTAGGACTGGAGGGGGAGGGGGGCGGGGGCAGGTGATCAGCTCATGATGTCCGCACATGTTATTTCACTCGATTACATGTACACCTTGAAGTATATGTCCAACTTAATGAGAGTTTTTTCTGCAAATCATTCTTAAAAAAAGTTAAGCAACCAGAAGGCAAAGTTAAGTTGCAGGTGTCAACACATGATAGTGTTGGTAGCATGTGTAGAGCATCAGAAATCACATAAACAAAGGGAGCATGAGACATATGTTCCACAGTAGTATCAATATTTCACAGATACATTATGTATTTCAATGTGATAGTCATAGTGACCTGGTCAGCCTGAACAGATATGTGAGGGTACCTGTTTCTGACAGATGATTACTAGCTATACCAAGGAAGATTAGTGTGTCACATTAGGGGCTCACATTAGAAAATGACATGAGCTAATAACATATTACTGTAGACATACTACAAGCACATGTTTTTCCTCTCATGAAGGAATATTTCCTCCGACTCTAAGCCTCAGCAGCAGTGCATCAAGAACTGATACTTAGAGAAGACTTTCTCTGTGATTCTTAGTTAGAACCATCAGTATGGCACAGCAGTACAAGTTGAGCATCACTGATGTATAAGCTATGTACATTTGAACCAATCCCGTATAACAAATGCTTGAAAAAGTCTGTAGCACAAATTCAGCACCAAGCTTAACTTCAGGGAGTAGAACCCACCTGATTCCCTAAGGCATAGATAACTAAAGTGTACTTTCAAATCTATGAGTAATTTATACCTTGTGTACTAACCAAATTAGTGTCCCCCCCCCCCTCTCTCTCTCTCTCCTGAATCCCACTACTTTGTTTGCACTGTGGACCAGAAAATCAAAACCTGGTCTTCCCAAATAACAAATGACCACTGAAGGAACACAAGATATTTAGAGATAACCAGCGCAGCTTCAGGTCAACTATCAGGGATGAGACACAGATCTGGTGGCCATGAAAGTCTCAGCACATAACATAGTCTCATATGCTTAGCAATATATGCAACAAACACCCAAGTACAGTCTTTCGACAAGAAATCGATTGCCCATGCATAGCCCAAGTATCAGGGATGAAGTACCTACATGACTAGTATAAACCTCAATCTGTCATCAAAAGAATATTTGTGGAATATGTTCACATACATGCCACTGACTATGAGCCATCCTCAAATAGCCCAGATACAAAAACGTTTCTTTTAAGACAAAGGTTGGTGGTTCGAGACCTGATCAGAATACAATTATAATATGCTGGAAACATCCAACATTGTTACTATTAAATCTGCAATAAGACTTTGCAGATTTAAATTCATGTATCATTATGAGAGCAGTTTAGAGATGCATAACTGACAGGAACATTGAAAAAAAACTACAAACTAAATTTTACTTGCATCGACAAAGCATCGGTAATATTAATAGCTAAGTGTTAGCACAATGCTACATAAAAAAACAACAAAAAAATTACTCACTCCACCACTCTTGGGAAGGAATACCACTTTTACAAATGGTGGCATGTCACGTACTAATTCATTATAAAGTCGTTCTTGATCCAGCACAATAATAATATCTACTTCAAATGCTTGGGCAACATGTGTCAGAAGTTTATAACCATCGCCTTTAACCCAACCACATGTGTTGATTATCACTCCCGAGGCATTTGCTGTGGACAGAAAGACAGCACATGTTCTAAACACTTTATTGGACCAAAATCGGGTTTTTCAGTAAATACATATACATATATTGCTAGTATTAGACATAAGGTAAAGAACTAATTTTCAAAGTAGTAGTTTTTTTTTCCCCAAGTAATCAGGCCTGCCACCATTCTGCCCTGGCTGTATTCAGTGTTTGCCAGATTGGAGCTATGATGAATTAAGAAGCAGAGCTCTCTGATAAATTCTTTGCAGTCACTTCTGCACATAACCCCTGTTTATAATTACATTTTAGATAGTATTTATTACGTGTTTTCTTTTATTCTGAGTGAATCAGAAATAGACTGTCAGAGACAGAGTCATGTACATCTTTTGTTGTCTTTCAGAAGTCACTGCTGCACTGCTTCTTTTTCTCAAGGTGATATGGTGGAGTAGTTATGACACTGAAATAATACTTGGAAGGAGTGGGGTTCTAATTCGCATCCACACACACTGCTTCAGATGAAGACTGCGACTTGTTTTACGAGACTACATTGCGTTGTTATCAGTTTCCCAATTCTCTCAGAACATTCAGGTCATAATTACGACAGAAAGAAGGGAAAAAAAAGCAGTGTTGTTCTTCTGTATCAGATATCTAGCTGCTGTGACAAATTAATGCTACTAGCCAAATTAGTACCATAAACAGATTTGCTAAAAAAGCATGTTGATTCATGGAGGTCAAAAAGATAAGTAAATAACCAAAAAGATAGTTATGTTTGGGAATGTCAGTGCAGGAGAAGGGCCAGGCTGGCCACTCTGGTCTGGCATTGTAGGGAGAGCCACTCCCTCAACATCTACTCAACACAAACATAAGGGAACATAACTTTTAGCAATAATAATAATAATAATAATAATAATAATAATAATGGTTGAACTCATAAACATGTCACTATCAACTTACTTAAAAGATGAACTCGGAATATTTAGTAGTTACAGCTGAAAGACATTGTAAAACATAGTCTACAAAAATATGTAGACACTGAAGCAATAAAAGATGACAAAGACCAAACTTAGGTTAACAGTGCCATTCAGAGAGTATTTTAACAATAGAGACTATTACACACTCACTATAAAACAGAATGTAGAGAAACTGATTTAGAAACTCACTTGCCTGTTAATAAGGGCAAGATGTGAATCCTACAACAATTTTCACAATCAGATCCTAGTGAAAAATCTTTTAAAAAATCCTAGGATTTTGTTGTACTGCAGACACCAGACAAGAAGCAGGAATATTAAATACCATACTAAAAAATGTACCAATCTCTGGCCACTGCATAGATGTATAAACAAATGAGAGATGTTGGCATTAACACCCCCAGTTTTTAATAAAAAAAAAAAAAAAGGCTTATTAAAGTGAACAAGGCACTAGGCCCTGAGGGACTTCCAGTTATACAGGGTGAATCAAAAAGAATACCACAACTTTAGGAATTTAAAACTCTGCAACGACAAAAGGCAGAGCTAAGCACTATCTGTCAGCGAATTAAGGGAGCTATAAAGTTTCATTTAGTTGTACATTTGTCCGCTTGAGGCGCTGCTGACTAGGCGTCAGTGTCAGTTGATGCTAAGATGGCGACCGCTCAACAGAAAGCTTTTTGTGTTATTGAGTACGGCAGAAGTGAATCGACGACAGTTGTTCAGCGTGCATTTCAAACGAAGTATGGTGTTAAACCTCCTGATAGGTGGTGTATTAAACGTTGGTTGGTTCAAATGGCTCTGAGCACTATGGGTCTCAACTGCTGAGGTCATTAGTCCCCTAGAACTTAGAACTAGTTAAACCTAACTAACCTAAGGACATCACAAACATCCATGCCCGAGGCAGGATTCGAACCTGCGACCGTAGCGGTCTTGCGGTTCCAGACTGCAGCGCCTTTAACCGCACGGCCACTTCGGCCGGCTATTAAACGTTGGTATAAACAGTTTACAGAGAATGGGTGTTTGTGCAAAGGGAAAAGTTCTGGACGGCCGCGAACGAGTGATGAAAATGTAGCACGCATCCAGCAAGCATTTGTTCGCAGGACTCGCAGAGCTAGCAGAGAGCTGCAAATTCCACAATCAACTGTATGGAGAGTCCTACGAAAAAGGTTAGTTATGAAACCTGAACGTCAACTACCCGAGGCGATGGATCGGCCGCCAGGCAGCCCGTGACACAGCACTTCATCACTGGCCTCCAAGAAGCCCTGATCTTACCCCCTGCGATTTTTTCTTATGGGGGTACGTTAAGGATATGGTGTTTCGGCCACCTCTCCCAGCCACCATTGATGATTTGAAACGAGAAATAACAGCAGCTATCCAAACTGTTACGCCTGATATGCTACAGAGAGTGTGGAACGAGTTGGAGTATCGGGTTGATATTGCTCGTGTGTCTGGAGGGGGCCATATTGAACATCTCTGAACTTGTTTTTGAGTGAAAAAAAACCTTTTTAAATACTCTTTGTAATGATGTATAACAGAAGGTTATATTATGTTTCTTTCATTAAATACACATTTTTAAAGTTGTGGTATTCTTTTTGAATCACCCTGTATTTTAATAAACCCCTTCCAAGCTCATTGAGAATAACTTTCATAGTGAGACATCTGCAATAACGGTGAAAGATAGATGCACAGAATTATTAACCAATATTTCTGACATCCATCTTTTGCAACTGCGAGGAGCATATTCTAAGCTCAAACTTTACAATATTCCCAGTAAAAAGAAAGCTTCTCTCAAAGAAGCAGATGTATTTAGAATACAACTTGCTCATCCAGACACAACATTTTGTAAACAACAGATCCAAGTGAATAAGCAGATTTCATCTTCCTAGAACATTGTCAACTACTAACCAAGATACAGTCATATGAAGTATCTTCCCTGACATATGATTGGCTCTATGAACATTTGACTATTAGAATATAGTACATTACAATGGACAACAAATGTTCTACAGTAAAGAAATTAAAATCAGCTGTGTCTTAAGGGGGTGAAATAAGACCTCCAATATTCTCAATATACGTATGTGATTTATTAGCTAGCAACAGCAGCACTATAAGAACATTCGCATACAATGCTGCTTTCTACAGGCAATTACCATTGTTGGGCACTCATAACAAAACGCAGAAAGACTCTGACAAAATTTCAACTTGGTGTAATGAACAACTCTATTTAAATATGGATAAATGTGTGATAATGCCTACAGCAAAGAGGTAGTTGTGGGAAAATGCAATGTACCTGTAGATGAAATGGTGTATAACAAATGAATTCAGATACATACCGCTAGGGCTGAGAGAGATCAGTATAGCCCATACAAAACGAAAATGCTCAGGGAATGCAAACTGGAGTTCTAGCAAGTAAGATGATGCAGTTCTTGTGAAACCCTCTTGGGTAAATTTAGAAAACTTGTGTTTGAAAACCGTGCGAGCATTATGCTGCAGCGATCATATTTCCCATACAAAGATCGTGGAACAACATAAGGGTGTATACAGAGACTTACAGAGCACCCCCCCCCCCCCAAATAAATAAATAAATAATCACTTAATAAAGATGGACTAGAACAGAAAATCGACAATACTGGTGTGAAGCACTCTTCATCATGCACCTTGACAGTGGCATGCAAAGTGTACACATAGATGCTTCAAAACATTCCTGGTGCTTTTACCAGATGGCTGTACACATGGAACTGAAGTTGATTTGCTTTAAGCACAAACAAACATGGATGTTTAACAATGATATGCTCTACTAATAGGAGCAAGTAAAATTTGTAGTGGCTGAAAAGAATTAAGTGCTAAATGTGTGTCAAGGGATATCAGTATGGGGTGGAGGCATGAGGATTCTTGTGCCTCCAAGGCAAAATACTGCAGAGATTGTCTCCCCCTCCTTGTCACCTTGTGAATTACATCATAATTGTCTTTCTGACAATATGTTGTTTGATTTGTGGCACACAGCAGCAGAATCCACTACAACCATCTCAACAGATGTTTACTGCTTGTATTCAGTAAAATTAGTTTATTTACTCATGATTCTAAAATACTTACACATTATTTACAGAAGAATAGAAAAACCGATTGAAAGTCACCTCAGCAAAGATCAGTATGGCTTCTGGAGAACTGTAGGAACACACAAGGCAATACTGTTCCTACAACTTATCTTAGAAGATAAATGAAGAAAGGCAAATCTACACCTATAGCATTCGCACATTTAGAGAAAGCATTTGATAAAGTTGCACGGAAAACAATCTTTAAAATTTTGAAAGTAAGAGGGATACACTATAAGGAGCAATGGTTATCTACAGATTGTACAGAAACCATATTGCAATTATAAGAGTCAAAGGATATGACTGGTGGCAGTAGCTGAGAAGGGAGTGAGACAGGGTGGTAGTCTACCATCCGTGGTTTCATCTCTCTTATTGCTGATTCTTGGATCAAGTACATCACAATAAATTCATCTTGCTTCAGTTTATTTCTAAATGGATAATACGTTACATTAAACTGCCCTCAGACATTCTACATTTTAAGTTCACTGAACTGGAGGATTGATCATACAATGTACCCTTTCATGGCTGGTACTGATATCACTTAAAACATGGGTTATTAGACCATGGTTGATGTGTAAAACTTTCTCTTAATGTTAGCCATTTTACATCCATGACAGTTCTATCTGGCCTTCCATATGTTCATTGCACTTTCTCCAACCCTATTTATCTCATTTCATCTTATTTAATTCAACTCCACTAATCTATATTTGTATCCTAGAGTTCAGCAATTTATTGTTTTCAAACAAAATATAGTGGAAGCAGTTGGTTTTTAAGATTTTTGTTATAGTACATTTAGTCAAAATTCTCACAGAAAGGTACAGATGCAGAAGTACCTAGGCATGTAATGTGGCGTGAAAGCATTTCTTGAGCCCTATCATTTCACTAGCCAGAATATTCTTTCATCCTGGCCGGAGTACCAAAGTCCTCGGAAATCACATGTTAGTAGCATATCCAACAACTCTATACAGTCCGTCGAGCCCCTTAGAGTTTGGTAAGACATGTAAACAGTGCCAAATCTCAACAGTCTCAGATTAGATCTGAGTTCCTTTTAGAACCTCAGAGCAATGGATCAACACAACCTGTCTGCATGCTGATCACATGCCAAAAGAGCTCATGAGTCTCCAGAGTCGTTAAGTAAAGTGTTATTCTTTGGGGCACCAGTAATACATTCAGTCCAAATAAGAGCAAACTTTGTCACCATGCAGTACACACTGTGGGTTGGTTAGCAGCCCAATTCATATTTGTTCCTTATGAAGGGATCCATCACGACTGTTACCTTAATAATACGAGAGGAAGTCAAAAAGTAAAGGGCTTTTGCATTTCTTGTCCTAAGGCTTGGTAACACTGCTAGGGGCTGAAGTACTGTCATCTGCAGCAATTCAATACAATGTGTCACTCTTATTCCCACATTAGTCATCATTTAGTAGCACAGCAAGAAACATGGCAGCTCCGGCGTAGATCTACACCAAGAAGGAAATACTTTAAATCTGCATAAATTATTTGTCAAGTGACAGTGTAGTATGATGACAGTTATTTATTACGAAGCAATATCTACGAATGGATAAAGCACTTCAAACAGCGAAGAACTTCTCTCTGTGACAAGGAAAGAACGTGCAGACCATCAACGCCAATAACTGAGGACTATTTGGAAATAGTTGAGGCTATGGTGATGGAAAGCAGACAAATCACAGTGGCAGAAATCGCCAATACTTTACATATCAGTCATGGTTCAATGTATTCCATCTTATACGACAGGCTAAATTTTCAGACAGTGCGTGCAAGGTGCATACCGAAACTATTGTCAGTGCAGCATAAGATGCAAAGGATGGACATCTCTTGTAGACATTTGGCCCATTACCACCAGGGGAGATGGATTTTTACAGCAAACTGTTACTGTAGACAAAATGTGGGTGTTCTTTACACTCCAAGAGGTGAGACGGGGAATAGTGAGAACTATTGTGGTGTTTTCTGAATCAAACTGAAGCCTGCAATCAGATCCAAACATGGAAAACTGCGAAAAGTTGTCATCCTGCAGCAAGATAACACTGAGCCACATTCTACATCTATATATACATGGATACTCTGCAAATCACATTTAAGTGCCTTGCAGAGGGTTCATCTCTGTATTATTCTCTATTATTCTGATCTCGTATAGTGCACGGAAAAAACAAACACCTGTATCTTTCTGTAAGAGCTCTGATTTCCCTTATTTTATAGTGGTGATCGTTCCTCCCTATGTAGGTCAGTGTATATAAAATATTTTCGCTTTCAAAGGAGAAAGTTGGTGATTGGAATTTCATGAGAAGATTCCATCGCAATGAAAAATGCCTTTCTTTTACTGATATCAAGCCCAAATCCTGTATCATTTCAGTGACGCTCTCTCCCAATACTACAAAACGTGCTGCACTTCTTTGTACTTTTTCGATGTACTCTGTCAGTCCTATCTGGTAAGGATCCCACATTGTGCAGCAGTATTCTAAAAGAGGACGGACAAGTGTAGTGTAGGCAGTCTCCTTAATAGATCTGTTACATTTTCTAAGTGTCCTGCCAATAAAACACAGTCTTTGGTTAGCCTTCCCCTCAACATTTTCTATGTATTTCTTCCAATTTAAGTTGTTTGTAATTGTAATTCCTAGGCAATTAGCTGAATTTACGGCCTTTGGATTTGTCTGATGTATCATGTAACCAAAGTTTAACGAATTCCTTTCAGCAATCATGTGGACGACCTCACACTTTTCGTTATTTAGGGTCAACTGCCAATTTTTGCACCATTCAGATATCTTTTCTAAATCATTTTGCAATTTGTTCTGATCTTCTGATGACTTAGTCAATAAGTGACAATGTCATCTGCAAACAACCTAAGATGGCTGCTCAGATTGTCTCCCAAATCATTTACATAGATAAAGAGCAGCAAAGGGCCTATAACACTACCTTGGGGAATGCCAGAAATCACTTCTGTTTTACTTTATGACTTTCTGTCAACTACTACGAACTGTGACCTATCTGACAGGACATCACAAATTCAGTCACATAACTGAAACGATATTCCATAAGCACACAGTTTCACTACAAACCACTTGTGTGGTACAGTGCCAAAAGCCTCCCAGAAATCCAGAAATATGGAATCAATCTGAAATGCCTTGTCAATAGCACTCTACACTTCATGTGAGTAAAGAGCTAGTTGTATTTCACAAGAACGATGTTTTCTAAACCCTTGCTGACTGTGCGTCAACAGACCGTTCTCTTCGAGGTTATTCATAATGTTAGAACTCGCTATATGTTCCAAAATCCTGCTGAATATGGATGTTAATGATATGGGCTTGTAATTTAGTGGATTGCTCCTACTATCGTTCTTTAATATTGGTGTGACCTGTGCAAATTTCCAGTCTTTGAGTATGAATATTTCGTCAAGCAAACGGATGTATAGGACTATTAGGTATGGAGCTAACACATCAGCATACTCTGAAAGGAACCTAATTGGTATACAGTCTGGATCAGAATACTTGCTTTTATTAAGTGGTTTAAGTTGCTTCACTACTCCGAGAATATCTCCTTCTACGTTACTCACGTTAGCAGCTGTTCTCAATTCCATTCCTGGAATATTTACTTTGTCTTCTTTTGTGAAGGCATTTTGGAAGGCTGTGTTTAGCAACTCTGCTTTCGCAGCATTGTCTTCGATAGTATCTCCATAAATATCGCGCAGAGAAGGCATTGATTGTTTCTCGCCGCTAACATACTTCACATACAACAGAATCTCTTTGGATTTTCTGCCAGGTTTTGAGACAAAGTTTCTATGTAGAAACTGTTAGAAGCACCTCACACTGAAGTCTGCACTAAATTTCGAGCTCCTATGAAAGATCGCCAATCTAGGGGATTTTGTGTCTGTTTAAATTTGGCATGTTTCTTTCGTTGATTCTGCAACAGTGTTTTGACCCGTTTTGTGTACCAAGGAGGATCAGCTCTGTCGATTTTTAATTTATTTGATATAAATCTCTCAATTGCTGCTGATACTATTTCTCTGAATTCAAGCTAACATTTATACTACTAATTTGAAAGGAGTGGAGATTGTCTCTCAGGAAGGCATTAAGTGAATTTTTATCTGCTTTTTTGAATAGGTGTACTTTTCATTTATTTTTGGAGGATTTGGGGGTTACAATATTCAATCTCTACGACAACCCTGTGTTCATTAATCCCTGTATCAGTTTTGATGCTCATTATTAACTCAGGATTATTTGTTGCTAAGAGGACAAGTGTATTTTCACAACTGTTTACTATAAACTAACCGCTTGAAATAATTTTCAGAGTATGCGTTTGGCATGATTTCGGATGATGTTTTACGTGTACCTCCAGAATTAAACATGTACTTATGCCAACATATCAAGGGTAAATTAAAATCACCACCAACTATAATCAAATGAGTTGGGTACGTGTTTGAATTCAAACTCAAATTTTCCTTGAACCTTTCAGCAACTCTATCATCTGAACTGGGAGGTTGGTAGAAGGATCCAATCATTATTTTACTCTGGTTGCCAACAATGACCTCTGCCCATACTAACTCACAGAAACTATCTACTTCAATTTCGTGACAAAATTAACTACTTCTAATAGCAACAAACACACCACCGCCAACCGTGTTTAGCCTATCCTTTCAGAACACAGTTAGGTTCTTCGCAAAAATTTCGGCTGAGCTTATCTCCGGCTTTAGCCAGCTTTCAGTGCCTGTAACGATTTAAGCACCAGTGCTTTCTATTAGCGCTTGGAGCTCTGGTACATTCCCAACAAAACTATGACAATTTACCAATGGTTCCTGTATCTACGTTCTTCCTGTGTTTGGCCTGCACTCTTTGTGACTGAAGCCCTTCCTGTGTTTTCCTGAGACCCCCTAACCTAAAAAACTGCCCAGTCCATGCCACACAGACCCTGCTACCCATGTAGCCAACTCCTGCGTATAGTGGACACCTGACCGATTCAGCAGAACCCGAAAGCCAACCACCCTTTGGTGCAAGTCGAGAAATCTGCGGCCTACACGGTCACAGAACCATCTGAGCCTCTGATTCAGGCCCTCCACTCGGCTCTGTACCAGAGTGCCAAATGAATGGCAGAAACAATAAAGGAGTTGGGATCTGAATTGTTGGAATGCCCATCACACAATCCAAACCTGGCTCCAAGTGATTTCCATATGTTTAGACCAATGAAGGAAATGTTCAGAGGAAGAAGGTTTGCGACCTATGTAGTAGTCACTGAGACAATGCGAAATTTGTCACAGGTGCAACCTAAAATCTTTTTTTCCGGCGGAATCAAACTTGCGAAACATAGGCCGAAGTGTGATGAAGAGCAGGGATGTTATGTTGAAAAATAATATATGTTTCAGTTTTATATCATTAGAATAAATATGTCTTTTCTCGAAAGCCCTTTACTTTTTAATTTCCCATCATACTAATATGCAGTTGCCTGGTGTGAATGTCTGGACTGGGCACTTAGATGTGCTCTGTTTCATCACCTCCCGTTCTTAGTGGTTGATGTTTGCAGCTGACCAAATGCTTGCATATGTATGGGACAATTTCATAGCATATCAACACACACTAGGCATCCAAAGGGGGTAAAAAGTGAACATTTACGAACTTTATAACGATTTTTTTTTTTAATTTACGTTGAGCTGCATATTTTGAAAGAAATTCCAATATCCTGGTTTAGCAAATAAAAATTGTATTGTGTCTTGATATTGTACAATTATTTTCAACACACCCTGTACTATTTACTCACCTCTTCTATTTGCCTGCATCCTTTCAGAGACAACTTCAGACAGTCTTGTAACTAGTATATTATATAAAGTCAGATTTGCAGCTGGACCACAGTGACCAAAGTGGTAGACCAGTGGCGCTTGCTGCGAGAAACCTTCTTCAACTGATGCTGGTCTTTCCACAAGAAGAGCACCTAAAAATAATTTAATGTGGAATAACAAGAAATACCACTTATCCTACTTTAATTACAGGTCTCTCCATTTTTCACAATGTTTATATAAAGTGCAAACTAATTAAATTTTGAGTACATAAAATGAAAGTTGCAGTACCTGTAAGGTTAATAGCATCTACAATCTACAAAATAGTTTGCTAAAAAAGGAGAATATAAACTAAATGGTATGCAGCTAGTAGCCCGGACATAATGTGGTTTTCGAAATGCTATATGCTTTAGACTGGATTTGCATTATTTCCCCTTATGTATGTTCTGAAGCAACTACTACTAAATAATTTATATTATTAAGGTCATCTTCAATTATGGTCATCTGATAATGATCCCAACCAGGATTCAAAACCAGCTGTGTTGACAGGACGACTAGCGTTCATTATCCCACAGAGAACAAGGTAATTCCAGATGGAGTACCAGCATTGGTCAGACAAGGGTAAGTAATCAAATCAGCCATGCCCTTTTCAAAGAAATCAGCCTTCTGCATCAGTCAGTTTAATGCATTCACAGAAACTCTTAACCTGGATGGTGATCTTAAATCTGTTCTTCCCAAACAGGAAGGCAGTGCTTTAACCACTGCTCCATCATGCTCAGTAGTGCAAAATCTTGCTGTACAGTGATGTGGAGTCTTGTAGGAACATGGTACAACAACAGTTTCGTAAGTCTTACAGTTGTTGTTGTTGTGGTCTTCAGTCCTGAGACTGGTTTGATGCAGCTCTCCATGCTACTCTATCCTGTGCAAGCTTCTTCATCTCCCAGTACCTACTGCAACCTACATCCTTCTGAATCTGCTTAGTGTATTGATCTCTTGGTCTCCCTCTACGATTTTTACCCTCCACACTGCCCTCCAATGCTAAATTTGTGATCCCTTGATGCCTCAAAACATGTCCTACCAACCGATCCCTTCTTCTAGTCAAGTTGTGCCACAAACTTCTGTTCTCCCCAATCCTATTCAGTACCTCCTCATTAGTTACGTGATCTACCCACCTTATCTTCAGCATTCTTCTGTAGCACCACATTTCGAAAGCTTCTATTCTCTTCTTGTCCAAACTGGTTATTGTCCATGTTTCACTTCCATACATGGCTACACTCCATACAAATACTTTCAGAAACGACTTCCTGACACTTAAATCTATACTCGATGTTAACAAATTTCTCTTCTTCAGAAACGATTTCCTTGCCATTTCCAGTCTACATTTTATATCCTCTCTACTTCGACCATCATCAGTTATTTTACTCCCTAAATAGCAAAATTCCTTTACTACTTTAAGTGTCTCATTTCCTAATCTAATTCCCTCAGCATCACCAGATTTAATTTGACTACATTCCATTATCCTCGTTTTGCTTTTGTTGATGTTCATCTTATATCCTCCTTTCAAGACACTGTCCATTCCGTTCAACTGCTCTTCCAAGTCCTTTGCTGTCTCTGACAGAATTACAATGTCATCGGCGAACCTCAAAGTTTTTAATTCTTCTCCATGAATTTTAATACCTACTCCGAATTTTTCTTTTGTTTCCTTTACTGCTTGCTCAATATACAGATTGAATAACATCGGGGAGAGGCTACAACCCTGTCTCACTCCTTTCCCAACCACTGCTTCCCTTTCATGCCCCTCGACTCTTATAACTGCCATCTGGTTTCTGTACAAATTGTAAATAGCCTTTCGCTCCCTGTATTTTACCCCTGCCACCTTTAGAATTTGAAAGAGAGTATTCCAGTTAACGTTGTCAAAAGCTTTCTCTAAGTCTACAAATGCTAGAAACGTAGGTTTGCCTTTTCTTAATCTTTCTTCTAAGATAAGTCGTAAGGTTAGTATTGCCTCACGTGTTCCAACATTTCTACGGAATCCAAACTGATCTTCCCCAAGGTCCGCTTCTACCTGTTTTTCCATTCGTCTGTAAAGAATTCGCGTTAGTATTTTGCAGCTGTGACTTATTGAACTGATAGTTCGGTAATTTTCACATCTGTCAACACCTGCTTTCTTTGGTATTGGAATTATTATATTCTTCTTGAAGGCTGTGGGTATTTCGCCTGTCTCATACATCTTGCTCACCAGATGGTAGAGTTTTGTCATGACTGGCTCTCGCAAGGCCGTCAGTAGTTCTAATGGAATGTTGTCTACTCCCGGGGCCTTGTTTCGACTCAGGTCTTTCAGTGCTCTGTCAAACTCTTCACGCAGTATCTTATCTCCCATTTCATCTTCATCTACATCCTCTTCCATTTCCATAATACTGTCCTCAAGTACATCGCCCTTGTATAAACCCTCTATATACTCCTTCCACCTTTCTGCCTTCCCTTCTTTGCTTAGAACTGGGTTGCCATCTGAGCTCTTGATATTCATACAAGTGGTTCTCTTCTCTCCAAAGGTCTCTTTAATTTTCCTGTAGCCAGTATCTATCTTACCCCTAGTGAGACAAGCCTCTACATCCTTACATTTGTCCTCTAGCCATCCCTGCTTAGCCATTTTGCACTTTCTGTCAATCTCATTTTTGAGACGTTTGTATTCCCTTTTGCCTGCTTCATTTACTGCATTTTTATATTTTCTCCTTTCATCAATTAAATTCAATATATCTTCTGTTACCCAAGGATTTCTATTAGCCCTCGTCTTTTTACCTACTTGATCCTCTGCTGCCTTCACTACTTCATCCCTCAGAGCTACCAATTCTTCTTCTACTGTATTTCTTTCCCCCATTCCTGTCAATTGTTCCCTTATGCTCTCCATGAAACTCTGTACAACCTTTGGTTCTTTCAGTTTATCCAGGTCCCATCTCCTTAAATTCCCACCTTTTTGCAGTTTCTTCAGTTTCAATCTGCAGTTCATAACCAATAGATTGTGGTCAGAATCCACATCTGCCCCTGGAAATGTCTTACAATTTAAAACCTGGTTCCTAAATCTCTGTCTTACCATTATATAATCTATCTGATACCTATTAGTATCTCCAGGATTCTTCCATGTATACAACCTTCTTTTATGATTCTTGAACCAAGTGTTAGCTATGATTAAGTTATGCTCTGTGCAAAATTCTACAAGGCGGCTTCCTCTTTCATTTCTTCCCCCCAATCCATATTCACCTACTATGTTTCCTTCTCTCCCTTTTCCTACTGACGAATTCCAGTCACCCATGACTATTAAATTTTCGTCTCCCTTCACTACCTGAATAATTTCTTTTATCTCGTCATACATTTCATCAATTTCTACATCATCTGCAGAGCTAGTTGGCATATAAACTTGTACTACTGTAGTAGGCATGGGCTTTGTGTCTATCTTGGCCACAATAATGCGTTCACTATGCTGTTTGTAGTAGCTAACCCGCACTCCTATTTTTTTATTCATTATTAAACCTACTCCTGCATTACCCCTATTTGATTTTGTATTTATAACCCTGTAATCACCTGACCAAAAGTCTTGTTCCTCCTGCCACCGAACTTCACTAATTCCCACTATATCTAACTTTAACCTATCCATTTCCCTTTTTAAATTTTCTAACCTACCTGCCCGATTAAGGGATCTGACATTCCACGCTCCGATCCGTAGAATGCCAGTTTTCTTTCTCCTGATAACGACGTCCTCTTGAGTAGTCCCCGCCCGGAGATCCGAATGGGGGACTATTTTACCTCCGGAATATTTTACCCAAGAGGACGCCATCATCATTTAATCATACAGTAAAGCTGCATGTCCTCGGGAAAAATTACGGCTGTAGTTTCCCCTTGCTTTCAGCCGTTCGCAGTACCAGCACAGCAAGGCCGTTTTGGTTAATGTTACAAGGCCAGATCAGTCAATCATCCAGACTGTTGCCCCTGCAACTACTGAAAAGGCTGCTGCCCCTTTCAGGAACCACATGTTTGTCTGGCCTCTCAACAGATACCCCTCCGTTGTGGTTGCACCTACGGTACGGCCATCTGTATCGCTGAGGCACGCAAGCCTCCTCACCAACGGCAAGGTCCATGGTTCATGGGGGAAGAGTTACAGTACCATGTTCAAATTCACGATTCTGTTGAGAAAAACGAAATATCAATTCCTAATTTAATGGCTGAAACATTATGGAGCAACCTGGTACACGAAATTGGTTGTCATTCATCACTTAATTATTATGACATCTTGCCATGTACAAATTGTAATTTTAAAATGTGCTTTTTATGCGATTAAGTTCTACATTCACACCTTCCATTAGAATCAAAAAGTGAAATACGGATCCAACAAAAAGAAATGGCTTCCTGGGTATCTGAAGGCTTCTCACGCTATGTTTTGACAGACTGTAAAATATGCATTCTGCACTCTTCTTATTAATGAATGCCTTCTACCTGCACTTATGACACAACATTTGGCAACATGCCAGCCCTTATTTTGTGGTCACTAGTAATTTCACTATTCTTGTTTGCAAAGCAGCAGTTTTGCTTATAGTTTGTGCCTATCTCTTGCATTATAAATCATTATTTGTACATGTTAATAATTTTCATGTAATTTATGTTCTGTGCTGTCACACCTGCACATTTTATCTTTCAACTAACTGAGAAATCCGGTGTTGTCTGGGTATTTATTTATTCCAACCTCATATTAGTCTATCTCCTCCTCCCTCTTCTATCTGTTCACTTCTATCCTCCTCTCCACCCCTCCATCCCATTTTGGAGGGCAGAAGGGAGTCAGTGAGCAAAAGTTTGTAAAGGTTTGAAATTATGTATTACGTATTATGTTTCATTTGTTGCAAGTTGCTAAGTGCACTCATTAACAAATACTGAGTAAATATAGCCTGTGCATTTGCATGTGGCATGTTACACTTATTTTCCCTGCCACCCCTTAGAGAGGTACATGGTTCTTACACCAAACAGTGCTTCTTTCCACGTAGCAAGAGATATGTGTGGCAGTTTGGTTGAGATTGATCCAGTAATTTATGAGGAAATGTTGAACACACATACATTTTTATAATATACAGTGATTCACAATGCTGAAACAATGACATAATATTTCTTGTATTTGAATGAACTCTTGACTATTAACAGCATTTCTATAATGTATATTTAGGCACTTGCTTTTATGTGGAGCCATGCTTCCTCTATATATAAGTATTTTTTATGAACATTTATGTCCTATCAAGCCAATTACCAGACCTAGTTCAGTGAGACAAGAATACAGAACACCAAACAGACATGTAGTGCTATGGCACATAATGGATCAGGATGTCCAGCGCAGCTTGCAGCTGCATTTTCTACTGTCTGACAAGTGTCCTCTAGAGGCTAGCAATGACCTGACCTGTGGAGGCCCTGTTCGGGCTAAGTCCTTCAGCCTAGAATGTTCGACACTTCATCAATCAGATTTAATCACTGACACAATGGCATGGAGACAGAATCATTATACACAAGACCTCTGCCCACACAGAATGGTGCAGGCACACTACAAGTCCCTGTACTGCCAAGCCACATATGTCCCATGTTTCTATGTTGTGCTGTCACAGTTTATTCTGCACAGCTGGGCTAGCAAGCAATGGTTTTTTCATGGATCTCTGAAACCCGTGACTTACATGGGGCTTAACACATGTTTGATAGCATTATGCTTAAATAATGTTAAGGTGTAAAGTCAGCGCCAGCATGTCAGTCAGGAACAACAGAGAAGAGACAGCTTTGACAAGAGGTAAGCCAATCGCATGCTGACCAACCTCCCTACAGGACAAAAAAGTGACAGCAGCAGCCCCCAGGTGAAGAGGACATAAGCACCATCCCAGACTGGTGGCAGCCCACTTCGATAGCAGCTTCAACGTTAGCCACATTGTAGCTGATGCATCGTAGCCACTTCATTAGAATCTCTACATAGCTCAGTTAAAGATGAGTAGTCACTGCAATGACTGATTATTTTGTATGTCGTCCTCTGCTTGAGACACATCTGTGTAACATCAAAGTTAAGTATTTGTAATTGTCCAGTTATAATAAAACTCATTAATGTAAGTTGTTTGATTGTTTGTCTAGCGAACTGAGTATGAAGGATCCCAAGACACAACAACATGGCAATGAGGTGAATGAATAACATGGCGAGGAAGATGTCCGAATAACATAGCGACATCCCGCTAAGTTTGAACCCCGAGCCGCCAGCTGCAACCAATTGTCTCTATGTTGTTTTGTCGTGGGCATGTGTGTTTTGCTGGTGTCTTAATTCTACCTTGTCTTTTATTTGCAGGGGTGTGTTTACATGTTTTAACAGTGTCTCTTATAGTGTTTTTTTCCTATTCAGTGTTTTCAGGTGGGCATTACAGAAATTTTCTTTGCTTGTGTGCTTATTTTTATTTCTTGCATTGTATGTTTATTGCATTTGCATACTCCAAAATGAGCAACCCACATCTCCCATCCCCTGCTCAGGTGCTCCAGCTGCAAGCGATAGATACAACGCAACTAACACATATGTTTCAGTTTCAGACGCAGCAGATTGCACCTTCTAAACATGGTACATCAGTTACTGGCCAACCAAGCGACCAACACAGTGTGCCCTACCAACCAACATGCTGCAACTGTAGCTCCCAGTTTAATGAAAATGAAGAGGAATGACTCGAGTGGTTGCAACAGTATGAAGCCCACATCATTTCTCACAAAGTATCAGGTACTGTGAAACTACATTACTTTTTGACAACGGTAGGAAGTGCAGTCTTTCGCCTCATTCAGAAACTGTTCCCTAGGGCCACTCTGAGTGAACTTTCCTATGATCAGGTTGAAGGTTCTCTAACTAACTACTATGACCGACAAATGAATGTGGTGGCAGCTAGGTACCAATTCTTTCATTGGAAGAAAAGGTCAGAACAAACTTATTGCAAGTGGATAACACATTTGCAGGGTATGAAGAGGAAATGCAAATTCAAATGACCTTGTGGTACTTTATATACAGATGTTATGTTGTGTGATGCGATCGTGTACAATGTAACTGATGTCACACTTAGGCAATGGATTCTGAAACAGCCAGATCCATCATGTCATCATGTAGTGCAAATTCTAGATCAGTATGATTCAGGTGCCGTAGTGGCCGATAAATTTGAGCAGCCACCATTTGTCGCATTGAGTCATCCCTTGCTCACGACCAGCAGGCAGCGACAGCATGCAGGCGCCTTGCCACGTTAAAAGTTCTCTAAACAGGTGGCTCCATCAGTGAACAGAATTAAGTCATGCCCTTGGTGCTATTCATGGCACAAATGCTGAGATTGCCTGCCCAGACAAGCACAGTGTTACACTTGTGGCAAGAGAGGTTACGTACAATCTGTATGTTTGCAACTGAACAAACATAAGAATTCTGCCCACTCACAAAAATCTAGTCACAAGGCCCATATAATACATGCAGTGTATTCAAAGCCTGTAGCAGGCATTAGCAAAACTAGCAAGCAAACAGTTTCTTCAGTGCTGTGCCAGTCCAACATATGTTTTGTTCATTTGCATCTTAATGGAAAACATGTGAAATTTCAGCTGGACATGGGTGACTCTGTTACATTGCTGAATTATAACACACAAACTGTTAGGATCCCCACCCATCTAAAACTAGCACACACCTCACGTCTTGTAATGGACAATCACGCAATTGTAAGAACATATTTGGCCTTGATTCATTTGATTTCTTTGGCTTTCACATTCAGGACAATGTGTTATCAGTGACTGCATTCAATGCCAATGACAGTGTAGCTTGCTTGCTGAAAGAATTCCCTGAACTCTCTTCTGAAGGTTTAGGCAAAGCTACAATTTTTCTGCACATATTACTGTGAAAGAGAATGCTCAGTCAAAATTTTGTCGAGCCAGAACTGATCCCATAGCATTACGAGACAATGTGGCTGCTGAATTTACAGAATTGCAAGATAGTGGAGTTATTGTACCCATACAAATTAGTCGATGGGCAAGTCCACTGATTTTGTTCCCCTAACCTTCAGGCCGCATTCGCCTCTGTGTTGACTTTAAGTCTACAGTCAGCCCACAAACTGTGATTGATACTTATCCATTGACACACCCAGAGGATCTCATGGAAAGATTAGGTGCTGGTCGCTACTTTTCAAAAATTGATTTGCATGACGCATATCTTCAAATACCACTAGATGGCAAATCTCAAACCAATTGTGTTGTGAACACTCATTTGAGGTTGTTTAAATATTTGCGTTTGCCTTTTGGCAATTCTTCCGCGCCTGCCTTTTTCCAACGGTATTTGGAACAGCTGACTGCTCAAGTACCAAACTGTTCAAATTATTTGGACGATATTGTCGTAGGAGGTCGTACACCTGAAGAACACATTGCAAATTTGCGTGCTTTGTTTCGTGTTTTATCTGATGCAGGACTAAAGTGTATACTGGACAAGTGTGATTTTTTTTAAACCTGGGTTGCAGTATCTTGGTCATGTCATAAACAGTCAAGGTGTACCTCCTCTTCAGTCACATTTGTTAGCCACATGTGACCTGCCAGTTCCTTGCAATGTCACAGAATTGCAGTCAGTCTTATGCATCGCTTGCGTTGCAGGAACATCCACTTTGTTTGGACAGATGAGTGCCAAGAAGCTTTTCAAAAACTTAGAGAGACAATGGTTATCGTGTAAGGTGTCACGAAATTCCACCACTGTTTGTATAGCAGAAAGTTCTACTTAGTAACGAATCACCAGCCATTGTAGTCCTTGTTTGATCCGATGAAGCCAGTTCCTGTACGAACTACCTAAAAATTGCAAAGATGGGCTTTGTTGTTGTCTCAATACCAGTATGGGATTGAACATCATCCAACAGCTCAACAAGGTAATGCAGACACACTTTCACATCTTCCGATTGGCCTTGATACAGACTTTGATGCTTCTGCTGCATCTTGTTGTCACATTGATGCTCAGTAATCTGAATTGCTTCAATACTTTCTTCTAAACTACAGGATGATTGTACAGGCCACAGAAGCTGATTCAGATTTGAACATACTGCTAAAATACATTTGCACATATTGACCTCACTCATTGCACAGCATAACAAACTCAGTAGAGTGCTGAGACTTTGCATGTCCACATAGCCTCACTGTACAAAAAGATGTGACCCCTGTTCAAAATGACAGAGGACAGCCATGTGTGTTGATACCCAAAGCTTTGCAAAAAGAAGTGTTACAGTTACTTCACCAAGGACACTGGTGGATTGTTTGTACGAAACAGTTAGCGCATTGCCACTGTACTTGGCAGGATACAGACACCCAAATAGAACAGACGTCACAGTGTCACGCATATGTGGAAAATCGGGTGGCTCTGCCACAAAAATTCTCTACTCTGTCTAAGTCGCAATCACCATAGGAACATGTGCACATAGACTTTGTGGGACCTTTTTGGAGCATTCGTTGGTTGATTGTGGTAGATTCCTATAGCAAATTTCCTTTTGCTGTGCCAATGAACACGACATCATCATGTAGCACAGTTCAGGCGTTGTCATCTATTTTTTGCCTCTAAGGTTTCCTGAAGTCATAGTGTCGGACAACGGCCCACAGTTCATACCAAATGAATTTGAAACATTCTGTGAATGCAATGGCATACAGCATCTAACTAGTGCATCATTCCATCCACAGTCAAATGGCAAAGCGGAACGTTTTGTCAGAATCTTCAAGCAACAGATCGTCAAACTTCAAACTGCACACAGCAGGCATCAAGCATTGCAATTGTTTCTTGCCTTCTATTGTTTGCATTCATGAGATGGACCATCGCAAGTGGTATTGCTTCATGGCCGCCACCATCGGATACTGCTCCACCAGCTTCACTCTCCTCAGCATCCAGAGCCAATGGAAGGCCACAAGTATCGCTTCATGCTGCATGATATTGTGTTTTTCAGGATTTCTAGCGGCAGCAGACGGTGGGTGTGAGGCAAGATCGTTCGTCAACTTGGCACATTCATGTTTCTCATTTCAGGCCCAGATGGATTGCAGTGCCAACACCACAATCAAATTTGCCACTGTCACCTGCACAGTGATCCTTCTGCATCTATTCCCCCAGATTCACGAACCCGGGAACAGTGCTGCCACAGCAGCTGCCAGATGGTGTCATCATGACACTCCGGGACGACCCCGTGGAGACGGAGCTTGTGCCTCCTCTTGTCCTACTGATAGAGCTGGGCCCGCCCACGCCGCAGCAGGCATGACCTGAGGTCTGACATCCCATGCAGCCACAGCTTCCGGTCCATCAGAGCATCCATGCTCCTGCCTCCCCCACCCCTCGTTGCCATGCTCCATATACAACAACGGTGTCGCTTTTGGAAGGGGGAGGAATGTAACAGCATAAAGTCAGCACCGGCACGCCAGTTGAGAACGACAGAGAAGAGAGAGCTGTGAGAAGAGGCCAGCCAATCCCATGCTAACCTGCCTCTCTCCAGACAGCAGGTGAAGAGGACATAAGTGCTGCACCCTGACTAGTGACTGCCCACTTCGATAACAACTTCAATGCTAGGAACTTCGTTAGCCGACACATCGTAGCCTCTTGATTAGAATCTCTATGTAGCTCATTCAGAGATACGCAGTCACTGCAAAGACTGATTATTTTGTATGTTGCCCGTTGCTTGTGACACATCTGTGTAACATCAAAGTTAAGTATTTGTAATTGTCTAGTTATAATAAAAGTCATTAATACGAGTTGTCTGATTGATTAGCAAACCGGGTATGCAGGATTCCTAGACACAACAAATAACATACTTTTAGCATTCTGCCTATGTCAAACACACATTTGGAAGATAGCTTCTGGCTTTCTTAGCATTATTTCTGATTTCATTTTCTAGTATACATTTTGTAAACAACTCCAATCAAGTTACACAGTTTACATATGGACTGGGCTTCACACAAAGCTTTGTACTTACAACTCACTTGCATTCACTTCTACCTTCACAATAATCACAGAATAATGCTCCAAACGTTTTTAACTTATTTCCTACAAAACCCACAGTACCTTCTCTGGAATGCCGAACCTCTTATCTCTTATTGAAAGCCAACCAGTTACTCCCAGTATATATCTATTGTCTAGCTTAAGTAGTTTCCTCGCATGGTAAACTGTAGTTGTAAGCAAAACAATGAGCTTGCATTTAATACATCATGACACAATCAAGAAAAAATTCTGGCCCTTACATCAATTCAAGGAAACTATAGTTGCCAACTAGGTCCCAGAACTGTAAAGAGGTAAGTGTAGTAACACTTCAAACAGATTTTACCTATACTTCCAGGCACAGATATCTGTCCCTGGCCAATGTCAAGGTCCACAAATACAGGCCTTCTGCCCATTCGAACAGCATAATTAAGAAGCAAACGACAAAGTGTTGACTTTCCAACATCAGTAGGTCCAACTATCATAGTGATGGGTCCTCGGGTATTTTCTTCTGCTGCTTTTTCTCTCAGTTTTTCTAGGCACGCATGGGCATTTAGATACATTATCTAAACAGAGAGAAAAAACAGAATAATTAGACAGAATCAAACAATGGAAAAATCGGATGGGATAATGACAGTATTATGAAAAGGACAGATCACAACTCACCATATAGCCAGACTGGCCTCAGCAGCCAGAGGCACTGGTCATATGTGAGCGAGCTGTGTAAGCATAGCAAAGATGTTGAGTCAAAAAAATGTGACTTACCAAACGAAAGCGCTGGCAGGTCGATAGACACACAAACATACACACAAAATTCAAGCTTTCGCAACCAACGATTGCTTCGTCAGCAAAGAGGGAAGGAGAGGGAAAGACGAAAAGATGTGGGTTTTAAGGGAGAGGGTAAGGAGTCATTCCAATCCCGGGAGCGTGTCTCTATTTCATAAGAAGGCCTTATGGCTGAAAGCTTACATGTCTTTTTGTTGTGCCTGTCTGCGACTCAACATCTCTAATACGCAGTGAGTAGCAATCTATCCTTTTCATAATGTAATAATAAGACTAAGAAATATTTACAAAACGTAATATGTTTAAAATGCAAACAGTACTACTTTCCACATGTTGGCACCTAATAACAACATGACCATGGCTTCGTTAGTATTACATGATCCGAAAGTAGCACGGTCTATGTAGTTATCAAAATATTTTGAAATTAACTTGCCTTCTATTTTCATCTTTAATCCCATAAATTGTAACTGCACCAATTCTGCCTGAAATACCTTGACTCTTCACACAGTTTCCTCCGAAAATTTCTGGCAGGCACCCTTAATGGAACGTAAGAATTTGACTTTTGCACAAAAATAAGGTGAACATATAAACTATCGATTACTTGAATGTAAGATTAGGCTACAGAGAAAAGAGTTTGAGGCCGCTTCCTCCAATACCGTGAACACACCCCAGATCTTGCAAAGGACCTAAATTTGCTTCTGGCAAAATTTACTGCAGACATATACTACAAAGCTGGCTTTGGATTATTACAGGGTTATTTCATGTGAACAGATTATATATAAAAGCCAACTAGATGACATTCATTATCAAACATACAATATTTATTTTTTACAAATAACTTACAACAGGAGTTTCCTTTGCAATGTAGCTCACATCAACTTTGCCTCTCAGCTCCACAACACAGCCTTTCCAAGTAAAGACAGCTACTTTTGCTCCAGTGGTGAAAGTATACGCCTTTCCCTTTACAAGTTCGGTACCAAAAATTTCGGCAACACCATTTTTCAGCTGTGAACATAAATTTATTGTGTTTTAATTGAAATACTTTGACATAAGATTTTAAAAGAATAGGCCTACTGAAGAGACCATGAACACTGTTAAGCTAACAAAGAAACACAGCCAATTAATAACTTAATGTCCTGTAAGAACAAAGAGCATCCTGAGGTATAAATTCCACAGCAGCCCATAGTAAAGTAGTGGTTTTGCCATTCTTCATCATTAAGAGCAGCAACCCCCCCCCCCTTGCCACGGTCCCATGTCCAAACACAACCTTCTATTGAAATAGAAGTGACAACTAGATCGTGTGATAAGTAACGCAGGTATTGGTAATTAAGTCTTCCTCACCCATCATCAGATTATCAGGTGAGATGAGCACCATCCTTTGCATCATGTCCAGTATCCTCTGTGTCAGTATTTGATGTGCAAAATGGCAGTCTAAGGCGATCAATAGAAATCATAGTTGGGGAGACCAATGGCAAGGAGAGGTCCCCAGTGGTGCAAATCAATGTTTGGCAACCACATATATGGTGGTGTAGGTTAAGGATCCAAGTATCGCATCCTGAAGCCATATACCCAGGTGTGCCCTTGTTTATGAGGAAAAAAAACAGCCTGTTTCTATAGATCATTAAATTAATACCACACTTTCGACTACTGCCGTAGTGTAATGGGCAACATAACAAACTGGAAAACAGAAGATTGCGGTTACGAATCTTGTCACATTCCTATAATTTCTCTTTTATTTTTAAATTCTATTTTCATTCAGTTATTTGCATCAAATTTTCTAATCCTTTGCTAAGTCATTTCTATCATTGTATTAAGTTCCTCGTTTGTTATCTTTCCTCCATTGGGCTCAAAATCACTGATGGATTTGCAGTTACCAATCACATATCAGTTCTTTTTTGCTTCTTTTTTGCATTTCCCTTTTGCATTTGTTTTATGAGTGTGCAGCATTTAAAATGTTCAGCAACGTAAATTCATCAACTGGCAAATGTCATGATGAAAGAATAGAGTAATTTGATGAAGAACCTATGCGAATGTAGAAAGACAGCTTTTATAGTTTGTCCACTGTGCGAGAACAATCTGTTTTTCAAATGACTGTGCGATGATTACCATATAAAAAAAACTGCACGTCTCTCAATGAAAAATAAATTTTTGTGACTGTTGCACAATCAATATGAATACTGATAACTATTCTTTTTTAGTTGCTTTATTAGTATTTTTAAATGATTAAATATCACAATACATAAATAAAAAGAATTAAAACCACATGGACAGAGATTCCAAATGAAAAAAGAATGACAGGAAGACAATATGAGAACAAATAAGAAATTTATACAATGGTTAAAATGACTTTGCAACAGATTACAAAATTTAAAAACATTACATTTGAAGCAGATAACTGAAGAAAAATAAAATAAAAGTTATAAGAATATGACAGGATTCGTACCTAGCACTTTCAGTTTTCCAGTTGGCACACTGCCCATTATGCTATGGCAGCAGTCGAAAGGCTGGTGTTAATTTACTCTATACAGGAACAGGCTAAATTGTTTTTTGGCTTTTATTCATACACAAGAGCCCACCAGAGTGAATGACTTCAGGGTGAGATACCTGGGTTCTTAATCTACACCACCATATAGATGGTTGCAAAAAGTCGATTGCAACACTACGGACCTCTCCTTGTGAGATCAACTTTAAATGTCTTTTTGACCAAGAAATGTATGTTGTAGAGCACGCAGTGGATGCAAAGGCTTGTACCCTGTGTCTTGTCTGGCAGATCTATTCACATGTGCAAAGTACAACAAATATGAAAAGGTCACTAGTATGATATTATCGGGGGATTGACTGAAACCGGCAAATGTGTGAATGTAACTGTCGAATGAAGCATTGGGCTAAACAACGTTTTTTACTGAATAGGAATATATTATTGATCATGTTTTTAAAACATCTAGTGGCTACTGTACTACTACAAAAATGATAGCTCATTCATTGTGCAACTGGGAGAGCTCATTTTTAACCATCCAAAAATCATTATTTTAAGGACTAGTTGAGCCAAGGATTCCTAACACACCATGCTGTCTTCTTGTGCTTTTTGTGTAACAGTGTCTGCCCTTCTCTTTCAAAATAAATGCAACTGCAAATCTGATGAAACAGTTTTGGGTGCCAAATTTTACATTTCTTTGGGGAGGACTCTATTTCAACTGTATGTTTTTTAGTGCTTTTTTAGCTTGATACAACCAGAAATAATAGTTTTTAAGTTTTAGAAGCTATCTACTTTAATTTTGGACCCATGCCAGCTTATATGTGAAATGACTGAAAATTTTTCCAAATTCACCACTGAAATTTGTTTCACAATTTTGAAACATTATGGAAGACATTGCCAAATGTTTTCACACCATCATTGGAGGAATATACATATTCTCTGAACAATCAGTTCCTCAGTGGCGTTGATCTTGTGATCAGCTTTCTCTGAGAAAGTTTCGTGACTGAACCAGTTTGAGTGTTCTGTGAAATGAACCATGAAGTGCCTGATGCTTCTTTCTTCAGCGACTGAGGTGGTAATGATTGTCATATGACTTCACCATTTTATAATGGTGAAAGTCAGCTTAAGCCCTTGAAAGAAATGTCACAGTTGGAATAGAGCTAGTTCTAGATACATAAAATTTCCAGTGATTGTGTGTACAGCAGCATTATCTGCATAGTGTAAACAAACGCAGGCAACAAATTTGGTTACGTCATGAGTTAAGCTGACTAATGGCACCAAACGTTTAAAATGATGCAAAATGTGTGTCCCATCAATACTGTATAGGGCATCACTTTCTCCAAATCCTTCTGACACATAATACCTCGTTACCTTTGAGTTAAAGTCACTAAATAAGGAATCATCTGTAATGTTCAGCCAAGGCTCAAGTTTGTTCTACTAAGATGCTCACTGCAGTCAAATATTGATATATCTCAACAATTTTAACCCTTCACACTTCCTGCGTTCCAAATTACCCAACCAGCAACTCTGTTACACTGAATGTTGATGTGCAATGTATGTATAGGTCCAGATTTCTTGTAGCCGATTTCAATTTTGAGGAGTAAAAAAACTTTAACTAAATGTGTGGCTAACTGATTCATATTAAGTTTTCCAACTGAAACTTGTTGGGAGACCTGCAGTTCATTGTATCTGCTACTCTATTCGTAGTCAGAAAGCGTTAAAGGAAATTCAATCCAGGACTCCTGCAGCACATAACAGAGGAACTAGAAGTACTCCCGGTGACCATTTGTAAATACACAATGAAATTATGAGTAATGTTGCTGCAGGTAAAACGTAAGTGTCCAAGCCTATGACCGTACTATTAGGTTTCTGCTGCACTATCAAAGCATCAATTGAAGAAAATATAGAACCTGATTCAAGATGAAAAGCGACAGTAACAAAAACTTATATGCTTAGTACAGTCTATAACGTAATAATAAACCATACAAAACACAAAACCTACCTCCAAGTTCACTTTCTCGTTCTTGCTTTCGACCTCGAATCTCAGTTCGCAGTCTGGGTCTAACTTAAATTCTTGTGTTGGTACCTCACTCATTTCGATTTTTTTCCGGCGTCCGATCAAATATTAACTACGTTTAGAAGAGTATCATGCAACACATCAGTAAATCACAGAAGTGTTAACTTTTGCTTGTACACACTTGATTGTAAGACTTAAAACATAAACTGCAAAGTACAAACAAGCTGTGACACAACCAAAGACACTTGTGGTTTTGAGCCAGCGCAAAAGACAGTCATCTGTTCACAGCATAGAGTAAATATTTACTCTATGGTTCATACTCGCATTCCGTCGACTCGAAATGGAAATTTCAGGCCGGTTCACAGTAGATGTCAACGGAACTGAACTAACTAACACTTAACGTCGCCGTTAAATGGTGAAGGATTCACGCTAGATGAATCGTCAACACGACATCTATTCGTTAAGCACAGTGCGGAACGATGAGAGTATGGCATCAGTATTGAGGAGCTAAGGACGATAAAGTTTATTAATGGCCAAAGCAAACTTCATAACACTTATTTTTAATCAGTGTAATATAGTAAATTGCTGAGAAGGGAAACAACATTTTTATCTGTATGTAATGGAATACACAGAGCTTGTCTACCTTATCCACTATTTTTCCTTGAATGGCAAATAACGTACTTTTCAACAGACTTTACTTTTGCCACTTAATAAAAGATTATTTAATGGAAATGTATGTCCTTATTTATACACAGTACAGGAGTCAGCCCAGTTCTGTGATTGTAAAACCTAAACATTTTCACTTTCAAATATTCTTCCCCCATGAACCATGGACCTTGCCGTTGGTGGGGAGGCTTGCGTGCCTCAGCGATACAGATGGCCGTACCGTAGGTGCAACCGCAACGGAGGGGTATCTGTTGAGAGGCCAGACAAACATGTGGTTCCTGAAGAGGGGCCGCGGCCTTTCCAGTAGTTGCAGGGGCAACAGTCTGGATGATTGACTGATCTGGCCTTGTAACATTAACCAAAACGGCCTTGCTGTGCTGGTACTGCGAACGGCTGAAAGCAAGGGGAAACTACAGCCGTAATTTTCCCGAGGACATGCAGCTTCACTGTATGATTAAATGATGATGGCGTCCTCTTGGGTAAAATATTCCGGAGGTAAAATAGTCCCCCATTCGGATCTCCGGGCGGGGACTACTCAAGAGGACGTCGTTATCAGGAGAAAGAAAACCGGCATTCTACGGATCGGAGCGTGGAATGTCAGATCCCTTAATCGGGCAGGTAGGTTAGAAAATTTAAAAAGGGAAATGGATAGGTTAAAGTTGGATATAGTGGGAATTAGTGAAGTTCGGTGGCAGGAGGAACAAGACTTTTGGTCAGGTGATTACAGGGTTATAAATACAAAATCAAATAGGGGTAATGCCGAAGTAGGTTTAATAATGAATAAAAAAAATAGGAGTGCGGGTTAGCTACTACAAACAGCATAGTGAACGCATTATTGCGGCCAAGATAGACACAAAGCCCATGCCTACTACAGTAGTACAAGTTTATATGCCAACTAGCTCTGCAGATGATGAAGAAATTGATGAAATGTATGACGAGATAAAAGAAATTATTCAGGTAGTGAAGGGAGACGAAAATTTAATAGTCATGGGTGACTGGAATTCGAGTGTAGGAAAAGGGAGAGAAGGAAACATAGTAGGAGAATATGGATTGGGGGGAAGAAATGAAAGAGGAAGCCGCCTTGTAGAATTTTGCACAGAGCATAACTTAATCACAGCTAACACTTGGTTCAAGAATAATAAAAGAAGGTTGTATACCTGGAAGAATCCTGGAGATACTAAAAGGTATCAGATAGATTATATAATGGTAAGACAGAGATTTAGGAACCAGGTTTTAAATTGTAAGACATTTCCAGGGGCAGATGTGGATTCTGACCACAATCTATTGGTCATAAACTGCAGATTGAAACTGAAGAAACTGCAAAAAGGTGGGAATTTAAGGAGATGGGACCTGGATAAACTGAAAGAACCAGAGGTTGTAGAGAGTTTCAGGGAGAGCATAAGGGAACAATTGACACGAATGGGGGAAAGAAATACATTAGAAGAAGAATCTGTATCTGTCAATCCGAAACATTTCCAATGTTGATGCTATAGCACATTATAAGAAATACTGCAAAATATTAAAGACTGTAATACGGATGTCATAGCAAATATATTACAAGGAAAAGATAGTCATATCAGATAACAAAATAAAGACAATATGGGATATAGTGAAGGAGGGGACCGGTAGAACCAGACATGAAGAGTAACAAATAGCATTAAGAGTAAATGATACATTGGTGACAGATGTGTATAGTGTTGCAGAACTTTTTAACAAACATTTTATAACTGTTACTGAAAAGATGGGGTTGTCAGGTTCGGTAGATGCTGCTATGGATTACCTTAGACCAGGCATTTCAAGTAACTTCCATAATATGAATTTGACCCTCACTACCCCAACAGAAATAATGTCCATCATAAAATCTTTAAAATCAAAAACATCTAGTGGGTATGATGAAATATCAACAAAGTTAATTAAGGAATGTGATTCTGAGCTAAGTAACATATTAAGCTACCTGTGTAACCAGTCGTTTATTAGTGGAATATTTCCTGAATGGCTGAAATATGCTGAAGTTAAGCCACCGTTTAAGAAGGGAGATATAAAAATAGCATCAAATTTCCGTCCAATTTCACTGTTGCCAGCATTCTCAAAAATTTTCGAAAAAGTAATGTACAGTCGTCTTTATAACCATTTTATCTCAAATAACATACTGTCAAAGTCACAGTTTGGATTTCTAAAAGGTTCTGATATTGAGAAGGCTATCTACACTTACAGTGAAAATGTGCTTAATTCATTAGACAAAAATTGCAGGCAACTGGTATATTTTGTGATCTGTCAAAGGCATTTGACTGCGTAAATCACAATATCCTTTTAAGTAAACTAGAATATTATAGTATAACAGAAAATGATGCAAAATGGTTCAAATCTTATATCTCAGGCAGGAAACAAAGGGTGTTATTAGGAAAGAGACACGTATCAAGCTATCAGGCATCATCCAACTGGGAACTAATTACATGTGGGGTCCCACAAGGTTCCATTTTGGGGCCCTTACTTTTTCTTGTGTATATCAATGACCTTTCATCAGTAACATTACCAGATGCCATGTTTGTTTTGTTTGCCAATGATACAAACATTGCAATAAATAGCAAATCAAGTGTAGTCTTAGAAAGATCAGCCAATAAAATATTTGTGGACATTAATCACTGGTTCCTAGCCAATTCTTTGTCACTAAACTTTGAAAAAACACACTACATGCAGTTCAGAACTTGTAAGGGGTATCCCAAGGGTATATGTCTAACATACGATGACAAGAAGATAGAAGAAGTGGACAGTGTTAAATTCTTGGGATTACAGCTTGATAATAAATTCAACTGGGAGGAGCACACCACAGAACTGCTGAAGCGTCTTAACAAATCTCTGTTTGCAATGCGAATTTTGTCAGACATAGGGGATATAAAAATGAAAAAGCTGGCATACTATGCTTACTTTCATTCCATAATGTCATATGGGATTATTTTTTGTGGTAATTCATCAAGCCAAGCTAAAGTTTTCCGGGCACAAAAACGTGCAGTGAGAGTTATATGTGGTGTGAACTCAAGAACATCCTGCAGAAGCCTGTTTAGGGAACTAGGGATACTAACTACTGCTTCCCAATATATTTATTCCTTAATGAAATTTGTCATTAAAAATATATCACTTTTTCAAACCAACAGCTCAATTCATGGAATCAATACTAGAAATAAGAATAATCTTCACAAGGATTTAAAGTCACTTAGTCTTGTAAAAAAGGTGTGCATTATTCAGGAACACACATTTTCAATAACTTACCAGCAGCCATAAAAAGCTTAACAAAAAATGAAATTCAGTTTAAGAGAAGCCTAAAGGATTTATTGGTGGCCAACTCCTTCTACTCCACTGATGAATTTCTTAGTAAAACCAACTGATTTGTATATAAGTACAACATAACTTCTGCACAATTTCAGTGCAATAATGTGTTCATCGAAAATTTGTGTGTGTGTGTGTGAGTGTGTGTGTGTGCTAGTATAATCTAACTTCTGCACCATTTCAGTGCAGTAAAGTGTTCATTGTAAATAAGTATTACAGTAGTTGTATTACCTTATAAATAAATAAAAAACTTTTTTATATTAAATTCAGTGCATTAGTATTTGTAAAATGACGATCATTCCACTGGGGAACTGTGGAATGGTACATTAGCTTATTTGTTTTAGTTGTAAATATTTGTCATGTATTGTTGTTTTTCTGACATGTTCCACATCCTGGAGGACCTCCTCACTACGGATCAATTGGAATGAAAGTAAATCTAATCTAATCTAATCTAAATGGGTAGCTCTGAGGGATGAAGTAGTGAAGGCAGCAGAGGATCAAGTAGGTAAAAAGACGAGGGCTAATGGAAATCCTTGGGTAACAGAAGAAATATTGAATTTAATTGATGAAAGGAGAAAATATAAAAATGCAGTAAATGAAGCAGGCAAAAAAGAATACAAACGTCTCAAAAATGAGATCGACAGGAAGTGCAAAACGGCTAAGCAGGGATGGCTAGAGGACAAATGTAAGGATGTAGGGGCTTGTCTCACTAGGGGTAAGACAGATACTGCCTACAGGAAAATTAAAGAGACCTTTGGAGAGAAGAGAACCACTTGTATGAATATCAAGAGCTCAGATGGCAACCCAGTTCTAAGCAAAGAAGGGAAGGCAGAAAGGTGGAAGGAGTATATAGAGGGTTTATACAAGGGCGATGTACTTGAGGACAATATTATGGAAATGGAAGAGGATGTAGATGAAGATGAAATGGGAGATAAGATACTGTGTGAAGAGTTTGACAGAGCACTGAAAGACCAGAGTCGAAACAAGGCCCCGGGAGTAGACAACATTCCATTAGAACTACTGATGGCCTTGGGAGAGCCAGTCATGACAAAACTGTACAAACTGGTGAGCAAGATGTATAAGACGGGCGAAATGCCCTCAGACTTCAAGAAGAATATAATAATTCCAATCCCAAAGAAAGCAGGTGTTGACAGATGTGAAAATTACCGAACTATCAGTTTAATAAGTCACAGCTGCAAAATACTAACGCGAATTCTTTACAGACGAATGGAAAAACTGGTAGAAGCGGACCTTGGGGAAGATCAGTTTGGATTCCGTAGAAATGTTGGAACACGTGAGGCAATACTAACCTTACGACTTATCTTAAAAGAAAGATTAAGAAAAGGCAAACCTATTTTCTAGCATTTGTAGACTTAGAGACAACGTTAACTGGAATACTCTCTTTCAAATTCTAAAGGTGGCAGGGGTAAAATACAAGGAGCGGAAGGCTATTTACAATTTGTACAGAAACCAGATGGCAGTTATAAGGGTCGAGGGACATGAAAGGGAAGCAGTGGTTGGGAAGGGAGTGAGACAGGGTTGTAGCCTCTCCCCAATGTTATTCAATCTGTATAATGAGGAAGCAGTGAAGGAAACAAAAGAAAAATTCGGAGTAGGTATTAAAACCCATGGAGAAGAAGTAAAAACTTTGAGGTTCGCCGATGACATTGTAATTCTGTCAGAGACAGCAAAGGACTTGGGAGAGCAGTTGAACGGAATGGACAGTGTCTTGAAAAGAGGATATAAGATGAACATCAACAAAAGCAAAACGAGGATAATGGAATGTAGTCAAATTAAATTTGGTGATGCTGAGGGGATTAGATTAGGAAATGAGACACTTAAAGTAGTAAAGGAGTTTTGCTATTTAGGGAGTAAAATAACTGATGATGGTCGAAGTAGAGAGGATATAAAATGTAGACTGGCAATGGCAAGGAAAGCGTTTCTGAAGAAGAGAAATTTGTTAACATCGAGTATAGATTTAAGTGTCAGGAAGTCGTTTCTGAAAGTATTTGTATGGAGTGTAGCCATGTATGGAAGTGAAACATGGACGATAACCAGTTTGGACAAGAAGAGAATAGAAGCTTTCGAAATGTGGTGCTACAGAAGACTGCTGAAGATAAGGTGGGTAGATCACGTAACTAATGAGGAGGTATTGAATAGGATTGGGGAGAAGAGAAGTTTGTGGCACAACTTGACTAGAAGGGATCGGTTGGTAGGACATGTTTTGAGGCATCAAGGGATCACAAATTTAGCATTGGAGGGCAGCGTGGAGGGTAAAAATCGTAGAGGGAGACCAAGAGATGAATACACTAAGCAGATTCAGAAGTATGTAGGTTGCAGTAGGTACTGGGAGATGAAGAAGCTTGCACAGGATAGAGTAGCATGGAGAGCTGCATCAAACCAGTCTCAGGACTGAAGACCACAACAACAACAACAATATCTGACCTCACTTACAGATGACCATTCAATGGAAAATATATCCAAGTCGTCACGGAACATTTGTTAGTTTCGGTTATATTAGATTAGATGTGCTTTACGTGCCTATTCACCCACAGTGATGAGATCCTGTGGGATGTGGAATATGTCACAAAACAAGAATACACAATAAATGTTTACAAAATAAGAGCAGATAGCTAATGTGCCTTCCACAGATCCGAAATAAAAAAAACGCTTGAGCATATTTGCATTTAAAAGATATAAAACTTGTCATAAAATATTAAATGATCAGTACACTTAGGGGCACATGATAATTCTTGGGCTGTTGTCGCCACACATTATCAAATAAAAGAAGAAGAAAACAGTTATATCACTTATTGACAATGGTCGCTTTACTGCTCAGAATTTGTACAGAAGTCAGATTCTACGCAATATTAGCATTGTGTGATATTATTAATAACATACACACATTAGTCAGGTCTGTTAAGAAATTCGCCAACACAGTAGAAGGAGTTGGCCACCAGCAAACCCTTTAGACTCTTCTGTAGCAGAACATTATTGTTAGTTAAACTTTTATGGATGCTGACATGTTATTGAGAATGTCTATTGCTGGATAGTGGACACCTTTCTGAACTAAAATAAATGACTTTATATCTTTGAGGAAGTTTTTCTTATTTCTAGTATTGATTCCATGGACTGAGCTATTGATTTGAAAAAAAAAGATATATTTTTAATGATAAATGTCAGTAAGAAATAAATATATTGTGTAGCAATCATCTGCAGGATGTTCTCGAGTTCACACCACAAGTAATTCATACGGCATGTTTTTGGGTTCAGAAAACTTTAGCTTGGCTTGACGAGTTAGCCCAGAAAATAGCCCATATGACATTGTAGAATGAAAGGAAGCATCGTACACTCGCTTTTCATTTTTGTATCAACTATATCTGGTAACTCAGGAGAAACAAAACTGGCGTTCTGCAGATCGAAGCGTGGAATGTCAGATCTCTTAAACGGGTGGGTAGGGTAGAAAATTTAAAAAGGAAATGGATAGAATAAAGTTAGATATAGTGGGAATTAAAAAAGTTTGGTGGCAGGAAGAACAACACTTCTGGTCAGATGAATACAGGGTTATAAATACAAAACCAAATAGAGGTAATGCAGGAGTAGGTTTAATAATGAATAAAGAAATAGGAGGCCCAGTAAGCTACTATGAATAGCATAGTGAACGCATTATTGTAGCCAAGATAGACATGAAGCCAACACGTACCACAGTAGTTCAAGTAGATACGCCAAATAGCTCCGCAGATGACGAAGAGATGGAAAAAATATATGATGAGATAAAATAAATTATTCAGATAGTGAAGGGAGGCGAACATTTAATAGTCATGGAATTCGATAGTAGAAGAAGGATGAGAAGAAAAAGTAGTAGATGAATATGGAATGGGAGTAAGGAATGAAACAGGAACCAGTCTGGTAGAATTTTGCACAGAGCATAACTTAATCATAGCTAACACTTGGTTCAAGAATCATGGAAGACTGTTGTACAAGTGGAAGAGGCCTTGGGACACTGGAAGGTTTCAGATACAATATATAATTGGAAGAGAGAGATTTAGGAACCAGGTTTTAAATTGTAAGACATTTCCAGGGGCAGATGTAGCCTCTGACCACAATCTACTGGTTATGAACTGTAGATTAAAACTGAAGAAACTGCAAAATGGCGGGAATTTAGAAGATGGGACCTGTATAAAGTGAAAGAACCAGAGGTTGTAGAGAGTTTCAGAGAGAGCATTAGGGAACGATTGACAAGAATGGGGGAAAGAAATATGGTAGAAGAAGAATGGGTAGCTTTGAGAGATGAAGCAGTGAAGACAACAGAGGATCAATTAGGTAGAAAGACGAGGGCTAGTAGAAATCCTTGTGTAACAGAAGAGATATTGAATTTAATGGATGGAAGGAGAAAATATAAAAATGCAGTAAATGAAGCAGGCAAAAAGGAGTACAAACGTCTCAAAAATGAGATCGACATGAAGTGCAAAATGCAGGGATGGCTAGAGGATAAATGTAAGGATGTAGAGGCATATATCATTAGGGGTAAGATGGATACTGCCTACAGGAAAATTAAAGAGACCTTTAGAGAAAAGAGAACCACTTGTATGAATATCAAGAGCGCAGATGAAAAACCAGTACTAAGCAAAGAAGCGAAAGCCAAAAGGTGGAAGGTGTACATAGATCTATACAAGGGCGATGTTCTTGAGGGTAATATTATGGGGATGGAAGAGGATGTAGATGAAGATGATACCGTGTGGAGAGTTTGACAGAGCACTGAAAGACCTAAGTCGAAACAAGACTCTGGAAGTAGACAACAATCCATTAGAACTTCTGATAGCCTTGGGAGAGCAAGTCATGATAAAACTCTACCATCTGGTGAACAAGATATATGAGACAGGCGCAGTACCCTCAGACTTCAAGAAGAATATAATAATTCCAATACCAAAGTAAGCAGTTGTTGACCGGTATCAAAATTACTGAACTATCAGCTTAATAAGTCACACCTGCAAAATACTAACACTAATTCTTTACAGACGAATGGAAAGACTGGTAGAATCCGACCTCGAGGAAGACCAGTTTGTATTCCATAGAAATGTTGGAACATGTGAGGCAATACTGGCCCTACGACTTATTGTAGGAGATAGATTAAGGAAAGGCAAACCTACGTTTCTGGCATTTGTAGACTTGGAGAAAGCTTCTGTCAATGTTGACTGGAATACTGTCTTTCAAATCTTATAGGTGGCAGGGGTGAAATACAAGGAGTGAAAGGCTATTTACAATTTGTAAAGAAACCAAATGGTATTTATACGAGCCGAGGGGTATGAAATGGAAGCAGTGGTTGGGAAGGGAGTGAGACAGGGTTGTAAGCCTATCCCTAATGTTATTCAATCTATATACTGAGCAAGCAGTAAAGGAAACAAAAGAAAAATTTGGAGTGGGAATTAAAATCCACAGAGAAGAAATAAAAACTTTGAGGTTTGCTAATGGCACTGTAATTCTGTCAGAGACAGCAAAGGACCAGGAAGAGCACCAGAGCGAAATGGACAGTGTCTTGAAAAGAGGATATAAGATAACCATTAAGAAAAGCAAAACGAGGATAATGGAATGTTGTCGAATTAAATCAGATTATGCTGAGGGAATTAGGTTAGGAAATGAGACACTTAAAGTAGTAGATGATTTTTGCTATTTGGGGAGCAAAATAACTGATGATGGTCGAAGTAGAGAGGATATAAAATGTAGAGTGGCAATGGCAAGGAAAGCGTTTCTGAAGAAGAGAACAGATTTAAGTGTCAGTAAGTCTTTTTGGGAAGTATTTGTATGGAGTGTAGCCATGGACGATAAATAGTTTGGACAAGAAGAGAATAGAAGCTTTCGAAATGTGGTGCTACAGAAGAATGTTGAAAATTAGATGGGTAGATCACGTAATGAATGAGGAGGTCCTGAGTAGAATTGGGGAGAAGAGGAATTTGTGGCATAACTCGACTAGAGAAATTGATTGGTTGGTAGGACATGTTCTGAGGCATCAAGGGATCACAAGTTTAGTATTGGAGGGCAGTGTGGAGACTAAAAATCGTAGAGGGAGACCAAGATATGGATACACTAAGCAGATTCAGAAGGATGTAGGTTGCAGTAGGTACATTACGATGAAGCAGCTTGCACAGGATAGCTTGGAGAGATGCATGAAACCAGTCTCTGGACTGAAGACCAACATCACCACCACAACAACAACAACAACAACATATGTGGCAACATTTGCATAGCAAATAGAGATCTCTTTAGGCATGTTAGCAGTTCTGTACTATGCTCATGCCAGTTAAATTTATTATCAAACTGTAATCCCAAGAACTTAAAACTGTAAACTTTTTCTATCTGCTTGCTGTCATATTTTAGGTACATACCGGCTGGAAACCTTTTACAAATTCTGATCTGCATGCAGTATGTTGTTTCAAGGTTTAGTGACAAAGAATGGGCTATGAACCATTAATTAATGTCCATGAAAATTTCATTAGCCAATCTTTCCAAGGCCATACTTGATTTACTATTTATTGCAGTGTTTGTATAATCTGCAAACAAAATAAACCTAGCATCTGGTAATGTCACTGGAGAAAGGTGATTGATATACATATAGAAGAAAAAGTAATGACCCTAAGATGGAACCTCGGGGGCCACCACATATTATTTCTTCCCATTTGGCTGATGCCTGATAGCTTAATACCCATCTCTTTCCTACTGACACACTTTGTTTTCTGTCAGAGATATAGGATTTGACACATTTTGCAGAATTTCCTGTTAAACCATAATATTCTAATTTAATTAATAGGATATTGTGATTTTCACAGTCAAATGACTTTGACAGATCAGAAAATATACAAATAGCCTGTAATTTATTGTCTAATGCATTAAATACATTCTTGCTCTATGTGAGAATAGATTTCTGAATACTGGAACGCTTTAGAAATCAAAATTCTGTCTTGTATAATATTTTATTTGTAGTTAGATGGTTGAGAAGACAATGTATGTGAACTTCTTTATCTTTGAGCCCTTAGCTACTCTAGTTAGAAAGTTAACAGTATGAACTAAGTTGAATGACAGTGCAACTGATTGCAACAAGTTCTTACTGGAATAGTTTTCAACAAAATCTACATTAAAATCACCAACAACTACAAAATATTTTTTTTCATTGCTAAATAGGCCAATAGAACTTTACAGTGGATACAAATAGATTAACATTAGCTGCTGACACTCACTGTACACTGCACAGGTCGCTAAATTGTATTGACAGTTAAACCCACAAAGTTGTCCACAGATCATCAAATACATACCAGACTCACAAGAATATTGGAAGCCAGTAAGATATTTACCTGTGTAACTACAATTAAATATTACTGTTGCTGCTACAGTCAGACACTGATCAATGTCCAGGTAATGTATCATTTTGATGACTATGCTTCTGGAACGAATCTCAGTATTTATTTCGCACAGAATTTTTCACATAAAAAATCTCTCTCATACCCTCACGGTTATTGATGTGCTGAATCTATATGTCTCTCATGATAGGACACAAAGCAACCTCTCTAGTCATGCCACAACATAAACTATACTAACTTTACAATGCAATACATAAATATTTTACACAACGTAAGACACAGTAACTTACAATACAATATATACACATTTTACACAAACCACTCACACCTGCTAAATGTCACGATGCTCCTCAGCCCTAGGGAAGCACCATCAGCCTTTTCTTTCTTTCTACAGATGTGACATTCAGTGTTAATAAACCATTTTACACTGATCACCATATCGCACCGACAACGAAACCTCGCATATTTGGCTACAGATCATCAAATACATACCAGACTCACAAGAATATTGGAGTGTGAAACCGATCACCATCCCAGCAATATATCAGCACGTATCATGTCGATCTAGTAAACATACAATTCATATCCTCTGTCATACAAAATAATCCCAGGGCACCCTCAGCAGACCGAACTCGCTCTCAGAACTCTTCTACAAATTCGCTATCGTTTCCCCTCGGCACAAACCCGTTAATGTTTCTGATCCGAATCTGCTTCCTCGCTTGCTCACTTTTCTACACACATCTCCAGACTCGGGGATTACAAGGACACAAGTATTTTCGCATCGTTTACCATAATATTATATCATTTTCTCAGTACTTCTCGATATCAAGCACACAGCAGAAGCCGTCCGATCGCTCACACAACATAATTCCGAAGATATAGACTGCAAATTATTTCTCTACAAACCTGAAACTGTAGCTAGGTGGAGTGTGCTCTAGACCACTGAGTAACTAGAAACAAACAGATGAAAAATGATATTTCCATATTCAAATACCGATCTCGCTTATGTAACAGATTCCAAATCATCCCTATAATTTACAAGCCAACTAAGGTGTTTCTCATGTGTAGAGAACAAGCAAATGTCTCTTTCGCCTGCTAGATGTACACCCCACAATCAATTTTCTCTCAACCAAATAAAGGCGCAAAATTTGCAGAAGCAGTCAACCAAACAATTTACATGGAAGGGAATAACAGTACAATGCAAACACACATTCATGTTCATTCTCAAATTCCCACTTGATCACGAAAGCTATCCAACACATACTAAGTATTAGTTCGCTGTTCGGTCTTCTAGAGGATGGCAAAGTTAACTCAGATACATTCCTAAACTCCAACAGGCCTTTGCATTCAGACGGATGCTGCAGTTAATAGGAAACGTGAATCATTCCCACCACAGGCCATGCATACACGGAATCATTCTAGAAAACCGGCCACTTATATGTTTCATCATTATACTTAGAATTAAATGTTACAATCACGGTCTCAATTGAATGGCATTCGACAGTGAGCGAAGTATCGGAAATATTCCCTGCTGAAGGCAGTGGTTCTGGAAATGGAAATATGAGTACCTTCCTTACGACTGGACATAGTAATTTCCTTTACACAAAGATATACTTCATAAACCTCATACTCAAATGCGAACATATCATGCATCCCCTACTACTAAGTATAATACTTTGTCAACAACTAATTGCTTACGATAAGAAATAATACAGATGGAAAATCAACCATGCGTGTGCATGTCTCTTATAATTCTTCCTGCGAGTTGCACCACTATGTCTTAGAAAGAGAGACGTAATCGGCCAGATGTTAAAAAAACCCGATCACATAAACTACTGCATGTTACTGTCACAAGCGATCTTGGTTCTACAAGCGCAGAGTATCAATGTTAAAAGCTATACCCACTTAACAAACTGAGGTACGACATTACCTCTGAATGAGATGTTCTTTTTCCAGACAAATACTGTGCGATGATCGTAGGAATGTGTATTAGCAGCCCACGATGCAACCTCGTGATAAAATTACCAGATTTTGAAAGTGATTCGGTTAAGGAACGTCGTATGTAAGCGGTATTTGTCACTCCCTCAAACTGGCAATTCTATAGTATTTACAGCGCATTCTGTCTCGTGACCATATCAGAGGTTCCGCAATATATACACTGAGTTATAGTCGATGACTGATTGAAAAGGAACACAAACAGTAGTAGTAGACGATGTGCCGATTGAGATCATAAGAAAATGTGCACTAGCTTCTCAGATCTCTAGTGTCACGCAGTCTGCTAGAAATGATGTCCATGATTTGGAATCAGGTCTTTCCATTCAAGGACATACCTGCATTGGATCCTATTGACAATTCCTTTAATTATGTCTTTCTAAGACATAGTGGTGCAACTCGCAGGAAGAATTATAAGAGACATGCACACGCATGGTTGATTTTCCATCTGTATTATTTCATATCGTAGGCAATCAGTTGTTGACAAAGTATTATACTTAGTAGTAGGGGATGCATGATATGTTCGCATTTGAGTATGAGGTTTATGAAGTATGTCTTTGTGTCCTATCATGAGGGACATATAGATTCAGCACATCAATAACGGTGAGGGTATGAGAGAGATTTTTTATGTGGAAAATTATGTGCGAAATAAATACTGAGATTCGTTCCAGAAGCATAGTCATCAAAAGGATACATTACCAGTACATTGATCAGTGTCAGACTGTAGCAGCAACAGTAATATTTAATTGTAGTTACACAGGTAAATATCTTTCTGGCTTCCAATATTCTTGTGAGTCTGGGATGTATTTGATGATCTGTGGACAACTTTGTGGGTTTAACTGTCAATGCAATTTAGCGATCTGTGCAAAATAATTTTACCTCTGAAAGTCCCAGAAAGAAAAGGTGGATGGAGCTTCGATACCGGTGGCATCAGTAATTCGGCGGGTAAATTCGATAAGAGCCAATCATATTGCTCAATGCATTCACATCCTTTTGCTGGGATATAGGAGCCTTTATATAGTGGTGAGATCATTTGTATATGTTGAGAGCAGGAAGGCTATCATGTTAGGAGCGGTGGGAAGGGGGTATTCGATGTTACTTTCGTGAACAGGTTCTGTTAGGGCAAGAATTCCTATGCATGAGCTGAGACATGAAGAAAGCGAGGATTAACTATTGCTGGGACACTATACAGTTCCCGAGAGGTCGACTTCACTGTTATTGTTTTACAATGCCGTTTGACATAAGGATAAGGTTGAGAACCTTTTAGATGGGTTTGTAGCTATGCGAATGCACTTCGTGGCATTGTCTCAGAAACGTTTGTCTCATGTCGCACTAGGAGCAATGCACCCTGTGGTACTCTGTCATCAACGGTAAAGACACATGCTGCCCAGAAGCGTCTCATGTGAGCGCGCCTTGGAGTTCTGTGATGTAGTATATAACAGTAAATTTATACTCGAAAGTAGACGCAGCTTTCACCTGCATTTGGCAGTGGCGGCTCATGGGTGTGACAGTGTGTGCAGTCCTGAACGGGTGTCTGTGTGTGGTTTGACAGCTGACAGCCGCATCACTTTGCAGGGGATCCGGGGGTGGCGGAGGGCGCTTACGTATATCTGTTGTATTATTTTGCAAGCAGGTCTGTAGGCTGTGCATTATTTGAACAGTTTACGAGTACTGAGCGTGTCTACACATCACTGTCCTGCATTATTTAGGATGAGTCTGCAAGTGTGTACTGAAATTATATCATTAATTTAGGAGTTGTTTGCATGTCTGGAGAGCGTTATTTAGAAGGAGTTTGCAGGCCTGTGGGCTGTTTGAGATGGCCCCAAGCACGTCAGAGCGTGCATTTTGTATAAGTGTGATAAATGTACTACATCCCTAAATAAAATGTTCCAAAGTAAATAGAGTGTGCTCCTTCCTTACTCCCCCTAGCAGCCTAGAGCAGGCTGATTCATTTTCGCGCCATTTTCCCCCTACAGACCACCATCTTGGATTACATCACAGGAGGGATGACAGCATGCTCTGGTGGCCGTATTGTGTACTAGGTCAGTTGGAATCTAGATCTCATGGTGGAGACACTGCGTGCAAAATTAAAGGTCATTTTCAGCACAGGCAGAGTCGTTTTTCCGCCATTTACCCCCACCATCTAGGGTTACATGATGAAACATGCGATAGCACTCTCTGGTGATGGTAATGATTACTAGGTGCAGACCTTGTGGTATGGAAATGGAAATGTCGTGTGGCTAGGGCCCCCGTTGGACAGACCTTGTGGTGAACACACTGTTTGACGCCATCTTGGATAACGGTACTTGCGTCATCAGCTGATGTCTAGCTGCCATCTTGGATTATGTCACAGAATGGGCGACAGCGCCCTCTGGTGGTGGTACTGTGTACCTGGTCAGTTGGAGTGCAGACCTCCTGGTGAACACACTCGATGGTGGCTCTGTCTCTAATTGTTTAAATAAAGACTGGTGCATGATTTCGACAGTTGACCATCAGCAAGCATGTTTCCAGAGTTTTTTTAGATGGCTTATTATTTTGACAATTTACGAGTTGTTTGGCTCTCTGGGCGTAAATGTATTGCATTATTTACGAGTGGTTTTCATGTCTGTAGTCTGTGCAATATGTTATTTTTGACGGTATTCAATTAGCTAGCGTGTGTGTAGAACATTATGCATGAGTTATGTAGGAGTAGTTTACAGGTCTGTATGCTTTGGGTCATGTCAGAGCATGTGTTCTGTATCACTGTGATATAGTCGATCCCTAACTAAATTGCTCCAAAATAAATAAAGTACACTCCTTCCTATCTCCATCAGCCTAGTGCAGGCTGAGTCCGTTTCCCACCAACCCCTTAGGATGAGGTGGCAGTCGGGTGACTGAGGTTGGTGCAAGTGTCCTTTCTGTCGTGCCATCTTCTTATATTAGTAGTGAAACCCCAAGTGACTTACCTTCCCACCAAAATTCAAACTTCGCGCCAGTTCATAGGAGGAAGTGGCGGTTGGGTGACTTAGGTTAGTGGAAGTATCCCAAGTTACCTATCTTCCTGCGACTTTTTTGCTTAGTAGAGATTATTGGGGTGTGATGAATTATCCTACTGGAATTCGAACTTCCCGCCATAATTCTGGGGGAGGGGGCTTAGGTTAGTGGAGGTAGCCCAATTGACCTTCTTCCCGCCAAAATTCAAACTTCCCACCAAAATCCACCATCTTGATGACGTTATACCGCCATCTTGGATGACTTCATGCACTGTTGCCAATTCTACATGCAGCCATCTTGGATGACGTCGTCGCCGCCATCTTGGATACATCTGGCAACAATGCAGACTGTGCTCATAATGGCTTTGTCCCAATACTGACGATTCTTTCCCTGTTTCATATGCCATTTGGATGTTGTCAATGTGATTGGTGGTGTCATCGTGGCCGTCGGTATTTTTAACTGCAATTATTGTCAGATCGTCTTCAACAGGTTTCTCAACAGATACGATGTTATGTGAGTCACAATCAAGACAAATGCTTGGGCCACAAGTAGTTGTAGAACAATGAGTAAGAAATTTGTCAATTTCGCTTAATATTTTTAAACTCTCTTCTTTTGCCTGACGTTGATTTTGCTTAAACCCACCACTGGGTTTCTTTTTTTATCCATAGTCTTAGTTCACTTCAGCAAAAACTTTGCAAAGTAAACAAACAGTCCTATTGCTTGATTGCCTGCATGTGTTCGAGGCGAATACTCACTGGACGACACTGACTTTACACATTGTTAAGAGTAAACATGATGTAAACATTGTGCTAAACATGTTACAGTATGTCAGCTCAGAAAAAGAGCAGGTGAAGAATGTGAAGCCACTGAAGACAGTAGGCTACTTACCGTAATTCGTTCATCTGGTAATGCTTTAACTCTCTCAACATCTGTAACCGATGGATACAATCTTCAAAACCATCCAAGACCAAGATCCACATTTTCTCTTCTTCTTTTATGAAATTTAGAGTGCAACTGGTTACAACAATTTATCGGCATCTGTAATTAAGGATCATTCGTTTAAAAAAAACCTTATTTCAATAACAACTATAATGGTTATACAAATTAACCTACCACCTTAGTGATTAGTGGGTCCTAATGTTAATACAATATTATATGTTATCAGCAGCTATTATAGTTATTACAATGTTACAGTTAATTTATGAGCTACAGACAGTGTAACACAGTACATGTTAATAGGCAGTTTACGATTGTTAATCTATACACTACTACCTAGCTGTTAATTTTCCTACTTGTTAATTCCTAACTGCCTGCAGCGTTACAGGTGTTTCAGCCTAGATATAAACCTACTTCAAGGCCTTGCTCATAGAGCTAATCCCGATGAGCGTGACACTGACACTGGGCAGGCCAAAACTGCTTGTCGCTGCAGGTTCCTAATTTAGTGTCTACTTCTAATGCTACTAACTACTAACTAACCTACGTCAAATCCGGTGCTGTCTTAGTCGAGAATAGGTGTACCCCAGTCCCCCTAGCCCTGCACGTGGCGGATTCCAACTAAAAGTCGACCTGTCCACGCACAGGCGGTACAGGATTAGTGTACTAGGACACGTTCAGTGGTTGGTTCTAGTCGCGAAAGTCCCTCAGGTATGCAGTCAGAACTTTTCGTGATACCTCATTTGCCAAGTTGTTCAGAGTTTCGAAAGTCTCTTCGTGTCTTAATAAGTCGTATGTGTTGTTGTTTGGAAGTTGTTGTCTTAATGTAGCTCCTGCATCATCGAAAAGGGGGCACTCGTAAACCACATGGTCGGGAGTACCCTCCAAAGCGCCACAGTCACACTCAGGTGTAGCCCTTTTCCCAAACCGACATAGATATGTCAGGTAGGGCCCATGACCAGTGAGAAAATGTATTAGACCATGGGTTGGTTCGAAATACCTCATGCCTAACCTATCTTTAACATTGGCAAGAATCCGAAGGTTCTTCTGCCAGATTCAACCATTTCCCAAGATTCCTTCCATACGTCATCACCCCTTCTTTGTATTTCTCCCTTGTCCCTAGCCAAAGCTCCCAGTATGTTCTCTGTTTTCATGTTGTTCCCTTTCTTGACCCAGTACCGTGCTGTTTGTTCCCATATTTTAATATCTAGAGGACAGAGCCCCATTATCACTAACAGGGCACGGCCTGGGGATGTTCTGTACGCCCCCACAGATCTTAACAGCATGTTCCTTTGTACTCTTCTCACTGTCCTGGCAGGCACCACCCTTGTGAGCCTGTGCACCCAGACTCCCGATCCGTAACCCACTATTGAAGTTAGTATACTGTTATGATACAATTTTATTAGGTGTGGTGGAAGGTGAAATCTTTTGAGATGAGGTTATTGAGGACTTGTAGTGCTTTTTGGGTTACAGACGCAATGTGCCTTCCGAAGTTCCACCTTTCATCGATGATGACACCCAAGTAGGGAGTCTCTTGTCGTCAGAGAACTGGTGAGCCCCCAATTCTAACTGTAGGGTTTCTTACTAGCTGTCCTTTCAGCAATAGGTATGTTGATTTAGTTGGTGAAATTGACATTTTAGTATTAGTACACCATAGTTGCAATTTTGCCATAACTCTTTCTATTTTCGGTTCCATGTCTTCGCGGCTCCGGCCGCCGACCAGCAGAAGGAGGTCATCTGCGTACGCTATCACCTCTAGCACATCTTCACTCTGTTGCAAACTGTCTAGAAGTGGTTCCTTGTGGATATCCCAGAACAGGGGACCAAGGACGGAACCCTGGGGACATCCCTTAGTTAAGGTTTTTCCAACTTTGCCGCTAGGGGCTGATAGCCAGACCTCCCGCCCTTCACAATAGCTCCTCAGGCAACCATATAGCGGCCCTGGACACTCTTTCGCCCGCAGGCAAGAGAAGAGCGAAGGCCACCACAGGTTGTCAAGGGCGCCACTGATGTCAATCATGATGCCGACAATGTACTTGTACGGGGTAGAGCCACAGACCTCGGCCGCCAGAGCGATTGCGTCGGTTGCCGATCGCCCCTGCCTGAAGCCGAACTGCCTGCCGCTCATCCTGCACAGCACTCGGTGCGCAGTCAGTCTGTCAGCTAGCAATTTTTCGAATAACTTCCCAAAGATATCTAATAGGCAAATCGGTGTGTAGGACTTAGCTTCAGCTGGGTCCTTATTGGGTCCTTTTTTAATAATCACTACGTTGGCTACTTTCCAAATTTTTGGGAATTTTTCCTGTCTGAGACATTCATTGTATAGATGGGTAAGTGGAGCTACCAGTTGGGGCGCCAGGAACTGCACTACCTCCACCACAATGCCGTGTGGGCTGGGGGCTTTCCCTGTCTTCAATGCTTTAATGTGGGCAGCCACTTCCCCTTCAGAAAAGGGATGGACTCTCCTATCGTTTGCCATTCTGTCACGATCTTCGTTTCGTAATTGAGGCTGGTCTTCGGTGTCACTAGCCACATCTTCATCAGGCAGCAGGGACTGGAGAAGGAGCTCGGCAGTCTCCTGCCAGGATTCCGTCATCCCACCCCCATGCCTGGTCGTTGATAGCATCATTGGAGAGCGGATCTTTTCCCTAACTAGTTTATAGGGCACTCCCCATGGGTCCAAGGCCAACTGGTCCAATACAAATCTCTCCCAGCTCTGTATTCTGACTTCTTTAAGTTCTTTTTGAAATTTCTCTTTCGCCTCCCGGTATTGCAGTAACCATCTTTACTTTTACCACCAGACGACATTGCGCTGGTAGTGCCTCCTCAGCCTTCTGACAGACTGACGCAAATCCTCTAGTTCCGCTGACCATGGTGACGGGGAGGCCGCTATGGCCCTGCTCCTGTTTGGAACAGCTGCCTTCACCGCTCTGGTAACTGCACTCACCAGTTCTTCAGCGCTCTTGTCCAGGTCCTGTTGCACGTCACCTTCTGGCAATGGAGGAATGTCGCACTCTCTCGCTAGTCTCTCCCAATCTGCTCTTCTGTAATTCAGTTGCAGCTCCCACCCCATGGCCCAGTCCCAGTGGCACTCTCTGTCTCCTAGGCTAAAAGTAATGAGATTGTGATCACTTGTTGTAGCATTTTCTTTGACTTCCCAGTTTTGGATTATGTTGGCAGTGTTTGGTGTGACAAGGATCTTTCGTTTAGGGAAATTCCCTACACAGACAGTTGGGTTACCATACTTAACGCCATATTATTGCTTGTCCGCTACGACGTGCCTCCTCGCTGCCACGGAGAATTCTAGGACCGTGCGGAGCAAGGCCTTGGCAGACGCAGGGAGAAAATGTTGGTGCTTGGCAGGGCCTGCAATTTTTCGCGCAATACCGTCGTTTTCGATGGTAAAAATGACGCGCGGCAGCAACAGCAATCCGCACTAATATATTGTAGGGACTTTATATCAAAATGTGGTCACACACTGTTTGTCAAACACACTGCTAGTAATTCATCGCCGCTTACTGTTAGTTGGCAAAGATTGGCAGCCATGGTAACTCCGACTTCAATCGACAACACCCGACAGGTGGCAGGGTCCACGTCTTAGGGGAGAGCAATACACGCTGTTATGTTTATGTTCTTGAGATGGGAGAAATTTTTGTGATTTCAGTTCGTGCCATTCGAGCATTGTTGGTCAGGGTCCAGGAAGTTAAAATTCGAAAATTCATGATTCAACTAAGGTATTATATAACTTTTTCGAACGTCGTTCATGGAGATCGAGGGGCCCCTTGAACTTGGGGCCCCGGGTGCATTGCCCCGCTTAGCCCTATGGTAGCTATGCCATGAATAGGGCAAGCAGAATAACACAGTATGCTAAATGACACACAGGAGCTACACTCTGACTCACCGATGCTATGTATTTATTTCCTTTATTGTCATTTCATTCCCCTGAACGGGTGGGCTGCCTATACTACGTATAACACGACTACCTAATATACTGAGAACAGGCACCAGCACAACAATGATTGAAACACACCTGGACACTAGAGAAAGACACTGTCCGCTTTCCTAACAGGTGATGTGCACATACGGCTTGGCTTCGCTCGGTGTTGACCGTTGTGACTCTCCACACGCTGGACAGATCCATGTTCTAGACCTTGCTGGTTCCGTCTCCCTCGCTGGCCACAAATGGCCTCCGCCATTCCGCCAGAGGACGGTCCGAGAGGTGCTAGCGTTGAAATCCGCACACAACAAGAGCCCTCTCGCAGAAAGCGCCACCGAAAGCCACCGTAACCTCGGCGCTGTTGACGGAAAGTCCAAATGTGCCGCTTTGCACTGCACAATACATACTATATTAAATGCACGTTAACAGCTGTGAGCATGTGCACCCTGTTAGACCCTCAGTCACAATATAAAAACAAGATAGTGTTGGGGTTAGCAAGATTTTGTCGCATAAAAGGCCTACAAACTGCACAGTTTTGTGGCCTACAAACTCCACAGTTTTGTGGATTATGCACTGTGTTCGTCATATGTACTGTCCAGTCACGAATTTGATTACCTGTCAGAACCCTTTTGCAGCAGGACGTGCTGGAAGAGAGTCAATGAGATTCTAGGAGGTGCCGACAGGGAGAGATTTGGAGCGATGACGGCTCCACTGCTGTGGTCATCTGTGCTATGTTTCTCGGTTGAGAATCCATGGCGCGAACAGGCCGATCGAGGCGGTCCCACAGAGTTTAGATTGGGTGTACAGCAAGGGAGTTTGGTGGCCAAGGGAGTACGGTGAACTCATCCTTGTGCTCCTAAAACCATGCACGTACACTGCAAGCTGTGTGACACAATGCATTGTCCTGCTAGTAGATGCCATCGTGCCGAGGAAAAAACAAACGGCAAGATCGGGCGGACATGGTCCCCAAGGATAAAAGCGTAATTGTTTTGATCCATTGCTCCTTCCATAACGACGAGCTCACCCAGGTAATGACAGGAAAACATTCCACTTACCATAACGCTCCCTCCTCTGGCTTGGACCCTTCTGATTGTTGCAGGGCCGTACAAGCATAAATGATTCATCTGTAAAGGCCACCTGTCATCAGTCCGTGGACATTCACTTGAGATACTAGCGTGCGAATTAGAGCGTTCGTCTTCAGTGAACAGCAGTCACCACTGATGCATGAGCCAATTGCCTGCTGCAGAGCCCATACACAGCAACGTTCGCTGAATGGTCATTAGGAGGCACTGTTGGTAGCCCCTTGCTTAACGTGGGCGGTCAGTTGCTCAACAGTCTATCAGAGTACACCCCAGTTGCCTGGGCACCGGTTTTGGATAGTGCCATTTTGCCATGCAAGGTATACTTTAACCACGACATCACATTAACAGTTTACAGACTTAGGCGTTTCCGAAATGCTTCCACTTTGCCCCGAAACTCAATGACCACCCGTTTGGACGTCAGATAAATCTCTTTATTTCAGCATTACGAGAGCGACTGCACTGTTTTCCACCTCCCCCCCCCCCCCCCCCCGTTTTGTATACCCTCCATTGCTAGTGCTGTCACCTGCTTTCTGTTAGTGGTTACTGCACTTTGACATCGAACGTAGACGATGGTCACGTTAATGTAATTGGACCGTGTACTTTTGGATGAATCATGGCACTGTCATTCGTGCTAAGCGGGAAACCTTCACAAAACGATCCAATATGTCATCCCACAAGCTCTGCTGCATTCCAAACTCCGCACAGGCTTGACTAACTCCTTGCCATCCCCACAGCTGCTTTTCTGACCAGCTGCGTTTCGAACACCACCAACCGAACAGGTGTAACGGGCATTTTGACGTTCCCATAGTCAAGTTGGAGGCGGCGTCAAGCGAATCAAGTAACCTTGAAGTAGAGTAAAGTGACGGTATCTACGATGTACTCCAATGTCTCGTTACATTATGCTTTACTCATTGTAAAACGTATAACTTTGCGTATGCAAAGTATGATACAAAACAAACCTGAAGTCAAATCCAACACGAGTTAGAGGCCGATATAGAATAATGCACCAATCAGAAAAGACAATTGCTAGCAATAAGTGCTGAAATATCGTTGTAAAGGTTGAACACATATTGTGAAAGAGACTCGAACACGGGACTTTTGCCTTTCGCGGGCAAGTGCTCTACCAACTGAGCTGCCCAAACTTTACAGAAATCTCCTGCGAAGTTTGGAAGGTAGGAGACGAGGTACTGGCAGAAGTAAAGCTGTGAGGACGGGGCGCGATTCGTGCTTGGGTAGCTCAGTTGGTAGAGCACTTGCCCGCGAAAGGCAAAGGTCCCGAGTTCGAGTTTCGGTCCGGCACACAGTTTTAATCTGCCAGGAAGTTTCACATAATGTGAAAGATGTGGCAAGAGGTGTGGCTGGCGTCAGGACGCTACCAGAAGTGTCACACGAAACATACTGGCTGGTCATTTTAACTGAAGACATCGAAATATCTCGAAAACTATACATAGGATAAAAAAAGTTATAATTACAATTTGTTTCTCTCAAAGATACCATATTCTATCTGCCATCCCACCCCGTGCATGGGTGACGGGGGCCAACTTTGAAATCGTCAAAGAGAACCCCTATTTTTTTTATTGCAGATTACGATTCTACGGAAAAATCTACATACATTTTGTCTGAATGATTTTCTTCGTTTCGCCGTACATCGCGCTGTAATCAGAGGAATAGAAATGGGTATACAATTGTAATTTACGACATGCATCTCAAAAAAATGGTTCAAATGGCTCTGAGCACTATGGGACTCAACTGCTGAGATCATAAGTCCCCTAGAACTTAGAACTACTTAAACCTAACTAAGCTAAGGACAACACACACATCCATGCCCGAGGCAGGATTCGAACCTGCGACCGTAGCGGTCGCGCGGTTCCAGATTGTAGCGCCAGAACCGCTCGGCCACCAGCGGCCGGCCATGCATCTCAATGGTCCTAGAATATCCAATGGCACGTGCGGAAAGGCCAGTATTTCCTAACTTCTAATTGAAAACCCTATTCACAACGTTGTGTTCCTCCGACATACCGGACAGGCAACTATTCGAGGTGCCACCGTGGCCGTGGGCGACCGGAGCTCACGTATCACGCAAGCGTAGAACAGATAAACGGCTCTAAACATTGTCATATTTGCGCAGTGTTTTTTGCTAGTACACCTACCTGTCATTTGGAGAACACACGTACAAGTAGACGATTAACGCTGCAGCCAAAGAATAAAAAATTAAAATGATCCTGGTTTATGGAGAATGTAGGAGAAATGTTGAGGCTGCTGTTGCTTTGTATGCCGAGTGTTTTCGTGGGAAAGCTTGCTCTAGTTTGTACTTTTAAAAAGGTTGTGAACGCTTTTATATCTTATGGCAGCTTACAGACCGGTAAAATGAAACGAATCAAACATTTTACAGGAGAAGCTAATGAAATAACTGTTAGCGGCAGTGCGCCATAACACACGGGTAAGCGCCCGGCAATTACACTCCTGGAAATGGAAAAAAGAACACATTGACACCTTTGTGTCAGACCCACCATACTTGCTCCGGACACTGCGAGAGGGCTGTACAAGCAATGATCACACGCACGGCACAGCGGACACACCAGGAACCGCGGTGTTGGCCGTCGAATGGCGCTAGCTGCGCAGCATTTGTGCACCGCCGCCGTCAGTGTCAGCCAGTTTGCCGTGGCATACGGAGCTCCATCGCAGTCTTTAACACTGGTAGCATGCCGCGACAGCGTGGACGTGAACCGTATGTGCAGTTGACGGACTTTGAGCGAGGGCGTATAGTGGGCATGCGGGAGGCCGGGTGGACGTACCGCCGAATTGCTCAACACGTGGGGCGTGAGGTCTCCACAGTACATCGATGTTGTCGCCAGTGGTCGGCGGAAGGTGCACGTGCCCGTCGACCTGGGACCGGACCGCAGCGACGCACGGATGCACGCCAAGACCGTAGGATCCTACGCAGTGCCGTAGGGGACCGCACCGCCACTTCCCAGCAAATTAGGGACACTGTTGCTCCTGGGGTATCGGCGAGGACCATTCGCAACCGTCTCCATGAAGCTGGGCTACGGTCCCGCACACCGTTAGGCCGTCTTCCGCTCACGCCCCAACAGCGTGCAGCCCGCCTCCAGTGGTGTCGCGACAGGCGTGAATGGAGGGACGAATGGAGACGTGTCGTCTTCAGCGATGAGAGTCGCTTCTGCCTTGGTGCCAATGATGGTCGTATGCGTGTTTGGCGCCGTGCAAGTGAGCGCCACAATCAGGACTGCATACGACCGAGGCACACAGGGCCAACACCCGGCATCATGGTGTGGGGAGCGATCTCCTACAATGGCCGTACACCACTGGTGATCGTCGAGGGGACACTGAATAGCGCACGGTACATCCAAACCGTCATCGAACCCATCGTTCTACCATTCCTAGACCGGCAAGGGAACTTGCTGTTCCAACAGGACAATGCACGTCCGCATGTATCCCGTGCCACCCAACGTGCTCTAGAAGGTGTAAGTCAACTACCCTGGCCAGCAAGATCTCCGGATCTGTCCCCCATTGAGCATGTTTGGGACTGGATGAAGCGTCGTCTCACGCGGTCTGCACGTCCAGCACGAACGCTGGTCCAACTGAGGCGCCAGGTGGAAATGGCATGGCAAGCCGTTCCACAGGACTACATCCAGCATCTCTACGATCGTCTCCATGGGAGAATAGCAGCCTGCATTGCTGCGAAAGGTGGATATACACTGTACTAGTGCCGACATTGTGCATGCTCTGTTGCCTGTGTCTATGTGCCTGTGGTTCTGTCAGTGTGATCATGTGATGTATCTGACCCAGGAATGTGTCAATAAAGTTTCCCCTTCCTGGGACAATGAATTCACGGTGTTCTTATTTCAATTTCCAGGAGTGTATATCGCGAGTCAGGCTTGTCACAATGCTGCATCCTCAGAAGTATCATACATACTACTTGTCAGTGCATCAAGAACTTCATGGCGCCGGTTTCAATAACTGGGTAGTGTTTTGTGAATGGGCACGTCAACAAATGCAAACGACCCTCACGTTCTTTGCCGAGGTACTATTTTCCGATGAGTCTACAATCACAAACCATGACAACGTTAACCGGCCTAACATGCGTTACTAGAGAGTAGACAATCCTCACTGGGGACGGCAAGTTGACCATCGACGTCCTTGGTCGCTTAACATATGGTGTGGCATCATGGGGAACAAACTCATTGGTCCGTATTTTATCGATGGCACGTTGAATTGACGGAAATATCGAACGTTTTTGGAACAGGAACTACTGTAACTACTGCAGGATGTTGCCCTGGACGTTCGACAACACATTTGGTTTCAGCATGACGATTGCCCAACACAGTACGCAATTGGAGCATGGGAGGTATTGAACCGTGTTTACACTTGTCGATGTATACGCAGAGGTAACCCTACTAATTGGCCCTCTAGGTCACCGAATTGGCCCCTAGGCACACCATATGACGGCCCCCAAAAAGAACATGTTTTAAATAATAACTATTACCCGATCACTTCAAAATTGCCGTTTTGTGTGGGAGTACTGTGAGCTGTTTACGTACTCTGCTATTTGTTGTTCTGAAGGCCGCGTCAGCGGTCTAGTCACACTCAATCAAAATGTAATATTGCTCCTAAACTGTACTTGGTGTACGTCAGTGGATAAAACAAACTCAGAACTGCAGTGTGTTAAACACATTCTTCTTTCTAAAGTCAACAGAAACGAACACAAGGAAAATAGCTTTTCATTTATGGCCTAAAAATTCAGCAGAGCGTGTAGCAGACAACGGATTTTTGTTATACATTCACTTTTAATATGTTCTTTTACACGAAACCGTTGAAAATGAAAATAAAATAGTTGTGTTACGATCTAAAAATTAAAGCGAACGAGTCATACATTAGAAATTAATACGTACTTTTACAGAGATGCGTTCAAAATTAAAATTAAACTGTCGTTTTACGGTCTAATAACTTGAATGTGTAGCAGATAAAAAGAAATATGTGAATCTATAGGAAGGCTAAGAAGTGTAAATGAAATAGAGATTTCGGTGCACGAACTAATAACTAAATGCAGACGAGCAAACACAGAACTGGATTTGCTATTACACAATTTTACAGATTAGAGTGGAAAAATTAAATTTCTTTTATAATCTAATAGTTAACGTCTAAAGATTTAGGGTCTGTGTAGCTAGATGCCGCATAATAAGTGTACACAATACCTTTAATCCATAAAAAAAATGTCGTGTAACTTGGGCCTCCCATCGAATAGAACGTTCGCCGGGTGCAAGTCTTTCGATTTGACGCCACTTCGGCGACTTGCGCGTCGATGGGGATGAAATGATGATGATTAGGACAACACAACACCCAGTCCCTGGGCGGAGAAAATCTCCGACCCAACCGGGAATCGAAGGATTGACAATCTTGTCCATTATAATTATCCGGGCTGTTATGCCGTGGTCGGTTGATGAATTCTGTGTCAATTCCCAACGTTTCGTCTCCGACTGCGGGAGACATCTTCAAGGGGGTCCGTAGCTCGATGGAAGGTCCAACACACCCACTGGCTCTCTACTGATTGACGTTGGGAATCGACACAGAATTCATCAACCGACCACGGCATAACAGCCCGGATAATTATAACGGACATGATATTTCCGGCCGTGAAAGTCTACATTTTAGTCATTGACAATCTGTCACGCTGATCATTTTTTTAAATTATTTTGTTCGTTCTTGGCGTTGTGTTTGGTCGTTGCGGACGTCACGTAACATCCTTTCAAGTTCGTTGTTGATCCTATCACTCAGTTTTTTATTGCAGAGGGAAATCAGCTATCTGACCGAACACGCTGAGCTACCGTGCCGGCGACCACTCAGCTACCAGGGGCGGACCCCTTAATCCATGTAAAGGCTAAACAGTTTTGTACTGCAGTTACTGCTCTCACCATAGCTGTTTCTAACGGTATTAGCAAAGCTTTTACCTATTTATCGACAGAACTGAACTAAGTTATTTATTAACACTTTTTCATCTGAGCGTACTCTCCGATAGCGTATATTTGTGCGATAACTATACATTTCAGCAGACGCCCAGAATATGCATCAGTTGTAATACACTACAGTATCAGTATGACTTAAATGTACAGCGCCGAGTGGCCTGGGTCATTCGGGTATTGTTCAGTATTGTCGGGAGCCTTCGGTCACGTCTGCACGTAAACGAGGTTTAGTTCCACGTTGTGCCATCGGCTATTGTAAAATAAACAAGTAATTCGTAGTTTGCAAATCCAATGCATGTGCTCTTAGTTATAATAAAAATCACATTATAATCTTAAATTTTTAAAACTTATGTGATTAAATAAAGAAACTCACCAGTCAGCAAAGCCGTTGATCATATCCTCATAGTTCAGACGGTTATCAGTTAGGAGGCCGGCTTCGATGTGAAGAATGGACAAGGCGTTCAGTCTCTCCTCAGACAACTTAGAACGTAGGTACGATTTCAGTCTTTTAAGAACCGAAAACGAGCGTTCTGCTGAACAATTTGTAGGTGCCAAACATAAAAATATTCTAATGGCAATGTCAACATTCGGAAACACGGACTGTAACCTCTCTTTTGGTAAAAATTTACTCCTTTAGACTGGTATATCACTAATCTCAGAAGATTTCAAAAGTTCCGCAAAATGTACACATTCACTAGGGAAGCTAGGCTCTAAATCTGTGTCATATGACGCTTGGAGTTTTGCTGCACCTTCAGCAATATCGTCAGGTGAACTATTCTTAAGGTTACTGAAAACTGTGAAAGAGTCCAACAGTGTTCTCTAGCTTTCCTTCCTCCTCACTACTTCGGCGTACCAAGTTGTCGAGTACTGGGAGAAATGTTTCGCTTTAAATTTTTCCCTTCCAGTCAGAAAAACTTCTTCAGAGTCCGCTTCTTCCTCATAATGAAGTTTACGTTTTCGTGATCTTTTATAGGTGTATTCACATTCTATATCAGTCACAATCTCCATGGATTTATTTTCATAATAGTCGAACATGACACGAATAGATGCAATAAATCCTACAAGTGATTCATATAATTCTTGCACGCTATTAAATCTCTGGAGTATATCGTTCCAAACTGTCATCATGAATAATGTTTCTAGTCTGCTGAGTTGATTCAATAAAGCTGAAGCCTCATTTCGCACAAGTGGTTTTTTCAAATGTATTATTGGCAATATGTGTGAGGGCATTGATATCGCCCTCCCAGTTTTCACAAACTTCCTCTCTTGCTGACCAATGCGTTTTTGATAAACATTTTACCGTTTTGCTTCCTGGTTTCATGAAAGAAAGAAGTTTATCCCAGCGCTATGTAGAAGCAGAGAAAAAATTATTTTGCACTACATTGAAAAATGAACATGCTTCCCGACAACATCTTGCACCATTAGCGGCGATTAAATTCAAAGAATGTGATGCACAAGGCACATAATGCGTTTTCGGATTTCGTTCCTTAACGTGTGCCTGCAAACCAATTAGGTTCCTGATATATTGCTTGCGTTGTCATATGACTGGCCTCTAAAGTCAGTAATATCAATGGAATTTGTAGACAGAACTTACAGCCTCAGCTAAGTTTGGTAAAAACAGAAGGAAAAGATCAACAGGTTCACCATTCTCGTTCACGTATCTTAATATGAAAGATAATTCATCAATATGTGAAATGTCTTCAGTAGAATCTACTATTATAGAGAAATATTTAGCCTGTTTTATTTCACTTACGATATATCTTTTTATTCTTTTAGAAGATTGTTGAAGAATGATAACTTGTATGTCTCTGTCCTGGATTTCCATATCGTTCAATGTGCACTGTGGGAAAAAGATCAAAGTCGGCTATAAGTTCAAGAGACATCATAAATTGATCATTATGTAACGAATGGAATCATTCTACGTTTCTAAATAGGGGAAGTTCACGACTTGTTAGCTTCTTCACTACTGCAAACAACTTTTTCAACACACTGCGCCAGTACATTTTTTTCTTTCTCAACATATGTCTCGAAATGGTTATCTATTGTTCCAAGTGACTTCTTTCTTGTTAAGAGGGATAACTCATAATTTTTATGTTCAAGTGAATTCTCCTGATGAGATAAAATATTAGAAATATTTTTCCAATCTGCAATACCATTAGTAGCAATTGCGGGTCACGTCCGAACAATTTACGTGGTTCACAAAAAACAGCACCGATGGTACACGAGTATACTAGAAAATCACGCAAAGTTGATTCACCATTTAAAAGTTTACGGTAAAATACTTTTTTGTTCAAATATCTGGTTTTATCGCCTATTGATCTTCTTGAATTAGAAAAATCACTTACAATTTTGGTTAATGCCACGTTGTAAGAGAATGTCGATTGTTGATTTATTGACACAACATTCTGCAGGATCATCACTAACGAGGTTATTTCTTTTTGTAATGTCTGACTCGACACTTAGTTTTTCGTGAAACTCGAAATCAGGAACAATTTGCTTTCCTTCATTTTTAACTTTTGTTTCGTACAACAGCTGCACTGCCAAAAATATCATCTGTACTACTTCAACTCGAAGTAGAACCAGCGACACTTTTTGCGAAAAATTTATCTATTACACCAAGTGTTTTTAGAACATTGGCTTCTCGTACTCGCCCTTCCTTCGATAATTTGCGAAATGCCGCCCAACTTCATTTTTTACGTTTGCTTTTTTCACTGTTATTCATGTTAAGGTACTTACAAAATTGTCAACCAACAGTCAAAACAAAAGAAAAAAATTGGAAAAGGAAAGGAAGAAAGACTGTATCCAGTTCCAATCGTACTACACTGCACACGAGGACAAAGCTTTTTACTTTAAACACGGCTCACGAGCGCAAATATTTTTCCTTTAACCACGGGGCGATGAACTAACCAACTCGGATTACTCGACGTAACTGTGCTATGAAAGAACGACAATGCAGAATAATTTAATTTCATTGTCGCCTGTTTCTCTGTTGTCAGTGAGCAGTAGAAGCACACCTGCCGGCTGGAATTCGTCTCGTAAAGAATACGGAACAGTCCCTTTTTTGCTTCTGTTTCCCGCGTCGTCTGAATTTTAGTTGGGTCGCAAATATGTTCTGCATATTCTTGACACTGTCTTTCTAATTTAAAAAGCAATTAATTTTTGCAATTTCTTGCAGTGAGATGTGCTGGACCGACTCGTATCCCACTTATTTTTATAACATTTTAGCGGATTCTGTGGGCAGAGAAGACAGACTACAAAGTTTAAGTAGTCTTGTTGGCAGTTGATGTGGTATGTTGTCATTTGTGAGAACAGTGCTGTTATGTCTACAAGCAAATGCTCCTTCTGTTCCAACATAAAATAAAAATAACCTTCCGTCAAAGAAAAAAAGTATAGTTAAGAAGTTCAATATAAAATTTACAATGCCACGTACTATTTGATTACATAAATTGGTAACTTTGATATCATGTAGGCTGCAGCACAATAAATGAGGCAAACGAAAGTTCGTTTCTTCTTCCTTTTTTGCCAAAAAAATAACTAAGTAAATAAATAAATAAATAAAATTTTTAAACTGTTGTGAAGTGTATTTCACACATTATTAGATATTCTGCTTATGTTCTTTTCATATAAACATGTGCTTAAAAATGTAAAACATTCCCAGTTCAACAGGTTTTGTTAAACTGGTGTCATTAAATCAAAGCTCAGATATTGAAGACCAAAGAGCTTCCGCATTAATTACAGTAATGGACGGCTGACTTGATACTTCCCCGTAATTTCTACAAGAAATTTCAGTACAGTCGGGTTTTACATACTGAGGCCCACATATGTTACAGTATTTAAGAAACTGCTGATCAGTTTATCACAGCTTTTTAGGGGTCCCAGTATTTTCACAGGGAAAATATGGTAGGGTTAAGTAGAAGCCAACAACATTCTCAGAATAATAATGTTTCAAACATTGTATTGTAGACTGCTGTCCTGACAGCTTAGTTCAAAATATTTTGAAGAATCATGAAGATCAATGTTAAATTTCCATTCAGTCACCAAGTAAACTATGTACATTTTCCAAGATTGTATTGTCGAAGTTCGTTCGTAAGGCTTATTTAAACTAGCAAATTGTTTAACAATTTTAAAATTTTTTGTCTTTTGTAAGCGCAGTTACTTTAAAATGTAAAAGATTAAAGTGAATATTGAGCAAAAAATGCCGCCCCCCTTAAGGTTCCACCCCTAGGCCTGTGCTTAGGGGCTCTATATGTAAATCTGTCATTGATTGAACATTTGTTTTTTCTTTTTGCTAATGCCTTGTCCCGCAGTTTCGCGGGGTCGGCATGGTTAGGATCGAATTTGGCAAAATCATATCCAGGCTGGCGAGCACACTGTACCACGTCGGTAATCCGCCGGGCGGATTCGATCCGGGGCCAGAAAGCAGCGCGTTAGCGCTCTCGGCTAACCTGGCTGGTTGATTGAATATTTATTCCCACATAAAACACGTCTATACGTAGTAGCCTACAAGCGTGCAAGGCGTAAAAGTAACTGTAAAGAGTGGTATGTAGGGGTCTATATCTCTAACGTCAAAAAGTAACTATAATGGCGAATACTGGTGACACGGAATGTTTCTACACCACTGTACATTCGCGTTTGCGGGGACAGAATGAGATGCTACACTACTGGCCATTAAAATTGCTACACCACGAAGATGATGTGCTACAGACGCGAAATTTCACCGACAGGAAGAAGACGCTGATTAGCTTTTCAGAGAATTCACACAAGGTTGGCGCCGGTAGCGACACCTACAACGTGCTGACACGAGGAAAGTTTCCAACCGATTTCTCATACACAAATAGCAGTTGACCGGCGTTGCCTGGTGAAAAGTTGTTGTGATGCCTCGTGTAAGGAGGAGAAATGCGTACCATCACGTTTCCCACTTTGATAAAGGTCGGATCGTAGCCTATCGCGACTGCAGTTTATCGTATCGCGACATTGCTTCTCGCATTGGTCGAGATCCAATGACTGTTAGCAGAATATGAAATCGGTGGGTTCAGGAGGGTAATACGGAACGCCGTGATGGATCCCAACGGCCTCGTATCATTAGCAGTCGAGATGACAGGCATCTTATCCGCATGGCTGTAACGGATCGTGCAGCCACGTATCGATCCCTGAGTCAACAGATGGGGACGTTTGCAAGACAACAACCATCTGCACGAACAGTTCAACAACGTTTGCAGCAGCATGGACTATCAGCTCGGAGACAGTGGCTGCGGTTACCCTTGACGCTGCATCACACACAGGAGCGCCTTTGATGGTATAATCAACGACGAACCTTGGTGCACGAATGGCAAAACGTCATTTTTATGGATGAATCCAGGTTCTGTTTACAGCATCGTGATGGTCGCATCCGTGTTGGGCGACAGCGCGGTGAATTCACATTGGAAGGGTGTTTCGTCATCGTCATACTGGCGTATCACCCGGCGTGATGGTATGGGGTGCCATTGGTTACACGTCACGGTCACCTCTTGTTCGCAATGACGGCACTTTGAATAGTGGACGTTACATTTCAGATGTGTTACGACCCGTGGCTCTACCCTTCATTCGATCCCTGCGAAACCCCACATTTCAGCGGGATAAAGGACGACCGCATGTTGCAGGTCCTGTACGGGCCTTTCTGGATACAGAAAATGTTCGACTGCTGCCCTGGCCAGCACATTTTCCAGATCTCTCACCAACTGAAAACGTCTGGTCAATGGTGGCCGAGCAACTGGCTCGTCACAATACGCCAGTCACTACTCTTGATGAACTGTGGTATCGTTGAAGCTGCATGGGCAGCTGTACTTGTACACGCCATCCAAGCTGTGTTTGACTGAATGCCCAGGGGTACCAAGGCCGTTATTACGGCCAGAGGTGGTTGTTCTGGATACTGATTTCTCAGGATCTATGCACCCAAATTGCGTGAAAACGTAATCTCATGTCAGTTCTAGTATAATATATTTGTCCAATGAATACACGTTTATCATCTGCATTTCTTCTTGGTGTAGCAATTTTAATGGCCAGTAGTCTAAATGACATCCCCAACCTAGTATTTACGATATCGCAGATTAAACTTCGCGTGTCGGCCTGTACGCGTTACCACTGCTTTTTTGAAACCTGGAATTGTGCCACTGGAGTCGGTGGTTCCAGCAGGAGGTAAGGCACCAGTTTTTGGAATTGTTTTCTTCTCTGAGGCGCCTGGCGTCCATAGTGTCTCGTGGTGGCTGTGTGGTACGGGAACGTTTTCTGGTGTTATATTCTTGTCTTCTCGTTTGCCTCCTGCAGTCCTTGCTGTGTCCAACGCATCGAGAAACGCGGGCTTGAGTCGGTCCAGTGCGATGGTGGTAGGTGGCAGAACTGCACCTAGCGGTGCTCGGACATGCTGCGTGATCTTGTTCCTCTGACACGCAATACATTCAATGAGATTTCCACTCTGCAGCGGAGTGTGCGCTGTTCTGCATGGTTCGCAGAAGAGTTTCTGTGAAGTTTGGAAGGTAGGAGAAGAGATCCTGGCAGAACTAAGGCTGTATGTCGGCACGGTATCTCAGCGTGTTCGGTCAGAAGGGTTGCTGCCCTCTGTAATAATAATAAAAAAAACTGAGTTAATGGATAAACGACGAAATGAAACGGGTGTTTTGCGACATCCGCCCCGAGCAGATACAACGATTTAAATGAGATTACAAAAAAAAAGAAGAAAATGACGGTAGAGCACTTGCCCGCGAAAGGCAAAGGTCCCGAGTTCGTGTCTCGGTCCGGCACACAGTTGCCAGGAAGTTTCAAACAATGCATTTCTTGACAAATGTTGCCGGACGGAGTGGCCGAGCGGTTCTAGGCGCTACAGTCTGGACCCGCGCGACCGCTACGGTTGCAGGTTCGAATCCTGCCTCGGGCATGGATGTGTGTGATGTCCTTAGGTTAGTTAGGTTTACGTAGTTCTAAGTTCTAGGAGACTGATGACCCCAGAGCACAGAGCCATTTGAACCATTTTTTGACAAATGTTTTGCAATCTGCGTGCATTCCAGGCCACACGAAACTTTGTTTGACTAATCTAAAAGTGGCTTGTACCCCAGACTGTGTACTGATGCAATTGCTTGTGCGCGAAAGTATTGCGGCACAGATGCACGTGATTTCAGTCGAAATAGGTCATAATGCAGTTCAGCATTTGCTCCAGGTATCGCTACACGTTGTAACTTCAGTCGTCCCGGTTGTTCCAACAACTCTTGTAAATCATTGTCACGTTGTTCGGCCTGTGCGAGGGCATCAAAAATCAATGCCAGCCGCTACAGCTAGAACATGTGAGCATGTGTCTGATGTCGCGTTCGCACTCTCTTCACACGATAACGCATCCGCTGGTATGTTAACTGCCCCTGTATATCACATTGCAGGTGGTGATTTTTCTAATGTAATCTAAATGACATAGTTGCCTCAGCGATCCTTTCTCTGATCTAAAGCAAAGGCGTGCATTATCGGTTTGCGATCTGTATAAATAGTGAACGGTCAGTCCTCTAGTAAATTCTTGACTACGGCGTACGCAGCATACAGTTCGCGGTGACTGGTTGCCCAGTGTTGCTGAGAAGGTGACTACTTGTTACTGAAGAATGCTATGGGCTGCCAACAATGCTCGACCTGTTGCTGCAGCACAGCGCCAACGGCTGTAGACGAGGCACCAACCACAAGTGCAAGTGGAGCCTGTGCTATGGGGTCTGCTAATTGTGCAGCCTCTGCAATCGCTGGTTTTACAGCTTGAAAAGCGTCGTCTGCCTCGCTTGTCCAATGCAATTTGCCCTTTTGCTTTAGAAATTCATTCAGGGGAGCCACTATCGACCATAATTGTATACAAATGTTTGGTAAACATTTATGACCCCCAAAAACAATTGTATCTCTCTGATTGTAATGGTACTTTCCCTTTATTTTGTGACGGTCTAATACTATGCGCGTCTACCGTGTAACCCAGAAATTGCACATCTCTCGCCCCAAAAGTACACTTTGAAGGATTAATTACTAAGCCTTGGGTGCGTAAACGATTAAATATCAGAGCCAGATGTAAATGCTCTTCTTCCGTAGCAAACATCACCAAAATGTCATCTATCTAAACATAACAAAAGCCTAAGACCCTAGTGATCTCATCCATGCTGCGTTGCACAGACCAAAAGGCAAGCTAGTGAACTTGAATGGACGGGAAGGTGTTCAAAAAATGGTTCAAATGGCTCTGAGCACTATGGGACTCAACATCTGTGGTCTTAAGTCCCCTAGAACTTAGAACTACTTAAACCTAACTAACCTAAGGACATCACAAACATCCATGCCCGAGGCAGGATTCGAACCTGCGACCGTAGCGGTCGCGCGGTTCCAGACTGTAGCGTCGAGAACCGCTCGGCCACCCTGGCCGGCCGGGAAGGTGTTGTCACTGCTGTCTTGAGGATATCTTCTACAGCAACGGTGATCTGATTATACGCCCAGAGTAGCTCAGTAGTGGAAAATATAGACTTACCATGAACGCTGGCAGAGAAGCCTTCTGTATGTGGAACCGGTTACTGATCTGGAATGGTCCTCGCATTGAGCTGTCGGTATTCACCACGTGGACGCCATCTGTTCTTCTTCTTAGGTACCACCCGGACTGGGGCTGCCCAACTACTACTCGAAACTCTGCATAGCCCTATTGCCAGCATGCTGTCGAATTCCTGCTTCTCCATTCGCAACTTACCTGGCATCAAACGTCTAGGCCTAAAGTGAGATGACAAGCCTGGCGTGGTCAAAATGCGATGTACCGTTGTATGTTTAACCGGCGGGAGAGTAGGTGGCTGCTACAGGATTTCTGGAAATTCTTTTAGTAATTGTGTCTACTGCTTATCGCCTGCGACTGTACGTACCGTCATCGGAGTGATGCAGTAGACCTACCCTGGAGTATGCGTATTTGTAGTGGAGTCGATCAGCTGATTGCTTCGGAAGTCAGGTATCACATCATAAAAGGATAAGAAATCGACTCCTACGATTGGCTGCCCGCATCTCGTGGTCGTGCGGTAGCGTTCTCGCTTCCCACGCCCGGGTTCCCGGGTTCGATTCCCGGCGGGGTCAGGGATTTTCTCTGCCTCGTGATGGCTGGGTGTTGTGTGCTGTCCTTAGGTTAGTTAGGTTTAAGTAGTTCTAAGTTCTAGGGGACTTATGACCACAGCAGTTGAGTCCCATAGTGCTCAGAGCCATTTGAACCATTTTGAACCTACGATTGGCTGCAATATGTCCACTACTGTGAAACGCCACTCAGATATACGGCGTAACCAAAGGTTAAGCAGCAATGTGACCTGACTGCATGTTGTTAGCGGCAAACAGCGGCAGCTCCGGCGTGGTAAACGAGTTACCGGGTACACGGACACTTCTGCCCCTGTGTCCACTATGTACTGTTCTTTCGCGTTGCGTTTTGTGGCAAAAACTCGACATGCATTACCGGTACGAGTAGCTGTTGCTGTTACGTTTTTAGCTTCATGCCCACTTTCATGGTGGTGTACAAAATGGCTCTGAGCACTATGGCACTTAACTTCTGAGGTCATCAGTCCCCTAGAACTAAGAACTACCTAACTAACCTAAGGACATCACACACATCCATGGTCGAGGCAGGATTCGAACCTGCGACCGTAGCGATCGCGCAGCTCCAGACCGTAGCGCCTAGAACCGCACGGTCACACCGGCCGGCCATGGTGGTGTACACTTTCACGTGTCGTTGCCGAATTTCTTGTGGTACCGGCATAAGTTTTGTGCCGATGGCGAGTGGTTACGACTTCTTGACAACCGGTGGCGCGGCCACCGACGTGTGTGCAGCGTTTGTAGCGGCTACTTGCTTGGTAAGCTCAGCTAATTGCGACTGGAGCTGTGCTAGTGTCGCAGCAGACATTCTCTTGCCGTGATATCAGTGTTGACACGTTAGTTGCGGGATACATCTCGACGATCCTGTCCGCTGTGTGCGCTAGTGCATTTAAACCACATGCGCACACAGTCAGCATTTTTGGAGTGTCAGAGGGTGACCGGGACAACCAAATACTGCGCAGCACGTCGTCGCTCACTGTATTGCTTGACAGTTTGCGCAAACGGCGCAGAAGTTGTGACGGGGTTCGATCGCCGGGCTCCTCAGTCCGTAAAAGCTTCTGTAGTCGCTTCGCTTCCGATTGTGACAGGCGCGTCGTTAGCACTTTCTTAATTGACGTATACCGTTCAGCGTTGGGCGGTGCTGCAATGATATCTTACACTTCAGCGGCTAAGTCTTCTGTTAGTGCTGCGACTACATAGGTATGCTTCAGCTGGTATCTGCTTTCAAGCTGCGCAAACCACAACACTGGGTTGTGCTGCCAGAACGGCGGGGGTTTAATTGCAACCCTATTAACTGTGCTGCTCGTAGCTGGCTCTGTGGTGACTGGCTGATTGTCCGTTTTCGTGCGAGAACGAGCATGCCGCGGCTGACACGGAAGTAATGAACGTTCATGTTACGATGCGGCGCGGAACGCCGAAGCCGACGCAGTCGTGTTGTGTCACCATCGAGGTCACCAAATACGTGGTATCTAATAGAATTGAACATTTATTTCCACATAAAGGACGTCTATACAAGGTTGTTTACAAGCGTGGAAGGCTTAACAGTGACTGTAAAGAGCGGCATGGAACTGTCTACATCTCTAACGTCAAAGAGTAACTATAATGACAAATACTAAGGGTAGCATTCATCTCACGCTAGGTGAGGAGAGCACTACGTCATAGTAACGTAACGCTACGTCATCGTGATGTAATAAATCTAAATCGACTTTATGAGTACGTATATCGATCTTTGCAGTTGTACCACAGAGGTTGCACGGTAACGTAAAAGCTAAATGTAAATACAGGTGTAGAAATGAATTTACAGCAGTTGTTTGGTATGCTCATCCCAGTTGAATTATTTATTAACCTGTAATCTCAACAATTTTGGATGCTGTTGTATGTTTCTTGATGTAATGGATGTCTGAACGAAGGAACCTTAACAATAATGAAAGTCAAAAATAGCGTCTAGTCATTTTTTAAAAAAAATCCGATTAATTCTGCATAATGATGTGGATAGAAACGTGAAATAGAAAATTAAAGTGTTTCGTATTTTTATATAAGCCAATGGATTGTACATAACTGTTTTGGACAGAAAGCTTAAACTGAGAAATTAATGTGGTTTCTGTAGTGGACTGTTAAGGCAGCCAGTCCACAGTGAAGTAGCCGAAAGGGCACGCGTCAACTCACGCCGTCTGGCGTTAAGTCTGGAACAGGATTCGTAATGAATGTGATAAAGAAAAGAACGTAGCTACTAGAACACTTAACTTTTATATTGTCCTTTGGTATACAGCATTCTGGATGATACAAGTGAGACTCTATCTTGAGGTACATGCAACGTTACAAATGGTTAATGGCGCCTTGCTAGGTCGTAGCCATTAACTTAGCTGAAGGCTATTCTAACTGTCTCTCGGCAAATGAGAGAAAGGCTTCGTCAGTGTAGTCGCTAGCAACGTCGTCGTACAACTGGGGCGAGTGCTAGTACATCTCTCGAGACCTGCCTTGTGGTGGCGCTCGGTCTGCGATCCTGACAGTGGCGACACGCGGGTCCGACACGTACTAATGGACCGCGGCCGATTTAAGCTACCACCAGCAAGTGTGGTGTCTGGCTGTGACACCACAGTTTCAAAGTTAATTCCGAATGTTGCTGGAATTTTAATTTTGCCTTCATGCTGTAGATCAGCACAGAAACTTCTGCTCTCCAGAAATAAATTATAGCTGATGATTATAATGTACTGACATGTGATAACACACGTCATTATTTTTCTTCATACTTTGTATACTGTGAAAAAACAATGACATGCAAGTCACATTTACCAACATTATAAGTAACTGAAAGCAGTGAGTGCTGTCGCCATTTTAGCTACTTTTTGTATGACTCTTAGGCAATATGGAAATAGCTATAGTAATCATGCCAAACACACCCAAAATTTATACGTACCATGTCTACTGAGAGAATAAACAAACACAGTATTCCACCATCGCATATGAAACATCAATTCGTGCTGTTAAAAACTATGGGCTGTTGAGGTTATGTTAAGTAGCTCACCCATTGTGACAGTCAGTGTTCAACATCATTTGGCAACTACTAGGAAACTTACTTTTTTTGTAGTTGATACTTCTTCAATATCAGAATGTAACAATTATAGACGAAATATCATTGTTTTTTCACAGTATACAGCCTATAAAGAAAAATAATGATGTGTTATAAACAGGTTACATTATACATTATAATCATCAGCAATAATTTATTTCTGAAGACCAAAATTGTCTGAGTTGATCTGCAACAAGAAGGCAAAATTAAAATTCCAGCAATATTCGGAATTATATTTGGAACCACATTACTTTCTCGGTTTAACGTTTCTGCCCAGAAAAGTTATGTATAATTTATTGGCTTTTATAAAAATACGAAACACTTTAATTTCTCCATATTCCACGTATCTGTCCACATGATTTATGCGCAATTAATCGATTTTTTAAAAATATGACTACTCGCTTTTTTGACTTTTGTTGTGGTTATGGTTCCTTCGTTCATATATTATTTATGTTCATGAAACACACAATAGCATCCTAAATTCTTAGGGTTAGAGCTTAATAATTATTTCACGTTTCTGTCGACGCAATCATGCACGATTCATGGATTTTTTTTTTTAAATGACTACAAGCTTTTTTTGACTTCCGTTATGTTCGTGAGATACCCAATAACATCCCAAATTCTTTGGATTACAGCTTAATAATTAATTATTTCACTTTTCTGTCCACATGATTTATGGACGATTCATCGGATTTAAAAAAATTACTGTAGGCGTTTATTTTTTTCCTTTCGTTATGGTTCCTTCGTTCAGACATTCATTATGTTCAGAAACACAAAATAATATCCAAAATTGTTGGGATTCCAGCTTAATAACTAATTCAACTGGGCTGAACATACCACACAACTGCTGTAACTTCGTTTCTACACATGTATTTACATTTAGCTTTCACGTTACCATGCAACCTCTGTGGTACAACTGCAAAGATCGATATACGTACTCATGAAGTCGATTTAGGTTTATTTACGCCACGATGACGTAGCGTTACGTCACTATGACGTAGGGCTCTCCTCACCTAGCGTGGGATGAATGCTACCCAAATGCTAATGACACGAAATGTTTATACACCACTGAACACTCTCGTTTGCGGGGACAGAATGAGATGCTACATATTGCCACAAATTCTTTTAAAATGTTACGGAAAAAGCAGAAATACAAAGGAAGAAGGTACATCAGCAAAATTTACCTTATGGGCTTAGATCTAGAAGTAAATAGTGTAAGTTCTGGGATATCATATTTGTTTATTACTTTGTTTAGTCAAAATTTTCGTTACTTGTCATGTTCTGTGTTTGTTTACTTGTATAAAGAAGGGAGGGGATTGATGGCACATCCATTTCTCTCATACGATATGCCGAGATGCTGACTAGAAAACTTTTTCTGAGCATAGCGCTATTAAACTGTTGCAGACGAGATATGACACGATATCAACCGCTATACAATGGAATTTTATTTGCTAGGGAATTAGATATGCTACTAAAGAGTCACAGACGGACAGTCGCCTTTACATTTAACATTTGTGAAGTAAGGAATGACGTACGAAGACTGCAACATAGGTTTACAGCTTTACGAAAGGAAGTAGAAAAAGGTGCATTGTTGGAAGATATGCAGAACTAGTATCAGGAATTAAGACTCGTGTGAGAAACTGAGTACTCAGATGCAGCAGATACCGGATATTGTACCACAAATGTAAATATGTAAAAAACGTGGTTGGTTAGATGCCGAAGGGAAACTATTAAAAAATGTGTTTAGAACAGTGGATAACGAGGATATCAAGAATTTGAACAGCACAATCGGAAATGTAAAAGAGTTATCAGAAGATACAAAAGGAAAAGTAGATGGCACACAACACGTATTGGGCCCATGGAGCAAGGAATCCTCATTGTTACTAAAGAAATACGAAACTTAACAATGGAATTAGAACAATATGCCCATAACACCAGGAATATCTTCAATTTATTAGTTTGTAGACAGAGAAGGGCTCATGTCGGAATGTCTGTAGCAGATTTCAGAGATTGTATTTGAGAAAATGTTATTATTTATCAAACAAAGACGAACGAAAAATCATGTGAAATACAATTGTTTTTTGGGAAAATGGAAGAAGGAGAGTGCGAGGAAAAAGTCTTAGCACCCTAGACAAAATTTCAGAAAACTGGAGATCACTGGCTTTATCCATATTTGCGCCAGAAACAGTAATCATCACTAGCTATAGAAACAACAAACCGATCGTAATAATGAAACTAGAATTACGAGGCAATGGATTGTTAATTAACGGGACTAGGTGTGAGATAGTAGGAAGACAAATTCATTTCCCAGCTATCATAACAGGTCCAATAACGCTTAACGCATCGCGACCAACATCGTATTGCCCAAAGGAAACACCATACACCTTATCCAGTCAAAATCCAAATTTTAGTAACGATACCTCAGATTCAGCTTTGGTATAATCAATAAACGAATTAATAACTTCAGAAAAAGGACAAATTTCAGTCAATCATAATCTTTGTTCTAGTATTTATTTGCGCAACTTTTGTATAAAACGCAAGATAACTCATTCAAATGAGACTACTATACACCGGATACATATAGAGTGGGTACATGCCGGTAATAAGTAATAGATGAAGAAAATCAAAATAGCGCAGTTAACCAGGAAAATATGACAAATAAAAAATGGTTCAAATGGCTCTGCGCACTATGGGACTTAACTTCGAAGGTCATCAGTCCCCTAGAACTTAGAACTACATAAACCTAACTAACCTAAGGACATCACACACATACATGCCCGAGGCAGGATTCGAACCTGCGGCCGTCTCGGTCGCGCGATTCCAGACTGTAGCACCTAGAGCCGCTCGGCCACCCCGGCCGGCAAAATATGACAACGTAGATTAATTAAACTAACTAAGATTCAAGACTTTGGTTTCGAAGCAACACAGGAAACAGTTGTTCACTTATTTTTTAAAATATAAGGCAGGTATCGACTAAGTAGTAATGAGTAAAGCAGGGAAAATTCGGGACGAATTTTTTTAAAGAGGAGGGATGTGTTATGGCACAGAATAATGAGTTGAAAATACAAAAAACTTAAAAACTAATTCACATTGCCACAAGAAAAGTGCGGTCACGCCAGAGACAGAACAGGAAATACGTGAAATGTCGCAAGCGGGTCAGGTCCCAGCGCGTTACAACACCGCGCCGAGAAAGAGAGAGGACGAACTCAGCAGAAAATAGCACGGGACAGGAACCCAACGGAGACGTGTCACGCTTATCTAATAGCTCGAACGAAATGTCGAAAGAAACCGTACCTATTTCAAAAGAACCCGTGTCAGAGAACCTACACAGCAGTTAAGAGCCTGTTAAGCGAACATAGCGGAATAAGAATGACGCATGTGGTCATTACGGACCGAGTATCCTCATAGCCTCACGTTACCTCCCTTTAGATATTCGAGCTCTGCAGCTCCCAAAGAGTTGATGATTGAGATCGATGGCGTTCACAGTAATAGCACTCGATTCCATGATTACGATACTGTAACGAATCTATGTCTTAGATACTCCAGAACAGTTTATGAAACACCCGAAGATGTACCTGAGACGACGGTCTTCGCCTGCTGAACTTCAAACTGTTCGCCGCTTACTATTGCTGATGGAGAAGCTGACTGTCTTCCAACAACACTACATCGCGGAGTGCTGGCAGAACCGAACTTCAGCAAAGAAACCCGCAGCAGGGCCTCGTGGGGTCCACGTTCCTGTTCAACTCTTAGGTGCCTCTGGGCGCTGAAACCTACCTGGCCGGCAGGAAGGAGAGCGACCGACCACACAACTTACAACACATCGCTGATGGGTCAACACAGAATTCGGAGCGGGATCGAGCACACTCCAGCACTTAGTATGAGACCTTTCATGCTGGACCATAGCCACGCCGGCAGTGTGCCGCTGTTTGTGAGGTCACTCTCTCTTCGCCTGGGCCTGCAGACGAGGAGCTGACGCGGCAGTCATCAGCGGGAATCGAACATGTAGCCACTTGAGGCATCGGCTACAAGGCCAGTGTAGAACAAGACGACTGTAAACGTGGTTCATAAATAACTGAACCTCGTTTTACTGCTGACTTCATGGAGAAGAATCTCTGCTTGGCCCCTCTGTACCACACCGCTCTCCCAGGTATTGTTGGTTTCTTGACCTTGGAACTGCTACTAATCGACCGAGTAGCTCCACAGTTGGCCTCAAGAGGCTGAGTGCACCCAGTATCAGCTCCCCCCCCCCCCCCCCCCAAGTAAAAAGCCGGCCGGAGTGGCCGAGCGGTTCTAGGTGCTACAGTCTGGAACCGCGCGACCGCTACGGTCGCAGGTTCGAATCCTGCCTCGGGCGTGGATGTATGTGGTGTCCTTCGGTTATTTAAAGTAGTTCTAAGTTCTAGGGGACTGATGACCTCAGAAGTAAAGTCCCATAGTGCTCAGAGCCATTTGCACCATTTGAACCCAAGTAAAACTGCCCTGTCCGTACCGGAAATCGATCCTTTGGGGTCCTCTGTATGCCAGCCAGTCACACTTACCCTGATATACAGAACCAGACAATTAAGACAAGTGGAATTACATAAGCAGTATAACACTGATTCTGCAGCATGGGATTTATTAATCAGGTTCAGGTAATTTTGATTTACTGAATACGAAAATATTACTGTTGAATTGATTCTACTTTATGAAATAAAGGCAGTCTGTTTATATTGGACATCAAAATATAAAAAGAGGAGAATCTTTCTTAAAACGTTTGTATAAAAGTTATCAGATAATTCCAAACAAAGTGCTGTAAATGATACAAAGAATAACAAAATTAATCATAACAAAAAATATCAATAAGAAGTAAGAAAAACTTTTTGTATGGGATTTTATTCGGTGGTTTTCGTCTGGACAGTCTCTCTGCAAGCTGCAGCAATAGTCTGCCATCATATGGTGATCCCAACGGCCTTGACATTTTGCCTCCACAATCTTGATGTCCTGGTGGAACCGTTCCCCTTCTTCTCCGCTATAATCGCCCAAGCTGCCAGGAAATTTATCTAAATGACTGTGCAAAAAATTCAATTTAACACTCATATTAGCTCCTAGTTCTGGGAAATTCTAGAGCATTTTGCCTACTGTTTCGGAATATTCTTCAGCTTTGTGATTCCCCAAAAATGTTTGACAACTGATACACAGCTTGTCCACACTTCCAGTTCAACTTGAGTAATGTGATTTGTGAAATCATCGTTGTTTGTGAGAGTACGGATCTGTGACCCAACAAAAATTCCTGCTTTTAACTTTTCTATACTGAGATTAGGAAATGACTGCCAAATATAACTGAAGCAATCGCCATTCCTAACTAAAGCTGTAACAGACTGTATAAGCTTAATATACTACTGGCCATTAAAATTGCTACACCACGAAGATGACGTGCTACAGACGCGAAATTTAACCGAAAGGAGGAAGATGCTGTGATATGCAAATGATTAGCTTTTCAGAGAATTCACACAAGGTTGGCGCCGGTGGTGACACCTACAACGTGCTGACATGAGGAGAATTTCCAACCGATTTCTCATACACAAACAGCAGTTGACCGCCGTTGCCTGGTGAAACGTTGTTGTGATGCCTCGTGTAAGGAGGAGAAATGCGTACCATCACGTTTCCCACTTTGATAAAGGTCGAACTGTAGCCTATCGCGATTGCGGTTTATCGTATCGCGACGTTGCTGCTCGCGTTGGTCGAGATCCAATGACTGTTAGCAGACTATGGAATCGGCGGGTTCAGGAGGGTAATACGGAACGCCGTGCTGGATCCCAACGGCCTCGTATCACTAGCAGTCGAGATGACAGGCATCTTATCCGCATGGCTGTAACGGATCGTGCAGCCACGTCTCGATCCCTGAGTCAACAGATGGGGACGTTTGCAAGACAACAACCATCTGCACGAACAGTTCGACGACGTTTGCAGCAGCATGGACTATCAGCTCGGAGACCATGGCTGCGGTTACCCTTGACGCTGCATCACAGACAGCTGCACCTGCGATGGTGTACTCAATGACGAACCTGGGTGCACGAATGGCAAAAAACATTTTTTCGGAGGAATGTGTTTGGCGACATCGCGGCGAACGCACATTGGAAGACTGTATTCGTCATCGCCATACTGGCGTATCACCCGGCGTGATGGTATGGGGTGCCATTGGTTACAGCTAAGTGAGCGTTTGGTTTATATCAGAGCCCTAAATCAGACTTTCATGAACACAAGAGATGTTGTTGTTGTTGTGGTCTTCAGTCCTGAGACTGGTTTGATGCAGCTCTCCATGCTACTCTATCCTGTGCAAGCTTCTTCATCTCCCAGTACCTACTGCAACCTACATCCTTCTGAATCTGCTTAGTGTATTCATCTCTTGGTCTCCCTCTACGATTTTTACCCTCCACGCTGCCCTCCAGTACTAAATTGGTGATCCCTTGATGCCTCAGAATATGCCCTACCAACCGATCCCTTCTTCTAGTCAAGTTGTGCCACAAATTTCTCTTCTCTCCAGTTCTAATCAATACCTCCTTATTAGTTATGTGATCTACCTATCTAATCTTCAGCATTCTTCTGTAGCACCACATTTCGAAAGCTCCTATTCTCTTGTCGTCCAAACTATTTATCATCCATGTTTCAATCCCATACATGCCTACACTCCATACAATTACTTTCACAAACGACTTCCTGACACTTAAATCTATACTCGATGTTAACACATTTCTCTTCTTCAGAAACGCTTTCCTAGCCATTGCCAGTCTAAATTTTATATCTTCTCTACTTCGACCATCATCAGTTATTTTGCTCCCCAAATAGCAAAACTCCTTTACTACTTTAAGTGTCTCATTTCCTAATCTAATTCCCTCAGCATCACCCGACTTAATTCGACTACATTCCATTATCCTTTTGCTTTTGTTGATGTTCATCTTATATCCTCCTTTCAAGATACTGTCCATTCCATTCAACTGCTCTTCCAAGTCCTTAGCTGTCTCTGACAGAATTACAATGTCACCGGCGAATCTCAAAGTTTTTATTTCTTCTCCATGGATTTTAATACCTACTCCGAACTGTCCTTTGGTTTCTTTTACTGCTTGCTCAATATACAGATTGAATAACATCGGGGAGAGGCTACAACCCTGTCTCACTCCCTTCCCAACCACTGCTCCCTTTCATGTCCCTCGACTCTTATAACTTCCGTCTGCTTTCTGTACAAATTGTAAATAGCCTTTCGCTCCTTGTATTTTACCCCTGCCACCTTCAGTATTTGAAAGAGAGTATTCCAGTCAACACTGTCAAAAGTTTTCTCTAAGTCTACAAATGCTAGAAACGTAGGTTTGCCTTTCCTTAATCTTTCTTCTAAGATTAGTCGTAGGGTCAGTATTGCCTCACGTGTTCCAACATTTCTATGGAATCCAAACTGATCTTCCCCGAGGTCAGCATCTATCAGTTTTTCCATTCGTCTGTAAAGAATTCGCGTTAGTATTTTGCAGCTGTGACTTATTAAACTGATAGTTCGGTAATTTTCACATCTGTCAACATCTGCTTTCTTTGGGATTGGAATTATTATATTCTTCTTGAAGTCTGAGGTAATTTCGCCTGTCTCATACATCTTGCTCACCAAATAGTAGAGTTTTGTCATGACTGGCTCTCGCAAGGCCGTCAGTAGTTCTAATGGAATGTTGTCTACTCCCGGGGCCTTGTTTCGACTTAGGTCTTTCAGTGCTCTATCAAACTCTTCACGCAGTACCATATCTCCCATTTCATCTTCATCTACATCCTCTTCTATTTCCATAGTATTGTTCTCAAGAACATCGCCCCTGTATAGACCCTCTATATACTCCTTCCACCTTTCTGCTTTCCCTTCTTTGCTTAGAACTGGGTTTCCATCTGAGCTCTTGATATTCATACAAGTGGCGCTCTTTTCTCCAAAGGTCTCTTTAATATTACTGAAGGCAGTATCTATCTTACCCCTAGTGAGTTAAGCCTCTATATCCTTACATTTGTCATCTAGCCATCCCTGCTTAGCCATTTTGCACTTCCTGTCGATCTCATTTTTGAGACGTCTGTATTCCTTTTTGCTTGCTTCATTTACTGCATTTTTATATTTTCTCCTTTCGTCAATTAAGTTCAATATTTCTTTTGTTACCCAAGGAGTTCTACTAGCCCTCGTCTTTTTACCTACTTGATCCTCTGCCACCATCAATATTTCTTCCCTCAAAGCTACCCATTCTTCTTCTACTGTATTTCTTTCCCCCATTCCTGTCAATTGTTCCTTTATGCTCTCCCTGAAACTCTGTACAACCTCTGGTTTAGTCAGTTTATCCAGGTCCCATCTCCTTAAATTTCCACCTTTTTGCAGTTTCTTCAGTTTTAATCTACAGTTCATAACCAACTGATTGTGATCAGAGTCCACATCTGCCCCTGGAAATGTCTTACAATTTAAAATATGGTTCCTAAATCTCTGTCTTATCATTATATAATCTATCTGAAACCTTCTAGTATCTACAGGGTCCTTCCATGTATACAACCTTCTTTCATGTTTCTTGAACCAAGTGTTAGCTATGATTAAGTTATGCTCTGTGCAAAATTCTACCAGGCGGCTTCCTCTTTTATTTCTTAGCCCTAATCCATATTCACCTACTACGTTTCCCTTCCTTTTCCTACTGTTGAATTCTAGTCACCCATGACTATTAAATTTTCGTCTCCCATCACTACCTGAATAATTTCTTTTATCTCATCATACATTTCATCAAGTTCTTCATCATCTGCAGAGCTAGTTGGCATATAAACTTGTACTACTGTAGTAGGCGTGGGCTTCGTGTCTATCTTGGCCACAATAATGCGTTCACTATGCTGTTTGTAGTAGCTTACCCGCACCCCTATTTTTTTATTCATTATTAAACCTACTGCTGCGTTACCACTATTTGATTTTGTATTTATAACCCTGTATTCACCTGACCAAAAGTCTTGTTCCTCCTACCACCGAACTTCACTAATTTCCACTATATCCAACTTTAACCTATCCATTTCCCTTTTTAAATTTTCTAACCTACCTGCCTGATTAAGGTATCTGACATTTCACGCTCCGATCCGTAGAACGCCAGTTTTCTTTCTCCTGATAATGACGTCATCTTGAGTAGTCCAAGCCCGGAGATCCGAATGGGAGACTATTTTACCTCCGGAATATTTTACCCAAGAGGATGCCATCATCATTTAATCATACAGTAAAGCTGCATGCCCTCGGGAAAAAATATGGCTGTAGTTTCCCCCTTGCTTTCAGCAGTTCGCAGTACCACAACAGTAAGGCCGTTTTGGTTAGTGTTACAAGGCCAGATCAGTCAGTCATCCAGACTGTTGCCACTGCAACTGCTGAAAAGGCTGCTGGCCCTCTTCAGGAACCACACGTTTGTCTGGCCTCTCAACAAATACCCCTCCATTGTGGTTGCACCTATGGTACGGCTATCTGTATCGTTGAGGCACGCAAACCTCCCCACCAACGGCAAGGTCCATGGTTCAGGGGTGGGGGGACAGAAGTGATGTCAGTTTTAATATTCGGGCGATAAGCCAAGGGAGTGGTTTGGAGGTCTGGCAATCATGCTGGCTGGGTTCGCGTGCCCAGTCAATAGGAAAAATCTCATTTGAATTTGCCACCATTTTATGTCAACGAATTTGCTTCTAGAAATGGGTAAGTCCGCTGTGGAAGGGGTTTGGGGGCAGGCGAGAGGCGAGAGACGAGAGGGGGAGGGGTGGGACTGACATTGAATGTGACGCGTGTCTTTTTTTACATAAAGAGATCTAGCGACCGTGAAGAGTGGGCTCAGATACAGTCAGTCTCACTACTCGCATCCTCTGCCAGTTGTTCCTCTATATGCCACGAAATCGAAGAACACCCCCATCATGTCACGAACCCCATCCAAGGCTGGGCTGCTGCTGCACCTGTACTAATATGTCCCTCCCTCCCATGCTCTTCATATCCTATCTCAGTTTCAACAGATTCCTTCTCCCAGAAATACGCATTGGTATCTATCCATTCTAACAGTAGTAGACTTAGAATCAATATGCTTTCTTTGGATCAAGGCTTCGACACCTCTCTGAGCCTCCTGACCCACCATAGCTTCTTTTGCAGCATTTGTTTCCTAATCCAACATCATCTCCACACTCCATTTATCTGTATTGTCCTCTGTCCCTCCAGCCTTCCTTCCTACCCAGCATTTACTAAGAGCAAGGTCTTATCATAATATTAGCACCAACCAAACCAATGCCATCTGTGTTTTATAGTAGATCATCAAAATAAATGACAGTTATTTTATTTTAGTCCCCAGTTAGCTGAGGACTTCCTAAAAAGTTGAGATTTCAAATAAATTTGTATTAAGTAGGAAAATGTTTAATACCAAAGTCGTTGGTGGCTTGTAACCGCATATGGAGAATTATCTCTTAAACAAATCCTTTGCGGATCCATGTTTATCTGGATTGTTTTTGCTTCTATGTCTATGAGAAACCAAGTCAATTTTCACAGTTAATTGTGAACACTGCGTTTGTACTTTTTTGGTTTTTGTTTTGTAGGGTAACTGAAAATGACTAATCAGTCTGTAACATCCCCCTCACGTATTGACCTCAATGACAGTGAAAAATTATACCGCGTGCACCTAATGGAAGCCGGCCGCGGTGGTCTCGCGGTTCTAGGCACTCAGTCCGGCACCGCGCGACTGCTACGGTCGCAGGTTCGAATCCTGACTCGGGCATGGATGTGTGTGATGTCCTTAGGTTAGTTAGGTTTAAGTAGTTCTAAGTTCTAGGGGACTGATGACCACAGATGTTAAGTCCCATAGTGCTCAGAGCCATTTGAACCTTTTTTTGAACCTAATGGAAATTTGGGAAAAGCAATCGTCACCGAAGTTAATTTGTCGGTAAAGAGGGAGGAAAGGGTTACATCTAAATGAAAGGAAAAATGCAAATGAAACTGTTGGAAATTAATTTTGAAAAGGAGTGAAGTTAATAAAGAAAGTAAATGTGCGATCGTTACGTTAACAATTAACTGGCATTAATTAGATATTTGAGATTTGGGGAAAATTACGGTCGCCAGTCCTATGGACAACTACTATAATAACTGAAAAAGAAAGGTTATTACACATATAATTAGCACTAAAAACGTGGCAACTGAAGGTTGACACGTGTTGTGTGGAAACTAAATGTTTGTCAAAAGTAATAAATTTCGCTACACTCTCACTTAATTTAGGAAAAGAATTAATAAAACCGGAAAATTGAAAGTTAATTTAGTGACTGAAATTAATAGTGAACTTTGTTTCTGAAGCACTACGAAATTCAATAAATAAGGTTAGTCCTGGGTTACCTCAACAATCATTTGAAAAGCTACTCGAATTTACGCAATTTAGGAATATGAGATTTAACTCTGAACTTGAATTAAATGATTCTGAACAATTAACAATAGTAAAATTTAGTACGTACCAAGCTGAGCTGCAGTCATAGGGAAGCTAAAATATGGTAACAATACTCGACTCTTAATTTCTGCTTGTGTAATCTAAATAATGTAGCCAGCTATGAATACTTTAACTGAACTTTGAAATTAAAGCGGTGAAATGGAATGATATTACTTTAATGCTGGCGTATGAATTTCAACGACACTCGGGTTCATTCCAGAAAAGGAAGGGACCCTGCTTGGTAATGCAATTGGGACAATGAGCAACAAAGTTTCATGCTAAGTTGCTGTATTTTTGTGATGCAACAGTTTGAAAAGCTGAGGTCTGCCATACAGTTCTAAAACTTTACGTGCTTTTAGTTTTCCTTGTTGGTTGATTGAAGGTTTGCAGTCGTCGATCGGGGAGGTGGCGACAGTCACTCATTGTCGGCCGTCGCTGTTGCAGAAGCTGGATGTTGGCGCGCCTTCTTCTCGATACAGTCACCAGGCGAAACGGGCTCTTGATGTGCGCCAGCTAATGCTTCCCGTCCCCGACACCGTGTCAGGAACTATCATAGCAAGTCGAGTGCAATTACATGCTGCCAAACCCCGAAAGCGCGGCAACTCGCGGGAGCGTCACACAACACACCTGCTCCACCGCCATTCTCCAGCCAGACTCCCTCTGCCCGCGCTCCATGCGGCAGAGTTAACGCTACCAAAGATCCTAAGCACTTTGGTTCTCCAACGACATATCGATGTAATCGTTCGATAGCATAGTTTTCCCTAGGCCAGACCCAGCGTAAAAATACAAATAATATTTACAAAACAAACCAATTACACATCGACATAAATGGAATATATATATATATAGTAAAACAATTAAAATATATAAAGACACAGAAATGTCAGATCTTCAGGTGACAAAAGAAGGAAAAAATTTATAGTACAATAGATGGAAATAGGAGGATATGCTTTCCAGTGTTACAAGTCGAAACAGATTTAGCCATTAAACAATTTACTTGAGCACTGGAAATTAACCTTATGAAAAGAAATTGCTGGCTGGTACTCTCTGTCAATGACGTAGCAAATACGAAAGGAGCATGATAAAGGTTACACATAGTATGATTAAAATTCGAATCGTTGATGTCACGAGAGATGTCCACAGAGATCGCGGTAACGGTTCCCTCACTCACATAACGAGGACATCACCTGTAACACTTGGCAAGCGAACGCATAATAAGTCCTCTCCACTCACACCACAGTATCCATCTGTGACAAAATTACAACCCTCAGGGACATAATGGGCCCAGAAAAACACAGAAATGTGACTGACAAAATCGTCCAAAAACGCAGAAATGTGCCTGACATTCACCCTGAGGCACTACAGCTGCATTAGACTCCATGAGGGTTTTTTTTTTTTTTTTTTTTTTTTGTCGTCAGTCAGTCTTTTGACTCCTTAGATGCAGCCCGCCAAGAAATCCTCACCTGAGCTAACCTCTTCATCTCAGAGTAGCAATCGCAACCTATGTCCTCAATTATATGTTGGATGTATTCCAGTCTCTGTCTTCCTCTACAGTCTTTGCCCTCTACAGCTCCCTCTAGTACCATGGAAGTCATTCCCTCATGTCATAACACATGTCCTATCATCCTCTCCTTTCTCCTTATTAGTGTTTTCCACATATTCCTTTTCTCTCCGATTCTGCACAGAAACTCCTTATCAGTCCACCTAATTTTCAACATTGGGCGGTAGAACCACATTAAGTCCTTCGATTCTCTTCTCTTCCGATTTTCCCACAGTCCTTGTTTCTCTAGCATACAATGCTGTTCTCCAGACGCACATTCTAAGAAATTTCTTCCTCAAATTAAGGCTGATATTTGGTATTAGCAGATTTCTCTTGGCCAGGATTGCCCTTTTTGCTATTGCTAGTCCGCTTTTGATGTCCTAGTCGCTCCGTCCATAATTGTTTATTTTGCTGCCTAGGTAGCAGAATTCCTTAACTTCATCTACTTCGTGACCATCAATCGCGATGTTAAGTTTCTCGCTGTTCTCATTTCTACTACTTCTCATTACCTTCGTCTTTCTTCAATTTACTCTCAATCCATATACTCTATACTCATTAGACTGTTCATTCAGTTCATCAGATCATGTAATTCTTCTTCACTTTCGCTCAGGATAGCAATGTCATCAGCGAATCGTATCATTGATATCCTTTCACCTCGAATTTTAATTCCTTTCCTGAACCTTGCTTTTATTTCCATCATCGCTTCGTCGACGTACAGATTGAACACCACGTGCGAAAGGCTACATCCTTATCTTACAACCGCTTTAATACAAGCACTTCGCACTTGGTCGTCCACTCTTATTATTCCCTCTTGCCCGTTGTACATATTGTATATGACCCGTCTCTCCATGTAGCTTACCCTTACTTTTTTTCAGAATTTCAAACATCTTGCACCATTTTCCATTGTCGAACGAGGTCGACAAATCCTATGAACGTGTCTTGACTTTTCTCTAGTCTTGCTGCCATTATTAACCGCAACGTCAGAATTGCCTCTCTCGTGCCTTTACCTTTCTTAAAGCCAAACTGATCGTCATCTAGCGCATCCTCAATTTTCTGTACCATTCTTCTGTATATTATTCTTGTAAGCAACTTGGATGCATGAGCTGTTAAGCTGATTCTGCGATAATTCTCGCACTTGTCAGCTCTTGCCGTCTTCGGAATTGTGTGGATGATATTTTTCCGAGTCATATGGTATTTCGTCAGACTCATACATTCTACACACCAGCGTGAATAGTCCTTTTGTTGCCACTTCCCCCAATGATTTTAGAAATTATGATGGAATGTTGTCTATTCCTTCTGCGTTCTTTGATCTTAAGTCCTCCAAAGCTCTTTTAAATTCTGATTCTAATACTGGATCCCCTATCTCTTCTAAATCGACTCCTGTTTCTTCTTCTTCTTCTATCACATCGGACAAATCTTCCCCCTCATAGAGGCTTTCAGTGTTCTCTTTCCACCTATCCGCTATCTGCTCTGCATTTAAGAGTGGAATTTCCCTTGCACTCTTAATGTTATCTCCATTGCTTTTAATGTCACCGAAGGTTGTTTCTTGTACGCTGCGTTGTCCTTCCGACAATCATTTCTTTTTCGATGTATTCAAATTTTTCCTGCAGCCATTTCATCTTAACTTCTCTGCGCTTCCTATTTATTTCATTCCTCAGCGACTTGTATTTCTGTATTCCCGAGTTTCCCGGAATATTTTTGTACTTCTTCCTTTCATCGATCAGTTGAAGTATTTCTTCTGTTACCCATGGATTCTTCGCAATTTCCTTCTTTGTACCTATGTTTTCCTTCCCAACTTCTGTGAGGGCCCTTTTTAGTGATGTCCATTCCTCTTCAACTGTACTGCCTACTGAGCTATTCCTTATTGCTGTATCTATAGCCTTAGAGAACTTCAACCGTATCACGTCATTCCTTAGTACTTCTGTATCCCACTTCTTTGCGTATAGATTCTTCCTGACTAATATCTTAAACTTCAGTGTACTGTTCATCACTACTATATTGTGATCTGAGTCTGTATCTGCTCCTGGGTACGCCTTACTATACGGTATCTGATTTCGGAATCTCTGTCTGACAATGATGTAATCTAACTTAATTCTTCCCGTATCACCCGGCCTTTTCCAAGTATGCCTCCTCCTCTTGTGATTCTTGAACAGAGTATTCGCTATTACTAGCTGAAGCATGTTACAGAACTCACTTAGTCTTTCTCCTCTCTCATTCCTTGTCCCAAACCCATATTCTCCTGTAACCTTTTCTTCTATTCCTTCCCGTACAACTGCTTTCCAGTCCCCCATGACTATTAGATTTTCATCTCCCTTTACATACTGTATTACCCTCCAATATCCTGATATACTTTCTCTATCTCTTCATCTTCAGCTTGCGACGTCGGCATGTATACCTGAACAGTTTTGTCGGTGTTGGTTTGCTGTCGATTCTGATAAGAACAACTCTGTCACTGAACTGTTGACAGTGACACACTCTCTGTCCTACCTTCCTATTCATAACGAATCCCCCTCCTGTTACACCATTTTCTGCTCCTGTTAATATTACCCTACACCCTCTGACCAGAAATCCTTGTCTTCTTTCCACTTCACTTCACTATCTCCTACTATATCTACATTGAGACTTTGCATTTCTCCTTTCAGGTTTTCTAGTTTCTCAAGCTTCTGAGATGCCACGCCCTGACTCGTAGAACGTTATCCTTTCGCTGATTATTCAATCTTTTTGCAGCCCCTCCCGGAGATCCGAACGCGGGACTATCCCGGAACCTTTTGCCAATGGAGAAATCATGATGACACTTGTTCAACTACATGTCACATGTCCCGTGAATACTATACTACCAATACTATTGAAAACGTCCATCACCTACCACATTTCAAATAAGAATGTATCAGGCTGAGCAGAGGCAAAGACTGTGCCACAAAAAACGTGCACATAGATAACTTACAAAAATCAAAATGACCTGCCCACCTTACAACTTTCGGTGAACTACATTATTGGAAACGGATCAGTAACTTTAATTTTGCTGGGCCTATCGCCTTTCGTATGCAGCGGATGACTGGATTATAGGCAAGACACAAGGCACACACACTCTGCAGATTGCCTACGTCCTGCCGCCACTCACAGGAATAAACAATATAGAAGGTGACATGGCGTCGCCGCGAAGCATGAGAGAACATTTTGCATTCTGTGTCTAACAAACTTTCTTCCCCACCACTAGAGAGAGAAAGAGAAAAAAAGAGGGATGGAGAGAGAAGAGAGAGAAGAGAGAGAGAGAGAGTGAGAGGGAGGGGGAAAGAGATGAATCTCCTACAAGTTGCACCGCAAATATTGCAGCAGTGGAAAGTGCTATTGACGTGCGCTTTTCACAAAGTGGATTGGTAGTCAGGGCCTCGTACTGTTAGCCATCCAACAGATTGTATACTTTTTAAATGGAAAAATGTTTATTGACATCAGGCAAACTAAAAGTAGGGTAAATTAGAATGTCACTGGTGTCTGTTGCAATATTCTAGTACGAGTCGTTTAAGAGATATCGTTTTTTGAAGAGTTCCCATACAGAAACTTGTACAGTTCCTGTGACAGCACACACTAAAGAACGACACAAGTGCATACAGTAGTTATGTGTGTTCTGACCAGTAACGAGACAATTGATCATCAGAGGTTGTGTTCAAACTGACTACCGGTAACGGCAATACAAACTTCCAATCAGTTAAGGAACGACTGCTGCACGCGAGCTAGCATTTCAGAGGGAGTGTCCGAGCAGGCTACAGTATTACGTCGTTGCATATCATCGTGTGTAGTTGGTGTTACCTTGTAGACAACGTCTTTCGGCTTTCCCCGCAGAAAAAAAGTCTACAGACGTTATTTAAATTTGGGGAACCGGCCGGCCAAGGTACAGGTCCTCTGCATCCAGTCCTACGATTTGGAATCACATCCGTGGAAGATGGTCTATTAGGAGGCTGCGACACTTCAGTGTTCAAATGGCTCTGAGCACTATGGGACTCAACTGCTGAGGTCATTAGTCCCCTAGAACTTAGAACTAGTTAAACCTAACTAACCTAAGGACATCACAAACATCCATGCCCGAGGCAGGATTCGAACCTGCGACCGTAGCGACACTGCAGTGTTCCGTCTGTGATAAACGAGCCTGTGTGCTGACGGTTCACTATCTCACACCACACATTTACACTCCATGGACGCTGACATTCCACCTGACGAAGCCAGCGGGGATTGCCAAAAGACCAGTAGTGCATATTTCGGCGGTTTCCTGGGTCATGATTGATAAATATGACTTCATCATTAAACAAGATACATGATACATCTGAAGTATCTTGTCTTAATGCGCACGTACGGAAGTTAACACGATTCTCATAATCTCTTCCATGCAGTTCTTGACGGACAGATGTGATGTGGATGGAAAGTATGTCGATGAAGAACGTGTAGGACACCTGCCTGGGTCATGCTACTTCCTCGTGCGATTGCGCGGAAGCTAACGTGCGGATCAACTGCAACAGCAGCAAGAACATTAATTTCGTCCTCTTCTGTTGTCCCTTTTTTTCCTTTTGTTACACTGTCTAGGTGTTACACAACCACTTTCACGTAACTGGCTGAAGAGGAAAATAAATAATTGCCGAGATGGTTGACGTGTATTGTGATATCTTACCGCATGCACCGCACAACAAACTGCGTTCTTTCTACACTCTCCATATAACACGAGCATGTCGACTTTTTCGGCATTGCTAAATCCCATCGACCACTGACGACCTACTGTTTGCACTGTCACACACTAACTGACTAGCAAGTCACAATGCACTCAAGGAACACACAAGCACACAGTAACCAAACATAACGTCATACCTAGCAACTACGCTGGTTGAATGGCACAAACAAGTGTCGGTATGGGATCTTTTCCAAACACGGTATCTCGTAAACGACTCGCTCTAGAACCCAGCGACAGATACAACTGACATTCTAATTTACCCTACTTTTAGATTATTAATGTCATTATGCATTGTTCCAATTAAAAATGTACATTTGCACAAAAAATACACTTTCTAAGTATTATTACAATCTGCTTATTGCCTACTTGACTAACAATCCTTCCTGTGAGAGCCGCACATGAATAGCATTTTCCATTCACGTAATAAATAAGTGTGTACACCCGCACGCATATATATATATATATATATATATATATATATATATATATATATATATACAACGTGTGTGCCGAAGAGAGCTAAAGATTAATTCATATTCTGCTTTCATGTAGTGAGTTAGGTGCTAGTGGAGGCATAACTTCATGTAACAAGGCACTTGTTTGTAATCCGAAGGGAACTTAAACAGCGAAAAATTGTGCTGTGTCGTACAATTTTAAGAGAATACCAAAGATTAGGTTTTTGACGCCTAATTTATGAAAGTGTCTTTTGATACATAATACAGTCTCTTTCCGAAAAGGGCTGAGAAAGGCATCAGCTGTAGGCATTTTAAGAAATCACTCTTTCCCTCCGACAGGTACATTCTTATCCTGGGCTGCTCATCTTGTGTAGGAGGCCACACTCGACTTGTAGAAAGTGGGGGCGGTGCCAGTAGTTAAGCCGCTTAATCACATTGATCCGGCTCAGTATGCTCCAGGCAAGTCGTCTGTGTTGCTATTTTCAATCAAACGCACCGTACATACCACATCTATGACCATATTGTCGGCTGTACCAAAAGAAGAGAGGAAGGTTGACAGCAAACATACTGGAGATGCAGCACTAACCCAGCAGGACAAGGATATATGCCGTAGCCCTTGTAACAGGAAGTATTCTGGCATTTTGTTTGCGGAAAATGTAAATATAGACGACAGGATGAGGTCTGGAACTTAGGTTCTAATTCTTAATTATTGCGTCAACTCCCTCCATTATTCGGTTATTGATTCAAATAGTGTTTCAAAAGAAAGGCACAATTGTCGCATGGCTAAAGAAAAGAAGATTCTTGCAATCAGCCAAAACCTGTTAACTAAAGACGTACAGGAGTGTCGCAGTAGACAGTTCTTTATGAATGGGATGAAAGTGCTGACTTTCCACTGACGTAGTAAATGACTAGTTTGGAAAATCATGTGCTTTACAGCGAGACATGCTGCTGTAATATTCAGTGAAGCTCTTGTTGAATGAGGTTCTTGCAGCTTGGTCTTGCTTCTTTAGGCGCTGTACTCCAAACAACACATTCTTCCATCTCGTATGTTCCTGGCCGCTATTACGGTATCTGTCGAGGACTAGCCATGTCCACAAACAGATGTTTCTATCAACCACTCTGTGGCATGATGCTTTCTTCACATTTCCGATATGGAGTTTGCACCTATGAAGAAAGCCGTTATTCTATACTAACTAGTGCCCGTAGTTGTCGATCCTTACCAAAACACAAATACATACTAAAAGTTTTCTTTCATGTTTAGTTATTATGGAACGATCTGTAGAGTTCTCTTCGTTTGGAAAAACGTTCTTAAAATTGTACATAATTAGAGTATACTTATTTTAGTCGACTAAACTAGAAGTCATCCGGACTGCCCCCAGACACCTTATCAAACCTGAAAACTATGGATTCAACACTAATGTCGATCGCTTGTGATTAATTTTAGATGTCACCACATTTTCATTCCCGATCCCATCCCTACGGCCGTTGTGTGTGTCTCATGGACACAATATTTTTTTCATATATTAAATAAAATGCGTATCAAGATTTATCGGATTTGCTGCATGCTTTCCAGAGTTCTATTATACGTAAGCGTCCTTTCACCTATCGTATTTCATTCCATATACTAAGTTGTATGTGTCATGTATGTACCAAGTTTGGTTCGAGCTCTGTAGTGTGTGGGTATAACTTCAGAAAAAAGTCGGTTACACAAGTAAGTGTATAAGTAATAATGAATTCGGGATGGCCCAAGGTACACAAATTATTTTGTTTTATCACCCAAATATGTTACACCACAGCTGTGAGACCATCAGTGTTTTTCTTTATTAATTTCCCAAATACATACATACATGTTATTTTTAGGTCAAGGAATATGACGCATCAGATTTTGTTGTCATTTACATTGTATGTACCCTTTACCTTTGATTTTATATTGTGTGTGTCATGTGGCTGCCAACCAAAATCAGCCACAGGTCTAAATCTGGAAGGCATGTCATCTGCGAATACTAGAGATTTAAAATTTTAGAAAGCATTTTGTAACTGGAGTAAGTAGCGATCGGTATAAAATGCAAAAAATCAAATGAAAAAGTCTCGATCGCGTTTTCAGATTTTTTTTCGTTAGCAACCGGTTTCGGCCCTTTCGTCAGACCTTCTTCAGGCTTTTCCCAGCCATTATGATTGCTGGTGGCGGCAAACGGAGCGAGATCCGTAGAAGCAAAGATGTCACTTACTTTTTATTTGATTTTTAAACATGAGGGAACATTGGATCTTTTATTTATAATCCAATCTTTAAATTGTATGTTCTGGTAAAATTCATGGCGTATGCCCTTTTTTGGCGTTACTGTTATAGTATTTTGCTAGTTCTCAGTTATGACAAGTTTGTTTTTTACTGAACGTGGTTTTATGTAGTTGAGCTGAGCATCTGGACATTGGTAAAAGTTTTGCGAGTATTAGTTATGGCGGACTATTTCGTTTAGTTTGTTATTCATGGATTATGATTCGTATTTTGAGAGTGTGTACCCGCGTTTTCTCCTGCTCTTTTGTAAATACTGCGTCCCGTTATGTTGCTGTGGCTTGGACACACATTTCACTGCACAGATTTACGTCTTTGATGCGCTCCCAACTGTCGTTTGTTTTAGTGTGACGTCCGAGAACTTTGTTCCGTTTATTTCTGTGTGTGTTTCATTTTGTATTGTTTCACAGAACACACACAACTGTACCACAACACAATGTACCAGCAACAACCACACAACAGAGAACACACAAGGCACAGAAAATGACGAAACCACAGAGAACTTGAAAAAATGATACAGCCTGACATTTGACAATAGAATAACACACAGAATATGAAACACCATGAGGAAACAAGGTACGAGTATAAATATGGCATACAAAACAAACACTTAGCAAAAAAGATTAAGAATACCTAACACCCATAACACCACCACAGATAAATTCAACATAGCGGGTATATACCAGCTAACCTGCGAAATCTGTGATTCAGTATACATCGGACAGACACGTAGGCCACGCGCTGTAGGGCGTTTTGTCACGGCTCGCGTGGCTCCCCTCCGTCGGAGACTCGAGTCCTCCCTCGGGCATGGGTGTGTGTGTTGTCCTTAGCGTAAGTTAGGTTAAGTTAGATTAATTACTGTGTAAGCCTAGGGACCGACGACATCAGCAGTTTGGTCCCATAGTCCTTACCACAAATATCCAGTTTTCAGGACACGTAGAAATTCACGATGAGATACTCACAAGGGAAACTCCACATCGCGCTTTCCTCAGATTTAGTGCTAGTACAGCTCAGTGGATAGCCCGTCAAAAACTGAACACAGATCAAGCATGAAAACAGTAAAAAGGTGTGCTCAACTGTAAAAAAAAAAGCAAATTAGAAACAGTAAACGGTCCAAGAACAATAAGTTCATTAAAGAGCAGCTTAACAGAGCAACGGTGTCGTGGGTAAGTGGTATTGGTGTTGAACTGCCAAGCGGTCCAGGTGTGTACGAAACTCCCTCGTACCCCCGGTTTTTTCCATAGCATTATAAACTGCCAATCAGTATACTGAAATGTTTGTTCTCTTTCTGTAGTCCTGCCAGTTGTCATACTATGCATTGGTTATAGAATATGTGTCATGCGATAAGAATACGTTACCGTCGCAAGTAAATGTGATGAATAATGAGAGCAGGCGAGATACGACAAAGAAACTGTGAAATGAAAACAACAAATAAACGCGTGTGAACTATGTTACAGCAAAGGAATTCAAGAGTCGAGACTTTCAAAATGGAAGGCAACTTCAAAAACTTTGAAAGCATATATTTCGACAGAGCTCAGAGAAACTGTGTGATTGTGAAACAGTCGCGTTCATTTGTTGTAGCATATGTGACAAACTATTATGTTTTCATCAGTTCCTTGGGAGTGACCACATTCATGTTCGTACGAACACCAATGTCGGGCAAGGAGGCGTATGTAACTCACTTACCAGTCATACAAATTAAGTGCGTCGATAAGAGATTTCTATCATATGACACACGTGCTGTGACTAATGCCGTGTATGACACACCAGGCGTGTTTTCGTGGATGATTCGGTTGACTTGTCGCCTTGTCATCAAACATTTGCGGTTCCCCTTCAAAAGCCACTTTCTTTTCGGCTGCTAACAGAGTAGTTGTGCAGAATCAACTGTCGTTATAGGTCCCTACCCTACACCTCGCTGTTGCAAATGGACATTACACCATGACACAGTCACAAATTTGAATAACGAGAATAGCGGAAAAAAGGGCACGAGGGGTTTTTGAACAGGGTTCACCTGCTTAACAATCCAACACTGTGAGCATATTTTTTCCCTTTTTTCGCGGGAAAATGCTCTATCAACCCATTTTAAACTTTTTTTTTTTTTAGTAAGTGCCATAGTGAGCTACAGGTTGGAGGAGACAACGTGGCCAGGGGTCGAATCCCGAGGCCTGGCCACGTAACCTCCCCCTTCCCGCCACCTGCTACATCCTCACATTGATCACATTATTTTTACTTATTTATTTAATTCACTTATTTGTTCACATCTATATACAGAGGAAAAACAAGTTAGAACAAGTCCACCACAGCTAGGTACTAGCAAAGTACCACAATGGCAAGGCCAAAAAAGGGCATATGCCACGAATTTTAGCAGAACATAATTTTTTAAAATAGATAATAAATAAAAAATTCAGTGCTGACGATTTTCTAACATTCCTCATGTTTGCAGATGACATGGTATAGTCTACTAATTTAACCTGTCTGATTTTGGTTGGCAGCCACAATACTTACAACGTAAAATCAAACGTAAAATGTACATAAAATTTAAATGACAACAAAATCTGATATATTATATTCCTTAACCTAAAAATAACCTATGTGTGTGTATTTGAAGAAAGTGATAAAAAAACATTGAAGGTGCCACAACAGTGGTGAAACATGTTTGCATGATAAAACAGAACTCTAATTTGTATACCCGCAAAAAGACGGACCCATTCTTAGTTCATTATTATTTTTCCTCAAGCACGGGAACAGAGCTCGAAACTTCAGTATGCAAGTGTGTAAGTGGTATGTTTGATTATAGAAAAAAGTAAGTGTGCGCCTTAAGGTGAGGAAGGAAGTACAGTATCGAAAGGAATGAAAAAATGTTAAGGTAATTTCTAGTGGTAATGACCAAAGAAACAAAGGTTGTAAGGAATAATACTTTTCGGAAGCAACAGTTATATGAGTAAAGCTCGAATATAAACTACTTATGGAAAACAGGAGATCTAGTACTCAAAAGTAATAAGTAATCCAGACATAAAAGAGATTACACAAACAACAGTTAAGTTTTATGGAAAGCCGTACAACGATGAAAATTAGGATCATGGGTATAAAAATATGAATAGAACTGGGAATATAGATCTTGTAGAGAAATTCAGTTTAATATTCAATTATGAGAGATTCCGGTTGTCCTAGGACCAACAGAACTGCAGCAGAAACAGAGAAACTGATAGGGATGGAAAATCCTCTTCTTCAAATTACGAAAGAAGGAAAATTATGATTCAACGTCCCGTCGACGAAGAGGTCATATGACACGCAGAACAAGTTCCGGAGAAGGATTGGTTGGGGTACAGGCGCTGCCCTTTCAAATGAGCCATCCCAGCGTTCGCTTTACGTGATTTGGGGAAATCATGGAAAACTTAACTCTTAGTTGCCGTAGATGTGTCCAGTAGTGTCTTACATCTGTGCGCACTCGCTCGCTCAATTTATTATACTGTAAGTAATAATACACTAATATACAAATAAGTAATAATGCACTAATACCCAATTTCCTATAGCCTGTGTTCAGAAAAAATATTGGGTTGTATGAATAAAAACTAGAACATTCTCCAGAGTTGATACTCAGAGCAAAAGAACATTCTGTAAGAAAGTTCTCAGTTTCGTATGAATAAAAACTAGGAAGCATAATCTCTTACCCTGGAGTACTTTCTCTCTACCTCCCCTCCTTACTGAGTAAGTTCTCAGCAAAGAGATTAAAATCCAACATCTTTGGTTCTCAGTCTGTTTCGTTTACGCATGTTTTGTGTTAGCGAAAGTTTTCTCAAGTTATTTCTGTGCCGAAATGGAAGACTCAGAATTAGTCTTTGTCAACATTATTAAAGATTACCCCGCAATCATCAGTAAATCACAAACTCCGGCCGCAAGAAGAGAGAAAGCAGATTGTATTAAAGAAATACAACACCGTTATATGGTTAATTTCGGGAAAGAAATAACGGACGGGCAAATAATGAAGAAACTGCACAATATGAAATCCCTTTCACCACAGATAAATTCAACATAGCGGGTATGTACCAGCTAACCTGCGAAATCTGTGATTCAGTATACATCGGACAGGCACGTAGGCCACGCGGTGTAGCCGCGCGCTGTAGGGCGTTTTGTCACGGCTCGCGTGGCTCCCCTCCGTCGGAGACTCGAGTCCTCCCTCGGGCATGGGTGTGTGTGTTGTCCTTAGCGTAAGTTAGGTTAAGTTAGATTAATTACTGTGTATTAATTACTGTATTAATTACGGTATCTGTCGAGGACTAGCCATGTCCACAAACAGATGTTTCTATCAACCACTTTGTGGCATGATGCTTTCTTCACATTTCCGATATGGAGTTTGCACCTATGAAGAAAGCCGTTATTCTATACTAACTAGTGCCCGTAGTTGTCGATCCTTACCAAAACACAAATACATACTAAAAGTTTTCTTTCATGTTTAGTTATTATGGAACGATCTGTAGAGTTCTCTTCATTTGGAAAAACGTTCTTAAAATTGAACATAATTAGAGTATACTTATTTTAGTCGACTAAACTAGAAGTCATCCGGACTGCCCCCAGACGCCTTATCAAACCTGAAAACTATGGATTCAACACTAATGTCGATCGCTTGTGATTAATTTTAGATGTCACCACATTTTCATTCCCGATCCCATCCCTACGGCCGTTGTGTGTGTCTCATGGACACAATATTTTTTTCATATATTAAATAAAATGCGTATCAAGATTTATCGGATTTGCTGCATGCTTTCCAGAGTTCTATTATACGTAAGCGTCCTTTCACCTATCGTATTTCATTCCATATACTAAGTTGTATGTGTCATGTATGTACCAAGTTTGGTTCGAGCTCTGTAGTGTGTGGGTATAACTTCAGAAAAAAGTCGGTTACACAAGTAAGTGTATAAATAATAATGAATTCGGGATGGCCCAAGGTACACAAATTATTTTGTTTTATCACCCAAATATGTTACACCACAGCTGTGAGACCATCAGTGTTTTTCTTTATTAATTTCCCAAATACATACATACATGTTATTTTTAGGTCAAGGAATATGACGCATCAGATTTTGTTGTCATTTACATTGTATGTACCCTTTACCTTTGATTTTATATTGTGTGTGTCATGTGGCTGCCAACCAAAATCAGCCACAGGTCTAAATCTGGAAGGCATGTCATCTGCGAATACTAGAGATTTAAAATTTTAGAAAGCATTTTGTAACTGGAGTAAGTAGCGATCGGTATAAAATGCAAAAAATCAAATGAAAAAGTCTCGATCGCGTTTTCAGATTTTTTTTCGTTAGCAACCGGTTTCGGCCCTTTCGTCAGACCTTCTTCAGGCTTTTCCCAGCCATTATGATTGCTGGTGGCGGCAAACGGAGCGAGATCCGTAGAAGCAAAGATGTCACTTACTTTTTATTTGATTTTTAAACATGAGGGAACATTGGATCTTTTATTTATAATCCAATCTTTAAATTGTATGTTCTGGTAAAATTCATGGCGTATGCCCTTTTTTGGCGTTACTGTTATAGTATTTTGCTAGTTCTCAGTTATGACAAGTTTGTTTTTTACTGAACGTGGTTTTATGTAGTTGAGCTGAGCATCTGGACATTGGTAAAAGTTTTGCGAGTATTAGTTATGGCGGACTATTTCGTTTAGTTTGTTATTCATGGATTATGATTCGTATTTTGAGAGTGTGTACCCGCGTTTTCTCCTGCTCTTTTGTAAATACTGCGTCCCGTTATGTTGCTGTGGCTTGGACACACATTTCACTGCACAGATTTACGTCTTTGATGCGCTCCCAACTGTCGTTTGTTTTAGTGTGACGTCCGAGAACTTTGTTCCGTTTATTTCTGTGTGTGTTTCATTTTGTATTGTTTCACAGAACACACACAACTGTACCACAACACAATGTACCAGCAACAACCACACAACAGAGAACACACAAGGCACAGAAAATGACGAAACCACAGAGAACTTGAAAAAATGATACAGCCTGACATTTGACAATAGAATAACACACAGAATATGAAACACCATGAGGAAACAAGGTACGAGTATAAATATGGCATACAAAACAAACACTTTGCAAAAAAGATTAAGAATACCTAACACCCATAACACCACCACAGATAAATTCAACATAGCGGGTATATACCAGCTAACCTGCGAAATCTGTGATTCAGTATACATCGGACAGACACGTAGGCCACGCGGTGTAGCCGCGCGCTGTAGGGCGTTTTGTCACGGCTCGCGTGGCTCCCCTCCGTCGGAGACTCGAGTCCTCCCTCGGGCATGGGTGTGTGTGTTGTCCTTAGCGTAAGTTAGGTTAAGTTAGATTAATTACTGTGTAAGCCTAGGGACCGACGACATCAGCAGTTTGGTCCCATAGTCCTTACCACAAATATCCAGTTTTCAGGACACGTAGAAATTCACGATGAGATACTCACAAGGGAAACTCCACATCGCGCTTTCCTCAGATTTAGTGCTAGTACAGCTCAGTGGATAGCCCGTCAAAAACTGAACACAGATCAAGCATGAAAACAGTAAAAAGGTGTGCTCAACTGTAAAAAAAAAGCAAATTAGAAACAGTAAACGGTCCAAGAACAATAAGTTCATTAAAGAGCAGCTTAACAGAGCAACGGTGTCGTGGGTAAGTGGTATTGGTGTTGAACTGCCAAGCGGTCCAGGTGTGTACGAAACTCCCTCGTACCCCCGGTTTTTTCCATAGCATTATAAACTGCCAATCAGTATACTGAAATGTTTGTTCTCTTTCTGTAGTCCTGCCAGTTGTCATACTATGCATTGGTTATAGAATATGTGTCATGCGATAAGAATACGTTACCGTCGCAAGTAAATGTGATGAATAATGAGAGCAGGCGAGATACGACAAAGAAACTGTGAAATGAAAACAACAAATAAACGCGTGTGAACTATGTTACAGCAAAGGAATTCAAGAGTCGAGACTTTCAAAATGGAAGGCAACTTCAAAAACTTTGAAAGCATATATTTCGACAGAGCTCAGAGAAACTGTGTGATTGTGAAACAGTCGCATTCATTTGTTGTAGCATATGTGACAAACTATTATGTTTTCATCATTTCCTTCGGAGTGACCACATTCACGTTCGTACGAACACCAATGCCGGGCAAGGACGCGTATGTAACTCACTTACCAGCCGTACAAATTAAGTGCGTCGATAAGAGATTTCTATCATATGACACACGTGCTGTGACTAATGCCGTGTATGACACACCAGGCGTGTTTTCGTGGATGATTCGGTTGACTTGTCGCCTTGTCATCAAACATTTGCGGTTCCCCTTCAAAAGCCACTTTCCTTTCGGCTGCTAACAGAGTAGTTGTGCAGAATCAACTGTCGTTATAGGTCCCTACCCTACACCTCGCTGTTGCAAATGGACATTACACCATGACACAGTCACAAATTTGAATAACGAGAATAGCGGAAAAAAGGGCACGAGGGGGTTTTGAACAGGGTTCACCTGCTTAACAATCCAACACTGTGAGCATATTTTTTCCCTTTTTTCGCGGGAAAATGCTCTATCAACCTATTTTAAACTTTTTTTTTTTTTTTTAGTAAGTGCCATAGTGAGCTACAGGTTGGAGGAGACAACGTGGCCAGGGGTCGAATCCCGAGGCCTGGCCACGTAACCTCCCCCTTCCCGCCACCTGCTACATCCTCACATTGATCACATTATTTTTACTTATTTATTTAATTCACTTATTTGTTCACATCTATATACAGAGGAAAAACAAGTTAGAACAAGTCCACCACAGCTAGGTACTAGCAAAGTACCACAATGGCAAGGCCAAAAAAGGGCATATGCCACGAATTTTAGCAGAACATAATTTTTTAAAATAGATAATAAATAAAAAATTCAGTGCTGACGATTTTCTAACATTCCTCATGTTTGCAGATGACATGGTATAGTCTACTAATTTAACCTGTCTGATTTTGGTTGGCAGCCACAATACTTACAACGTAAAATCAAACGTAAAATGTACATAAAATTTAAATGACAACAAAATCTGATATATTATATTCCTTAACCTAAAAATAACCTATGTGTGTGTATTTGAAGAAAGTGATAAAAAAACATTGAAGGTGCCACAACAGTGGTGAAACATGTTTGCATGATAAAACAGAACTCTAATTTGTATACCCGCAAAAAGACGGACCCATTCTTAGTTCATTATTATTTTTCCTCAAGCACGGGAACAGAGCTCGAAACTTCAGTATGCAAGTGTGTAAGTGGTATGTTTGATTATAGAAAAAAGTAAGTGTGCGCCTTAAGGTGAGGAAGGAAGTACAGTATCGAAAGGAATGAAAAAATGTTAAGGTAATTTCTAGTGGTAATGACCAAAGAAACAAAGGTTGTAAGAAATAATACTTTTCGGAAGCAACAGTTATATGAGTAAAGCTCGAATATAAACTACTTATGGAAAACAGGAGATCTAGTACTCAAAAGTAATAAGTAATCCAGACATAAAAGAGATTACACAAACAACAGTTAAGTTTTATGGAAAGCCGTACAACGATGAAAATTAGGATCATGGGTATAAAAATATGAATAGAACTGGGAATATAGATCTTGTAGAGAAATTCAGTTTAATATTCAATTATGAGAGATTCCGGTTGTCCTAGGACCAACAGAACTGCAGCAGAAACAGAGAAACTGATAGGGATGGAAAATCCTCTTCTTCAAATTACGAAAGAAGGAAAATTATGATTCAACGTCCCGTCGACGAAGAGGTCATATGACACGCAGAACAAGTTCCGGAGAAGGATTGGTTGGGGTACAGGCGCTGCCCTTTCAAATGAGCCATCCCAGCGTTCGCTTTACGTGATTTGGGGAAATCATGGAAAACTTAACTCTTAGTTGCCGTAGATGTGTCCAGTAGTGTCTTACATCTGTGCGCACTCGCTCGCTCAATTTATTATACTGTAAGTAATAATACACTAATATACAAATAAGTAATAATGCACTAATACCCAATTTCCTATAGCCTGTGTTCAGAAAAAATATTGGGTTGTATGAATAAAAACTAGAACATTCTCCAGAGTTGATACTCAGAGCAAAAGAACATTCTGTAAGAAAGTTCTCAGTTTCGTATGAATAAAAACTAGGAAGCATAATCTCTTACCCTGGAGTACTTTCTCTCTACCTCCCCTCCTTACTGAGTAAGTTCTCAGCAAAGAGATTAAAATCCAACATCTTTGGTTCTCAGTCTGTTTCGTTTACGCATGTTTTGTGTTAGCGAAAGTTTTCTCAAGTTATTTCTGTGCCGAAATGGAAGACTCAGAATTAGTCTTTGTCAACATTATTAAAGATTACCCCGCAATCATCAGTAAATCACAAACTCCGGCCGCAAGAAGAGAGAAAGCAGATTGTATTAAAGAAATACAACACCGTTATATGGTTAATTTCGGGAAAGAAATAACGGACGGGCAAATAATGAAGAAACTGCACAATATGAAATCCCTTTCACCACAGATAAATTCAACATAGCGGGTATGTACCAGCTAACCTGCGAAATCTGTGATTCAGTATACATCGGACAGGCACGTAGGCCACGCGGTGTAGCCGCGCGCTGTAGGGCGTTTTGTCACGGCTCGCGTGGCTCCCCTCCGTCGGAGACTCGAGTCCTCCCTCGGGCATGGGTGTGTGTGTTGTCCTTAGCGTAAGTTAGGTTAAGTTAGATTAATTACTGTGTATTAATTACTGTATTAATTACGGTATCTGTCGAGGACTAGCCATGTCCACAAACAGATGTTTCTATCAACCACTTTGTGGCATGATGCTTTCTTCACATTTCCGATATGGAGTTTGCACCTATGAAGAAAGCCGTTATTCTATACTAACTAGTGCCCGTAGTTGTCGATCCTTACCAAAACACAAATACATACTAAAAGTTTTCTTTCATGTTTAGTTATTATGGAACGATCTGTAGAGTTCTCTTCATTTGGAAAAACGTTCTTAAAATTGAACATAATTAGAGTATACTTATTTTAGTCGACTAAACTAGAAGTCATCCGGACTGCCCCCAGACGCCTTATCAAACCTGAAAACTATGGATTCAACACTAATGTCGATCGCTTGTGATTAATTTTAGATGTCACCACATTTTCATTCCCGATCCCATCCCTACGGCCGTTGTGTGTGTCTCATGGACACAATATTTTTTTCATATATTAAATAAAATGCGTATCAAGATTTATCGGATTTGCTGCATGCTTTCCAGAGTTCTATTATACGTAAGCGTCCTTTCACCTATCGTATTTCATTCCATATACTAAGTTGTATGTGTCATGTATGTACCAAGTTTGGTTCGAGCTCTGTAGTGTGTGGGTATAACTTCAGAAAAAAGTCGGTTACACAAGTAAGTGTATAAATAATAATGAATTCGGGATGGCCCAAGGTACACAAATTATTTTGTTTTATCACCCAAATATGTTACACCACAGCTGTGAGACCATCAGTGTTTTTCTTTATTAATTTCCCAAATACATACATACATGTTATTTTTAGGTCAAGGAATATGACGCATCAGATTTTGTTGTCATTTACATTGTATGTACCCTTTACCTTTGATTTTATATTGTGTGTGTCATGTGGCTGCCAACCAAAATCAGCCACAGGTCTAAATCTGGAAGGCATGTCATCTGCGAATACTAGAGATTTAAAATTTTAGAAAGCATTTTGTAACTGGAGTAAGTAGCGATCGGTATAAAATGCAAAAAATCAAATGAAAAAGTCTCGATCGCGTTTTCAGATTTTTTTTCGTTAGCAACCGGTTTCGGCCCTTTCGTCAGACCTTCTTCAGGCTTTTCCCAGCCATTATGATTGCTGGTGGCGGCAAACGGAGCGAGATCCGTAGAAGCAAAGATGTCACTTACTTTTTATTTGATTTTTAAACATGAGGGAACATTGGATCTTTTATTTATAATCCAATCTTTAAATTGTATGTTCTGGTAAAATTCATGGCGTATGCCCTTTTTTGGCGTTACTGTTATAGTATTTTGCTAGTTCTCAGTTATGACAAGTTTGTTTTTTACTGAACGTGGTTTTATGTAGTTGAGCTGAGCATCTGGACATTGGTAAAAGTTTTGCGAGTATTAGTTATGGCGGACTATTTCGTTTAGTTTGTTATTCATGGATTATGATTCGTATTTTGAGAGTGTGTACCCGCGTTTTCTCCTGCTCTTTTGTAAATACTGCGTCCCGTTATGTTGCTGTGGCTTGGACACACATTTCACTGCACAGATTTACGTCTTTGATGCGCTCCCAACTGTCGTTTGTTTTAGTGTGACGTCCGAGAACTTTGTTCCGTTTATTTCTGTGTGTGTTTCATTTTGTATTGTTTCACAGAACACACACAACTGTACCACAACACAATGTACCAGCAACAACCACACAACAGAGAACACACAAGGCACAGAAAATGACGAAACCACAGAGAACTTGAAAAAATGATACAGCCTGACATTTGACAATAGAATAACACACAGAATATGAAACACCATGAGGAAACAAGGTACGAGTATAAATATGGCATACAAAACAAACACTTTGCAAAAAAGATTAAGAATACCTAACACCCATAACACCACCACAGATAAATTCAACATAGCGGGTATATACCAGCTAACCTGCGAAATCTGTGATTCAGTATACATCGGACAGACACGTAGGCCACGCGGTGTAGCCGCGCGCTGTAGGGCGTTTTGTCACGGCTCGCGTGGCTCCCCTCCGTCGGAGACTCGAGTCCTCCCTCGGGCATGGGTGTGTGTGTTGTCCTTAGCGTAAGTTAGGTTAAGTTAGATTAATTACTGTGTAAGCCTAGGGACCGACGACATCAGCAGTTTGGTCCCATAGTCCTTACCACAAATATCCAGTTTTCAGGACACGTAGAAATTCACGATGAGATACTCACAAGGGAAACTCCACATCGCGCTTTCCTCAGATTTAGTGCTAGTACAGCTCAGTGGATAGCCCGTCAAAAACTGAACACAGATCAAGCATGAAAACAGTAAAAAGGTGTGCTCAACTGTAAAAAAAAAGCAAATTAGAAACAGTAAACGGTCCAAGAACAATAAGTTCATTAAAGAGCAGCTTAACAGAGCAACGGTGTCGTGGGTAAGTGGTATTGGTGTTGAACTGCCAAGCGGTCCAGGTGTGTACGAAACTCCCTCGTACCCCCGGTTTTTTCCATAGCATTATAAACTGCCAATCAGTATACTGAAATGTTTGTTCTCTTTCTGTAGTCCTGCCAGTTGTCATACTATGCATTGGTTATAGAATATGTGTCATGCGATAAGAATACGTTACCGTCGCAAGTAAATGTGATGAATAATGAGAGCAGGCGAGATACGACAAAGAAACTGTGAAATGAAAACAACAAATAAACGCGTGTGAACTATGTTACAGCAAAGGAATTCAAGAGTCGAGACTTTCAAAATGGAAGGCAACTTCAAAAACTTTGAAAGCATATATTTCGACAGAGCTCAGAGAAACTGTGTGATTGTGAAACAGTCGCATTCATTTGTTGTAGCATATGTGACAAACTATTATGTTTTCATCATTTCCTTCGGAGTGACCACATTCACGTTCGTACGAACACCAATGCCGGGCAAGGACGCGTATGTAACTCACTTACCAGCCGTACAAATTAAGTGCGTCGATAAGAGATTTCTATCATATGACACACGTGCTGTGACTAATGCCGTGTATGACACACCAGGCGTGTTTTCGTGGATGATTCGGTTGACTTGTCGCCTTGTCATCAAACATTTGCGGTTCCCCTTCAAAAGCCACTTTCCTTTCGGCTGCTAACAGAGTAGTTGTGCAGAATCAACTGTCGTTATAGGTCCCTACCCTACACCTCGCTGTTGCAAATGGACATTACACCATGACACAGTCACAAATTTGAATAACGAGAATAGCGGAAAAAAGGGCACGAGGGGGTTTTGAACAGGGTTCACCTGCTTAACAATCCAACACTGTGAGCATATTTTTTCCCTTTTTTCGCGGGAAAATGCTCTATCAACCTATTTTAAACTTTTTTTTTTTTTTTTAGTAAGTGCCATAGTGAGCTACAGGTTGGAGGAGACAACGTGGCCAGGGGTCGAATCCCGAGGCCTGGCCACGTAACCTCCCCCTTCCCGCCACCTGCTACATCCTCACATTGATCACATTATTTTTACTTATTTATTTAATTCACTTATTTGTTCACATCTATATACAGAGGAAAAACAAGTTAGAACAAGTCCACCACAGCTAGGTACTAGCAAAGTACCACAATGGCAAGGCCAAAAAAGGGCATATGCCACGAATTTTAGCAGAACATAATTTTTTAAAATAGATAATAAATAAAAAATTCAGTGCTGACGATTTTCTAACATTCCTCATGTTTGCAGATGACATGGTATAGTCTACTAATTTAACCTGTCTGATTTTGGTTGGCAGCCACAATACTTACAACGTAAAATCAAACGTAAAATGTACATAAAATTTAAATGACAACAAAATCTGATATATTATATTCCTTAACCTAAAAATAACCTATGTGTGTGTATTTGAAGAAAGTGATAAAAAAACATTGAAGGTGCCACAACAGTGGTGAAACATGTTTGCATGATAAAACAGAACTCTAATTTGTATACCCGCAAAAAGACGGACCCATTCTTAGTTCATTATTATTTTTCCTCAAGCACGGGAACAGAGCTCGAAACTTCAGTATGCAAGTGTGTAAGTGGTATGTTTGATTATAGAAAAAAGTAAGTGTGCGCCTTAAGGTGAGGAAGGAAGTACAGTATCGAAAGGAATGAAAAAATGTTAAGGTAATTTCTAGTGGTAATGACCAAAGAAACAAAGGTTGTAAGAAATAATACTTTTCGGAAGCAACAGTTATATGAGTAAAGCTCGAATATAAACTACTTATGGAAAACAGGAGATCTAGTACTCAAAAGTAATAAGTAATCCAGACATAAAAGAGATTACACAAACAACAGTTAAGTTTTATGGAAAGCCGTACAACGATGAAAATTAGGATCATGGGTATAAAAATATGAATAGAACTGGGAATATAGATCTTGTAGAGAAATTCAGTTTAATATTCAATTATGAGAGATTCCGGTTGTCCTAGGACCAACAGAACTGCAGCAGAAACAGAGAAACTGATAGGGATGGAAAATCCTCTTCTTCAAATTACGAAAGAAGGAAAATTATGATTCAACGTCCCGTCGACGAAGAGGTCATATGACACGCAGAACAAGTTCCGGAGAAGGATTGGTTGGGGTACAGGCGCTGCCCTTTCAAATGAGCCATCCCAGCGTTCGCTTTACGTGATTTGGGGAAATCATGGAAAACTTAACTCTTAGTTGCCGTAGATGTGTCCAGTAGTGTCTTACATCTGTGCGCACTCGCTCGCTCAATTTATTATACTGTAAGTAATAATACACTAATATACAAATAAGTAATAATGCACTAATACCCAATTTCCTATAGCCTGTGTTCAGAAAAAATATTGGGTTGTATGAATAAAAACTAGAACATTCTCCAGAGTTGATACTCAGAGCAAAAGAACATTCTGTAAGAAAGTTCTCAGTTTCGTATGAATAAAAACTAGGAAGCATAATCTCTTACCCTGGAGTACTTTCTCTCTACCTCCCCTCCTTACTGAGTAAGTTCTCAGCAAAGAGATTAAAATCCAACATCTTTGGTTCTCAGTCTGTTTCGTTTACGCATGTTTTGTGTTAGCGAAAGTTTTCTCAAGTTATTTCTGTGCCGAAATGGAAGACTCAGAATTAGTCTTTGTCAACATTATTAAAGATTACCCCGCAATCATCAGTAAATCACAAACTCCGGCCGCAAGAAGAGAGAAAGCAGATTGTATTAAAGAAATACAACACCGTTATATGGTTAATTTCGGGAAAGAAATAACGGACGGGCAAATAATGAAGAAACTGCACAATATGAAATCCCTTTCACCACAGATAAATTCAACATAGCGGGTATGTACCAGCTAACCTGCGAAATCTGTGATTCAGTATACATCGGACAGGCACGTAGGCCACGCGGTGTAGCCGCGCGCTGTAGGGCGTTTTGTCACGGCTCGCGTGGCTCCCCTCCGTCGGAGACTCGAGTCCTCCCTCGGGCATGGGTGTGTGTGTTGTCCTTAGCGTAAGTTAGGTTAAGTTAGATTAATTACTGTGTATTAATTACTGTATTAATTACGGTATCTGTCGAGGACTAGCCATGTCCACAAACAGATGTTTCTATCAACCACTTTGTGGCATGATGCTTTCTTCACATTTCCGATATGGAGTTTGCACCTATGAAGAAAGCCGTTATTCTATACTAACTAGTGCCCGTAGTTGTCGATCCTTACCAAAACACAAATACATACTAAAAGTTTTCTTTCATGTTTAGTTATTATGGAACGATCTGTAGAGTTCTCTTCATTTGGAAAAACGTTCTTAAAATTGAATATAATTAGAGTATACTTATTTTAGTCGACTAAACTAGAAGTCATCCGGACTGCCCCCAGACGCCTTATCAAACCTGAAAACTATGGATTCAACACTAATGTCGATCGCTTGTGATTAATTTTAGATGTCACCACATTTTCATTCCCGATCCCATCCCTACGGCCGTTGTGTGTGTCTCATGGACACAATATTTTTTTCATATATTAAATAAAATGCGTATCAAGATTTATCGGATTTGCTGCATGCTTTCCAGAGTTCTATTATACGTAAGCGTCCTTTCACCTATCGTATTTCATTCCATATACTAAGTTGTATGTGTCATGTATGTACCAAGTTTGGTTCGAGCTCTGTAGTGTGTGGGTATAACTTCAGAAAAAAGTCGGTTACACAAGTAAGTGTATAAATAATAATGAATTCGGGATGGCCCAAGGTACACAAATTATTTTGTTTTATCACCCAAATATGTTACACCACAGCTGTGAGACCATCAGTGTTTTTCTTTATTAATTTCCCAAATACATACATACATGTTATTTTTAGGTCAAGGAATATGACGCATCAGATTTTGTTGTCATTTACATTGTATGTACCCTTTACCTTTGATTTTATATTGTGTGTGTCATGTGGTTGCCAACCAAAATCAGCCACAGGTCTAAATCTGGAAGGCATGTCATCTGCGAATACTAGAGATTTAAAATTTTAGAAAGCATTTTGTAACTGGAGTAAGTAGCGATCGGTATAAAATGCAAAAAATCAAATGAAAAAGTCTCGATCGCGTTTTCAGATTTTTTTTCGTTAGCAACCGGTTTCGGCCCTTTCGTCAGACCTTCTTCAGGCTTTTCCCAGCCATTATGATTGCTGGTGGCGGCAAACGGAGCGAGATCCGTAGAAGCAAAGATGTCACTTACTTTTTATTTGATTTTTAAACATGAGGGAACATTGGATCTTTTATTTATAATCCAATCTTTAAATTGTATGTTCTGGTAAAATTCATGGCGTATGCCCTTTTTTGGCGTTACTGTTATAGTATTTTGCTAGTTCTCAGTTATGACAAGTTTGTTTTTTACTGAACGTGGTTTTATGTAGTTGAGCTGAGCATCTGGACATTGGTAAAAGTTTTGCGAGTATTAGTTATGGCGGACTATTTCGTTTAGTTTGTTATTCATGGATTATGATTCGTATTTTGAGAGTGTGTACCCGCGTTTTCTCCTGCTCTTTTGTAAATACTGCGTCCCGTTATGTTGCTGTGGCTTGGACACACATTTCACTGCACAGATTTACGTCTTTGATGCGCTCCCAACTGTCGTTTGTTTTAGTGTGACGTCCGAGAACTTTGTTCCGTTTATTTCTGTGTGTGTTTCATTTTGTATTGTTTCACAGAACACACACAACTGTACCACAACACAATGTACCAGCAACAACCACACAACAGAGAACACACAAGGCACAGAAAATGACGAAACCACAGAGAACTTGAAAAAATGATACAGCCTGACATTTGACAATAGAATAACACACAGAATATGAAACACCATGAGGAAACAAGGTACGAGTATAAATATGGCATACAAAACAAACACTTTGCAAAAAAAGATTAAGAATACCTAACACCCATAACACCACCACAGATAAATTCAACATAGCGGGTATATACCAGCTAACCTGCGAAATCTGTGATTCAGTATACATCGGACAGACACGTAGGCCACGCGGTGTAGCCGCGCGCTGTAGGGCGTTTTGTCACGGCTCGCGTGGCTCCCCTCCGTCGGAGACTCGAGTCCTCCCTCGGGCATGGGTGTGTGTGTTGTCCTTAGCGTAAGTTAGGTTAAGTTAGATTAATTACTGTGTAAGCCTAGGGACCGACGACATCAGCAGTTTGGTCCCATAGTCCTTACCACAAATATCCAGTTTTCAGGACACGTAGAAATTCACGATGAGATACTCACAAGGGAAACTCCACATCGCGCTTTCCTCAGATTTAGTGCTAGTACAGCTCAGTGGATAGCCCGTCAAAAACTGAACACAGATCAAGCATGAAAACAGTAAAAAGGTGTGCTCAACTGTAAAAAAAAAGCAAATTAGAAACAGTAAACGGTCCAAGAACAATAAGTTCATTAAAGAGCAGCTTAACAGAGCAACGGTGTCGTGGGTAAGTGGTATTGGTGTTGAACTGCCAAGCGGTCCAGGTGTGTACGAAACTCCCTCGTACCCCCGGTTTTTTCCATAGCATTATAAACTGCCAATCAGTATACTGAAATGTTTGTTCTCTTTCTGTAGTCCTGCCAGTTGTCATACTATGCATTGGTTATAGAATATGTGTCATGCGATAAGAATACGTTACCGTCGCAAGTAAATGTGATGAATAATGAGAGCAGGCGAGATACGACAAAGAAACTGTGAAATGAAAACAACAAATAAACGCGTGTGAACTATGTTACAGCAAAGGAATTCAAGAGTCGAGACTTTCAAAATGGAAGGCAACTTCAAAAACTTTGAAAGCATATATTTCGACAGAGCTCAGAGAAACTGTGTGATTGTGAAACTGTCGCGTTCATTTGTTGTAGCATATGTGACAAACTATTATGTTTTCATCATTTCCTTCGGAGTGACCACATTCACGTTCGTACGAACACCAATGCCGGGCAAGGACGCGTATGTAACTCACTTACCAGCCGTACAAATTAAGTGCGTCGATAAGAGATTTCTATCATATGACACACGTGCTGTGACTAATGCCGTGTATGACACACCAGGCGTGTTTTCGTGGATGATTCGGTTGACTTGTCGCCTTGTCATCAAACATTTGCGGTTCCCCTTCAAAAGCCACTTTCCTTTCGGCTGCTAACAGAGTAGTTGTGCAGAATCAACTGTCGTTATAGGTCCCTACCCTACACCTCGCTGTTGCAAATGGACATTACACCATGACACAGTCACAAATTTGAATAACGAGAATAGCGGAAAAAAGGGCACGAGGGGGTTTTGAACAGGGTTCACCTGCTTAACAATCCAACACTGTGAGCATATTTTTTCCCTTTTTTCGCGGGAAAATGCTCTATCAACCTATTTTAAACTTTTTTTTTTTTTAGTAAGTGCCATAGTGAGCTACAGGTTGGAGGAGACAACGTGGCCAGGGGTCGAATCCCGAGGCCTGGCCACGTAACCTCCCCCTTCCCGCCACCTGCTACATCCTCACATTGCTCACATTATTTTTACTTATTTATTTAATTCACTTATTTGTTCACATCTATATACAGAGGAAAAATAAGTTAGAACAAGTCCACCACAGCTAGGAACTAGCAAAGTACCACAATGGCAAGGCCAAAAAAGGGCATATGCCACGAATTTTAGCAGAACATAATTTTTTAAAATAGATAATAAATAAAAAATTCAGTGCTGACGATTTTCTAACATTCCTCATGTTTGCAGATGACATGGTATAGTCTACTAATTTAACCTGTCTGATTTTGGTTGGCAGCCACAAATACTTACAACGTAAAATCAAACGTAATATGTACATAAAATTTAAATGACAACAAAATCTGATATATTATATTCCTTAACCTAAAAATAATCTATGTGTGTGTATTTGAAGAAAGTGATAAAAAAACATTGAAGGTGCCACAACAGTGGTGAAACATGTTTGCATGATAAAACAGAACTCTGATTTGTGTACCCGCAAAAAGACGGACCCATTCTTAGTTCATTATTATTTTTCCTCAAGCACGGGAACAGAGCTCGAAACTTCAGTATGCAAGTGTGTAAGTGGTATGTTTGATTATAGAAAAAAGTAAGTGTGCGCCTTAAGGTGAGGAAGGAAGTACAGTATCGAAAGGAATGAAAAAATGTTAAGGTAATTTCTAGTGGTAATGACCAAAGAAACAAAGGTTGTAAGGAATAATACTTTTCGGAAGCAACAGTTATATGAGTAAAGCTCGAATATAAACTACTTATGGAAAACAGGAGATCTAGTACTCAAAAGTAATAAGTAATCCAGACATAAAAGAGATTACACAAACAACAGTTAAGTTTTATGGAAAGCCGTACAACGATGAAAATTAGGATCATGGGTATAAAAATATGAATAGAACTGGGAATATAGATCTTGTAGAGAAATTCAGTTTAATATTCAATTATGAGAGATTCCGGTTGTCCTAGGACCAACAGAACTGCAGCAGAAACAGAGAAACTGATAGGGATGGAAAATCCTCTTCTTCAAATTACGAAAGAAGGAAAATTATGATTCAACGTCCCGTCGACGAAGAGGTCATATGACACGCAGAACAAGTTCCGGAGAAGGATTGGTTGGGGTACAGGCGCTGCCCTTTCAAATGAGCCATCCCAGCGTTCGCTTTACGTGATTTGGGGAAATCATGGAAAACTTAACTCTTAGTTGCCGTAGATGTGTCCAGTAGTGTCTTACATCTGTGCGCACTCGCTCGCTCAATTTATTATACTGTAAGTAATAATACACTAATATACAAATAAGTAATAATGCACTGATACCCAATTTCCTATAGCCTGTGTTCAGAAAAAATATTGGGTTGTATGAATAAAAACGAGAACATTCTCCAGAGTTGATACTCAGAGCAAAAGAACATTCTCAAAGAAAGTTCTCAGTTTCGTATGAATAAAAACTAGGAAGCATAATCTCTGACCCTGGAGTACATTCTCTCTACCTCCCCTCCTTACTGAGTAAGTTCTCAGCAAAGAGATTAAAATCCAACATCTTTGGTTCTCAGTTTGTTTCGTTTGCGTATGTTTTGTGTTAGCGAAAGTTTTCTCAAGTTATTTCTGTGCCGAAATGGAAGACTCAGAATTAGCCTTTGTCAACATTATTAAAGATTACCCCGCAATCATCAGTAAATCACAAACTCCGGCCGCAAGAAGAGAGAAAGCAGATTGTATTAAAGAAATACAACACCGTTATATGGTTAATTTCGGGAAAGAAATAACGGACGGGCAGATAATGAAGAAACTGCACAACATGAAATCCCGTATCAAGGCGAAAACGGATGTGAATAAGACGGGAAACATTAAGATTTCCCTGAAAAATTGGGAGCAGATATTTTTAAAGTTTTTGGACGGAGATGACTGCAACCCAACTATCCACAGAGTTCCTGGTAAGTCCCATACTTTCCGATTTTTTAATTACGCGCTTAATGCTTTGAAATTGTGATTCAGACAAATACGTATTTTTAACGTGTGAAAATGAAACAATGTTTGGTAAATTTCGTCTGCTATATCACCACTTTTCAGTAAAAGTATCACAGTGTACTATGCATGAAATTGGACGAACCTCTCCCACATTTCTGCGTAAACCTGTTTGGTATATTTACTAACTAGAAACTGAATCCTGACACACTACTATTACTTTTTTTTTTTTAATTTTCATTAGGAGCTTGTGCAGTAGGTGGTGCTTCCACCTCTGTCATCATTTCACCAAGGAATTCGGAGGTAGCTGACACAGACTGCATGTATGAACAAGAGTCAATTTTGCAGCTACCACTAATTGTTGCAGCCGACCATATGGATCTCGTGGGCCCCGAAGTCGTCATACCTTCTCAATCGCCTGCTTCGGGGCATGAGAGAGTGCCTAAACGTGGGAGATTAAGCACGGAAACAGATGAGACACGTAATTTGTCTACTCCAGAGCTGCAAAGGCTGGTGCTATTGCATCAATTGGACATACTCAAACGAAAGCAGCAGAAATTGATGCGCGAAGAAGATAAACAATAAAACAAATTGTGTAGTGCCTTATTTACATAACGAATTTTATTAATAAAAACATCTTTTTAAAGTGAATGTTCATTTTCATTCCTCATTTACCAAATTCCATATCCTCTTACAAAAATTATTCAGTACAAATGTCTTTTCAATCAAACAATAAGAGTAATATAATCCAATCTGAAATGTTAAAAAAGTGTATGCACTTATATTGTTGTGTCTGGCCAGTATCTTCACCACATCATTGAAACAATTTCTGGTAAAGTAAAGCAAAAAGAGTAACTTGTTTTACTGTAGCATCTGGCAAATACCTTCACCACTAATTTTTGGTACAGTAAAGCAAAAAGAGTAAGTTGTTTCTATTTTAAATGCTGCAGGTAAAACAGTTGTGCACTTATTTCCTATAGCATCTGGCAAATACCTTCACCACTAATTTTTGGCACAGTAAAGCAAAAACGGTAACTTGTTTGTATTTTAAATGCTGCAGGTTAGACAGTTGTGCACTTTATTTACTGTAGCACCTGGCAAATATCTTCACCACATCCTTGAAACAATTTCTGGTAAAGTAAAGCAAAAAGAGTAATTTGTTTGTATTTTAAATGCTGCAGGTTAGACAGTTGTGCACTTATTTACTGTAGCACCTGGCAAATATCTTCACCACATCCTTGGAACAATTTTGGTAAAGTAAAATAAAAACTTGTGCCATCAATCTGCTGAAGTTACAGTACAGAAATTACATTAAGGTTCCAGCAGTTCATGTTAACCTGTTGTGTCCAAAGCTATTTACAGTAGTATCTCTGTTCCAGTTTGAATAGTTACAAGTTAAACAATTTTTGTTGAAAGTAAAATCGATGATAGAGAATGAAAAAAAAAACAACACTAAACAGCATTTTATTACGTAACATAAGAGCATAAGAGTGAAGTCTGTTGTATGTCCTTTCATCAGGTGTTTCTGGATTTTGAAATGGTGTCATTAACCACGGTGCAATGCCATATCCTTCGTCTCGTAAAATTAGGGCGTTGCACTGGTTCTCACGCAATATACATCGGAGTTTCTCCATATCCTAGCGCCATGTACAGACCCTGGCCATGAAGCATCAACACTCGTAAACATTTCACTGTTGTCACACGTCGCCTGCACGTTTATAGATGGAAAGCCCTTTCGATTGACGTATTCGTCTCCATGTGAAGAAGGTTTCATTATAGGTATGTGAGTGCAGTCTAGGGCCCCTACCGCACGTGGAAACTTGTATCTCGATTGCCATTTAACTTTCGCTGTTTCTAGTTCGTTAATATTTCTCGGAAATCTGATCCACAACGGTGCTTTCCTGTTGACCTGTCGCAGAACATACGAAAATGTTAGTGATACTGTAGTCTGGTGTACTCCCAAATCTTCTCCTACACCTATCTGAAAGCCTGGATCCGCTAAATAGCGCAAAAATATTTTCATTTTGCATTCATTGGAAAGGGCGCCTCCTCTTCTTTCGTGATTTTCCGGAAGAAAGTGATTCGCCAGCCAATTAATGTTTTGACTGTTAAATCTATACAAACTTCTACAGTTCCTTTCTTCTGTGTTCCTGCGTACTACGTATATCTTTTTTTGCCTTTCAAGAAACATAAATTCCGCCATTTTCGCTAAAAACACTCGGTAACGCTTAATCACAACACAACACAACACAACTCACTCAGCTCGAAGTATGCTATGGAGCTCACTCACAAAAACAGAGAATGTTCTCCGCTTGTGAGAAACTTCTTTGGCTTTATTCATACGAAATCGGAGAATATACTTTGCTTTGAGCAACTTCCCCCACCCTTCAACCCACACTGAGAACATACTCGGGTGAAGTATATTCTCAGACTCGCTTTATTCATGCCAACCAGAGAACTTTCTCCGAACATCTGAGTATAAAGTATATTCTCTGTTTTATTCATACGACTCATTGTCTCAAAAATGTACCGTTATTCTAATACAACTGAACTGAATAATTATACCGTTTCCCACACATTTTCTCTTGTTGAGAGATATGTAATTAGCGAGAAGATGTGAGATCGTGGTTTTGAAAGGATAGTGAAAATCTGCTTCTCAACATCTGCAGCATTGCTTAATCCCGTGCTTCTTGTGGCTTTAATTCTGTGGTACATCGGGCCTGCAGCAGACACGGAATTGGCCCACTAGCATTAAGAACTCTTACAGAGACACGTCCGGTACATTCTTGGGCTCTTTGTTTGTTCCTCCCCGGCGGGTGGAATGCCAGAGTGATACACACGCTGTGCAGACGCTTGAGTATTCCCAGGTGCATTTTTCAACCAACGTGTTGCTAAGAATACTTTGGAACAAACGGTAAGCTGAAGCCACGTGCATAGACCGAAACTGAGAACCTGGAAGGCACGCAACGTTTGTTTCCTGGATCATTCACGACTCGATCAGACAATTCTGACATCGGCCGCACTGGGTTTAAGCAGAAAACGATACCTTCTTCGCTATCACACTACATACAGAATTCCAATAGAATGAGTTGTGTGTACTTTCTTTTATTCGACAAATATGTATCGCTATTATACGTTAGGTAATTCCAGCACCTTAGATAGCTGCAACTGTGGATATTACTAACTGCTGTTTTAATGGATTTTGGGAATATTTTGAAATGAAAACCGAAGGATTTAAGTATGTACTATTCTTCAAATTACTTTACAGCTCAGTTTTCGAAGGTCTGCCTTTTTCTCTTCTTAACTTCCCTTAAAATATTTTGTCGATATTGTTTTCACGTTGACCGTATTATTTACTACTTTATGAAAATCTTACCTAATATGTGTTTCTAAAACATATAGTAGAACACATTCAATGAATTGAATACCTACAAAACTCATTTTTATAATTCTTATCTCTGATAACGGAATACTAAATATAAAAGTTTATACAATACAACTTAACAGTAAGTATATATAAAAAAATCCAGATAAGTTCTAAGGAAAGAAGGGAAAGCAAAAAAGGTGGAAGGAGTATATAGAGAGTCTATAGAGGGGTGATGTTCTTGAGGACAATACTACCTAATACGTGTTTCTAAAACATATAGCAGAACAAATTCAATGAACTGAATACCTACAAAACTCATTTTTATAATTCTTAGCTCTGATAACGCAATACTAAATATAAAAGTTTATACAATATAACTTAACAGTAAGTATATATAAAAAAAATCCAGAGAAGTTCTAAGGAAATAAGGGAAAGCAGAAAGGTGGAAGGAGTATATACAGGGTATATACAGGGGTGATGTTCTTGAGGACAATATTATGGAAATGGAAGAGGAGGTAGACGAAGACGAAATGGGAGATATGATACTGCGTGAAGAGTTTGATAGAGCACTGAAAGACCTAAGTCGAAACAAGGCCCCGGGAGTAGACAACATTCCATTAGAACTACTGACGGCCTTGGGAGAGCCAGTCCTGACAAAACTCTACTATCTGTTGAGCAAGACGTATGAGACAGGAGAAATTACCTCAGACTTCAAGAAGAATATAATAATTCCAATCCAAAAGAAAGCAGGTGTTGACAGATGTGAAAATTACCGAACTGTCAGTTTAATAAGCCACAGCTGCAAAATACTAACGCGAATTCTTTACAGACGAATGGAAAAACAGGTAGAAGCCGACCTCGGGGAAGATCAGTTTGGATTCCGTGGAAATGTTGGAACACGTGAGGAAATACTGACCCTACGACTTATCTTAGAAGAAAGATTAAGGAAAGGCAAACCTACGTTTCTAGCATGTGTAGACTTAGAGAAAGCTTTTGACAATGTTGAGTGGAATACTCTCTTTCAAATTCTGAAGGTGACAGGGGTAAAATACAGGGAGCGAAAGGCTACTTACAATTTGTACAGAAACCAGATGGCAGTTATAAGAGTCGAGGGGCATGAAAGGGAAGCAGTGGTTGGGAAGGGAATGAGACAGGGTTGTAGCCTCTCCCCGATGCTATTCAATCTGTATATTGAGCAAGCAGTAAAGGAAACAAAAGAAAAGTTCGGAGTAGGTATTAAAATACATGGAGAAGAAATAAAAACTTTGAGGTTCGCCGATGACATTGTAATTCTGTCAGAGACAGCAAAGGACTTGGAAGAGCAGTTGAACGGAATGAACAGTGTCTTGAAAGGAGGATATAAGATGAACATCAACAAAAGCAAAACAAGGATAATGGAATGTAGTCGAATTAAGTCGGGTGATGCTGAGGGAATTAGATTAGGAAATGAGACACTTAAAGTAGTAAAGGAGTTTTGCTATTTGGGGAGCAAAATAACTGATGATGGTCGAAGTAGAGAGGATATAAAATGTAGACTGACAATGGCAAGGAAAGCGTTTCTGAAGACGAGAAATTTGTTAACATCGAGTATAGATTTAAGTGTCACGAAGTCGTTCCTGAAAGTATTTGTATGAGTGTAGCCATGTTTGGAAGTGAAACATGGACGCTAAATACTTTAGACAAGAAGAGAATAGAAGCTTTCGAAATGTGGTGCTACAGAAGAATGCAGAAGATTAGATGGGTATATCACATAATTAATGAGGAGGTATTGAATAGAATTGGGGAGAAGAGGAGTTTGTGGCACAACTTGACTAGAAGAAGCGAAGCATGGAGAGCTGCATCAAACCAGTCTCAGGACTGAAGACTACAACAACAACAACAACAAGTGCGAGTAGGACTCACTCACCTATGGTTCCGTACAAACTTAATTATGCATACGGGGTGAACATTAATAAAACCGACAAACTGCGATGACAGGTTCTTGACTGAAAATGGAAGAAAAAGGGTCCTATGAACATGTGTCCGAAGATGCGTCATTGCCTCGGTAGATGGCGTTGACGATTGAAAGTTCCTCTGACCACGTGCCGTGTGTCTCTTGTGTGTTGCAGGTTGTGTGATTGACGCAGCGTAGTGTAACCGGCAGAATGGTCCGGTGGGCATGTCGGGAACAAGCCGAGATGGTTCTTGTGTACGACCAAGCAGACGGAAACGGTCGAGAGGCACAGCCCGGTCCTCCAAATCTGGTGTACGCACAGTCCGCTGCCTCCGTGTACGTTTGTCTGTCTGAAAGGATCCATGATCACACAAACGCCCAAAAAGGGCTTGAAATGTTGTGCGTTGTGGTTGGTGCCTGCTACGGTACCTGTTTTAGTATAGCCGTGCTGCATCTCGACCGTTTACATCTGCTTGGCCGAACACAAGTACCATCACAGCTAGTTCCCGATATGAATACCGGACCATTCTGCGTCAATTGCACAACCTGCAACACACAAGGAATACACGGCACGTGGTCGGAGAAATTTTCATTCATCTGTGCCATGTACCGTGGCAACGATACATTTCCGAACACGTATTCATGAGACCTTTTTCCCTCCATTTCCAGTCAGGAATCCGTACCTGCAGTTTGTCAGTTTTATTAATGTTCATACTGTATAGATTGTTCATCCATCCAGGGAATCAAGAATTGAGACATTTTTTCACCTGTCATCAATATTGTAAATGGGCTGCTCCTGGGTTGGCAGCTCTGTGTAGCGCTTTGCATTGGATCTCTGACTGTGCTTTCTTTGTACGAGACTCTGTGGCTGGTCGGACTCGTGTTTGGAAGTTAATCGCCAGTACTGTTGGGAAGTTGGAGGTGAGCAGCCAACAGTGATGGATGTTAGATGTGAGAAGTTAGCACTGATGGAGGGTAGAGGTCTGAAGTGTTAGCGTAGGGCCGGCCGGTGTGACCGAGCGGTTCTAGGCGCTTCAGTCTAGAACCGCGCGACCGCTACGGTCGCAGGTTCGAATCCTGCCTCGGGCATGGATGTGTTTGATGTCCTTGGGTTAGTTAGGTTTAAGTAGTTCTAAGTTCTAGGGGACTGATGACCTCAGATGTTAAGTCCCATAGTGCTCAGAGCCATTTTTTTTGTTAGCGTAGGCTAACGATCCTTACATGTTCGACTTGGACATTGAATATTATTCATGATTATATACGTTTGTACTAGGTGTCAATGACGATTTATATTCGTGTCTGAACTGGATGTCACATTATTAATGTAAAAAAAAACATTATTTGGTTTGCAACAAAATCTTTCCTTTGCTAACCACATGCCTATTAGTAGTTAGTGGTTTTAGTAGTTAGAATCTTTTATTTAGCTGGCAGTATTGACGCTTGCTGTATTACAGTAGTTCGCGTAATGAAGATTTTTGTGAGGTAAGTGCTTAATCAAGTGTTTAGGTTAATGCTAGGATTTCTTTTTAGTCAGGGCCATTCTTTTGAATTAATTATTTGAAGTCAGGTTATCTTTTGTTTTTGAGCAGTCAGATTGCGTTGCGCTAGGATATTGTGGGCCTCAGTCATTCAGCAATTTAAGTTCAGCCATAGTCATTTAAATAAAGAAGTTTCTGTAGTGGACTGACAAGGTAGCCAGTCCACAGTGACGGGTAACCGAAAGGCACGCGTACACACACGCAGACTGGCGTTAAGTCTGAAACAGGATACGTGATGAAAGCTATAAAGAAAAGAACGGAGCTTCTCGTATACTTAACTTTAATTCATTGTGGTACATTTCTCTTGATAATACAAGTGAGACTCTCTCCAGATATGGGTAATGCGCCTTGCTAGGTCGTAGCCATGGACTTAGCTGAAGGCTATTCTAACTGTCTCTCGGCAATTGAGAGAAAGGCTTCGTACGTGTAGTCGCTAGCAATGTCGTCCGTACAACTGGGGCGAGTGCTAGTAAGTCTCTCGAGACCTGCCGTGTGGTGGCGCTCGGTCTGCGATCACTGCCAGTGGCGACACGCGAGTCCGACGTGTACTAATGGACCGCGGCCGATTTAAAGCTACCACCTAGCAAGTGTGGTGTCTGGCGGTGACACCACAGTTTCAATATCAATACTAGCGATATATCAGAATACGTGACATAAATTGCCGCATCTTTTGAATGCATTGATGTAGACGCTTAAATTTTGTACACCGTGAAGGGACCGTAGAACTTAGTATGTGACATAAATTTCAACCTGATACGTCAATCAGTTCCTGAGAAAAAGGGTATTAACAGACGTGTAGACAGACAAATAGACAGGCAGACAGTCAGACGGACAACGAATTGATGCTATAAGGGCTCCGTTTTTACTGAGTGAGGTACGGAATCCTAAAAACGATTAATTGGGAAGACCTGAAATGGAAAAATTCCAACATTTTCGATACGTGAATTTTTTTGATGTCTTTCGATATCCTTCAGTTTGCCGCTGCCTCGCTCTGTCTTCGAGTTTACCCTGGACCAAGTGGAAAAGTGGTTTACACTTACAATCATCTGAGCGTTTCCTATAAACATCATTCGGACACAGCGTGTTTCGGATGAATAGTAAACGTATTAGGAGGTGGCAGTGTAGACTAATTTCTAATAAAAACGTATATAACATGGGTCTAATTTTTGTTTGTTACAGAGACACACTCTTATTTCGCCTGTTGGTACTGCAGTTATGAGAACTATTAATTTCTTTATCGGTTCTAATTTTTTGTTTTTAAGATCATGTTGTGGAGTTTTGCTTAAGTTTACGTAAGTGAATTTTCCAATGGTGGTTGTGATGTAGAGAATACTCAGAGTAGCTTGTTCAAGAGAGTTTATTCGTGTTTTCAGTAAACTGCGAGCTACTGCTGCGGTACCCAGGAGTCAATTTTATCTGAACCTGCAGATCAACAGAGTGTGCAGGAAAGACAAGGTATTACTCAGTTGATTAAACATAGTCATTCAACAAGCACTTCCACATACAAGATTACGGTGGACATTACGTATGCATAGCCTACATCTTTTTCAATTATCGGGCATTCAGCACCTTCGAGCAGGAGATGAATGTATACGATTGCAATTTTGTAGTTGGCTAACTGCAAAACGCCGAGTAATCACGTCAGTAGTGTTTACTGATGGAGCTATTTCGAATCGTCACTGTATCAATAACACTCGTATGTCATATTGGTGACCTGATGAAAACTCGCGTGCCTTTGTACGATGCACAGGGTTTTGTGCGTGGAACCATACATGCACATTAATCCGGCCCAGGGTGATTACAGCCGCCTTCTCTAAGCGCACTTGGGTAATTCTCAGCAGGCGCGTCCACGGCGCGGGGGTGGGCCCCGCTTTCGAGCTGGTGGCAAAGTTCTGCTGGCGACCCAGTATCGTGAGGTACAACGCGTTACCCACGCCCAGGGTTACGGGTGAAGACCACATCGGCAAGGAAGGCGAAGAAGATTGACTTCGGTTCGGCGGACTTGGCGTAAGTGGCACCTCAGTTACAAAGGAACCCAAGGGAAGGATAGACAGAATCCCTGAGCCCAGAAAGGCAATCGTCTAGTGACAGAAAACCACGATTAAAAATTACCTGGTCCTCCAAGTCGGGGTTTAGGCGTTGGACCTGCACTCCACCCTAGCAAAAGAAATCATATGCAAAACCTCCCAGTTTATCCTCGGAACGGAATGGATCAAAACGAAGACGACAACAGGCACGAAAAAGGACAATGAGAATTGCAACATGGAATATACAAGGAATTTCTTCAAAGAAATGTGAACTCTTTAAAGAAATAAAGGGCACTGAGTCGACATTGTGGGCCTAACAGAAACCAAAGTGAAAGGGCATGGTACAGAAGTGGCGTACCAAAGGAACAACGAGCCCAAAGTGGAGTTGCCATTGCCATAAAGAAACAACTCAAGAAAAACGTAACCAGCTGGGAAAATGACAGTGACAGAATTCTGCAAGTACAGATGAAAATAAAGGGTCATTCTGTGGTGATTATTGTTGTTTATTCACCAAACGACGACGCTGATGTAGCGAAGAAAGATTTATTTTACACTCAGTTGACAAGGTCTCTTGAAAATATCGGGAATCACAAAGAAGTCATTTTACTAGGAGACCTAAATGCCAGAACAGGATGGAAAGCTAATGACAACATAGTGGGACAGTATGGTGAAGAAACCATAAATAATAATGGTGAAAGATTGATAGAATTCTGCATGCAAAATGACTTAAGAATTCTGAATGGATGGTTCACGCATAAGGACATCCACAAATACACATGGACGAAACCAAGCGTTAACCTCAAGTCCATTATAGACTATGTCATAATGAAGCAAACAACAAAGCTAGTAGTACAAGACGTGAGGGCTATGAAAGGTGCAGAGTGCGGATCAAACATTTTTTTGCTCATGTCTAAGATATTATTCAAGTTTATCAAAGACACAGAAATTCAAGTGGAAACCGAGCCAGAGAAAGCCAATAACATTCAATATAATTTACAAAGCCTCGACCCGTTTCTTTTAGCAGCAAAGGCTTACAGAAAAACTTGCTGCCGTTAAAGAAACCTCTGCATATAAGATGTATGAGATGGTTAAATAAGCCATCCATAACGCAACTTATGAAGCACTGGGAAAAAAAGAAATTCAAAAGAGTAATAGAACTGTGATGAGTGGTGGAACCACTCGGTACAAGAGAAGGTAGAAAGTAAGAGGAAAGAATAAATTGTTGAACTCAAGATCAATGATTGGTGGGAATACAGAGAGCGGAGTAAAGATGCACAGAAAACAATAATTTAGGCAAAAAACGAAGCATGGCAGAAAACCGGTGAAGAGATTAAAAAAAGCAATAGGGAATACACGAGCAAATAAAGCCTGGAAGATATTAAAACAATGAAACCACAGAATAAAGAGCAGATGTAAACCTCACTAGCATGCAGGAATGGGTACAACATGACCAAGGACTATTAACTGAGATCAGAGCGGCATTCACTGAGAACCCACCAGACACCGAAACCAGTAATGATAATATACCACCGATAATCGCGAAGGAAGTCCAATATGCAATTAATGCTATGAAAAACACAAAGTCACCGGGTCCAGGATTAATTTATACAGAACTGGTTAAAGCAGCATCGTCAAAACTCTTGGAGATTTGGAAGTGATTTTTGACAAATAACTTAGAGGTGACCAAGCCCCAAAGGAGTGGAAAAAGGCAACAATTGCATCAATATTTAAGTAAGGCAACAGGAGAAATTGTACAAACTATCGTGATATTAGTGTGATACCAACCATGGCGAGAGTCTATGGCCGTATCCTAAAAAAGAGGATAGAAGAAATAACTGAATCTGAAGAACAAAATTAATTCAGATTTGGTCGCTCCTGCACTGATGGAGTATATGCAGTGATAGTGCCACGCAAAAAAACGGGTACAAGCCCCGCCCATGAAAAATACGACCACACCATAACACCACCTCCTCCGAATTTTTCTGTTGGCATTATACACAAAGGCAGATTATATTCACCGGGCATTTGCCATACACACACCGTACCATAGGATCGCCACATTTTGTACCGTGATTCGTCACTCCACACAAAGTTTTTCCACTGTACAATCGTCCCATGTTTACGCTTCTTACACCAAGCGAGGCGTCGTTTGGCATTTACCGGTGTGATGTGTGGCTTATGAACAGACGCTCGACCATGAAATCCAAGCTTTCTCACCTCCCGCCTAACTGTCATAATACGAGGGTAGGAACTTTAATAGAAGCAACTATGTTTTTACAGCTCGTACAAAATAGATACGTGTTTCAACGTTTTACTGAGCTTCAAAGTAGTCGCCAGCATTGTGTATAACCCGTTGCCAGCGATGTGGATGTCATAGAATACACTTAATAATGCCAGTTGTGTTGACAGTACGAGCGGCGCGGTCTATTGCCCGACGAATTCGTGTCAGTTCTGAAGCGAATGCCGTGAAGTGTTTCCTTGAGTTTAGAAATCGAGCTGAACTCACGAGGGATTAAGTCAGGGGAGTGCAGTAGGTGGTATAGCACTTAGTAGCCCCATCAGTCAAACAAATCAATAACAGATTGCACTGTACGTGCTTGAGCATTGTTCTGCAAAATGATGGTCAGGTCCTGAAGAAAGTGTCATCACTTCTGTCTCTAAGCTGGTCGTAGGTTGTGTTCCAAAAATGAACACATCTGGCACTGCTGAGAGTATCCTACGACTTCCACATCGCTGGCAACGGGTTATACACAATCCTGGTGACTACTTTGAAGGTCAGTAAAACTTTGAAACATGTATCTATTTTGTACGAGCGGTAAATAAATACACTAATGGCCATTAAAATTACTACACCAAGAAGAAATGTAGATGATAAACGGGTATTCATTGGACAAATATATTATACTAGAACTGGCATGTGATTACATTTTCACGCAATTTGGGTGCATAGATCCTGAGAAATCAGTACCCAGAACAACCACCTCTGGCCGTAATAGCAGCCTTGATACGCATGGGCGTTGAGTCGAACAGAGCTTGGATGGCGTGTACAGGTACAGCAGCCCATGCAGCTTCAACACGGTACCACAGTTCATCAAAGTAGTGACTGGCGTACTGCGACGAGCCAGTTGCTCGGCCACCATTGACCAGACGTTTTCAGTTGGTGAGAGATCTGGAGAATGTGCTGGCCAGGGCAGCAGTTGAACATTTTCTGTATCCAGAAAGGCCCGTACAGGACCTGCAACATGCGGTCGTGCATTATCCTGCTGAAATGTAAGGTTTCGCAGGGATCGAATGAAGGGTACAGCCACGGGTCGTAACACATCTGAAATGTAACGTACACTGTTCAAAGTGCCGTCAATGCGAACAAGAGGTGACCGAGAAGTGTAACCAATGGCACGCTACACCATCACGCCGGGTAATACACCAGTATGGCGATGACGAATACACGCTTCCAATGTGCGTTCACCGCGATGTCGCCAAACACGGATGCGACCATCACGACGCTGTAAACAGAACCTGGATTTATCCGAAAAAATGACGTTTTGCCATTCGTGCACCCAGGTGCGTCGTTGAGTACACCATCGCTGGCGCTCCTGTCTGTGATGCAGCGTCAAGGGTAACCGCAGCCATGGTCTCCGAGCTGATGGTCCATGCTACTTAAAACGTCGTCGAACTGTTCGTGCAGATGGTTGTTGTCTTGCAAACGTCCCCATCTGTTGACTCGGGGATCGAGACGTGGCTGCACGATCCGTTACAGCCTAGCGGATAAGATGCCTGTCATCTCGACTGCTAGTGATACGAGGCCGTTGGGCTCCAGCACAGCGTTCAGTATTACCCTCCTGAACCCATCGATTCCAATTCTGCTGACAGTCATTGGATCTCGACCAACGCGAGCAGCAATGTCGCGATGCGATAATTCCCAATCGCGATAGGCTACAATCCGACCTTTACCAAAGCCGGAAACGTGATGGTACGCATTTCTGCTCCTTACACGAGGCATCACAACAACGTTTCACCAAGCAACGCCGGTCAACTGCTGTTTGTGTATGAGAAATCGGTTGGAAACTTTCCTCGTGTCAGCACATTGTAGGTGTCGCCACCGGCGCCAACCTTGTGTGAATTCTCTGAAAAGCTAATGATTTGCATATCACAGCATCTTCTTCCTGTCGGTTAAATTACGCGTCTGTAGCACGTCATCTTCGTGGTGTAATAATTTTAATGGCCAGTAGTGTAGTTCCCACTATTAAAGTTCCAACCCTCGTACTTGCAGTGGGTCCTGATGCAGTTTGGAATTTCTGTATGATGGTCTGGAAAGATGGCTGCCTAATACAAATTACGACCCTCTTGAACTCTCGGTGGTCTCTATCAGTCAACAGACGAGGTCGGCCTGTACGCTTTTGTGCTGTACGTGTCCTTTCACTTTTCCACTTCACTATCGCATCGGAAAAATTGGACCTAGGGATGTCTAGGAGTAAGGAAATCACGCGTACAGACGTATGACATAAGTGACACCCATTCACCTGACCACGTTCGAAGTCCGTGAGTTCCGCGTTGCGCCCTATTCTGCTCTCTCACGATGTCTAATGACTACTGAGGTCGCTGATATGGAGCACCTGACAACAGGTGGCAGCACAATGCACCTAATACGAAAAACGCATGATTTTGGGTGTGTCCTGATACTTTTGACCACATTGTGTATATCATGTAGCGTGATATAAAGAAAACGTCTTGTCAGTGACAATACTTCGTTTTTAGTCATATTTTTCAATGAGGCGTAAAATTTTTTTAGGTGCATTAAGATAGAGATAGGGAGAAACACGCGCGAAACAATCGAGGCAGGAATTAATTCTGAAAGAAGTGTTTATATCACAACAGAACGCTTACAAGTGTTCCGTATTTATCAAGATTAGGTTATTTCGCACAGATCATACCGTGCGCTGTAGTAGGGGAGACCGGGGGAATACCGATATACCAAACAATAACGGCACCATCATTTTCTCAGTTGAGTACAGTAGTGCTGTAGTCAGAGGGAGACAGTGCTGCAGCATAGTGGAGGATGCCAGAAGCTGGGGTGCAGAGGCGACGAGTTCTTGTAAGCAACAGTGTTACTTTGCGCGCTAAAAATTAATTTTTATTGCGTTTTGATGGTGTATTTGATTTACGCTTAAAGTGAGGCAACCATTTCAAATTTTTTTAACGGTAATAACCTAGGTCGTAGATAATATGTTTCCTAGTGCGTTTTTTAGAAAGAGTTTTGTAGCTTTTCAAGTATTAGCAAAGCCTTTAAAGTATGGTCTCAGCCATGATGTCTGAGTGGGGTAATATCGATAGACGAATGTGGACCAGTCTCAGAAGTATATCTATATTTCCCTACGCTCTAAACTTAAAAAAGAAAAAGCTATTTACGCACATGCAAGGTCTTAATTTCAGATGGCGAGCACAAGAAAAAGAAAATGAGAGAGGGCTAAATTGACTGAAGAATCCCCAAAAAACGCATTAAGCTTAGTGAACTCAGGGGGATGACTGAATAGCGTATCAGAGGAGCTGAACACACTAAAAATTACGCTTTATGAATGATTAATATCAAATTCAGACAAAAAACCTTCCTTGGGGAGAAGATCTGTTTTTACTCCTTAACAATGACAAGAATTAGTCAACCTTGTGACCACGTTGGCACAATTATTCTGTGGCCTTTCCCTGGTCCAGTTGCGGTGAATTGCTTATGAACTTATCAAAAAACTAGGACTTGAGCACAATTACAATAAAATTACCAAAATGATTGAAAAAACTAGGTTTATGGTTTTAAGAATAGAAATCCTAAAATAAGCTTAACAAAACCATCAGCACAATGTATCGACAGAGTTCTAGGTTTCAGTAACGCTGCAGCTGATTTATTTTTTCCAACTTGAACACCATTTTCAAAAACATGCTGCGCACGTATTTTGATGCATGTTAAGTTAATAAAATGCGTTACTTTCTTAGAAGAGAAATTTTATTCTGCCTGTATTTCATGCAGTTGGTATTACCCGGTAAGGGTGTCGACATTATCCAGGTACTCGAAACTATGACGACAGGTTACAGTTTCAACATTTTCGATTTTCCTGGTGCGTTTAACATTTTTGGATCACGCGGAGAGCCTTGAGTTTTCCCATGGAAGTGACAGATCCCAAAGCAAAACGAAAAATGACTTAAGGTATCAGTATCCCTCCGATAGCGCCTTTAAAGTGAAACAAACACATAGGTAATAGTATCTTACTAGCGACCTGGAAGTCTCTCCCGTCGGAACAGTGAATATAAAATTTACATTAACAACTCCACTCACAACATACACAGAACCATGGAAAGCACTCAGAATGTTATTTTTCCTTAAACCTTCAGTGTTACTCCGGCGTTTAGAAAGATTTCCGAAACCATATCTTACCAGCGCACCATTAAATACCCAAACAAGCGCCCTTTATGGTAGTGGAAGTGAAATTACAATAAAGAAAAATAAGAATAACATCAGGAGACACACTAACCCGCGTTCCATTCGCAAATGCCACACTGAGGAACCTAAATTCATATGGCGCAAATGAAGTATGTTCATTCACGCTCTTCATAGGGCTTTTTTCATATATGTGTACTTATAGATATTCATAGGTCCGAGTAAAATTGACGCAAAGAAGCCTGTAATAATATCACATTACAGTCATATCTGATTAAAAAAAGAGAATATTGCACAACAGTCGTAAGGTGGTACGGCGTGTTGTGTTTAGAACTAGCGCACAGCAGCACCAAATAGTGACGATGGAACGGCAGTTGAAGGTAGAATTTTGAATCTAGGTCCTGGTTCTCTGCTCGATTCAGTCAGCAGAAACGGAGTAATAGAGAAGAAGGAGCGCGTTAACACAACATCGGACGTTACACGGTTAAAGTCTGGTACATCCGCAGACGATCTGAAACTGTCAGTATGTGAGCGACAGCATGCACTTCCAATATGTTCCAGAAGCCGCGCGTAAGAACAGAATGTTTTCGGGGCTTATACCTCGGGTTCTATTGATGACAGAAAGGTCGGAGTCGCGTGTTTTGGGCAGTTCTTGGCCTACAGATCATTTGTATACCCAACAGAAGGATCCTCATACGAGTGCTATACCTACCGTACTGAACAGGGTCAAAGTTTGAATGCCATACATTTCACTCAAATTTTACCGGTATGTTCTTTAGACATTTGTCTAGACATTCCACCTTCCCATTCTCAATAATCTTTACCCGTTATCGAGAAACACCACCAGAAACATGTTTTTTGGGTACCAAAACCGATCCCCGGATGGCGAGACGGCTATGCATAGCAATCTTGAAATTTTTTTGATATCTTGATCCGTCTGCAAGAAACAAAGGTTCAGAATTACCCTACCACAGCACATAAAATCCTATGAGAGGCGAAAACGTAGCACGGAGACATACGCCGTAAAGTGTCCCCGTTATCATCAGAAGGTTTCTAGGAACCCAGTGTTGTAGTACCAAAGCACATGCAAAATGTTTGTGGACGTAAAATCCGTTTTGAGCTTAAAATTAGTTTTGCGTATTTCAGTGCCACACAAGTAAACTATTAAAATTTTACTGAACCATAAAGTTATTTTCATGTGGCTGACATCAGGAAAAAGAAGGAAAGTATCGTAAAATACTCCTATCGCTGCACAAAAAAGGCGAATACAATCATAATTGTGCATTTTATGCTAGGACAGAAGAAGACATTGATTGTAGGAAAGAGACGGACAAGTAATATATATTGGAAGATAATAGCGTTTGTTGTATATAACGAGCGAAGAAGACAATGACAGTATAAGAGAAAGAGAGGGACACAGTGGCAACGGAACATAGTTGACAGTAACAGAACAGTGCCAGGAAAATAGTGAAGGAGACGGTGCTAGTAGAAGGGGAATGAGGACGTGGAGAAAGTGGAAGTGGGGGAGAGCCAGTGATAATGTGAAGCAGAGTCCATGACAATGACAACGTGGAAGACAGAGATATTGACAGTGAGAAGAGACAGCAGCAGTGGGAGTGAATGAATGAGATAGTAGCAGTGAGCGAGAGTGAGGGAGACAGTAGTCAGAGGACAGAACGAATGAGAATATGGCTGTGAGACAGGAGACAGTGACAGTGAGAGGGACACAAACAGATAATGACAATGAGTTGGTCTGAATGAGTCAGTGAGTCTGGGCAGATGGGAGTAGATGCGTCATGAACTAGTGGGTGTGCGCGACTTAAAGTTGGGGAGCTCGTGGGAGTGAGAGGTGAGTTGCATGTTAAGAAGAGTGAGAATACATGCGCAAGCCAAATTTTGTCGGAAAATTTTTAAAGGTGCTGAGAAGGTAAAATGAGAGAGCTGGCACCCCACTTTTCAGTCAGAATCTTTTAAACAGGAGCATATTCGCGTTTTTTGTGCTCCCATAGGAGCATTTATCCGCTCGTTGCTTCTAACCAAAATAGTACATTTTCCCGAACGGTTACCAAGATACGAGTATAACGTGCATGACTTTCAAGATCAAGGCAAGGATGTGTGGATTAATCGTATACATTTATATTTCAAGAAGCAAAGACCGATTAAACTGGGTCCATCCTTTTAATAACTCTATACACTGTTGCCAAACATGTCTCAACACATGTATTTCACTGTGATACGTTGCACAAGTTGTATGCCTTTACCATGTCACCCGCATAACAAATTACACAAGGGAAAATTGTAACGTGCATATGGCAGTTTTGGCGGGTCGTCGCTTTCTGGGAACTTCGGTCGCGTGATGCAAATATTATTTGCCGCCACTCAGGCGACTTGCGCGTAGATGATGATGAAATGATAATGAAGACAACACACACAGCCAGTCCAGATCGTTCATCGAACCCGGATCCCTGTGGTCGACAGTCAGCTGCGTTAACCATAAGACCACGAGTTGCTGATATTATGCAAAGAAAACACGGACGACTTCTGTACCATGTGCCATCTGAGAAGTCGTGCCAGTTCCGAAGTACTTTGTCGCGTTTTTTTTATGGGTACTCTGCCGACTTGTCACACTGTCCTGTTCTCTGGGAGGCCTACGACTTTCTAATGGGAGTTTCACACAAAGCGAAAGCTGCTATTGTAAGGAGTCCGGAATTCTACTTTCACTCTATCTCTTTTGGGGTATGTGCAAATGAAGTGCGTTTCCCGGGAGCTAAGTACTTTTTGCTGTTACTGACGTGAAAGTGGATTTTCTAGGACCGTTCTTAAGGAGTTACATTGATATTTTCTCAAAGTAGTACCAGCTGACTGATTTGCCTGGAGTAGTATGAAAATTACCAGTAGTGTGGACTGCTAGTATATAAGACCAAAGCAAAAGTAGTGGTTAACCAAGGGTAAGGATTCTTCACATTCCAAATTAGTCTCATGTCATCTAACAGATATCAGGTGTCAGATACCTAGAGCGCAATTTGAAGGTCGGCAGACTGAAGCCATGCAAAAGTCAGTAAATTCTGTCAAATAAGTGAAACAATAGGAAAAAATCCTGAAGACCAAAACAAGAAATGAAATGGGGATATACGTTTACAAAGCAATAGATCACTCAGCTTTGCTGCACGGAAGAAAAACATAGTCAAATGCCAAAAGAGAATTTTCGGGACTGCAGTCCACTGAAATGATATTACTTCGAGGTGTGAGACGGTGCTGTAATGAAGATATGGGTTGAAACCATAAGAGGATAAATACGGTAATGGATAAAGTGAGAGTAAAAAGCGTTATAGTCGATACCTAACGCAGACACCGCCGGTATAGCTCCGTGGAAACTTCGAGATATTGACCGCCAGTAGGAGAGACCTGGGAACGGAAAGGAAATTATGGATACTGGAACGCAATACTTAGCTAAACCCTTGATGAAGGTGATAGGTGTTTATCTTGTACAACTGGTATGATTGAAAAACTAACCATGAAAGGGCAACTGTCACGCAAAGGAAGTGACCACGGGGTGCTCGGCCTATAGCTGATCGCTCCCAGTCCCAAGTCAACTTTGCGCCAATTTTGGAAACTTTGAGGAAAATATATCACGATTATTAATCCCACAACGAAACCCATCGCTCAATATTGAAGTAGCTGTATTTAATGTCATTTGTGTTTTACGAACAGTTTATACACACTGTACATAAGAACACAATTCTTCGAATACCGTTAGATGTAGCATTTTGAAAGGATAAGACCGCTTAGGCTGTAAAAGTTATTTTTTTTTATAGGCACGAGCGGCTTCGTGGCATATTAGCTGAATCATACATATTTTACAAACAGCAGCGACTTATTTTCAGTTATCTGTGTAATTACTAGTTTATTTTTGTAATTTCTTGCGTGTTCGAGTGCTTACTAGGTAGAACCTTTTATTTCAATAACAGTGTAGTGTACAGTACCGCCATTGCTATCGACCGTTGTATCGACTCTCGTATCGTGCAGGCTTGTATGTTTGGTTAGAGCAGCTCAGTCAGTGTCAGTTAGACCGTCAGCGAGAGCGCATCGCTAGCTCCTGCTACTACTAAGGCGAGTACACCGTCTGCTTCTTACATATTTTACAAACAGCAGCGACTTATTTTCAGTTATCTGTGTAATTACTAGTTTATTTTTGTAATTTCTTGCGTGTTCGAGTGCTTACTAGGTAGAACCTTTTATTTCAATAACAGTGTAGTGTACAGTACCGCCATTGCTATCGACCGTTGTATCGACTCTCGTATCGTGCAGGCTTGTATGTTTGGTTAGAGCAGCTCAGTCAGTGTCAGTTAGACCGTCAGCGAGAGCGCATCGCTAGCTCCTGCTACTACTAAGGCGAGTACACCGTCTGCTTCTTACATATTTTACAAACAGCAGCGACTTATTTTCAGTTATCTGTGTAATTACTAGTTTATTTTTGTAATTTCTTGCGTGTTCGAGTGCTTACTAGGTAGAACCTTTTATTTCAATAACAGTGTTTTTGTACTTATTTGCTGCGCTTAGCTTTTAAATAGTTTTTCTGGGAAAACCTAGCGTAGTTTTCGCGTCTCGTATTTCAGTGAGTGTTTCTTGATTATCAGAGTAGCTCATCAGAAGATTATCTTGGGAATTTGTCACCGTATAGAGTAGGGTAAACATAGTCATGTGTAGGGACTGTGGTTGTTGTGAGCGGACGCAAGGAGAATTGGCCACTCTTCGGGGACAGGTGGAGGCTTTGTCTGTTAGGCTCATCGAGCTCGAGGCGCAGGCGTCGGCTCGTAGTGGCGTTGGGGCAACTGTGGTGAGACCTATGCCTACTTCGGTGGCCTTGGAATCACATGGAACCCCTGATGTCGCTGCGTCTTCCGGCAGTGAGCATCTTACCGGTCAGCCATCACTCCAGGGTGAATGGCGGACAGTGGTGGGCTCGCGCGTGCCTGGCCGAAAGGCGAAGGTGGGATCTGGCCGCGTGGCGGCTGCCTTACCCCTTTCCAACAGGTACGGGGTGCTTCCTAGTGGTGATGACATCGTTTCCGAGCCACCACAGGATGCCTCGCCTGTTGGGCCAGTGGCCGATTCTCCGGCAAGGTCCCGACAGTCACAGAGGGCGGGCCTATTAGTTATAGGGAGCTCCAACGTTAGGCGGGTTATGGAGCCCCTCAGGAAAATAGCGGGTAGGTCGGGGAAGAATGCCAGTGTGCACTCGGTGTGCTTGCCGGGGGGTCTCGTCCGTAATGTGGAGGAGGCCCTTCCGGCAGCTATTGAACGCACTGGGTGTGACCGGCTGCAGATAGTAGCACATGTCGGAACGAATGACGCCTGCCGCTTGGGTTCTGAGGCCATCCTTGGTTCCTTCCGGCGGCTGGCTGATTTGGTGAAGACAACCAGCATCGCACGCGGAGTGCAAGCTGAGCTTAATATCTGCAGCATAGTGCCCAGAGTCGATCGCGGTCCTCTGGTTTGGAGCCGTGTGGAGGGTCTAAACCAGAGGCTCAGACGACTCTGCGACTATAATGGTTGCAAATTCATCGACCTCCGTTATTGGGTGGAGAACTGTAGGGCCCCCCTAGACAGGTCAGGCGTGCACTACACACCGGAAGCAGCTACTAGGGTAGCAGAGTACGTGTGGCGTGCACACGGGGGTTTTTTAGGTTAGAGGGACCCCCCCTTGGGCGAAACGATAAAATACCTGACGGCTTACCAGAGAGAACATTATCATCGTTGATAAAGAACGTCCGTCCTCAGAGACCAAAAACAGGAAAAGTTAACGTAATATTGGTAAACTGCAGGAGTATCCAGGGCAAGGTTCCTGAATTAGTATCTCTTATTGAAGGAAATAGTGCGCATATAGTATTAGGAACGGAAAGTTGGTTAAAACCGGAAGTGAACAGTAACGAAATCCTAGACACAGAATGGAATATATACCGCAAGGATAGGATAAACGCCAATGGTGGAGGAGTATTTATAGCAGTAAAGAATTCAATAATATCCAGTGAAGTTATTAGCGAATGCGAATGTGAAATAATCTGGGTTAAGTTAAGTATCAAAGGTGGGTCAGATATGATAGTCGGATGCTTCTATAGGCCACCTGCATCAGCAACCGTAGTAGTTGAGCGCCTCAGAGAGAACCTGCAGAACGTCGTGAAGAAGTTTCGTGATCATACTATTGTAATAGGGGGAGACTTCAATCTACCAGGTATAGAATGGGATAGTCACACAATCAGAACTGGAGCCAGGGACAGAGACTCTTGTGACATTATCCTGACTGCCTTGTCCGAGAATTACTTCGAGCAGATAGTTAGAGAACCAACTCGTGAAGCTAACGTTTTAGACCTCATAGCAACAAATAGACCGGAACTTTTCGACTCCGTGAATGTAGAAGAGGGTATCAGTGATCATAAGTCAGTGGTTGCATCAATGACTACAAGTGTAATAAGAAATGCCAAGAAAGGAAGGAAAATCTATTTGCTTAACAAGAGTGATAGGGCACAAATCGCAGAATATCTGAGTGACCACCATCAAACGTTCATTTCTGAGGAAGAGGATGTGGAACAAAAATGGAAAAAATTCAGAAACATCGTCCAGTACGCCTTAGATAAGTTCGTACCGACTAAGGTCCAAAGCGAGGGGAAAGATCCACCGTGGTATAACAATCATGTACGAAAGGTACTACGGAAACAAAGAAAGCTTCACCATAGGTTTAAGAGTAGTCGAATCATAGCTGATAAGGAAAAGCTGAACGAAGCGAAAAAGAGCGTAAAGAGAGCAATGAGAGAAGCATTCAACGAATTCGAACATAAAACATTGGCAAACAATCTAAACAAGAACCCTAAAAAGTTTTGGTCATATGTAAAATCGGTAAGCGGATCTAAATCCCCTATTCAGTCACTCGTTGACCACGATGGCACCGAAACAGAGGACGACCGAAGAAAGGCAGAAATACTGAATTCAGTGTTCCGAAACTGTTTCACTGCGGAAAATCGTAACACGGTCCCTGACTTCAGCCGTCGCACGGACGCCAAAATGGAAAATATTGAAATAAACGATATCGGAATTGAAAAACAACTGCTATCACTTAGTAGCGGAAAAGCATCCGGACCAGACGAGATACCCTTAAGATTCTACAGTGATTATGCTAAAGAACTTGCCCCCTTTCTATCAGCAATTTATCGTAGATCTCTGGAAGAACGTAAAGTACCTAGCGACTGGAAGAAAGCACAGGTCGTTCCCATTTTCAAGAAGGGTCATAAATCAGATGCGAATAATTATAGGCCTATTTCACTTACGTCAATCTGTTGTAGAATAATGGAACATGTTTTGTGTTCTCGTATTATGACGTTCTTAGATAATACAAATCTCCTTCATCATAACCAACATGGATTCCGCAAACAGAGATCATGTGAAACCCAGCTCGCCCTATTTGCCCAAGAAATTCACAGTGCCGTAGACACTGGCGAGCAGATTGATGCCGTATTCCTGGACTTCAGGAAGGCATTTGATACGGTTCCGCACTTACGTTTAGTGAAAAAAATACGTGCTTACGGAATATCGGACCAGGTTTGTGATTGGATTCAGGATTTCCTAGAAGAAAGAACACAACATGTCATTCTTAACGGTTCAAAATCTGCAGATGTAGAGGTAATTTCGGGAGTACCGCAAGGAAGCGTGATAGGACCTTTATTGTTTACAATATACATAAATGACTTAGTTGACAACATCGGTAGCTCCGTGAGGCTATTTGCAGATGACACGGTTGTCTACAAGAAAGTAGCAACATCAGAAGACTCGTACGTACTCCAGGAAGACCTGCAGAGGATTAATGAATGGTGCGACAGCTGGCAGCTTTCCCTAAACGTAGATAAATGTAATATAATGCGCATACATAGGGGCAGAAATCCATTCCAGTACGATTATGCCATAGGTGGTAAATCATTGGAAGCGGTAACGACCGTAAAATACTTAGGAGTTACTATCCGGAGCGATCTGAAGTGGAATGATCACATAAAACAAATAGTGGGAAAAGCAGGCGCCAGGTTGAGATTCATAGGAAGAATTCTAAGAAAATGTGACTCATCGACGAAAGAAGTAGCTTACAAAACGCTTGTTCGTCCGATTCTTGAGTATTGCTCATCAGTATGGGACCCTTACCAGGTTGGATTAATAGAAGAGATAGACATGATCCAGCGAAAAGCAGCGCGATTCGTCATGGGGACATTTAGTCAGCGCGAGAGCGTTACGGAGATGCTGAACAAGCTCCAGTGGCGGACACTTCAAGAAAGGCGTTACGCAATACGGAGAGGTTTATTATCGAAATTACGAGAGAGCACATTCCGGGAAGAGATGGGCAACATATTACTACCGCCCACATATATCTCGCGTAATGATCACAACGAAAAGATCCGAGAAATTAGAGCAAATACGGAGACTTACAAGCAGTCGTTCTTCCCACGCACAATTCGTGAATGGAACAGGGAAGGGGGGATCAGATAGTGGTACAATAAGTACCCTCCGCCACACACCGTAAGGTGGCTCGCGGAGTATAGATGTAGATGTAGATGTAGAATCATCAGTTTCAATCTGTACAAATTGTTAAAAAAGGCTCATGTAAGGTGGCAAGAAAATATAACTAAAATGAAAAAGTACATACGGGATGAACAACTCATGAAATCAATTCGTGTTCTGATCGAAAAAAGAGAATGGGATGACCCACTGTTTGTAACCAGCAAATTTTCGCTAAGTAGCGGACGTCACAAATAAAATCACAAAGAACGCTCCTGTGATACCTCTTTTTTTCCGCCTGAACAAGACTTGAATTTGTGAGTATGTTCGTCGTGTACATACTTTTTCGTTTTAATTATGTTTTCTAGCTATATTATGAACTACCAGTTGTACAGATTGCACCTGCTAATTCATCTAAAATGCTGCGAAACCGGTAGGGTCCATGAATAAAGAACTTGCGGTTTAAGCGGTATTATCTTTTCAGAGTGTTATATCCAAGCTTTGGCTGCCCTGAATTCCAAGTCTGTTGTATTTGATATACGATCAATGTAAAGGTGATGACTTCTCTCTCTCTTTTTTTGTTTTGTTTTTAGCTATTGCTTCCTCGGTAGGTCTGATCTTAGGGTCATTCTGAAGATACTGAAGTACATGAAATAACAAGTAATACTGTTTTAAATGCTGCTGTTGTAATTCTTTTTGTGTCTTCCAACTACCTTGTCAGTATATGTACTAGCGCGCCTTTAAAATTAATCACTGCAGCGGTCCAAACTCTGTGTACTACTCCACGAAATAAAATTTAAGTCACAGAATGTACTAGCACTTCAATACTTCCTGATCCACACAGTGCCGACACTCGGTATACTATGTCGACTTTAATACTAGTACATAAACTGTGAATTTTACTGTCTAGAATAATCCTGCAGGCAATCAGCAATTACGTATGTAGTTGATGTGTAGACGCCCTGCTTGTATCTGATCTACACTCCTGGAAATGGAAAAAAGAACACATTGACACCGGTGTGTCAGACCCACCATACTTGCTCCGGACACTGCGAGAGGGCTGTACAAGCAATGATCACACGCACGGCACAGCGGACACACCAGGAACCGCGGTGTTGGCCGTCGAATGGCGCTAGCTGCGCAGCATTTGTGCACCGCCGCCGTCAGTGTCAGCCAGTTTGCCGTGGCATACGGAGCTCCATCGCAGTCTTTAACACTGGTAGCATGCCGCGACAGCGTGGACGTGAACCGTATGTGCAGTTGACGGACTTTGAGCGAGGGCGTATAGTGGGCATGCGAGAGGCCGGGTGGACGTACCGCCGAATTGCTCAACACGTGGGGCGTGAGGTCTCCACAGTACATCGATGTTGTCGCCAGTGGTCGGCGGAAGGTGCACGTGCCCGTCGACCTGGGACCGGACCGCAGCGACGCACGGATGCACGCCAAGACCGTAGGATCCTACGCAGTGCCGTAGGGGACCGCACCGCCACTTCCCAGCAAATTAGGGACACTGTTGCTCCTGGGGTATCGGCGAGGACCATTCGCAACCGTCTCCATGAAGCTGGGCTACGGTCCCGCAAACCGTTAGGCCGTCTTCCGCTCACGCCCCAACATCGTGCAGCCCGCCTCCAGTGGTGTCGCGACAGGCGTGAATGGAGGGACGAATGGAGACGTGTCATCTTCAGCGATGAGAGTCGCTTCTGCCTTGGTGCCAATGATGGTCGTATGCGTGTTTGGCGCCGTGCAGGTGAGCGCCACAATCAGGACTGCATACGACCGAGGCACACAGGGCCAACACCCGGCATCATGGTGTGGGGAGCGATCTCCTACACTGGCCGTACACCACTGGTGATCGTCGAGGGGACACTGAATAGTGCACGGTACATCCAAACCGTCATCGAACCCATCGTTCTACCATTCCTAGACCGGCAAGGGAACTTGCTGTTCCAACAGGACAATGCACGTCCGCATGTATCCCGTGCCACCCAACGTGCTCTAGAAGGTGTAAGTCAACTACCCTGGCCAGCAAGATCTCCGGATCTGTCCCCCATTGAGCATGTTTGGGACTGGATGAAGCGTCGTCTCACGCGGTCTGCACGTCCAGCACGAACGCTGGTCCAACTGAGGCGCCAGGTGGAAATGGCATGGCAAGCCGTTCTACAGGACTACATCCAGCATCTCTACGATCGTCTCCATGGGAGAATAGCAGCCTGCATTGCTGTGAAAGGTGGATATACACTGTACTAGTGCCGACATTGTGCATGCTCTGTTGCCTGTGTCTATGTGCCTGTGGTTCTGTCAGTGTGATCATGTGATGTATCTGACCCCAGGAATGTGTCAATAAAGTTTCCCCTTCCTGGGACAATGAATTCACGGTGTTCTTATTTCAATTTCCAGGAGTGTATATTATTTCTTTCCAATACATAATTCAGCTGCATGCGCACACATAACCTTGTACAATTACGCATGTCACTGACGTATACACAGACAAAGACGTTGTGTATATGTGTCTGAATTTACAAAATTAAATCTAGAATTTCATTCTGAGCAGTGCTAGGTATCAAATATCTAATACAGCTCTTTTTGTTATATGTATTAAATTGGTTCAAATGGCTCTGAGCACTATGGGACTTAACTTCTGAGGTCATCAGTCGCCTAGAGCTTAGAACTACTTAAACCTAACTAACCTAAGGACATCACACACATCCATGCCCGAGGCAGGATTCGAACCTGCGACCGTAGTGGTCGCGCGGTCCCAGACTGTAGCGCCTAGAACCGCTCGGCCACCCCGGCCGGCTATATGTATTATAACACCAACAATGTGTCACTTCCTTAATACCCAAATAAATTAATAAGTTGCCTTAGGTTTAGTGCAAAATAATCCTGAGAAGTCAATAACTCTCATTGCTTTTTTTTTTAATACGTAAATATCTAGTGTACAAAGGGCTAGCAACATTGTTATATTTTCTACTTATAATCCATGTCTTACTGACATTTGGTGCAAGTATGGGGCCCTTTCCTTACTTAATACACTCCTGGAAATGGAAAAAAGAACACATTGACACCGGTGTGTCAGACCCACCATACTTGCTCCGGACACTGCGAGAGGGCTGTACAAGCAATGATCACACGCACGGCACAGCGGCCACACCAGGAACCGCGGTGTTGGCCGTCGAATGGCGCTAGCTGCGCAGCATTTGTGCACCGCCGCCGTCAGTGTCAGCTAGTTTGCCGTGGCATACGGAGCTCCATCGCAGTCTTTAACACTGGTAGCATGCCGCGACAGCGTGGACGTGAACCGTATGTGCAGTTGACGGACTTTGAGCGAGGGCGTATAGTGGGCATGCGAGAGGCCGGGTGGACGTACCGCCGAATTGCTCAACACGTGGGGCGTGAGGTCTCCACAGTACATCGATGTTGTCGCCAGTGGTCGGCGGAAGGTGCACGTGCCCGTCGACCTGGGACCGGACCGCAGCGACGCACGGATGCACGCCAAGACCGTAGGATCCTACGCAGTGCCGTAGGGGACCGCACCGCCACTTCCCAGCAAATTAGGGACACTGTTGCTCCTGGGGTATCGGCGAGGACCATTCGCAACCGTCTCCATGAAGCTGGGCTACGGTCCCGCACACCGTTAGGCCGTCTTCCGCTCACGCCCCAACATCGTGCAGCCCGCCTCCAGTGGTGTCGCGACAGGCGTGAATGGAGGGACGAATGGAGACGTGTCGTCTTCAGCGATGAGAGTCGCTTCTGCCTTGGTGCCAATGATGGTCGTATGCGTGTTTGGCGCCGTGCAGGTGAGCGCCACAATCAGGACCGCATACGACCGAGGCACACAGGGCCAACACCCGGCATCATGGTGTGGGGAGCGATCTCCTACACTGGCCCGTACACCACTGGTGATCGTCGAGGGGACACTGAATAGTGCACGGTACATCCAAACCGTCATCGAACCCATCGTTCTACCATTCCTAGACCGGCAAGGGAACTTGCTGTTCCAACAGGACAATGCACGTCCGCATGTATCCCGTGCCACCCAACGTGCTCTAGAAGGTGTAAGTCAACTACCCTGGCCAGCAAGATCTCCGGATCTGTCCCCCATTGAGCATGTTTGGGACTGGATGAAGCGTCGTCTCACGCGGTCTGCACGTCCAGCACGAACGCTGGTCCAACTGAGGCGCCAGGTGGAAATGGCATGGCAAGCCGTTCCACAGGACTACATCCAGCATCTCTACGATCGTCTCCATGGGAGAATAGCAGCCTGCATTGCTGCGAAAGGTGGATATACACTGTACTAGTGCCGACATTGTGCATGCTCTGTTGCCTATGTCTATGTGCCTGTGGTTCTGTCAGTGTGATCATGTGATGTATCTGACCCCAGGAATGTGTCAATAAAGTTTCCCCTTCCTGGGACAATGAATTCACGGTGTTCTTATTTCAATTTCCAGGAGTGTATATTATTTCTTTCCAATACATATTTCAGCTGCATGCGCACACATAACCTTGTACAATTACGCATGTCACTGACGTATACACAGACAAAGACGTTGTGTATATGTGTCTGAATTTACAAAATTAAATCTAGAATTTCATTCTGAGCAGTGCTAGGTATCAAATATCTAATACAGCTCTTTTTGTTATATGTATTAAATTGGTTCAAATGGCTCTGAGCACTATGGGACTTAACTTCTGAGGTCATCAGTCGCCTAGAGCTTAGAACTACTTAAACCTAACTAACCTAAGGACATCACACACATCCATGCCCGAGGCAGGATTCGAACCTGCGACCGTAGTGGTCGCGCGGTCCCAGACTGTAGCGCCTAGAACCGCTCGGCCACCCCGGCCGGCTATATGTATTATAACACCAACAATGTGTCACTTCCTTAATACCCAAATAAATTAATAAGTTGCCTTAGGTTTAGTGCAAAATAATCCTGAGAAGTCAATAACTCTCATTGCTTTTTTTTTAATACGTAAATATCTAGTGTACAAAGGGCTAGCAACATTGTTATATTTTCTACTTATAATCCATGTCTTACTGACATTTGGTGCAAGTATGGGGCCCTTTCCTTACTTAATACACTCCTGGAAATGGAAAAAAGAACACATTGACACCGGTGTGTCAGACCCACCATACTTGCTCCGGACACTGCGAGAGGGCTGTACAAGCAATGATCACACGCACGGCACAGCGGCCACACCAGGAACCGCGGTGTTGGCCGTCGAATGGCGCTAGCTGCGCAGCATTTGTGCACCGCCGCCGTCAGTGTCAGCCAGTTTGCCGTGGCATACGGAGCTCCATCGCAGTCTTTAACACTGGTAGCATGCCGCGACAGCGTGGACGTGAACCGTATGTGCAGTTGACGGACTTTGAGCGAGGGCGTATAGTGGGCATGCGAGAGGCCGGGTGGACGTACCGCCGAATTGCTCAACACGTGGGGCGTGAGGTCTCCACAGTACATCGATGTTGTCGCCAGTGGTCGGCGGAAGGTGCACGTGCCCGTCGACCTGGGACCGGACCGCAGCGACGCACGGATGCACGCCAAGACCGTAGGATCCTACGCAGTGCCGTAGGGGACCGCACCGCCACTTCCCAGCAAATTAGGGACACTGTTGCTCCTGGGGTATCGGCGAGGACCATTCGCAACCGTCTCCATGAAGCTGGGCTACGGTCCCGCACACCGTTAGGCCGTCTTCCGCTCACGCCCCAACATCGTGCAGCCCGCCTCCAGTGGTGTCGCGACAGGCGTGAATGGAGGGACGAATGGAGACGTGTCGTCTTCAGCGATGAGAGTCGCTTCTGCCTTGGTGCCAATGATGGTCGTATGCGTGTTTGGCGCCGTGCAGGTGAGCGCCACAATCAGGACTGCATACGACCGAGGCACACAGGGCCAACACCCGGCATCATGGTGTGGGGAGTGATCTCCTACACTGGCCGTACACCACTGGTGATCGTCGAGGGGACACTGAATAGTGCACGGTACATCCAAACCGTCATCGAACCCATCGTTCTACCATTCCTAGACCGGCAAGGGAACTTGCTGTTCCAACAGGACAATGCACGTCCGCATGTATCCCGTGCCACCCAACATGCTCTAGAAGGTGTAAGTCAACTACCCTGGCCAGCAAGATCTCCGGATCTGTCCCCCATTGAGCATGTTTGGGACTGGATGAAGCGTCGTCTCACGCGGTCTGCACGTCCAGCACGAACGCTGGTCCAACTGAGGCGCCAGGTGGAAATGGCATGGCAAGCCGTTCTACAGGACTACATCCAGCATCTCTACGATCGTCTCCATGGGAGAATAGCAGCCTGCATTGCTGCGAAAGGTGGATATACACTGTACTAGTGCCGACATTGTGCATGCTCTGTTGCCTGTGTCTATGTGCCTGTGGTTCTGTCAGTGTGATCATGTGATGTATCTGACCCCAGGAATGTGTCAATAAAGTTTCCCCTTCCTGGGACAATGAATTCACGGTGTTCTTATTTCAATTTCCAGGAGTGTATATTATTTCTTTCCAATACATAATTCAGCTGCATGCGCACACATAACCTTGTACAATTACGCATGTCACTGACGTATACACAGACAAAGACGTTGTGTATATGTGTCTGAATTTACAAAATTAAATCTAGAATTTCATTCTGAGCAGTGCTAGGTATCAAATATCTAATACAGCTCTTTTTGTTATATGTATTAAATTGGTTCAAATGGCTCTGAGCACTATGGGACTTAACTTCTGAGGTCATCAGTCGCCTAGAGCTTAGAACTACTTAAACCTAACTAACCTAAGGACATCACACACATCCATGCCCGAGGCAGGATTCGAACCTGCGACCGTAGTGGTCGCGCGGTCCCAGACTGTAGCGCCTAGAACCGCTCGGCCACCCCGGCCGGCTATATGTATTATAACACCAACAATGTGTCACTTCCTTAATACCCAAATAAATTAATAAGTTGCCTTAGGTTTAGTGCAAAATAATCCTGAGAAGTCAATAACTCTCATTGCTTTTTTTTTTAATACGTAAATATCTAGTGTACAAAGGGCTAGCAACATTGTTATATTTTCTACTTATAATCCATGTCTTACTGACATTTGGTGCAAGTATGGGGCCCTTTCCTTACTTAATACACTCCTGGAAATGGAAAAAAGAACACATTGACACCGGTGTGTCAGACCCACCATACTTGCTCCGGACACTGCGAGAGGGCTGTACAAGCAATGATCACACGCACGGCACAGCGGCCACACCAGGAACCGCGGTGTTGGCCGTCGAATGGCGCTAGCTGCGCAGCATTTGTGCACCGCCGCCGTCAGTGTCAGCTAGTTTGCCGTGGCATACGGAGCTCCATCGCAGTCTTTAACACTGGTAGCATGCCGCGACAGCGTGGACGTGAACCGTATGTGCAGTTGACGGACTTTGAGCGAGGGCGTATAGTGGGCATGCGAGAGGCCGGGTGGACGTACCGCCGAATTGCTCAACACGTGGGGCGTGAGGTCTCCACAGTACATCGATGTTGTCGCCAGTGGTCGGCGGAAGGTGCACGTGCCCGTCGACCTGGGACCGGACCGCAGCGACGCACGGATGCACGCCAAGACCGTAGGATCCTACGCAGTGCCGTAGGGGACCGCACCGCCACTTCCCAGCAAATTAGGGACACTGTTGCTCCTGGGGTATCGGCGAGGACCATTCGCAACCGTCTCCATGAAGCTGGGCTACGGTCCCGCACACCGTTAGGCCGTCTTCCGCTCACGCCCCAACATCGTGCAGCCCGCCTCCAGTGGTGTCGCGACAGGCGTGAATGGAGGGACGAATGGAGACGTGTCGTCTTCAGCGATGAGAGTCGCTTCTGCCTTGGTGCCAATGATGGTCGTATGCGTGTTTGGCGCCGTGCAGGTGAGCGCCACAATCAGGACCGCATACGACCGAGGCACACAGGGCCAACACCCGGCATCATGGTGTGGGGAGCGATCTCCTACACTGGCCCGTACACCACTGGTGATCGTCGAGGGGACACTGAATAGTGCACGGTACATCCAAACCGTCATCGAACCCATCGTTCTACCATTCCTAGACCGGCAAGGGAACTTGCTGTTCCAACAGGACAATGCACGTCCGCATGTATCCCGTGCCACCCAACGTGCTCTAGAAGGTGTAAGTCAACTACCCTGGCCAGCAAGATCTCCGGATCTGTCCCCCATTGAGCATGTTTGGGACTGGATGAAGCGTCGTCTCACGCGGTCTGCACGTCCAGCACGAACGCTGGTCCAACTGAGGCGCCAGGTGGAAATGGCATGGCAAGCCGTTCCACAGGACTACATCCAGCATCTCTACGATCGTCTCCATGGGAGAATAGCAGCCTGCATTGCTGCGAAAGGTGGATATACACTGTACTAGTGCCGACATTGTGCATGCTCTGTTGCCTATGTCTATGTGCCTGTGGTTCTGTCAGTGTGATCATGTGATGTATCTGACCCCAGGAATGTGTCAATAAAGTTTCCCCTTCCTGGGACAATGAATTCACGGTGTTCTTATTTCAATTTCCAGGAGTGTATATTATTTCTTTCCAATACATATTTCAGCTGCATGCGCACACATAACCTTGTACAATTACGCATGTCACTGACGTATACACAGACAAAGACGTTGTGTATATGTGTCTGAATTTACAAAATTAAATCTAGAATTTCATTCTGAGCAGTGCTAGGTATCAAATATCTAATACAGCTCTTTTTGTTATATGTATTAAATTGGTTCAAATGGCTCTGAGCACTATGGGACTTAACTTCTGAGGTCATCAGTCGCCTAGAGCTTAGAACTACTTAAACCTAACTAACCTAAGGACATCACACACATCCATGCCCGAGGCAGGATTCGAACCTGCGACCGTAGTGGTCGCGCGGTCCCAGACTGTAGCGCCTAGAACCGCTCGGCCACCCCGGCCGGCTATATGTATTATAACACCAACAATGTGTCACTTCCTTAATACCCAAATAAATTAATAAGTTGCCTTAGGTTTAGTGCAAAATAATCCTGAGAAGTCAATAACTCTCATTGCTTTTTTTTTAATACGTAAATATCTAGTGTACAAAGGGCTAGCAACATTGTTATATTTTCTACTTATAATCCATGTCTTACTGACATTTGGTGCAAGTATGGGGCCCTTTCCTTACTTAATACACTCCTGGAAATGGAAAAAAGAACACATTGACACCGGTGTGTCAGACCCACCATACTTGCTCCGGACACTGCGAGAGGGCTGTACAAGCAATGATCACACGCACGGCACAGCGGCCACACCAGGAACCGCGGTGTTGGCCGTCGAATGGCGCTAGCTGCGCAGCATTTGTGCACCGCCGCCGTCAGTGTCAGCCAGTTTGCCGTGGCATACGGAGCTCCATCGCAGTCTTTAACACTGGTAGCATGCCGCGACAGCGTGGACGTGAACCGTATGTGCAGTTGACGGACTTTGAGCGAGGGCGTATAGTGGGCATGCGAGAGGCCGGGTGGACGTACCGCCGAATTGCTCAACACGTGGGGCGTGAGGTCTCCACAGTACATCGATGTTGTCGCCAGTGGTCGGCGGAAGGTGCACGTGCCCGTCGACCTGGGACCGGACCGCAGCGACGCACGGATGCACGCCAAGACCGTAGGATCCTACGCAGTGCCGTAGGGGACCGCACCGCCACTTCCCAGCAAATTAGGGACACTGTTGCTCCTGGGGTATCGGCGAGGACCATTCGCAACCGTCTCCATGAAGCTGGGCTACGGTCCCGCACACCGTTAGGCCGTCTTCCGCTCACGCCCCAACATCGTGCAGCCCGCCTCCAGTGGTGTCGCGACAGGCGTGAATGGAGGGACGAATGGAGACGTGTCGTCTTCAGCGATGAGAGTCGCTTCTGCCTTGGTGCCAATGATGGTCGTATGCGTGTTTGGCGCCGTGCAGGTGAGCGCCACAATCAGGACCGCATACGACCGAGGCACACAGGGCCAACACCCGGCATCATGGTGTGGGGAGTGATCTCCTACACTGGCCGTACACCACTGGTGATCGTCGAGGGGACACTGAATAGTGCACGGTACATCCAAACCGTCATCGAACCCATCGTTCTACCATTCCTAGACCGGCAAGGGAACTTGCTGTTCCAACAGGACAATGCACGTCCGCATGTATCCCGTGCCACCCAACATGCTCTAGAAGGTGTAAGTCAACTACCCTGGCCAGCAAGATCTCCGGATCTGTCCCCCATTGAGCATGTTTGGGACTGGATGAAGCGTCGTCTCACGCGGTCTGCACGTCCAGCACGAACGCTGGTCCAACTGAGGCGCCAGGTGGAAATGGCATGGCAAGCCGTTCTACAGGACTACATCCAGCATCTCTACGATCGTCTCCATGGGAGAATAGCAGCCTGCATTGCTGCGAAAGGTGGATATACACTGTACTAGTGCCGACATTGTGCATGCTCTGTTGCCTGTGTCTATGTGCCTGTGGTTCTGTCAGTGTGATCATGTGATGTATCTGACCCCAGGAATGTGTCAATAAAGTTTCCCCTTCCTGGGACAATGAATTCACGGTGTTCTTATTTCAATTTCCAGGAGTGTATATTATTTCTTTCCAATACATATTTCAGCTGCATGCGCACACATAACCTTGTACAATTACGCATGTCACTGACGTATACACAGACAAAGACGTTGTGTATATGTGTCTGAATTTACAAAATTAAATCTAGAATTTCATTCTGAGCAGTGCTAGGTATCAAATATCTAATACAGCTCTTTTTGTTATATGTATTAAATTGGTTCAAATGGCTCTGAGCACTATGGGACTTAACTTCTGAGGTCATCAGTCGCCTAGAGCTTAGAACTACTTAAACCTAACTAACCTAAGGACATCACACACATCCATGCCCGAGGCAGGATTCGAACCTGCGACCGTAGTGGTCGCGCGGTCCCAGACTGTAGCGCCTAGAACCGCTCGGCCACCCCGGCCGGCTATATGTATTATAACACCAACAATGTGTCACTTCCTTAATACCCAAATAAATTAATAAGTTGCCTTAGGTTTAGTGCAAAATAATCCTGAGAAGTCAATAACTCTCATTGCTTTTTTTTTTAATACGTAAATATCTAGTGTACAAAGGGCTAGCAACATTGTTATATTTTCTACTTATAATCCATGTCTTACTGACATTTGGTGCAAGTATGGGGCCCTTTCCTTACTTAATACACTCCTGGAAATGGAAAAAAGAACACATTGACACCGGTGTGTCAGACCCACCATACTTGCTCCGGACACTGCGAGAGGGCTGTACAAGCAATGATCACACGCACGGCACAGCGGCCACACCAGGAACCGCGGTGTTGGCCGTCGAATGGCGCTAGCTGCGCAGCATTTGTGCACCGCCGCCGTCAGTGTCAGCCAGTTTGCCGTGGCATACGGAGCTCCATCGCAGTCTTTAACACTGGTAGCATGCCGCGACAGCGTGGACGTGAACCGTATGTGCAGTTGACGGACTTTGAGCGAGGGCGTATAGTGGGCATGCGAGAGGCCGGGTGGACGTACCGCCGAATTGCTCAACACGTGGGGCGTGAGGTCTCCACAGTACATCGATGTTGTCGCCAGTGGTCGGCGGAAGGTGCACGTGCCCGTCGACCTGGGACCGGACCGCAGCGACGCACGGATGCACGCCAAGACCGTAGGATCCTACGCAGTGCCGTAGGGGACCGCACCGCCACTTCCCAGCAAATTAGGGACACTGTTGCTCCTGGGGTATCGGCGAGGACCATTCGCAACCGTCTCCATGAAGCTGGGCTACGGTCCCGCACACCGTTAGGCCGTCTTCCGCTCACGCCCCAACATCGTGCAGCCCGCCTCCAGTGGTGTCGCGACAGGCGTGAATGGAGGGACGAATGGAGACGTGTCGTCTTCAGCGATGAGAGTCGCTTCTGCCTTGGTGCCAATGATGGTCGTATGCGTGTTTGGCGCCGTGCAGGTGAGCGCCACAATCAGGACTGCATACGACCGAGGCACACAGGGCCAACACCCGGCATCATGGTGTGGGGAGCGATCTCCTACACTGGCCCGTACACCACTGGTGATCGTCGAGGGGACACTGAATAGTGCACGGTACATCCAAACCGTCATCGAACCCATCGTTCTACCATTCCTAGACCGGCAAGGGAACTTGCTGTTCCAACAGGACAATGCACGTCCGCATGTATCCCGTGCCACCCAACGTGCTCTAGAAGGTGTAAGTCAACTACCCTGGCCAGCAAGATCTCCGGATCTGTCCCCCATTGAGCATGTTTGGGACTGGATGAAGCGTCGTCTCACGCGGTCTGCACGTCCAGCACGAACGCTGGTCCAACTGAGGCGCCAGGTGGAAATGGCATGGCAAGCCGTTCCACAGGACTACATCCAGCATCTCTACGATCGTCTCCATGGGAGAATAGCAGCCTGCATTGCTGCGAAAGGTGGATATACACTGTACTAGTGCCGACATTGTGCATGCTCTGTTGCCTATGTCTATGTGCCTGTGGTTCTGTCAGTGTGATCATGTGATGTATCTGACCCCAGGAATGTGTCAATAAAGTTTCCCCTTCCTGGGACAATGAATTCACGGTGTTCTTATTTCAATTTCCAGGAGTGTATATTATTTCTTTCCAATACATATTTCAGCTGCATGCGCACACATAACCTTGTACAATTACGCATGTCACTGACGTATACACAGACAAAGACGTTGTGTATATGTGTCTGAATTTACAAAATTAAATCTAGAATTTCATTCTGAGCAGTGCTAGGTATCAAATATCTAATACAGCTCTTTTTGTTATATGTATTAAATTGGTTCAAATGGCTCTGAGCACTATGGGACTTAACTTCTGAGGTCATCAGTCGCCTAGAGCTTAGAACTACTTAAACCTAACTAACCTAAGGACATCACACACATCCATGCCCGAGGCAGGATTCGAACCTGCGACCGTAGTGGTCGCGCGGTCCCAGACTGTAGCGCCTAGAACCGCTCGGCCACCCCGGCCGGCTATATGTATTATAACACCAACAATGTGTCACTTCCTTAATACCCAAATAAATTAATAAGTTGCCTTAGGTTTAGTGCAAAATAATCCTGAGAAGTCAATAACTCTCATTGCTTTTTTTTTTAATACGTAAATATCTAGTGTACAAAGGGCTAGCAACATTGTTATATTTTCTACTTATAATCCATGTCTTACTGACATTTGGTGCAAGTATGGGGCCCTTTCCTTACTTAATACACTCCTGGAAATGGAAAAAAGAACACATTGACACCGGTGTGTCAGACCCACCATACTTGCTCCGGACACTGCGAGAGGGCTGTACAAGCAATGATCACACGCACGGCACAGCGGCCACACCAGGAACCGCGGTGTTGGCCGTCGAATGGCGCTAGCTGCGCAGCATTTGTGCACCGCCGCCGTCAGTGTCAGCCAGTTTGCCGTGGCATACGGAGCTCCATCGCAGTCTTTAACACTGGTAGCATGCCGCGACAGCGTGGACGTGAACCGTATGTGCAGTTGACGGACTTTGAGCGAGGGCGTATAGTGGGCATGCGAGAGGCCGGGTGGACGTACCGCCGAATTGCTCAACACGTGGGGCGTGAGGTCTCCACAGTACATCGATGTTGTCGCCAGTGGTCGGCGGAAGGTGCACGTGCCCGTCGACCTGGGACCGGACCGCAGCGACGCACGGATGCACGCCAAGACCGTAGGATCCTACGCAGTGCCGTAGGGGACCGCACCGCCACTTCCCAGCAAATTAGGGACACTGTTGCTCCTGGGGTATCGGCGAGGACCATTCGCAACCGTCTCCATGAAGCTGGGCTACGGTCCCGCACACCGTTAGGCCGTCTTCCGCTCACGCCCCAACATCGTGCAGCCCGCCTCCAGTGGTGTCGCGACAGGCGTGAATGGAGGGACGAATGGAGACGTGTCGTCTTCAGCGATGAGAGTCGCTTCTGCCTTGGTGCCAATGATGGTCGTATGCGTGTTTGGCGCCGTGCAGGTGAGCGCCACAATCAGGACTGCATACGACCGAGGCACACAGGGCCAACACCCGGCATCATGGTGTGGGGAGCGATCTCCTACACTGGCCCGTACACCACTGGTGATCGTCGAGGGGACACTGAATAGTGCACGGTACATCCAAACCGTCATCGAACCCATCGTTCTACCATTCCTAGACCGGCAAGGGAACTTGCTGTTCCAACAGGACAATGCACGTCCGCATGTATCCCGTGCCACCCAACGTGCTCTAGAAGGTGTAAGTCAACTACCCTGGCCAGCAAGATCTCCGGATCTGTCCCCCATTGAGCATGTTTGGGACTGGATGAAGCGTCGTCTCACGCGGTCTGCACGTCCAGCACGAACGCTGGTCCAACTGAGGCGCCAGGTGGAAATGGCATGGCAAGCCGTTCCACAGGACTACATCCAGCATCTCTACGATCGTCTCCATGGGAGAATAGCAGCCTGCATTGCTGCGAAAGGTGGATATACACTGTACTAGTGCCGACATTGTGCATGCTCTGTTGCCTATGTCTATGTGCCTGTGGTTCTGTCAGTGTGATCATGTGATGTATCTGACCCCAGGAATGTGTCAATCAAGTTTCCCCTTCCTGGGACAATGAATTCACGGTGTTCTTATTTCAATTTCCAGGAGTGTATTTCAATTGTAATAAGTAAGGTAAAAAATTAATTAATGTATGCTTCTTTAGAACTTACATACCTATCAAATTACTTAATTATTAATAATTGCATCTCCACTATATCGCTGAGTTGTAAGGGAGACATAATTTATATGAAATACAGCAAGCAATTTCACATGTCTATTTCATTTACTGTGATGATAATTCAGTAATTGGAGGGTAATAATGCTGCAGATTTCAATGGCAATGTTTTTATTAGATGCATCAGATCACAGTGAATCTACGTACTGAGCTCCCTCTACCTTCATTTCTTTGCGTTTAACATAGTGCTGGACTCCCTTGTATTCTGTCTGTGTGCGCGGGACGGTGCGGTGCACTGTATTTGGGACTGGTAGGACGGAGAATGCAGCAAAAATAGGAGCGCCTATCCATCAGCCTAGACTGGAGCGTCAGGTGTTGCCTCCGCCGATATCACGTCGCCGTAGCCAGCCATGGGGAGTACCAGGTAGGACTGTTGATATTTTTAAAAATATCGCGAATCAGACGTATCGATATTTAATGACATTATAGGCTCTCGATGTATCGAGAAACTGTATCGAAATATCGATATGCTGACGCACCTGCCTAATAAAATGGAGTTGTATGCAGAAGTCCCGTGAGGGGTTGCTGGTCCCCCATCGGGCTCCTCCACAGGTGGCGGATAGGGGAATGCTCACCAGATATGGTCAGTGTCAGGGAAATATAATACCCGGGGTGGACCAAAACCCGTGAAGAGGAAGCCAACGGCTCGGATGCCAGAAGAGAATGTTTTTATAGCATTCCAACGGTAGAAGAGGCGGAAGGAATCTCTACGGGGCAGGTAGAGCTCCGAGCCTGGGAAAGGCAATCTGCCTAGGTAATCCAAAATATTACTCAGCAAGCTTGGAAGCTGTGAGGTGGCAGCCCATCACCAAGCTTAACCTGGGCAGCGCTCGTAACGTGGCCAGGGGATCCTATACCTATTGGCTCATATCAACAATTCGCCTCGGATAATGGATCCAAAGGAAACGGACATAGGCTATGGAACAGGAATTCGCGAGATGGAAACAAGAAAAATGCTTCACATTTGGGATATGGAACGTTCGTAGTCTTAATAAACCAGCTGCGGCAGCGACTTTGATATCTGAATTAAAAACATACAAGACAGACATTGTAGCTATACAGGAAGTTAGGTAGCTAGGAGAAGGGATACACACGGAGGATAATTGTGTCACTTTTTTATGGGGCAAATGAAAAACATAATGAATTTGGTACTGGTTTTGCTGTTAAGAACATGATTGTTAATCGGGTTAAGGAATTCAATCCCATTAAAGAATGCCTTACATAACAATCAAACACCAGTGGTACGATATAACATTCATAAATGTCCAGGCACCGACTGAAGATTCAACTGAGGATGAGAAAGATGAGTACTACGAAGAATTAGAGAGAGTAGTCGAAAGTATTCCAACAAGAAATTTGAGAATTATCCTGGGGGACTTTAATGGGAAAAAAGGTAAAGAGGATATGTTCATCCTCACAATAGGAAAACACAGCAAGCACTCGACCACAAACGAAAATGGATTAAAAATGATCAATTTTGCACTGTCAAAGAAAATGAGAATTTGCTCGACGATGTCCCCTCACAAAGAAATACACAAAGGTACATGGTGCTCTCCAGGTGGCAAAACAGTAAATCAGATTGTCCATGTTATGACAGATCAACGTTGCACTTCATTTATAAGAGATTTCAGAACGCACAGAGGAGCTGAAATTGGCTCAGATCATTTCCTATTGTTAGGAAAGATGAAAATCAAGACGATTTGAAATCAACAACCAAAAGCCACACCAAAACCTAATTTAGACATCGAACGACTGAAGGAACTGTCTGTTAAGAAACCTATGCGATTGAAATAAATAACCGATTTACAGCATTGCAAGAAGCTGAGGAGGTAAATAGCGTCGAGAAGGCTTGGGAAAGAATAAAGACTGTAGTAACAAATGCAGCAGAAAAACCACTGGGTAAGAAAAAGAAAACGAAGAAACAGTAACGGTTTAACGAACAGTTTCAGAGAACAGTGGAAAAGAGGAAAGAGGCCAGGATGTTGTGGCTGCATAATAAGGAGAGTGAGGACAGGAGGTGGTTAGAAGAGAAACAGCAAGAGTTCTTCGAACACAGAAAAGGAAGTATCTAATAGGAGTCCTAGAATCTATTGAAGTGGAAAGCAGGAATGGAAACTCAAAGAAGTTGTTTCAGTATACAAAGAAAAGTAAGAGAGGTTATCAAAGTGAAAACCTATTCATAAAAGATAAAAATCAAAATATGCTAACACAGCTGGAAGATATCCTCGAAAGACGGAAAGAGTATTTCTCAGAAATGTTAAATTCCACTGATCCGCACATAACCTTCAAGCAATGTCTGAGAGTGACAGCATTAATAATGACGAATGTAGAATCACAGAATAGGAAGTGATCCACAACATTCAGAAGCTGAAAAACAACAAGGCAACAGGCGAGGACCACATATCAGCAGATATGTTAAAAGAAGGAAGCAAACTACACAAAGAAATTTATAACCTTATCACAATGATATGGAAAACTGAAACACTGCCTGAAGATTGGAAAACTGCAATAATTTGTCACACACACAAGAAAGGAAACAGAATGGAATGTGAAAATTACAGAGGAATCAGTTTGTTGAACATAACATACAAAATCCTGTCAACGATCATTCTGGAAAAACTTAAACCTTACGCAGAAAACATTAAAGATTATCAGGCTGGATTTCGACAAACCGTTCCACAACTGATAATTTGTTTACTATACGACAGATCTTTGAGAAATACTGGGAGTTCAACAAAAACATCCACTGTCTCTTCATTGACTTCCAGCAAACCTATGACAGCATCCACAGAAGTAGGCTCTACGACACGTTACGAAGATTTAGTATACCCAGTAAAATCATTAGGATGATACAATTGTGCATGGATGGCTCCCAGGCAGCAGTGAAGTTCAGAGGATCCATATCCCCCACCTTTCCAATTAAAACAGGCTTACGACAAGGAGACGCTCATTCAGGTGTCCTCTTCAACCTTGCATTAGAGAAAGTGGTTCGCGAGAGTAATTTACATCTATACAATGGGCTCCGATTCGAACACAGTGAAGTAAAACTCCTGGTTTATGCAGATGATATAGTGTTGCTGAGTGAAACTGAAGAAGAACTGAGAGACATGTACAGATCTCTCAGGCACAGTGCCAGCAAAATGGGGCTTTTGATTAACCAAGAGAAATCAGAATATATGGAAATAGGTCGAGTCAGAAACCCAAATCCTTACTTTGAAATTGACCAACATTCTAAATTCAGAAACGTTATTCAGTTTAAATGCCTTGGATCACGTTTCAACAGTAAAAATATCATAACAATGGATATAAACGAAAGAATAGTCTCAGAGTCATAATGACTGTACTCACTAAGCAATCCACTTAAAAGTATAGCTTTGTCAATCATCACAAAGATGAAGATATACAACACTATCATCTGCCCCATAGTACTGTACGGTTCAGAAAGCTGGACGCTTACAAAGAATGAAAGAGAAAAATTGAATGTTTTCGAAATAAAAGTAATGAGAAAAATCTGGGGACCTGTGCTGGGGAATGGCATATGGGGAATTTGAAAGAACAATGAAATTTATCAGCTAATGAAGCAACCCACTATCATCCAGAAACTAAAAAGTAAGAGACTGCAATGGGCTGGACATGTGGCTAGAAAGGAAAACAACAAAATCACCAAAAAAGCATTTGACGGTACTGTCCAGGCAACAAGACCATTGGGCCGACCTCGTACAAGGTGGAAAGATGACATAGAGAAGGACATCGCAGCATTAGGAATTTCCGCAGGGTGGAGAGAGATTGTGAGAGATAGAAGGCGGTGGAAGCAGATAGTTAATGCAGCGCGGTCTAGTGGCCCTGTGATCGCTGGGGAGGAGAAGAAGAAGTATGCTGAAGTATTGTTTTGTTATTAGACATTCTGTACATCAACAAGCTAGTAGCCTGCCTATCCCCCTTAGAGCAAGAATTGAAAGTAAAACAGTGCACGTTCACACGTCTTGATAACCACTTTGCTAACAATGGTAAATGCATGTAAGTGGCACAATAAAAGGTGTCCAATGGATCCGTCATTTGATTTCGTCACATATTGGATTTTTCCGGAATACTTTATGTCGACTTCCCTAGTTTTTCATTTGTGCCAGCGCCAGCAACCTAGCAGCTGAAGTGTTAAAACTGCGTGGTGAAGCTAAACGTTGCAGTCTATTGGTAGCACCGAGCGCCGATTACGGCAGCATTTCTCTTCACACGTCTCCGCCCACCGTAAAGACCAATTATGTCATTTAGATTTTTTAAATCATTTTTAGCGACTGTTTTTGAAGAATACCAATGTGAAGAAACAGCACACTAGTTACGTTAAAAATTGTTTTTAACGCAACTTATTTTTCCTGTCGTACCATCACACCCCATTGCAATCGGATTGCTTCTTTTGTGCCATGTATACTTGCTTTACCCAATCATAGAGAAAGATTGGACGTGAGGAAAGCAAGAAAAGTAGTAGGACTCCTTCACACAGTGAAAGTGAAATTATATTCCACTACAATAGATCACATAACTAATGAGGAGGTACTGAATCGGATTGGGGAGAAGAGGAGTTTGTGGCACAACTTGACCAGAAGAAGGGATCGGTTGGTGGGACATATTTTGAGGCATCAAGGGATCACCAATTTAGTATTGGAGGGCAGCGTGGAGGGTAAAAATCGTAGGGGGAGACCAAGAGATGCATACACTAAGCAGATTCAGAAGGATGTAGGTTGCAGTAGGTACTGGGAGATGAAGAAGCTTGCACAGGATAGAGTAGCATGGAGAGCTGAATCAAACCAGTCTCAGGACTGAAGACCACAACAACATACAATTTCAAAAACAACTTCAAATATTTACCGAAAACTGCGAAAAAAAATATAAAATAAAAATATCGGAATTCGATTGTGCCCTTTTAGTATCGATATATCCGGGAAGTGCGTCGCCCATATACGCTGATATTTTTGAAGATAAATCGATATATCGATATTTTATGAACAGCCCAAGTAGTAGGCTATTGTGCGTTTTACAACCGAGCTTTGCCCAGTGGCCAAATTGATGCTGGGACGCGGCTCTAGAAGCAGGAGAGAAGCGCTTTTCCATGTTTTACAAAGAACACTTTGAAGATAACCAGCTTATGTTTTTAGAACGAAACATAGGTTGCAGAAAATAAAGGCCTAGCCTACTAAGCAACTTTCTAATTTCAGACGTCTGATGTGAGGCTAGCTGCTGGGCGCAACAACGCACCGCAGGTAAATTTGTTAGTGACATTACGGAACCAGAGCTGAAGAGACAATTGTTTAGAAGTGGAAGGGCATATTGTAATGTGATTGGCAAGGGCGTAAGACTGGTCTAAAAATTATAGAGTCGCAGCAGAGATGTGGAGATGTGCACATTTTGTGCATATTTGGAAATCATAGTCGGCGGAAAGACACAGGGCTGTTCATACCTTGTGCGTATTAGGCGACTGCGTTGGAGACGGACAGCGGCACACATCTTGGCAGACGAGTGGGAACAAGAGTTGTTTCGATAGTAACGTGACCCTCATCCTCTACCTTAGGGCCATTCGCATGACAGTGGCATTCTGCACGACTCTCGGTGAGCAATTACGATGAGCTCTGACGTGATAGGGCTTTTCTTAGTCCGCACTTACGGAAATCAGTACAATCATCTGGCGCAGGTTCAGCATCGTTGTAGTGAATGTACGACTTTCTCAAACACTGTCAGGGCCACCGTCACTGTTTTTGTTGAAGTTAATGAGATTTGAGGATATTTTTCACACTGCCATTAGCATCAGAAGTGCATATGTCTTGCTAGTTCAGGTAACGCTGACTCCAGTAGTTGACAGTTCGCATAAGGAGTTTGTGAATCAATTCATATTCATTCATGATCTATTTGGAATAATTATGTTCCAATTGAATACATTACTATAATAATCGAAAAATTATTTCTGTTCAACTTTCATTCACATTAAATAATTTATATGCGTAAACCTCCACCTTAGGGTCTACAGACAGGGCCTTAAATCATCTGTGTAATCCATTACAGTTGTGCATACTAACTTATATCTTAGACCTTAAAGGTGTGTCAGGCTGTTAATTAGTTTTATGGGTCAAAATGGTTCAAATGGCTCTGAGCACTGTGGGACTTAACATCTGTGGTCATCAGTCCCCTAGAACTTAGAACTACTTAAACCTAACTAACCTAAGGACATCACACACATCCATGCCCGAGGGAGGATTCGAACCTGCGACCATAGCAGTCGCGCGGTTCCGGACTGAGCGCCTAGAACCGCTAGACCACCGCGGCCGGCGTTTTATGGGTCAGGGTAACAGTTCACATGCATGGAGTTTTCGTTACTACACATGACATATTCTGTCTCCCGTTTATCTATCGTTAAAATGCTGACTATTTAGACAAGCCTAACGATAAAAAATATACAGTTTACCTAAATATGACTACGAACCTCTTGCCTGCATTCTTTTGTCATGTAAATTTTGCTAACTGGAAGGAAAGATCACGTTAACCGCCAAGTCAGAGATATAATATTAGTCTCCTCCTTATTAATTATCAGTTTCCATCAGCTAATATATCTTTGTTTTCTTTTCTCTCACAAAAATTACCATGAAAAGTCCCCATTTTATATCTCTCTGCTACTCAAATTAATTATTTCTATTATATTTATTTACTTCGAATAATATCGAAATGATCATCACTGTCTAGATATACGTAAAACTTGTAAAATGTGTCTTTAGACTGTTACTCTCTAATATGGCTAACAGAGAAGTACTGTGATCTTTGTTCTCTCATTTATGCCTATTTCACACGGCGACATTGGGTTGCGCCACTCGTTCCGTGGAATGAGCTGCACGCAAATGGTTTCACAATTGACTTTAGACACGGCGAAACCAGTATACACTTCAGTTTTGTCGTTTTGTGGGTTCGTGAGTCGTGTCTGAAATGAAAGTTTTGGCAGCTGCACGTCGCATGAGTTGGGGTGGAGTTAAAGCTTGTTGCGTGGAATCGCTGCATAAGAAAAAAATAAGAAACGTGTTTCGATTCGTGACTGGATGAAGAAAAGACGTCAGCTCGGTTGCTCAGCATCCTTGCTGAAATAATTTATAGTGGAAGCCCTAAGAAGTTCTTTTAATTATCTTAGAATGTCACCAGAACTGTTCAAATTTCTTCTAAATAGAGTTAATTATGCGATAAGGAATAAAGATACTATAATGCATGAACCACTGCCGCCAGAACTGAAATTACATATCACATTGCTTGCATTACAGTCGAGGACACTCGGTATGCTGTAAGATGCGGTTTTAGTTGATGATGACGCTTTTTCATTAACACCAATAATTATTAACATTAACAGTAATAATCATTAACATTGACAGCAGTAATTATTCGAAGAGGGCCGCATTAAGAAGAGAATGGTTTGCAAACTACTTTCTTGAAGATCTGTTCAGTGGCAATATTTCAAAATTCAAAAATGGGGAGCACCACTGCGACGTTTTAAATAGATAAATATTGAATAAAGAATGCAGCTTCTTGATTTTTGTAGCCTTCCCTCCTGTCAACAATATCCCTTTGAAAAAAAGATTAGGCCAATTCGAACGAGTGATGGTATTTTAGTCTTGTAGACGAGAGCATTCCCACAGATAGAATTACATTTGCTTGTATTTTTCTTAATTCAGTTGTATATGTGCTCCTAATTCAATAAATTTTGCCACGCAGTTCAGATATTGTCAAACTATCTGTGTTCTGATCGCACGTGATGCTCTCAGGAGCAGCGATATGTTGCTGATTTTTGTAATCAGCATCACTGAAACCCATAAACACCTGTGCAAAGCATAGACCTCAAAAAAGCGAACATTATTCTCCGTTTCCCACTTCATATTTCAGTTTGTCTACACTCTGCGAACACACACAAACTCAAAACTCATGCAACTCGTGTCACCAAAGTTGGAACACGCCGTTACGTATTTTACGAAATATTATTTCTTTATTACTTTCTTTGAGACTCATAATTATTTGGGAAAAGATTTATTTACTTCAAATTAGAAATCAGGGCCTGATTATTATTTTCCGTCAATCAAATATTTATTGGATCGTTGTTATCTTTTCTGCAGTATATTGTCGGCTGTCAACGAGTGCCAGCTAACTGCCCAAATCAACAACGGCAGTGAGTAATTAGTTTAAACAAAAAACCTAAGTGCCACCACCATTTCAGGCCCTGAAATTAAACAACTGGATCAAAAATCTATCTATTCAGGTACTGGCAAAGGCGTCCCACTAAAGTTTCTTTAATGAATGGTCATTCGCCATAATAATTCTGTAAGTTTGTGATAATTCTGCACAAAATTCTCATTAATGTGTCTTTATGTTTAACAATTCAGGGAAAGATCTTTGAAAACCTTCGGGCAAAACGCGATGTATGACCAAAGCAAAGATCAATTTTTAAATTTCTAGTGCCTGCTAAACTAAAACCCTGCAATTGAGTCAATATCTCGCTCAGTCCAAGTCACCAAACTAATCTCCAATACAAATAAAGGATCCATCCTATTGCCTTAGAGGGTTCTGAACAGGACCACAAGCCACCGGATAACGGCAGAAATCGGATCACTGTCCGACCTCAACAAATTCTCACACCAAAATACCAATAATAATTACTCGGTCTAGATACAGCTGTATCAACACAATGCTGCAATAATCTTAATAGCTCTTACACGTCCGCTTTTTGTACCGTTATTTCACAAGATCTCCCCGTACTAGCAATGCTGTCGTGCTTTTAAAACCAATTCCAACAATGATAATTGGAACCTGCTCTACCGTATTTTACTGGCAGAAAGCTCGAGGAGGTATTTACTTTCCTGCTAGTGACTGTCTCTGTACCTGACTTACCACACCTGCAAACTCGCTTATGACTATGTCTGGACTCCCAGACACATATGGTCAGTTTCTACTCTGACGCAGTGAGCACCTAAGTCCACTGCAACTGACCGTAAGACCCATTTTAACACATTTCCGAACCATTAAAGCACACAAATGTTCAAAGGTACCATCACTTTTGACGATTAGTACTTTATTAAGAATGGCCGTCCGTTCATCTTCCAGTGACCAGCTGCTGCGTGCTGTAATGTCTTCGCTGCTCTAGATACTGGTTGGTTATAGGCAATCGATATGCGACGTTTTTGCAGCTTAGTTCTTTTATTTTGATCTACAAAATACATTTGAACAAAAACATATTAGCAAAAATTTATAATGGGACATTATACATCCATTTTCATGACAATACATACCTAGGTAAAAGACAAAATTTTTCTGCATTGGCCGCACTTTATTACTTTCTATTTTGATCATGTGTTTCGATTAACTGCCATCAGCGGATCTGCCATGAGAGAAAAAGTGAAAACGTAGGATACACAGTTCTTTGCACACATTACAAAAGTATTTTTCGTAAGAAGAGAAAAATACGAGGGTTGGAACTTTAATAGTGGCAACTATTTATTTACAGCTCCTACAAAATAGGTACGTTTTTCAGAGTTTTACTGACCTTCAAAGTAGTCGCCAGCATTGTGTATAACCATTTGCCAGCGATGTGGAAGTCGCAGGATACTCTTAGCGCCGGCCGGAGTGGCCGAGTGGTTCTAGGCGCTTCAGTCTGGAACCGCGCGACAGCTACGGTCGCAGGTTCGAATCCTGCCTCGGGAATGGATGTGTGTGATGTCCTTAGGTTAGTTAGGTTTAAGTAGTTCTAAGTTCTAGGGGACTGATGACCTCAGATGTTAAGTCCCATAGTGCTCAGAGCCATTTGAACCATACTCATAGCAGTGCCAGTTGTTTGACTGTTCGAGCGGCGCGGTCTATTGCCCGACACATTTGTAGCAGTTCTGAAATGAATGCGGTGAAGTGTTTCCTTCAGTTTAGAAATCGAGTTGAACTCACGAGGGCTTAAGTCAGGGGAGTGCAGTAGGTGGTATAGCACTTAGCAGCCCCATCAGTCAAACAAATCAGTAACAGCTTGCACTGCACGTGCTTGAGCATTGTCCTGCAAAATAATGGTCAGGTCCTGCAGAAAGTGTCATCACTTCTGTCTCTAAGATGGTCGTAGGTTGTGTTCCAAAATGAACAGCATAGAGACAGAAATGATGACACTTTCTGCAGGGCCTGACCATCATTTTGCAGGACAATGTTCAAGACGTACAATGCACTCTGTTACTGATTTGTTTGACTGATGGGGCTGCTAAGTGCTATAACACCTACTGCACTCCCCTCGTGAGTTCATCTCGATTTCTAAACTGAAGGAAACACTTCACGGCGTTCATTTCAGAACTGCTACAAGTTCGTCGGGAAAAGACCGCGTCGCTCGAACTGTCAACACGACTTCCACATCGCTGGCAACGGGTTATACACATTGCTGGCGACTACTTTGAAGGTCATTAAAAATTTGAAACATGTACCTATTTTGTACGAGCTGTAAATAAATAATTGTCACTATTGAAGTTCCAGAAAACCATCATAACGACCTGGAGAGCGGTGTGCTGACCACACGCCCCTCCTATCCGCATCCTCAACTGAGGATGACACGGCGGTTGGATGGTCCCGATGGGCCACTTGTGGCCTGAAGACGGAGTGCATTGAAGTTTCAACCCTCGTATCCATGGAATTCACATTATTTCGATATATCAGGAAAGGGAAAGTGCTCACAATAAATAGGGTACAAATACATTAAAATACAAGAGTAATACGTACCAAACATTTTAAAATATCAATACAGGGTATATCGTCAGTTAGCACACAAACGTATGAGGCGTGGGTAGATATTGGCGGCGACACAGGTACAGGAAATAAGGTAAATTATTCGACCGCCATTAGGTGGCACTCAGTGAACAATAACAGTGCAGCCTCTTTGATGACTGATAAGTGCGGACATGAATGAAATGTAAATAATATTAAAAATATACTTTCCATTTTTTGTTAATGTATTAAGTAATCATTAAAACGATAAATCCATGTGGATTAATACATATGCAACTATATGGCTCTCGTGTGATTTTAACAAACTTTATGTAACATAAGATTTGTACAAAGTATGACAGCTTGCAGTAAAATATTGTAGCATCAAATGCAAAGCTGCAAGTCAAAAGCCGCCCGCGGAGATCGAGCGGTTCTAGGCACTTCAGTCCGGAACCGCGATGCTGTTACGGTCGCAGGTTCGAATCCTGCCTTAGGCATGGATGTGTGTGATGTTCTTAGATTAGTTAGGTTTAAGTAGTTCTACGTCTAGGGGACTGATGACCTTAGATGTTAAGTCCCATAGTGCTTAGAACCTTTTTTTTCGGATCAAAATCAGAGAAATCGTGGAACCTAACAACAGAATGTAATAAAAGACAGTGACTCCAAGGCAGCCAGTGTGCAATCCACGTGGAGCCAATAAAAATAAGACGAAGGCAGGAGGGCTGGTCTACAAAGGTATACGCTAAAACTACCTTGACGCCAAACACCATAAAATATTCCGTCACAACATCCAACGTCTTCGAATATTTCGTGGATATGTTGCACATCTGTCTTGCCCTCTGTGGCTCTCTCTAGTAGCATGGAAGTTACTCCTTGATGTCTTAACACATGTCCTACCGTCGGGCCCCTTATTCTACTGTTTTCCACGTACGTTCTCTGTTGAACCTTCTCGTTTCTTACCTCACCACTTCATTTTCAGCCATCTTCTGTAGCACCACATCTCAAACGTTTCGATTCTCTTCTATTCCGGTTTTTTTCCACAGTCCATGATTCACCACCATCTTCCTCTAATTAAGGCCTATGTTTGACACCAGTAGACTTCTTTTGGCCAGGAATGCCCTATTTGTCTGTTCTAGTTTACTTTTTATGTCGTCGCTGCTTCCCTCGCCAAGCGTTACTTTTTCGCATTGGAGCAAAATACCTTTAATTCGCCTGTACGTTGTCCCCAATTTTGCTGTTACGTTTATCGCTAATCTCACTTTTACTGCTCCTCCTTACGTTCATATTTCTTTGGTTTTCTCTCATTCCATGTTCAGTGGTGTTCGTTTCGTGCAAAAGGTATCGTAGTTTTCATTTTCACTGAGGCTAGCAATGTCATCAGCGACTACTGTCATTGACATCCTTTCACGCTGACGTTTTCATCACACTCTTGATCCTTTATTTTATTTCTGTCATTGCTTATTCGCTGTACAGTTTGAAGAGTAGGGGAGATAAATTGCCTCCTTTGTTTACACCCGTTTTATTCAAAGCACATCTCTTCCCGTTCTGACCGTCAACAGCCTCTTGTAGCTCAAAGTTGATTTTTTAAATTTCGAAGTAAGTTAATAGTTTATGCGGCTGGACAAAGCACTTGGCGCGCTGAGGAAGTGACAAGCTGCGGAGAGAGGTAGAAAGAGTAAAATTTCAATAAACAGTTTTCACAATACTCATCTTTATTCTTCTTCTTTGTTTAAGTCGCCAAGTTGGAAGTCCATTCTAAAATGTAACTTTTTATACTGGTGTAGGGGATGCTTGGTTTCATTCTGTTAAATAGTATGAACACTGGTGGACTTTTAAGTGTAGAACACACATATTTTCAGTCATTTCACTGTGCAATACAAATCAGCATCAACCACGATGCTAACACAAACACGTAATTGTAATCCATCCTCGCACTTCAGACTCGTAACACTAACTACTCAAAGACAAAGATTTACTTCCAACAGCATGTAGCAAAGAAAATACTATTATATATAGATCTATTTGTGCAAAATATTCTTTAGAACATTTATGTCGTAAATAAAATACAAATAATTGTTTATCATCGCTTATCTTTTTAAGAAGTCCATAATCATCATTGTAATTACATTAAGTGTTTATATATGTTGACGTTTATACGTTTTCATATAGCTATATGGTAGTATATTTTTGAGTCTTCAACTTGGGAATTGGTCATTTCATTTGAACCAAGATCGATTAGTACATTTATCTCGCTGGTCCCGGCGGAGGTTCAAGTCCTCCCTCGGGCATGGGTGTGTGTGTTCGCCCTTAGGATAATTTAGGTTAAGTAGTGTGTAAGCTTAGGGACTGATGACCTTAACAGTTAAGTCCCATAATATTTCACACAAACACATTTATCTTACCATAACAAGTTTTAGTACACAGTTTTCCATTCTTAGCGCACTTTGTTGGCTCTTGTATATATTGTAAATTAGACATCTTCCATATAGCAATTTTTCTGAGAATTTCAAATATTTTGCACCATTTTACGTTGTCGAACGCTTTTTGTATGTCGACGAATCCTATGAAAGCGTCTTGGTTTTTCTGAAGTCTTGCTTCCACTATCAATTACGCCGTCAGAACCGCCTCTCCAGTGCCTCTGCGTTTTCTAGTGCCAAGAACGAGACATGTGAAATACATGAGAACGATCACTTACGCTCAATAAAACGTGCATCTGCTAAAGGTCTGTTCAGCGTAGTGACTGTCTTTGATTGCTTCGGCAGCTGCAAAACGCGTCAGAGATACCATCGTTATCGTGCTTATCAGCTGATGCGCTGTAAAAGTAATGGAAATGGATAACAACCCGTGTGTACCTACTGCCGATTACCGTGAGCCGGGTGCCAAGAAGATCAGGTTAGGTTGAGATGTGCCGATATTCCAACGCTCTTCGTAGTTACCAGACAGCTCTTGGTGAAAGCGTTATTACCAATTCTAAACTAGAAAATTATTGGAAACCGTAAGAAGATGATCTGTCTACAAATCTCTACCAGCTAGTTGTGTAAAACTTTTGTTGACAGCGTTAAAGAGTGAGGTTCATAACAATCAGCTGCTTAAGTTGTATGCAAGGTAGCCTAACACATTTCGGTATGAAAATACGTGAAAATGCTTAATTATAAATGGAAATATCAATTTATGTATTTTAGAAAGTTAAAAAACTTAATTTCTTCAAACACTTACGGAGAGACGACGATACATTGAAAAAAGGTACTTATCCCTTGTCGTAGCTAGGCAGCTAGGCAACGTTGTTTTAGAGATCACGAGGGAGAGAGAGAGAGATAATAAAGTCAAACAGGACAGGATGATTTACATTGTTAATATAACGGATATTTGGAGTACTATGATCAATAGTAATATTTTATTCTTGACAAGGTTCATCTCTGCTATCATGTGAAATCTAGACCACGCCCACTTTCCACAGTATTTAGGTCGTTCTTCGACGTCCGACTCGTCAGTCGGCAAGACTCAGCACTGCTAGGAGCATCTCCGAAGACGTCCAACGTAGCTTTGGACGAAACGTCAAGGATAGATGACTTCCATGTAGTAAGGCCATACAGCTCGGAAGGATTCTCGGCAGCTGAAACATCCGGTCGTGAAAGCCTTCATTGTATGATAACGGATAACGTATGTGGTTCGCCAGACTGGGCAAAACTGAATTTGCAGCGCATTCAATACGTTGTACCAGCAGGTTATAATTAAAGTGAAGCTATGTACAGAGGTCCACTGTAGGCTGTAATTATCGTATGACAGCGAAATTTGAAAGATATGCTAATGCAGAAACGATTTACGTTGGAGAAAATTAGTTCAGATTTTGGCAACTAGGTGGAAATGTGTCGGTGCGAATGGAAGAAATATGTATGGAAATGTTTCCATATGTACTGGGTTAGGAAGGATATGTAGGCAGAAAAGGTCAAGTAAGTGAAAAAGGCATAATGTAGATTTTGTTATTAAACACCGCTTACACAATTTGTTCAGTATGTGAAACGGATGCGCCGACGAGATGCTGCAGTCGTCAAAAGACGTGATCAACAGTTGCTCGCAGCAGTTCCGGTGGAATCCGAGAAAAATTTTTCTCTAAACTGCCTTCCAGATCAAGCAGAGACCGAACGTGTTCCTGGTAAGCACTTTCTTTTGAATATCCCAGAGCCAAAAGTCACATGGATTCAGGTCAGGTGATGTTGCTGGCCGTTCGTCTGGTAAATCTCTGAAGATAACACGTTACTGGAAAGTTGCATTAAGCAGATCTTTCCTGGTCGAGCGGCATGAAGTGTTGCCCCATCTTGCATGAAAACAATGGTTTCCACACACTTGCGCGGTCCAAAGCAGGAATCACATGGTGTACATGGAGGTCTCCATAAAATGCACACGTCACGGTACACCTGAGAGGCCTTCTAGGTGTGTTGTCCTCAAAGCAGAACAGATCGAGAGTAAAAGTGCTTGTGAATCCACACCACACAGTCACATACGGCGAGTGCAGTGCCTCTTCGTGCACAACACACGGTTAAACAGGACCACAAATTCGGCAGCTCTGTGTATTCACTGCACCCTGTTGAGCAAAATGTGCAGCATCACTCCGTAGAAATTGTATATCCACAGCTACATCTCTGCAAACCACATTTAAGTGCCTGGGAGAGGGTTCATCGAACCACCTTCATAATACTATATTACTCCAATCTCGTATAGCGCGCGGAAAGAGCGAACACCTATATCTTTCCGTACGAGCTCTGGTTTCCCTTATTTTATCATGGTGATCGTTTCTCCTTGTGTAGATCGGTGTCAACAATATATTTTCGCATTCGGAGGAGAAAGTTGATGATTGGAATTTCTTGAGAAGATTCCGTCGAACGAACAACTCCTTTCTTTTAATGATGTCCAGCCCTAATCCTGTATCATTTCAGTGACACTCTCTCCCATATTTCGCGATAATACAAAACGTGCTGCCCTTCTTTGAACTTTTTCTATGTACTCCGTCAGTCCTATCTGGTAAAGATCCCACACCCCGCAGCAGTATTCTAAAAGAGGACGGACAAGCTTAGTGTAGGCAATCTCCTTAGCAGATCTGTTACATTTTCCAAGTGTCCTGCCAATAAAACGCAGTCTTTGGTTAGCCTTCCCCACAACATTTTGTATGTGTTCCTTCCAGTCGACTTCGATCCATAAACCGAAGAGCAATTCAGAACGTTGCTGAGGATCATGAGGTTTCAGTTATTGCACTGTCTGTATCTTGCACGGGTAGCAGTGTAAAATAAACCTCAAAACTATCCGTGCTATTGACTATGGGTGGACAATTCGCGTGACACTGCGCGAGCACTAACACTACCCAAGGCATGTGCTGCATGGTCAATTACAGCAACAGCAACCTAATCAGTAACTTCCACTGGTACAGGATGCCGTCACCTTCCAGGGGCTACACCAAGCTCACCAGTGTTTCCGAATTTCAGTATAATCTACCTTAAACCGTTTAACGACCCTGGGCTTCTCCACAGATCTTTCAGTCGGCGATACTCCCTCAGTGCATCACTGTAATTGCTGCCGTTCACATAAAACAGTTTCACCAACAGCCCACAGTCTCTCTTCTGGATGGCGATACTGCTCACTCACGTTATGGCTTGTCAAATGATGGTGTGGATGTCATACCTTCATACAAACAGAGTATAGCACCAGACTTGCATCTAGTGGCCGAAATTGAAAATACTTTTTCCAGAGAAAACCGGTTCTCTATCAACGCATTAGGATATTTACCCAGTTTTGTTGCCATGCGATAATTACAGCCCACAGTGGACCTCCGTCAGTGGCCGCGCTTTAACTATAACCACAAGGTACTTAAAAGACGGTTGCACCTAATGTACCTGTTTTCCCTAACACTTAAGTAACTTGAAAAAGAAATGGTCGATTACTCACAGGAGCTGAAGCGACTGTAACAAAAATTTGGAAATTGTGTAATATATATATATATATATATATATATATATATATATATATATATATATATATATATATATATGTGTGTGTGTGTGTGTGTGTGTGTGTGTGTGTGTGTGTGTGTGTGTGTGCAGAAACGGGTCCCGGTATGATCAAGGGAATTATATGTGTGGTAGCCCCCTATCCCCCATCCATGAAGAAGGATGAAGAAGGTTCCCGTTTTTATCTGAAGGGCGCGCTTTTGAAGATATAAGCGCTGGTAAGTTTCGCCTTCTAGAAATTTTTAGAACATTCCAGAGCATTCCACAGCATTCCAGAATGTTTCGGAATATTCTATAATGATCCGGGGTGTTTTGGAATAATTGGAAACATTCCAGAACGCTCTCGAATGTTGTGGAATTTCTGGAACATGGTGGACCATTCGAAGCCTTTTTAGGATGTTCTGGCGGGGCTACCCATTGGTCGGAGTATATAAAGCAAGACCTGTCGTGTGTTCGAACGTCAGTTTCTTATCAGTGACGAAAGGAGGAACAAACAGTGAAGTGTGAGAAGTCAGAGTAATAAAGAGACTGAATACAAATCGAAAGTAAAGTGTGAAAAGTGTCGATAGTATATATAGTGTGTTTGTTAATAAAACGTTGATTTGGTTTATGTTTTAGATAATGCCCATACGTAAAAGATTTTGGCAGTTTTGAAGAAAAACGGCGAAGACAAAAAGCAAAGCGAAAAAACGAAACAGACGAAGAGCGCGAAGCACGTTTAAGTTCCCAACGAACGAGAATGAGCACCGTGAGAATCAGAGAAACCGAAGAACGACGAAATGAACGGATTGAAGAATCAAGAATTGCGAGACAATCTTATAATAAAAGACTGCGAACTGAAGCCAGTCATGAAAATATCACCCTGCTAGGAGCGTGGATAGGGACAAGTAAAGAGTACAACTTGACAAATGAAGCATTCCACTAAGACCCGATGAAAGAATATAAGAAACAGAAACACGTCGTAATCGGAAAAATTGATTACACCTACCAGTTTTGTATCGCGAAAAAATTCGGTAAAGAAACACCAGGATTCTATTGAATGAATGGAAAAATTCGATTACCACTGCTGAAGCACCTCCGCAGGAATTTTTACAGCACTTGACTGGGGAATCTCCAGAATCAAAACACTTTCTTCAAAATATAAAAGCGTGTGATGTCTACTTCCAAATGACTTCTTTCGGTGCCAGTTCGAACAACACTAGCGGAGATGAAGTCGATTATGTTTTTCCATCCATGGATAAATCTATCACAAAATGGGATCATTACTACCAATACCCATCGAACACCATAAATTTCTACAAAAACAGAAATTGATCAACGATGCACCAACATCAGTGGATTGAGACGAGTAGTAGTCCGAGGTGTACAGAGGATCTTACATGAATACAATCAACTGATTCACATACTCAAAGTAGCACTAGACAGAATAGTTTCTAATGACTGGAAAGTTATAATTCGAGCCAACAACAGACTACATGGAGATCACGAACGTAGATTTAATGCACCTCAGGTAGACGAAGACACGACCGTAATTGTGGACAATGAAAACAAAAACCGTTTCATAATTGAGCAACGAAGAAGAGAAGGGCTACAGCACACTGTAGACACACATCGTTCATATGACGCCCTCCAATATACGTTAATGTTTCTGAAAGGAGAGGACGGATATCACTTTAAAGTGAAACAAACTCAACTGGAAACAGGCGTACCACACATTTTCTTGTCAACTCCCTGAGTGAAGCCGGGTACCTCAGCTAGTAAGAAAATAATAAGAAATACTTCTGTTTCGGAACACACCATATTTGTGAGAATGTAACGCTGAACAAATCTGGAAACCTACTTTGCAAGTTTGAAATTCGTCAGTCCCGTGGCGAGATATGATAAAAGATTAATGTGGCGTTCGTAATGGACAGATAAAAATGTAAGCTCCCATCAGGGAGATGGATGCTTTACAGTAACGAGGAGGCCTGCGCTTTTTGTCTGATGTTTGTATTTTCCTCTATATTAGCAACAAACGCTCCACCTCTTTTTATCCCTAGACAGCATCAAGCGGTAACGCCATCTCTCGCCATAAACACAGGCTAAACATAGGCCCAGACTTCTAAAAACTGTATACAGTGTTGCCAACGTCTTAACACCAGTACTAGTTTATCGGGCACACACACTAAATTTTACTCTGAATAGCAATCTTTCCCAGCAGATTTCTTGTGGTAATTCAGAACCGTTTGTGGCATATGAAGCTATCACGGCAGTAACAAGGCATTAAAGTCAGTACAAAGTTTACAACGTACAGAAAAATTACTTTTACGAACTTCGATGGATGATCTTCTTCAAGAAAGCAAACTGTTAAGGTCGGTTAGCACGAGGCGAAAACTGTAATTTTTTTTCTTTTGGGGCCTAATTCCAGAATGGTAGAAGAAAGTGAATGAATAACGTCAGCGATTATTTTTGACTATTTTTTACTAAAGACACATAATCACGACAATAAAGGCTCAAAATTTTAGCTGCACGTATTTTGAAGCAATTATTGGTACACTATGTGACCATAAGTATCCGTACACCTAGTTGAAAATGACTTAGGTTCGTAGCGACCTCCATCGGTAATGTTCCTTTCAAGACACTGTCCATTCCGTTCAACTGCTCTTCCAAGTCCTTTGCTGTGTCTGACAGAATTACAATGTCATCGGCGAACCTCAAAGTTTTTATTTCTTCTCCATGTATTTTAATACCTACTCCGAACTTTTCTTTTGTTTCCTTTATTGCTTGCACAATATACAAATTGAATAACATCGGGGATAGGCTACAACCCTGTCTCACTCCCTCCCCAACCACTGCTTCCCTTTCATGCCCCTCGACTCTTATGGCTGCCATCTGGTTTCTGTACAAATTGTACATAGCCTTTCGCTCCCTACCACCATCAGAACTTGAAAGAGAGTATTCCAGTCAACATCGTGAAAAGCTTTCTCTAAGTCTACAAATGCTAGAAACTTAGGTTTGCCATTCCTTAATCTTTCTTCTAAGATAAGTCGTAAGGTCAGTATTTCCTCACGTGTTCCAACATTTCTACGGAATCCAAACTGATCTTCCCCGAGGTCCGCTTCTACCAGTTTTTCATTTCGTCTGTAAAGAATTCGCGTTAGAATTTAGCAGCTGTGACTTATTAAACTGATAGTTCGGTAATTTTCGCATCTGCCAACACCTGCTTTCTTTGGGATTGGAATTATTATATTCTTCTTGAAGTCTGAGGTAATTTCGCCTCTCTTATACATCTTGCTCACCAGATGGTAGAGTTTTGTCAGGACTGGCTCTCCTAAGGCTGTCAGTAGTTCTACTGGAATGTTGTCTACTCCCGGGGCCTTGTTTCAACTTAGGTCTTTCAGTGCTCTATCAAACTCTTCACGCGGTATCATATCTCCCATTTCATCTTCATCTACATCCTCTTCCATTTTCATAATATTGTCCTCATGAACATCACCCCTGCATAGACCCTCTATATACTCCTTCCACCTTTCTGCTTTCCCTTCTTTGCTTAGAATTGGGTTTCCATCAAAGCTCTTGATATTCATGCAAGTGGTTCTCCTTTGTCCAAAGGTATCTTTAATTTTCCTGTAGGCAGTATCTATCTTACCCCTAGTGAGATAAGCCTCTACATCCTTACATTTGTCCTCTAGCCATCCCTGCTTAGCCATTTTGCACTTCCTGTCGATCTCATTTTTGAGACGTTTGTATTTCTTTTTGCCTGCTTCATTTACTGCATTTTTATATTTTCTCCTTTCATCAATTAAATTCAATATTTCTTCTGCTACCCAAGGGTTTCTACTAGCCCTCGTCTTTTTACCTATTTGATCCTCTGCTGCCTTCACTATTTCATCCCTCAAAGCTACCCATTCTTCTTCTACAGTATATCTTTCACACATTCTTGTCAATTATTCCCGTATGCTCTCCCTGAAACTCTGTACAACCTCTGGTTTAGTCAGTTTATCCAGGTCCCATCTCCTTAAATTCCCACCTTTTTGCAGTTTCTTCAGTTTTAATCTACAGTTCATAAACAATAGATTGTGGTCAGAGTCCACATCTGCCCCTGGAAATGTCTTACAATTTAAAATCTGGTTCCTAAATCTCTGTCTTACCATTATATAATCTGTCTGAAACCTAGTATCTACAGGGTCTTTCCATGAATACAACCTTCTTTCATGTTTCTTGAACCAAGTGTTAGCTATGATTAATATATGCTCTGTGCAAAATTCTACCAGGCGGCTTCCTCTTTCATTTCTTAGCCCCAATCCATATTCACCTACTATGTTTCCTTCTCTCCATTTTCCTACTGTCGAATTCCAGTCACCCATGACTATTAAATTTTCGTCTCCCTTCACTACCTGAATAATTTCTTTTATCTCATCATACATTTCATCAATTTCTTCATCATCTGCAGAGCTAGTTGGCATATAAACTTGTACTACTGTAGTAGGCGTGGGCTTCGTGTCTATCTTGGCCACAATAATGCGTTCACTATGCTGTTTGTAGTAGCTTACCCGTGCTCCTATTTTTTATTCATTATTAAACCTACTCCTGTATTACCCCTATTTGATTTTGTATTTATAGCCCTGTATTCACCTGACCCAAAGTCTTGTTCCTCCTGCCACCGAACTTCACTGATTCCCACTATATCTAACTTTAACCTATGTATTTCCCTTTATAAAATTTCTAACCTACCTGCCCGATTAGGGGTCTGACATTCCACACTTCGATCCGTAGAACGCCAGTTTTCTTTCTCCTGATAACGATGTCCTCTTGAGTAGTCCCAGCCCGGAGATCCGAATGGGGGACTATTTTACCTCCGGAATATTTTACCCAAGAGGACGCCATCATCATTTAATCATACAGTAAAGCTGCATGCCCTCGTGAAAAATTACGGCTGTAGTTTCCCCTTGCTTTCAACCGTTCGCAGTACCAGCACAGCAAGGCCGTTTTGGTTAGTGTTACAAGGCCTGATCAGTCAATCATCCAGACTGTTGGCCCTGCAGCTACTGAAAAGGCTGCTGCCCCTCTTCAGGAACCACATGTTTGTCTGGCCTCTCAACAGATACCCCTCCGTTGTGGTTGCATCTACGGTACGGCTATCTGAATCGTTGAGGCACGCAAGCCTTCACACCAACGGGAAGGTAACGATGAGATGTGATTAATAGTTCTGTCAAATAAATTTGATGGCTTGTATACAATTTACATTCGGAAGAAAATGTGATTGCCATCTGTTACTATTACTTCGTCACATTCACAGTAAGGATTATTACAAACTTGTATTCGGTGAAGATGTCTGCGGAATTGCTGCGTAAGGGCTGTATGCCATGCAGATCGGCAACCCTTCTCACAGCACTGGTGTACCAGCGGCCGAATCTCGAAGGCGTCACAGCAGCAGACAACAGAGTTTCAATCGTGAATGCTGCCTAGGCAAATAGTTTCTTTGGTACCACTACACAGCCTGGGTATTTAGTGCGGTGCGAAGCCACTCTGAGATATCTTCCATCGAGCTCTGGGCCAGGCGCCGACTGCAGCCGCAGTCTTGATCGGAGGCTTAGCTATATACGGCGCCATGTTGCACTAACCACGGCTGACAGAGGGAGCTGCCACTGTCTGCCTTCATCATCACCAGCACTTGGTCAGTGGGCTATGGCAGCAAACGACCTACGCGAGTGCCTTTGCTAACAGCATGATACCACCTGCAGCGCCCCTCCTGGGCCCATAACCACATCGGTTGGACCCTGGACGACTGAGAACCTGTGGCCTGGTCAGTTGAGCTCCGATTTCAGTTGAAAAGAGCTGTTGGTAGGATTAGAATGTGGCGCAGAGCCTACGAAACGATGGACCCAAGTTCTTAAAAAGGCACTGTGCAAGCTGTTCTCTCCATAATGATGTTGTCTGTGTTTACATGGAATGGACTGTGTCTTCCGCAACAAGTGAACCGATCTCTGACTGGAAATGATTATTTTCGGCCACTTGGAGACCACTTGTAGCCATTCACCGACTTCATTTTCCCAAACAACGATGAAATTTTTATGGATGACAGTGCAACATGCCATCGGACCACAACTGTTTGCGATTGGTTTGAAGAGCATTCTAACAATTTAAGAGAATGATTTGGCCACTCAGATCGCCCGACATGAATCCCATCGAATATTTATGGGAGATAATCGAGACGTCAGTTCATATACAAAAATCTGCATCGGGAACACCTTCCCAATTATGGACGGCTGTAGTGAATAACAAAATAGGAACACGGGTAAGCTACTAAAACAGCATAGTGAATGCATTATTGTAGCCAATTTTAGAAATGAAGACCGCACCCACCACAGTAGTACAAGTTTATATGCCAGCTAACTCCGCAGATGAGGAGGAGATTGAGGAAATATATGGTGAAATAAAAGAAATTATTCAGATAGTTAAGGGAGGCGAAAATTTAATAGTCATGGAGGATTAGAATTCGATAGTAGGAAAAGGAAGAGAGGGAAAAGTAGTAGGTGAATTCGGATTGGGAGAAAGGAACGAAAGGGGAAGACTTCTGGTAGAATTTTGCACGAAACATTGGTTTAAGAATCATGAAAGAAGGTTGTGCACGTGGTGGAGGCCTGGAGGCACCGGAAGGTTTCAGGTTGATTACATAATGGTAAGACAGAGATTTCTGAACCAGGCTTTAATTTTTAAGACATTTCCAGGAGCAGATGTGGACGCTGACCACAATTTGTTGGTTATGAACTGCAGATTAAGACTCAAGAAACTGCAAAAAGGCAGGAATTTAAGAAGATGGGGCCTGGATAAACTGAAAGAACCGCAGATTGTAGAGAGTTTCAGAAGGAGTATTAGGGAACAGTTGAAAAGAACAGGTTAAAGGAATACAGTAGAAGAAGAATGGGTAGCTTTGAGAAATGAAATAGTAAAGGCAGAGTATGATCAAGTAGGTAAAAAGACGAGGGCTAGTAGAAATCCTTGGGTAACACAAAAGATATTAGATTGAATCGAAGAAAGGAGAAATATAAAAATGCAATAAATGAGGTAGGTGATAGCGAATAGAAACGTCTAAAAAATGAGATCGACAGGAATTGCAAAATGGCCAAGCAAGAATGGTCAGAGGACAAATGTAAGGATGTAAAAGCATATATCACTAGTGGTAAGATGGATGTGGCACACAGAAAATTAAAGAGATCTTTGGAGAAAGGAGAACAGCCTGTATGAATATGAAGAGCTCAGATGGAAAACCAGTCCTAAGCAAAGAAGGGAAAGCGGAAAGTTGGAAGGAGTATATAGAGGATCTATACAAGGGAGATGTACTTCAGGGCAAGGTTATGGAAATGGAAGAGGACGTGGTGAAGATGAAAAGGTAGATATACTGCGTGAAGAATTTGACAAAATACCGAAAGACCTAAGTCGAAACAAGGCCTCGGGAGTAGACAACATTCCGACAAAGCTACTGATAGCCTTGGGAGAGCCCAGCAATAACAAAACTCTTCCACCTGGTGAGCAAGATGTATGGGACAGGTGAAATACTCACATTCAGGAAGAACGCAGTAATTCCACTTCCAAAGAAAGCAGCTACTGACAAGTGTGAAAATTACCGAGCTATCAGTTTAATAAGTCACTGTTGCAAAATACTAACACGAATCCTTTATAGAAGAATGGAAAAGCTGGCAGAAGCCGATCTTGTGGATGATCAGTTTGGATTCCGTAGAAATGTAGGAACGCGCGAGGCCATAGTGACCCTACATCTTGTCATAGAAGATAGGGTAAGTAAAAATAAACCTACGTTTATAGCATTTGTAGATTAAGAGAAAGATTTTTGACAATGTTGACTGGAATGTCTCTTTCAAATTATAAAGGTTTTAGGGGTAAAATACAGGGAGCGGAAGACTATTTACAATTTCCACACAAACCAGACGGCAATTATAAGAGTGGAGGGCACGAAAGGGAAGGAATGTTTGATAAAGAGTGTGAGACAGGGTTGCAGCCTATCCCCAATGTTATCCGATCTATATATTGAGCAAGCAGTAAGGGAAAGAAAAGAAAAATTTGGAGTAGGATTTGAACTCTAAGGAGAAAAAATAAAAACTTTGACGTTTGCCGACGATACTGTAATTCTGTCAGAGAAAGCAAAGGACTTGAAAGAGTAATTGAACGGAAGAAGCCGGCCTTTGTGGCCGAGCGGTTCTAGGCGCTTCTGCCGGAACCGCGCTGCTGCTACGGTCGGAGGTTCGAATCCTGCCTCGGGCATGGATTTGTGTGCTGTCCTTAGGTTATTTATGTTCAAGTAGTTCTAAGTCTAGGGGACTGATGACCTCAGATATTAAGTCCCATAGTGCTCAGAGCCATTTAGACCATTTGAACGGAATGGAGAGTGTCTTGAAAGGAGGATGTAAGATGAACGTCAACAGAAGCAAAACGAACATAATGGAACATAATGGAATTTAGTCGAATTAAACCATGTGATGCTGAGGGAATTAGATTAAGAAATGAGACACTTAAAGTAGTAAATGAGTTTTGCTGTTTGGAAAGCAAAATAACTGATGATGGCCGAAGTAGGGAGAATATAAAATGTGAACTAGCAATGGCAGGAAAAGCAAATCTGAAGAGGAGAAATTTGTTAACATCGAGTATAAATTTAAAGGTCAGGAAGTCCTTTCTAAAAGTATTTGTACGGAGTGTAGCCATGTATGGAAGTGAAACATGGATGATAAACAATTTAGCCAAAAAGGGAATAGAAGCTTTTGAGATGTGGTGCTACAGAAGAATGCTGGAGATCATATCGGCAGATCATGTAACTAATGAAGAGACACTGAATAGAATTGGGGAGAAGAGACATTCGTGGTACAACCTGACTAAAAGAAGGGTTCGGTTGGTACGACACATTCTGAGGCATCAAGGGATCACCAATTTAGAAGTGGAGGGAGACCAGGAGATGAATACGGTAAGCGGACTCAGAAGGATGTAGGTTGCAGTAGTTACACGGAGATGAAGAAGCTTGCACAGGATAGATTAGTATGGAGAATTGCATCAAACCAGTCTTAGGGCTGAAGACCACAACAACATAGAGAGAGCATGGCTCAATATTCGTGCAGGGACTTGTTGAGTACACGCCAAGTCGCGTTGCTGCACTACGCTGGGCAAGAGGAGGTCCGACACGATACTAGGAGGTGTCACCTCAGTAAAGTAAAGCTGGAAGTATAGCTGTGGCTTCTGCCGCGAAAACTAGAAGTCTTATTGGGAAGCAAAATCAATTCCTTGTAACCTCCGTTTGGACACGGGAAGGCGCACCTCACTCTGTCATTACCTGTGGTTTTGGAGTCGTTAGTATATATCTGACGATACATCGAGCGGTTATCAGCAACGCAGATTTTTACTAACTGCTCTGCTTCGGCGAATGTTTTCATTGGAAAGTAGAAATTTCGGGCTGCCGATATTATTTCGCTGTGAAGCTTGTACATAGTTCCGAATCTTAGGCAGTATTTCTTCTTTGTCCATTCATTTCTCCATAAACAATTTCTCGACATTCTACATTAGTGGCTGGTCAAGGACAGAAAGTCGTCTGAGGAGAAATATGTCTGTCATTCCGAGAAGCGTTGGGCATTTCTGCAACTTTTCCCAACAATCAGTTTGTTGGCGTGGAACATACAACTCTCAGACCAACCCCGATTCACCTGAACTGGATTTTCTCTTAGTTTCGAAATTGATTTCCTATTGCCTATGCGGAACGACACGCAACCATAGTCGATTTTAGATCTTACTAGCAACCCTTCGCAGCTTTGCACGTGTAGCTCTAAGTACCTATGGCCATACGATGCATCTGGCGTTATGGTAATATTGAGAGGCCACTGCACAGAGACAGTATAAAAATTCAGAGAACAACAGTAGGTAATAGAATATCTTCAATTTCAAATAAAAACGTATTAAACAGAACACAGCAGAAAAGTTCTCAGGAGGCACGAACTTTGTGTGTTCCATATTGAAATGGCGTCTGGAATGACGTCTCGTGGCAATGATGGAAGCTACGAATTACCGCGCCGCCTGGTCCGCCGACTGCAGTGCCAATTCAGCGCGAGCTACAACCACTTACCGGTCACCCGACTACAGCGCCAGTGCAGCGCAAGCTACACTATGTGATCAAAAGTATCCGGACACCTAGCTGAAAACGACTTACAAGTTCGTGGTGCTCTCCATCGGTAATGCTGGAATTCAATACGTTGCTGGCCCTTAGCCTTGATGACAGCTTCCACTCTCGCAGGCATACATTTAATCAAGGTGCTGGAAGGTTTCTTGGAGAATGGCAGCCCATTCTTCACGGAGTTCTGCACTGAGGAGAGGTATCGATGTCGGTGGGTGAAGCCTGGCACGACGTCAGCGCTCCAAAACATCACAAAGGTGTTCTATACGATTCAGGACAGGAGTCTGTGCAGGCCAGTCCGTTACATGGATGTTATTGTCGTGTGACCACTCCGCCAAGGGCCGTACATTGTGGAAGGTGCTCGATCGTGTTGAAGGATGCAGTCGCCATCCCCGAATTGCTCTTCAACAGTGGGGAGCAAGAAGGTGCTTCAAACATCAATGTAGGCTTGTGCTGTGATAGTGCCACGCAAAACAACAAGGAGTGCAAGCCCCCTCCATGAAACCACGACCACACCATAACACCACCGCCTCCGAATTTTACTGTTGGCACTGCACACGCTGGCAGAAGTCGTTCACCGGGCATTCGCCATACCCAGACCCTGCATCGAATCGCCACATTGTGTACCGTGATTCGTCACTCCACACACACACACAACGTTTTTCCACTGTTGAGTCGTACAATGTTTACGCTCCTTACCCAAGCGAGGCGTCACTTGGCATTTAGCGGCGTGATGTGTGGCTTATGAGCAGCCGCTCGACCACGAAATCCAAGTTTACTCACCTCCCACCTAACTGTCATAGTACTTGCAGTGGATGCTGATCCAGTTTGGAATTCCTGTGTGGTGATCTGGATAATCTATTACACATTACGACCCTCTTCAACTATCGGAAGTCTCTGTAAGACAACAGACGAGGTCGGCCCGCAGCTCGTGGTCGTGCGGTAGCGTTCTCGCTTCCCACGCCCGGGTTCCCGGGTTCGATTCCCGGCGGGGTCAGGGATTTTCTCTGCCTCGTGATGTCTGGGTGTTGTGTGACGTCCTTAGGTTAGTTAGGTTTAAGTAGTTCTAAGTTCTAGGGGACTGATGACCATAGATGTTAAGTCCCATAGTGCTCAGAGCCATTTGAACCATTTTTTAGACGAGGTCGGATTGTACGCTTCTGTGATGTACGTCTCCCTTCACGTTTCCATTTCACAATCACATCGGAAACAGTGGACCAAGGGATGTTTAGGAGTGTGGAAATCTCGCGTACAGACGTATGACACAAGTGACACCCAATCACCTTACCACGTTCGAAGTCCGTGAGTTTCGCGGAGCGCCCAATTCTGCTCTCTCACGATGTCTAATGACTATTGAGGTCGCTGATATGGAGTACCCGGTAGTAGGTGGCAGCACAATGCACCTAATATGAAAAACATTTGTTTTTGGTGGTGCCCGGATACTTTTGATCACAATGTGTACATTCTCTTTGCTTTTTTCCCGCATATCCCAGTGTAACATCCTACGAAGCACCCTCTGCCACGAAAAATTCATATGAAGCGTTCTCCGTCTCGCAATGTGGTGCGAAGCAGCAGCTGCCACGTAACATTGGTAAGAAGCACGCTTTGCTATTCACCGTTGGTACAGAGCGCCATCTACCACACAACATCGGTACGCAGTATCATTCGCCACGTAACGTCGAGCACTGCGCGAGCGGCTGTTATTGCAAGAATTTCTGGCATTCACTGTTATATGACAATGGCATCGTTTTCACAGTGTTGACGTGTTTCATAATAGTTCACCCATTTTGCAGGAATATTTTATAAATTGTACGAGGCGGTCAGTCTGCAAAGCTTGTAAGGGGGTTGCAGGATAGGTTGTGCTGAGAAGTAATTGTTAACAAAAAAAATTCTTTACGTTGCGCCGTCCCCCACTAAAAGAGTGTTGGAGGTAGCCAATCAGGCCATTGCGCGCGCATATTCGTGCAGCCTGTCAGAGACGGTGTCGCCAAACGTGTTCTTTGTTTCGTTTCGTAAAACAGAACGAGAGAACGATACAAAAATTGGACATGGGACGATAGTAAGGATCAAAGCCGAGCCAGAGGCCGAGTTCTCCTGTGCTATCACCTATACTAAGAGAGCAACTGACACTAATTGTATCTGGCACGCCCCTTGAATCTGCACGCGCTACGGCCTGGTTGGCTAACTTCAATGCTAATTAACGCGGAAACGGGGTAACGTATCGAATATTTTCTTAAGAATTACTTGTCACGACAACCGACCCTGCGACCTATTTACAAGTTTTTGAGATCGTTTCTGACCACCCAGTATGCACATACCTTCCTCGTATATCAATCTATCTGTTAGCGAAATCCGGGTCAAAATCCCTACTGTAGTTCCTGTGATTAGCTCGAACATACAGACAGCACAGCGGCGGAAGATGTCAATTTATATTTGTTAGAAGAAGGATAAATAGAAGATGGGTTAGACTCCTGTATATCAGCAGCAGAATTACAGCATAATTGTGATCTGCATCGCACCACACTCCTGAAACGGAGTAAATGCTCAGTACAGTCAAAAACTTCGTTTGATAAAATATATTACGGTCGCTGTTGCGGTAAACGCTGTTGTGGTGCTGCGTTGAAACCTTTCTTACGTTAAGAAGTACTGAATCCACCTGACTACCTCTACTAATGGCTTTCGGTTTGCCGGGTAACAAAGGCGCATTTTTGGTTCCGCAGGACCGATTTTTTCGGAATCTGCGTTGGTCGGTTAGGAGGAGTCATTCTGTTCGAGATATTTCGGTTGAGAACACACTGACGAAAAACATTGCAACTGCAAGCGGAATAAATGAAAAAAAAAAGGTTCAAATGGCTCTGAGCACTATGGGACTCAACTGCTGTGGTCATAAGTCCCCTAGAACTTAGAACTACTTAAACCTAACTAACCTAAGGACATCACACACATCCATGCCCGAGGCAGGATTCGAACCTGCGACCGTAGTGGTCGTGCGTTTCCAGACTGTAGCGCCTTTAACCGCTCGGCCACTTCGGCCGGCAAATGAAAAAAAAAAAAACATTATGCCTGTTCAAATTTCGCACCAGTTGCATCACAGTGCGCTAGTAGCTCTATGAGGACGAAAATCAGCTGTAACAGTCCTGAGCTTTAGTTACGTTTGAGACTGGATGTGGTGAGTTAATGTTAGTCACTAATGACTTTAAGGCGACAAAGACGGCATTATCAGTACCTCACTGACTTTGAACGAGGTCGTGTAATAGGGCTACTAGAAGCTGGATGTTCCTTCTGCGTTATTGCAGAAAGACTTGACAGGAATGTAGCGACTGTACAAGGTTACTGACAGCGGTAGTCACGAGAATGTACTGTTGCAAAGAAGACAGGCTCCGGACTGCTACCTGGCACCACTGAGAAGGAAGACTATCGTGTTCTGAGTAAGGCTGTAGGGCACCGTACTACGTCTGCAGCAGCAATTTGAGCAGCAGTTGGCACCACAGTGACACAACGGACTTTTTCAAATCGGTTACTCCAAGGACAGCTCTGAGCCAGATGCCCTGTAGCGTGCCATTTGCAACTTCAGTTGTGTCAAGCGAGAGCTCATTGGAGGGTAGGGTGAAGGCCTGTTGGGTTTTCTTATGATAACTGGGTGTCTCGATGCCAATGATGGTTGCGTGTTGGTTAGAAGGAAGCCAGTTGAGGGCCTCCAAGAAACCTGTCCATGGCAAAATGGCCTAGAGACACTGACCGGCACCTAGCATTATGGTTTGGGGTACGAGTTCGGATGACATCAAGAGCACTTTCGTGGTTATGCGGCGCGCCCTGACTGCAAATTTGTACGTCAGTCTGGTGATTTGAGCTGTTGTGCTGTCAGTCATGAAAAGCATTAGGGGTGGAGGGGGCGGCAGTATTTTCCAACAGGATAACGTTCGGCCACATACTGCTATTGCAACCCAGCATGCCTCTACAGAGTGTCGACGTGTTGCCTTGGCATACTCGATCACCGAATCTGTGTACAATCGAGCACGTATGGAGCATCATAGGAGGACAAATCCATTGTCATCCAAAAACCAACATTAAACGTCCCTGTATCGACCGACTGAATGAAGCAGACATGGAACTCCATCCCACACTCTGATATCCGGCATCTGTACAACACAGTGAACGTTCGCATGTTTGCATTCAGCATAGTGACGGTTACACCAGCTATTGACGTACTAGCATTTCACATGTGCAGTGGCTTACCTCGCACTTACATTAACTTGTGAGTTTGCAATGTTAATAAATTAAAGATATTATTTACACAAATCTATTTCTGAAATTCCATTACTCTACATTAAATATTTTTTGCTGTTGCGATTTTTTCCCCAAGTGTATGTTACTACACTCATGCTCATAAATTAAGGATAATTGCAGTGGAAAACACACGACACAGATCTGTAAGTCCACGGTATTGGTGATAAGTTGAGCAAACCGTCCCGAAACAGATACGCTACAAAACGCATGTGTTTCCTGCGCATGTACCCCGACATCAGTATTGGATACGATCACCATGGACACGTGCACAGGCCGCACAACGGGTTGGCATACTCTGGATCAGGTGGTTGAGCAGCTGCTGGGGTATAGCCTACCATTCTTGCACCAAGCCTATCGAAGCTCCTGAAGTGTCGTAGGGGTTTGAAGACGTGCAGCGATACATCGACCGAGAGCATTCCAAATTTGCTCGCTGGGGTTTAGGTCTGGAGAACAGGCAGGCCATTCCATTCGTCTGATATCACCTGTTTCAAGGTACTGCACCACCATGGCAGCTCGGTGGGGCCGTGCGTTGTCATCCATCAGGAGGAAGACGGGACCCACTGCACCCCTGTAAAGATGGACATACTAGTGCAAAATGAAGTCCCGATACACCTGACCTGTTACAGTTCCTCTGTTAAAGACATGGAGGCTCAAATGGTTCAAATGGCTCTGAGCACTATGGGACTTAACATCTGTGGTCATCAGTCCCCTAGAACTTAGAACTACTTAAACCTAACTAAGCTAAGGACATCACACACATCCATGCGCGAGGCAGGATTCGAACCTGCAACCGTAGCGGTCACGCGGTTCCAGACTGAAGCGCCTAGAACCGCACGGCCACACCGGCGGGCCCGTGCTACGACCTGCTGCGTTTGACCAGCCTCCAGTCGCCCTATTATCTGTCCCTCATAACGTCATTAATATGTTTTCTTTGAGCTATTTTCAACACGCAGTCACCATTAGCACGTCTGAAAACGTCTGCACACTTACTCGCTGCACCGTACTCTGACATGCACCAACACACCTCTGCGTATGTGGACTGCTGCCAGCGCTACCGTACGACGACCGCAGGTCAAATGCACCGCATGGTCATACCCCGAGGTGATTTAAACCCGCAAACCGCCCATCAGAGCGTTGTTTCACCATGTATCAGCATTATCCTTAGTTTATGAGCATGAGTGTGAAGGGGCAAGTAAAGCGCAGTGAATCCGAACAGAGCTGCCCTTGCTCCGCTGTACCGGCCGTCGCTGGACCAGGCGGTAGGAGTGACCGTAATGTGCGGTGGGGAGACTGGTGCCGTTTATCTGGCGGTGCGTACCTGTGCAGCGGCTGCGGCGGCGGCGGCCCGTGGGGGGGACCGCCTGCTCAGCGCGGCTGTGGCCGGCGCGCCTCGCGCCAGTAGCGGCCATGGCGGGCCAGCCGCAGCAGCTGCTGAGCCTGCTGCTGCAGCGCGGGGACGCCTCCACCGCCTGGGGCTTCGCCGCCGTCAAAGCCGGCGCCGCGCTCACAGTCCAGCAGGTAACTCGCACACACCTGTTGCTGCGGCTGCCATTCCGCACCCTTCCCGCCACTCTCCTCCCCTGAAACAAACGACGGCGTGCAGTTCTTCTGACGTCGTAAAACTCCGTATCGACCGTCTCTGTGCACTGACAACACTTAAAAGTACAACGAGAAGCGTCAGTGTGTTGTAGTGCTGGAGTCGAAGGGAGCAGGGGCATACAGCGACCTCTAACGTTTTGAACTCTTGTACGGACGTCATCAGCGCTGTAAACAATGCATATAGAGTACTCTCAGCAGTGCTGTAAAGCTCAAATTACGCCATTGTAGAAGTCACGAGTGCCGAGTTAAACGTGAAAATGATGTTTTCATTACTTCCATTCTCACGCCCGAGTTACTTGACGAACAAATGAGTTAACTATAACGGTAATCAAATGGAAACGGGACAGATTGAAAAAAATGGTTTATTATCTCAAAAGTAATCGTTATAACTGTTAATATATTTATCCCACTGCGCGACAAGACGGCCAGTGCTTTCAAGGAAAAATATTTGCCACTGTCAACGAAAGCATGGCTGTACCTAGGCGTCCACCTCTTCTTCGGGAGAAAATCGAACACGTGGTCAGGCCTATATGTTGCCGTGGTTGTTTCGATTACTGGGAAGCCCTTGCAAGTCCTTCACACAGTCCCGATCTCTGCCTACTCGATTTCATAGTAGTTGGAGCCCTGAAGAAAGACATTCGTGGCCGTCGGTTTGTTTCGGATGAAAGGGTACTCACTAGGGTAAAATCATCGGTCCCGAGACAACCGCAAACATTTTCCTGTGAAGGCTTGGACCGTCTTGTTTCACAGTGGGGTAAATGTATTGTCAGTTACGGCGATGACGATTATTTTTGAACGAATAAACAGTGTACTTACTGTTTTTTCCATCTGTCTCATTTCCATCTGACTGCCCTTATTTATCTAGATCACAACTGTTTAACAGTTTGCTTGTTGGCGAGGTGCAGTATGTAGACGCAAACTAGCTGGTCGGTTTCTTGTTAGATAGGTGACTAATGTGAGCTTTGCTTGCGATTTCAGTGTTATATCTACCATCAAAAGTGCCAAAAAATGGTTGGTTTCGGTTTGGGCGTTCTTAGCACAAAAATTAATTACAATCTTATCTGTAACATCCTTACAGTAAATCTAGCTTTTCAAGCGTACTAAAACATGCAAAATACTTAGTTCTGTCTTAAACCTGATTTATTCGTCACCACTTCTCCTCTTTCTCTCTTTTCCTAACCATTAAATCATTTCCTCGTTTATGTAGAAGCAAATATCTAGCAGAAACTATGGATCGCAATAAATTATAGTCATTATAAACATTAAAACAGCCTGTACATAGCCGTCGCTTTCAAATATTTGTTTTAAAAAATGACAAAGATATTTTAAGTCGACGATAACGTATAGTACGACTGCGCTGTATTAAAACTACTAAGAATGTTAACTTCGATCATGCTGTTTCACTGTTTAACACAGTACCCTCTTATTCGGGATGTGTGGCTATCAAAACCCCGTTAGACCATTTCCTATGAGTTCACTAAACTGCCACAAGGAGCAAAATTTGCATTTTAGTCGCCAAGTCTAGGGGCATCGAAATTGTAGGAGACGCAGCCGTAATGCACGCTGTTTCTACAGATGAAGAATTGAACAGTCTCGGAAGATGTTGTTTACGGTTACTTCAGTTTTTATAATTTGTTTATTCTCCTGCACATCAAGTTTCGTGTTTAGATCGCCTTCAGAGTAGGGAATACTGACTTTCTGACGTACACCAACGAAAAGGGCAGCACGTTGCAATTTGCCAACGCTTTGCGCCACGAAGAGAACCGTCAATGAAAGCACGTCGAACGCTTAGACTAACACTAATGCCAAGCCGTAATTAGCCGTAAGGAGGGGCCGGGGAGTTTCTGCAAACAATATTTTCTACATAATTCTAAATCCTGATTTCCTTATGAGTGACAGTCGCCCAGCAAGATAAACGAAAATAACCAGTTGCTACAGCACTGACTGTCACATTTAGCGTTTCTCATATATTATTTGAACAACTACAACAATTGGTAACTTTTTATATAATTTTATTAATGCCAAGAGACTTTTCGCAAATAATAAACTGCACCAGCGATGTTAAAAGTGCGTGTGTTGTTCATGTAAATAAGAAACGAGGAAGTGTAAGCCACGGAACAAAAGGCAGCTACCGCGTTCAAAACGCAGTCCACAAAATGGTACTACTAATGGAAAATAAATGCATTACGCCACGTTAAGTCCGAACGAAACGTGTCCCTATATAAATAGAGTTGTATAAAAATTGTCTGGTTGCTGTATTGCTCCAAGTAATTTGATCCACAACCAAGGAGCGCAACAACCGTTAATATGGATAAATTAATGGTTAACATGAAATCATTGTATTAAGCAACGACTGAAGACACCTATTACTTAATTAAGCACACAGTCGTATAACTCACTCAAATTTGCCTCAGACTGAAGAAACTACGTCTTAATAGGCATTCGATTTAATCATCTGTTATGTTTATTATTTATTCGTAACAAACTTCATAGAGTGTACCAAAGGATTTTCTCAACTGGCATTGTCAGTCTCCAGCCTTCATGTCATTGGACGAACGGTTCCAGTTTATTCAAAGTAGTTATTAGTACGAACACTATTTTCCGCGTAGCCCCTCCAGCATTTCGGGATAGAGCGATTCTTCACTCGCGTAGCTGATACGTAAGCAGAGCTTACCTCTTGCAGCTGATTCTGCCACTTGAAGTTCCTTCACAAACGCCTGTTTTTACGATTTTCTCTTGTCCCTCAGAGGGTCTAGAGTAATTTTCTATTTCACACCGCAATATTTCAAACTAATTACATAAACGTTACCACTTTTGTTAATCTGTTATCGGTATGTGAAAGTATTTTCATAGGAGAAAACGCTTTTTTAACAAACATGCCACTGTAGGTATATTTTGCTTTCAGCGAATGTTCCGCAGAGCTCAAAGGTCTTTCATATCGTCGGAGAGTTAGTCGCGATCTAGAGGATCAAAGTTAGATAAGATATCAGCTTCCACTGTTAGTACTGATCATTGTACGAACGAGTGTGTAGCTTCGTGTGCCAATGCTGTTACCTTCCTGGCACTGTCTGAAAGGCAATGTGTCACACTGCACTGCCCTGTTGGCCATTTCTCTACAGTATTCCATACATCGCAGACGCTGTTTTCAGATAAATAGGTTTTCCGTTTACAAAAGTATGGCACGTTCAACTGTGTCTGTTACACAAATGCTGCCACAAGGTCATTTCATGGGAGACATTCTGAATACGACACTTCCTAAAGCTCGTCTTTGTGGACTTAGTAAGTGCTGTTAGAATTAATACTTTATTACGATGTTAATATAAAACAGTTAGGAACCTTTTTGCAGGAAAAGGTTATGCAGCAACGCGATTTCCATTAAGCAAAATCAGGCGCCAGTCGTAGTTTTGAAATGGACTCGTTGTAGCATTCCTTTGTGATAGTCACGATCTCTTGATTGCAAAAAGGAAGTCTTTCAGAAATACGAAGAGCACTTAATAGGCCAGGTATTTTTATGCATAGACCAGTATACTGGGTTAATTTTTTTACGTCGTTATCTTTCTTTTTCTTTATCTTTCCACATTGCCTTGGCTATTCGAGGCAACAGACCGTGAAGAACACCACAACCAATAAATTTCCATTTTATTTGTCTATCCTCCAACCATCTGCTTCAAGAATCTTCAAATACTCATTGCTTGGCAACGTGAATAATAAGTATTTTACTTTTGGAGCTGGTTTATATGTAGAGCATGTGTTTCAACACTTTAAATAGCCTAATCGTCTGCAGATGAGACGTAGCGGCCTTAAATCGGCAATAGAACAGTAAAAAAAGAAAATAGAAGGCAACGGTCTGTTATTTTCTTTACGTTGATGATTTTCGTCCTTATTTTCTGGAGTATTGCTGTGCGGTGTGGGATAGCATTGACGGAGTTCAAAGAACGGCAGCTCGTTTTGTATTATGACGAAATAGTGGACAGAGCGTCACGCATATGATAGGGGAGTTGAAAAGGCAGTCACAAAACAGAGGCGTTTTTCGTTGCGGCAGGACGTTCTCATTAAATTTCGATCACCAACTTTCTCCTCAGAGTGTGAAAACATTTTGTTGGTGCCCGCCTACTTAGGGATGAAATAACTTCATAATAAAATAAGAGAATCAGAGCGCACACGGAAAGATCTACGTGTTCGTTTTTCCTGCGTGCTGTTCGAGAGTGAAACGGTAGAGAGGCAGCTTGAAGATGATTCGATGAATCCTCTTCCAGGTACTAAATTGTAAATTATCATAATCATGTAGATTTAGATGTAGATTTTTAGGTAATGGATACAGATATCAAGGTGAACGGCATCCATTCTTTTCTGTCGCACAAGTACTTCGCTCACACGATTCATGTTTGGTTATCTACAACGCCGTTATAGTGGTACACATTTCGGAATGGATTGCTCGGCTCAACACACGGCAGTCTATTTGAATGTCGGATGGCCGGAGTGACAAGCGAGAAAGTAAAGAGGGCGGGTTGGGTGACGTGTCACATTCGGGCGTCGTTACTGCCCTCAACAGCACTGAGCAGACAATAACATGACTTGCATAAGCTAAACTGGAGTGTCAGCGGAAGTGAAGAGGCCGTCCGGACGTAAAATGTAGAGACGCACGTATTCAGACGATTTTATTGCTCTCTGAAGTTGAGTAGTCGCATCGTCTAAGACAGGGCTTCCCAACGTGTGGTCCGCGGACCCCTTATGGGTCCGCCGGCTTTTTCTAGGGGGGTCCGGGGCCACCCTTCACCAAATCGTGTAAAATAATGAGTAAAATTATTGAATAAAAATGTGAAAATCAAATTCATCACTATTTTATTTCGTATGAAAAAATGTGTACTTTTACTTCAGGTCGTATTCCCAAGCAGCCTTTGGGTTTCTAAGTGAGAACGCATACACAGTTTAGTGCCGGAGAATGCGGCTTCTGTTCGCAACAATACGGGGTTCGTTTGTGCGCCGGCTCACGGCGGTAGATGCGCTGAAACCTTTTACGCATGCGCGGCGCGAGCTTTGTCGCCCAATCACAGCACTCGCTGGCACGTATGCGACCCCAGGCATCATTAAATGTTAAACTTGCTTTGTCAGTGCACTACCTATTTCATAAGTCGATTTTTGACCTTCAAGTTGTTTTCATTCATCTCTAAACCAAAGACTATTGATACTTCGAGGAGGGGGGGGGGGATCATTGGGAACAGACTATGGGTCCGTCATGGATTTTCGACTGAAGAAGGGGTCCACCAGCTGAAAAGGTTGGGAAGCCCTGGTCTAAAACATGCTCCGAAGTCCCTCTCTTTCCGTCTCTCACTCTCTCTCTCTCTCTCTCTCTCTCTCTCTCTCCCTCCCTTCGCCCCCTCTCTCTCTCACTCGCACGCATGCACACACACACACCACACACACACACACACACACAGAAAGAAAGAAAGAGAGAGAGAGAGAGAGAGGAAGGGAAGGGAGAGAGAGAAATACAAGCATATATTTTCACGAACAAAATCATATATACAAGGTGAAGACGAATTCCACAGACAACATTTCAGAGGTTGTTCAAGGATTTTTTGAATATTTTGCAGTAAGGGACCAATGGTGTCTAGTGACCCGTTACAGAGTAATCACATTCATTTATCTTTGTAACTGCATTGTAATAAAAACATTTGCACGAATGTTTAAACATTGATGGTATTCGCTGAATATGTATGCGCTGAGTATCTTTCCTGAGAAAAAAAAAACCTTCTTCCATTCAGGCGCGGTATTTTCTGTCGACGACAGATGTGCCCACTTTACTCTTCTCCTTCGAGCTTGCATTCAGTACTGCTCTGTTCCGTTTCAGGTTTGTTTTTCCAGCAGTGTTACTTATACGTTAAAAGCGGTATACAGCAGTATGGATAGGTTTACTGATGGCCGATATGCACCACGTGTATGTGTTCACTGAAAATACTGGAGGAGCGGCGCAGAGGCGATATTCTGAGCCCTTCTCACTGAGACAGTAGCCTCATTACAGTACTTCTGCATCCTCACGTAGGCGTCTTTGAGAAACCGTATCTATGCGTGTCATGGTGATTGCTTGTTCATTGATGTGAAAATATTTTCACAGAAACGTAGGTAACTGGGATAACAAACCGAATAAATCAGAATGACATTATTAGTCTCTGGCGAAGCACCAGAGTCCACGGGTCCTCTGTACCAAAATAGAAAATTATGTTGCTGGGATTCGTGTTCGTCTTGCACACATCGTCAGCGTACTCGCTTCGCTTACAGTCATATGCGGGAATAAGTTACTTCAAATAACAGTTATATCATAATATGAGACGGGTGCATCGCTGTTACCTACTTCCAAAACAATCATAAACCTATGTTGTAGACTCAATAGAAGTTCAACGTAGCGCAGTGGAGACATGTCGCATATTTTGGCAGTGACGCTTGTACTGCTGACGTTGCAGAGGCGCCTGCGTAATTAATCTTTTGTCGATATAGAGGCCATCTCTTGACAAATGTAGGTGAAGATATCACGCACGGCCTTGAAGAAGTATGAAGTGGCCACGGAAAACTGAGTCAATGGTGCCGGCCGGGGTGGCCGTGCGGTTCTAGGCGCTACAGTCTGGAACCGCGCGACCGCTACGGTCGCAGGTTCGAATCCTGCCTCTGGCATGGCTGTGTGTGATGTCCTTAGGTTAGTTAGGTTTAAGTAGTTCTAAGTTCTAGGGGACTGATGACCTCAGAAGTTAAGTCCCATAGTGCTCAGAGCCATTTGAACCATGGTGTTCGTTTTCTCCAGCGATGTGCGATTTTATGGCAGTGTGTTACAGTGAAAGTTATAAACTACACACATCAACAAAAGTTTTTCATCACCTCGATATGTCGTGCGTTCGTGTTTGTACTGTGACTGTTCCTGTAACGATCTGAAGGGAGCGACCCTCAAGATGTTTGTAAACGTACGCACTTTTACCATAAGCGTTAGCTATAGGTATAACCTCACACCCGAACTGATTGCAGCATTTCAGTTGAAAGTAAAGTACCACTAGGGACGCGTCAGTGACATCTGTGGAACAGTAGAGTGATCATCCATCATTCCAAGAAGGAAAATAGCTACCAATGATTGCATCATCGCGTTAAGTGCAGAAGGCTTGTCAACCAGTGAAGTTGGTCGATGTGTGCAATGGAGCCAAAATGATGTGGACATGGAATAGGTTCCAATAGACAGGTAGTGTTGAGGATTTACGTCGCACAGGCCGTTAACAGGTGCACACGATGATCGATAACTACGACTTTTCACTCAAAAGAACCGTGGGCTGAGTGCTCCAGAACTGATTTCGGCGTTTATATACATGTCTATATCATCACGAAACTGTTGGGAGACGACTGTATGATGCGAATCTCCATTCTCAAAACCATTGCGAGCGCCACATCGCACACAACAAGAAATCATGCAGAATGGACGCCTCAGGATAGGCATCGTGTGTTGTTTATGGACGCAACTCGGGTGTGTTGGTACCCTAATAACCGCGAAGTGTCTGGCGACAACCCGGTAATACCGAACGCCTGCGACACTATGTACCACATGTGCAACAAAATGCCGGTCGTGGAGCCATGTTCAGGGATAGCATCACATGGTGCCACCGTACAACTCTCGTAGTTGTTGAAGACAGTCTTACTGCTTTACGGTGCAGGGACGAGATTCTGCCAACATTTTGGTGACAGTTTCATCTTGCTGGGTCATAATTCGCGTGATCGTCGAGCTGTTCTCATGAACTCCTTGCTTCAGCATGCTAGAATCAGCAGAATAGAGTAGCCTGCCTGTTCCTCGGACATGAACCCAAACGAGCATATGTGCTATCGATTGAAACGAGGTGTTTTTGGGCGTCAACAACGACCATGTACGTTGCGCGACTTACGCAGAATCGCCATTGAAGAATGGGACGATTTGGACTAGAGCTGGCTTGATGACGTCATCGATGGTATGCCACGACGGATTCAAGCCTGTGTACGTATTGACTTTGCTCAGGAGTGCTGAGAAAAGCCCCTATTGGGAAACAGACGATTTTGTCATTACACAAATGCTTATTTTTTATTTGGAGTTTCTGGGTTGGGTTTGTTTTGTTTGGTGGAGGAGACCAGACAGCAAGGTCATCGGTCTCATCGGATTAGGGGAAAACGGGCAAGGAAGGCCGTGACCTTTCAAAGGAACCATGCCGGCATTTGCATGGAGCGATTTAGGGAAATCACGGAAAACCTAAATTAGGATGGCCGGACGTGGTATTGAACCGTCGTCCTCCCGAATGCAAGTCCAGTATGCTAGCCACTGCGCCACCTCGCTCGGTAAAAGATTCTGGGCGTATTGCTAATGAATATATACGAATGCCTCTGAGCCAGTTTTTGTATTGAGTGCAATGAATTTTCGAAATTAGCAGATGATAAAAACTTTTGTTGGTATGTGTGAAACAGATATTCATATTTCGAAACTAGCAGTGGCTGTGTACCGTGAATACAAAAATGAAAAGTTTTCGCTCTTAACCGTTCCGCTTGTGCATTAATGGCCTAATAAACGAGATAAAGAAAAATTTTCGACGTAGAACAGCTGGAATCCTCTGGCTTACATCAACATATTCACTGTAAGCTGAAACATGCAGACGTAAGTTAGAGAGCTGAGTTGCTTATTTCATCGGGTAGATAATGACTTGACGGATTATTGGGACTTAAGATTCACGCCAAAGCCTGAAAGGAACATAAAAGGATTAACGGATGACCTGCAGAAGAAGGATGGGGGATTATTATCACAAGTGCTATCTTGACTGGGATGGGGCAACATATTTTACGTGGCGCCGTACTTAAAGCATTGGACTCGTTTACGGATGGTGCTGGGTTGGTATCTATTGGTTACCACCCAGTTGTATGTCTGCTGTCGTTCCTCTGAATCACCGTATGGAAATACTGGGATTGTATCTTCAAAAGGGCTATGGCTGATTCCTTCCCCCGGCGTCATCCGTACTGCGTCTCTTACGGTGGATGTAAAACCTTCCTTTGTTTTTCTTTTTATATTCGTCACTAAAGAACACAGTAACACTAACGGAAGAAAGATGAAAGATTTTGCACTAAGTTTGCGGAATCGGTTTGACCGTGACATGAATGGGCAGCCACTGTGACTCCGAGTCCGCTGGCTGTCCTGTAACAGTAGACTGGAAGAGCTCTCATATCGAATATCTTCCCCGAAACCTGACAACTGCGATCTCCGTTCCTGGGAGCTGCGAGAATTTTGTCCTCCTTTCTTGTTACAGTTACACAATGCAACACACCACCAAACTCTCTGTTTAGATAAATGTTCGCACGTTACAAAGAGAAATTATTCTTGTCTTATTACAGTTCTTATATGGAATCTATGTTTTGCTTGTTATTACTAATGCATTAGTTTCACAATTACAAATAAACGTTTTTTCTCCTGGTAGCAACTACAGTGAAATAATAGCGATAGAAAAAGTGTTAAATGCAAGAGTTAAGATTATCTACAGGGACTATGAAGAGCAGCAGATTGGTATGAGTATAGGTTTATTTAGCAATATTCGAATTAGTGTAGGCCGTCCTTCAAATTAATCAAGGGTCATTTCAGTAGAGGGTGTGGAATGCTTCAGAAACAAATTAGGCAGTACACGTTACACTTCACAAAAATTTCAATAAAAGAATAAATAAAAACCGTACTGTCTTTCTCTTTTTCGTTATTGTCTTTGGCATTATTTATTTTTACACAGAAATTTAGACATTATAGACGGCAGGCTTGTCAGAATCAAACGAAGTTACAATAGTCTATATACAAAACGTATTCGCAGTTGCGATTGTGGACAACCATCAGCTGTATAATGGAATGACGACAATGAAAATTTGTGCCTGACCGGAACCCGAACCACAAGACAATAGTCTTTCCTGGGGAACCATTGTGACGTTTTGCTGCTTCACTTGAAGTGACTTAGGAAGACGACAGGTTATTTTTGAGTTCAATTCCTACAGCAGGGCTTCCCAACGTGTGGTCCGCGGACCACAGTCGTGGACTGTGCGGCTGGTCCCAGCGGAGGTTCGAGTCCTCCCTCGGGCGTGGGTGTGTGTGTTTGTCCTTAGAATAATTTAGGTTAAGTAGTGTGTAAGATTAGGGACTGATGACCTTAGCAGTTAAGTCCCATAAGATTTCACACACATTTTTTGTCTTGTTTATCTGCCGTGGCAAAACACCCACAAACGACATATGCCGAGCTCGCTGTACATTGCGTCCTTACAATTGCAGAGCCCACGGCTTGTCGTTGCACAGCAGCGTTGAATTCCCAAGTGTATCGGTTTCAGCATCAGTTCATTACCACAGAGTGCCAAAATTATTAATGCACAATTCGGACCACCCGGACCCCAACACTCTACCGTTCTATCCTTCTCGCTCGGTACTCTCCATTCCTCCTCTCCTCTCCTCGTCGCTAGAGGGCCACTCGCCACCAACTCGGCGCCCCAGTATCTCTGGCGAGGCCAATATCGACCTAACACTCACGGCCGGAACACAATCGTGCCGAAAATCGGCACACAACATGCTCTCATGCCGATCGCAAGATTGGTAGTTCATGTGTCAGGGCGTTCCATTCCTCTGCCAGCGCGCTTGACAAATGCTGGATGGTCGTTGGTGGATGTGGAGGTGCTGCAACACATCTCCCGAACGTGTCCCACACGTGCTAGATTGGATTTAATACGGCGGAACCGACAGGCTAGCCCACTCGCCGAATATCCTCTCGTTCCAAGAGATCTTCCAGCTGCACCATTCGACACGTTGCGTGTTGTCATCTGTAAAAAGAAGTCAGGACCGAATGCACCCCTGAAAGGGAGGAAGTGGCAAAGGAGTACAGTGTCGCAATAGCGTTGGCTGCGAGTGTACCGTGTTCAAAGATTTGTTCAGTACGCCCATGCACTATTATCCTGCACCACACCATAGCACATGGAGCACCAAAACTATCATATTCGACGATGACCCTGGGCGCATCAGTGTTCCCACCTATCACCATATGTGGGTACGTGCAGCATTGGCGAACATGATCGTTTTGGTGATGCAGGTGCTGTGCTGTGAGGAGGCACATAGCTGTACCGACCTGCTAGTCTATGAACACGGTACACTCAGCACTCAACGTTGTTGTGACACTGCTTCCCCATGTGCGTGTTTCAGGGACGCTTTTGGACCGGACTTCATTTTTCTGGATGACAGTGCGCGACCGCATCGAACAGCGCAGGTGGAGCAGCTCTTGAAAGGAGAGGATATTCGGCAAATGGGTTCGCCTGCCCGTTTCACCGACTTAAGTCACATTGAGCACATGTGGGATGCGTGGGGGAGACGTATTGCGTCACGTGCACGTGCACTAACGATCATCCAGCACTTGACAAGCTCGCTCGTTGAGGAATGGAACACCCTACCACAAGAACTCCTTACCAACCTCGTGGTCATCAGGGGAGCACGTTCCAAGTCATGGACTGTCGACCATGGTGGTGGCACACCCTATTACATCTACATCTAGATCTACATATATACTCCACTAGCCACCAAACGGTGTGTGGCGGAGGGGACAATTCGCGCCAAAGTCATATTTCCCCTCCTCTGTTCCACTCGCGGATCGCGCGAGGGAAAAACGACTGAACGCCTCAGTACGAGCTCTTATTTCCCTTATCTTTGAATGATGATCATTACGCGATTTGAAAGTTGGTTGTAATAATATATGCTCTACATCCTCGGTTAAAACTGAGTTTCGCAATTTAGAGAGCAGCCCCTTCTGTTTAGCGCGCCGTCTAATTGCAAGTCTGTCCCACTTCAAACTTTCTATGAGATTTGTAACGCTCTCGCGATGGCTAAATGTACCAGTCACGAATCTTGCCGCTCTTCTTTGGACCTTCTCAATCTCTTGAATCAGACCCAACTGGTAAGGGTCCCATACAGACGAACTAACGTATTGTAAGCTAATTCCTTTGTTGAAGGATTCTACCAATAAACCGCAATCTAGAGTTCGCCTTACCCGTTACTTGTGAAATCTGATCAGTCCATTTGAGATCATTTCGAATAGTCACACCCAGATACTTGACTGATGTTACCGCTTCCAAAGACTGATCATTTATTTTGTACTCATACACTGATGGGGATTTTCGCCTTGTTATACGCAGTAGATTATACTTACTAATATTGAGAGATAACTGCCAGTCATTACACCACGCATTTATTTTCTGCAAATCCTCATTAATTTGTTCACAACTTTCGTGTTCAAATGGTTCAAATGGCTCTGAGCACTATGCGACTTAACTTCTGAGGTCATCAGTCCCCTAGAACTTAGAACTACTTAAACCTAACTAACCTAAGGACATCACACACATCCATGCCCGAGGCAGGATTCGAACCTGCGACAGTAGCGGTCGCGCGGTTCCAGACTGTAGCGCCTAGAACCGCTAGGCCACTCCGGCCGGCGATTTTTCTCACATTCGGTCTCTGCTTTTCGTGTGATACTACTATCCTGTAGACTACAGCATCATCGGCAAACAGTCTAAGGCCGCTGTCAGTACCATCAACCAGATCGTTTATGTAAATGGTGCCCTGGGGCACACCTGAAGTTACTCTTGTTTCTGTTGAAGTTACCCCGTTCAGGACGACATACTGCTCCCTGTCTTTTAGAAAACTTTCTGTCCAACCGCATATGTCATTGGATAGACCGTAAGCGCACATTTTTTGTAGCAAGCGACAGTGCGGAACTGAGTCGAACGCCTTCCGAAAGTCGAGAAATATGGCATCATAAGGACCGTATGGTTGAAATGGTTCAAATGGCTCTGAGCACTATGGGACTCAACTGCTGAGGTCATTAGTCCCCTAGAACTTAGAACTAGTTAAACCTTACTAACCTAAGGACATCACAAACATCCATGCCCGAGGCACGATTCGAACCTGCGACCGTAGCGGTCTCGCGGTTCCAGACTGCAGCGCCTTTAACCGCACGGCCACTTCGGCCGGCATAAGGACCGTATCCTGCAATTTGTGATGTCCAGGGGACCGTCATAAATCACGGTGACTTCAGTCGTCTGTGAATAAAAGAGTCATATCTGATCGTCTAATTCCGCCTTTCTTTCAGTTACATTCTTTTCACGTACAGTGCAACTTTCATCGTGTTATGTTCCATGGCACTGACACATAATACGAAAGTTTATTTTGTCAAGTTTTGCATACCAGTGTATTTCTTCTTCAGCCTCCTGCTTCACTCTCTCTACCTTTTCCTTTTGTTATACACTACTGGCCGTTAAAGTTGCTACACCACGAAGATGACGTGCTACAGACGCGAAATTTAGCCGACAGGAAGAAGATGCTGTGATATGCAAATGATGAGCTTATCAGAGCATTCACACAAGGCTGGCGCCGGTGACGACACCTACAACGTGCTGACATGAGGAGAGTTTCCAACCGATTTCTCATACACAAACAGCAGCTGACCGGCGTTGCCTGGTGAAACGTTGTTGTGATGCCTCGTGTAAGGAGGAGAAACGCGTACCATCACGTTTCCGACTTTGATAAAGTCGGATTGTAGCCTATCGCGATTCCGGTTTATCGTATCACGACATTGCTGCTCGCGTTGGTCGAGATCCAATGACTGGGTAGGTAATACGGAACGCCATTCTGGATCCCAACGGCCTCGTATCACTAGCGGTCGAGATGACAGGCATCTTATCCGCATGGCTGTAACGGATCGTGCAGCCACGTCTCGATCCCTGAGTCAACAGATGGGGACGTTTGCAGGACAACAACCACTGCACGAACAGTTCGACGACGTTTGCAGCAGCATGGACTATCAGCTCGGAGACCATGACTGCGGTTACCCTTGACGCTAAATCAAAGAGAGGAGCGCCTGCGATCGTGTACTCAACGACGAACCTGGTTGCACGAATGGCAAAACGTCATTTTTTCGGATGAATCCAGCTTCTGTTTACAGCATCATGATGGTCGCATCCGTGTTTAGCGACATGGCGGTGAACGCACATTGGAAGTGTGTATTCGTCATCGCCATACTGGCGTATCACCCGGCGTGATGGTATGGAGTGCCATTGGTTACACGTCTCGGTCACCTCTTGTTCGCATTGACGGCACTTTGAACAGTGGATGTTCATTCGATCCCTGCAAAACCCTACACTCCAGCAGGATAATGGACGACCGCATGTTGCAGGTCCTGTACGGGCCTTTCTGGGTACAGAAAATGTTCGGCTGCTGTCCTAGCCAGCACATTCTCCAGATCTCTCACCAATTGAAAACGTTTTGTCAATGGTGGCCGAGCAACTGGCTCGTCACAATACGTCACTACTCTTGATGAACTGTGGTATCGTGTTGAAGCTGCATGGGCAGCTGTACCTGTACACGCCATCCAAGCTCTGTTTGACTCAATGCCCAGGCGTATCAAGGCCGTTATTACGGCCAGATGTGGTTGTTCTGGGTACTGATTTCTCAGGATCTATGCACCCAAATTGCGTGAAAATGTAATCACGTGTCAGTTCTAGTATAATATATTTGTCCAATGAATACCCGTTTATCATCTGCATTTCTTCTTGGTGTAGCAATTTTAATGGCCAGTAGTGTATGTTTACTCGCCTGTCACAAAACTGCACTCCTACAGAATCGGTCATACTCTAGTGACACCATAGCCTGTGTCTCATAACATTCGAATCCTCTTGCAAGCACGGCCGCACAGTGATTTGGCGGTGGGCACAGAGTTCGCGGGTCCCGGCCAGCCCGCCAAAGCCTATCTCCCTGTGGCGGCGAGCCCTCTGACCCGGGGTACCGGCGCTGCCTGCCTGCCTGCATGCGTGCCGCGCCTCTGAGAACAGGGCCCGCCTGCTCTGTGCTCACTCACTGCTCTCGTCCTCCCGACAACTTTAGTGCCACTTAAGACTCACGTACTTTCTCTGTGTTCCTCTGTCTTTTTGCTAATGGGTAAAACAATGACTCATACAACAAAGTACAAATATCAGAAGCGTGCTGGAAAGTTCAATGTGGATAATTTACACCATTCGTTCCCCACCTTTATGAGGCTATTACTCCTTAGTGTAATCAGATGTTAGAGAGAACCCCACCTCCCCTTCCCCAATTCTCAACATTAACGCCTAACTAAACTTTAAAACGAACATAATTTTCTTCGAACATTTTCATTTCTATAATTCTTTTATTAAACCGCGAACTAATGAGTCAATGAAACAATTAGCACTGCTTATTTCTGACTACCTTTATGTAGCGAATAATGAAACAATTCTCAGTGTGTCCGGAGCCGCGCGGCTGCTGCGGTCGCAGGTTCGAATCCTGCCTCGGGCATGGATGTGTGTGATGTCCTTAGGTTAGTTAGGTTTAAGTAGTTCTAAGTTCTAGGGGACTGATGACCACAGATGTTAAGTTCCATAGTGCTCAGAGCCATTTGAACCAATTCTCAGTGTGTCAGGAGTCCTAACTAGAACTCCTTCTCTGAAATATAAGCTAACCTTCCACATTGAGGGTAGACACTTGTTACAAAACATACTTTCTCTGCACCACTTCTCTCCCTAGCGATATTTACTTCAATTAAAAATTAATTTAAAATCAATCAAAACGTTGTCGCAATACCTTGGCCAATTGTTTGTAAACCACTTGACTACTGACCTCCTTGCTTCTGAACTAGCAGTAACTTAAGAACTAGCGGTAACTGCAAGACTTCAGGCCACAGATGCTTTGTGTCGCACCACTGGCGCAAACAACAACAACAACGACAATAATAATAATAATAATAATAATACTGTGTAGGCCCTACACCAGATACTGTTGCCATGTGAATACTGAAGCAATTTCTGTCTTATTGTAGGAAATTAGTACAACTTGGAGATGGCATTTTCATGAGATATTTAAGCATATGTGATGTATATATCTCAATTTTACTCTCACAGAAGTTGGGAACCACCGCCTTAAACGTAAGGAATGAAGACAGTAAAATTTTTAAAATCAATAGTTGTACGCTTTGTTTTCACGAAGATAAAGACATTGTACAAACTATCATTTAAAGTTAAGCTTATCTATAAACTAATCAGTCAAGTATAAAGTATCATTACAGGTCTCGTTTACTAAGTTTAATAAATTTATTAATATTTTTCCAGCTGTGACAGTTCAAAGGATTTAGAACTAATCGGAGTGAGAAGCAATCAACAATTTTTCAGTTGCCTGTACAGTATTTTCTCCGAAGGACTTTATTATTTTACACATTCCAATAAAATAGGCAGTACGTCATCGCCAGTTGCGCAATAATAGCAATGTGTCTTGTTAGCTCCCAAGTAGTGTGCTCTTAATCCATTAACGATCTACACGTACATATACGCGTTGGCAGAGGGTCCATCGAACCACTTGTAAACTATTTCTCTATCCTTCTATTCTCGAATAGCGCCCGGGAAAAGCTGACACTTAAACATCTCCGTACTTGCTGTAATTTCTCTTATTTTATTAAGATGATCGTTTCTCGCCATGCAGGTTGGCATCAACAAAATAAAAAATGGTTCAAATGGCTCTGAGCACTATGGGACTTAACATCTGTGGTCATCAGTCCCCTAGAACTTAGAACTACTTAAACCGAACTAACCTAAGGACAGTACACACATCCATGCCCGAGGCAGGATTCGAACCTGCGACCGTAGTAGTCGCGCGGTTCCGGACTGCGCGCCTAGAACCGCTAGACCACCGCGGCCGGCTCAACAAAATATTTCCGCATTCAGAGGAGAGAGTTGGTGATTCAAATTTCGTGAAAAGACCTCGGTGGAACGAAAAAGCTTTTGTTTTAATGTTTCCATCTCAACTTGCTTATCATCTGTGACAGTCCCTTCCCTATATCACGATAATACAAAACGAGTTGCACTTCTTTGAACTTTTCCAATGTCCTCCGTCAAATGTATCTGGTACTATTCCACACGGGCAATAGTGTTCCAGAAGATGACGGACAAGCGTAGTGGAGAATATCTATTTACTAAATAGTAAATGACAGCATTATCTGTAAGCAAATCTAAGAGGGCTACTCAGGTTGTCTCCAAAACCGTTTATTTAGATGAGGAACATCAGAGTGCCTATAAAATTTCCTCTGGGAACACCTGGTATCATTTCTGTTTTGTCTTTCATTCTGCTTAAGAGCAGAATTGGGAAACTGTGGAGTATATGTTGTTAGATATGCCAGTACCAACTTCCTTTCAAGTTCATGTACTCATTACACACTGATGACCTGTCTCCTTTTGTCCTAACGGCAAGTCGTCGATAGTAATCACAGTGCGGTTGGGATGTTACAGTGGGTGCGAATAATTGCTCACTGATCAGAGCGTCCTTTGCCCTTATGCCGACATGGTCCTGTATCCCATGCGACCTGATTTGTGGGAAAGCATTTTTCACTGTGCTACATTGAAATGAAATGACCCTATAACTTTATTGGCCGGGTGACCTCGTCTGGTGTAGTCCAGCTGCCTGGTGCAAGTCTTTGTATTTGATGCTACTTCGATGACTTGCGCGTCGATTATGGTCCCCGAGTAAAGAAAGTGTCAGACCCGGTCGGAAGTCGAAAGCGGGATCTCACTCTAACAACCACTAATACTCTCTCTCTTCAACTGTTTGCTAGCCATGAAACATCAGTTTACACGGGAATGCTATTAGTGGGAACAGGATATGGCCAGTAGGGGATCAAACTGCTAAGGCCATCGGTCCCTAGACTTATATACTATTTAAACTAACTTATACTAAAAACAACACACACACACACACACAAACACACACCCATGCCCGAGGTAGGACTCAAACCTCCGGCGAGAGAGGCCGCGTAGTCCGTGACATGGCGCCTCAAACCGCGCGGCTGCCAGTGGAAGTGGCTACACTCTGTTCTGGAAGTTGATTGGTTGAGAGACTTGAAAGTTGAAGCATTTCGGGGAGTTGTGTGAAGTTCGGAAAATGGGGACTTCGGTTGGTAGCCCTCACTTGTGTAGGAAGCAAGTCGAGGGCCTAGTGGGTCGGATGTGATGTTTTTGGACACTGCGTGTATCACGTCGCGAGTGAGTGACCTTTCATGATTCATAAAGTTATTTTCTTCAATGCTGAGAGTGGCTTGCTGTGTGGAGGAATATAATGCCAATTACTCACGTCCCAATTATCTAGACGAGTTTGCCCTTTCGTGAGCTAGGAGTGGTGTTTAATGGACGTGGCGTAGTTAAGGAGGTCTTATTGAAATCAATAAATTCCATTTGTTCTGTGGAAATTTGAAGTTTGGTGTTTTTTTGTACCTTTTGTCCTACCTACTTCAAACTGTATTCTTTTTTGTCTTTGTAAAAATTATATGAGAAAGTTGTACGGAGTCAACTGTAAGTGGTGTATTAATTGTTAGTGGTGTACGTTTTTCAGTCAGAGACCGAATTTCGGAATCTTTCTGAAATTAGTTCGACGAATACAGGGCATTTATTAGTGGCATAGAAGTAGTGACAATTTTAAACCTATGTCACGGGTGAAAGCAAGTCTTATTTGCAGTCGTTTTGATAGTGTAACAGTACAGAAGATTAAACCGCGTCAGCAATAAACGTTTCCGTGTACATCAGCGGAGCAGTATGTCGATACTTCGCGTAGCTTGTGTAGTGCATCGCCAGGAGTGTATGGATTCTGGCTGCGGACACGAGGACGGCTTCACGCGGCGCCACGGAACCTCTGACTGAGGAGGGACGTAGAGGAACAATTCGCCGACCAACAACACACACTCATGTTCCACGGACGTCACAAATGGTTCAAATGGCTCTGAGCACTCTTTGGGCCACACATTCTTCGTTTTCCACTTTTCACAAGGTTTATCCATCTGACTTACAACACTAGTGTGATGCGTAGGTTTCCGTATGCCACGTATAAGAGGCTTTCGATTATTTTCATTCGAAAGCCACACTAACCCCTTACCGACATTTCGGTGGCTGTTTGCTCGCATCAGAGTCGCGTTGGGTTGATTATGCGCTGCAACAACGCCCTCAATCGGGAACTTTTTGGTCGCCCATTGTATCTTCTCCTTGGTGTGAGGCGTTGTACTGATTCCAGTATGACTATCAATATCATTTGCATCCTTCTCATTTCGTTTCACACACTGATTTTCATGGAATGCGTGCTTCTTTGCTAGTATTTTTCTTCACCTTCGTGACGCATTTCGCTGAACAGTCTGCACCATTTTGAATATTTTAAATGTTCTTGCACATTTTGTCTTACTTGTAGAACGATGAGCTGTACCTTCCAGGCGCTCCGAATTTGACATTTACTTATAAATATAAATCCATTACTTACAGTAATTTTACTCATACAGTAATTTCATTAACGAGTAGAATGACAAGAGGGGGTATCTCACGGGAACCGCATTTAGGAGCGGAGCTGTTTAGAGCCCCATTTCGGGACTGAGACTGAGATTTCTCCATCCTGTGATCTCCTGAGATCTCTCCACGACAAGCGACGGCTAAATTGCTTCCCCACCCTGTTCAACAGAACTAGCGTAGTTGATGAAGTGTGTTATATACAATGGTGACTGTGAAACGCCAGCCGGCCGGGGTGACCGAGCGGTTCTAGGCGCTACAGTCTGGAACCGCGCGACCGCTACGGTCGCAGGTTGGAATCCTGCCTCGGGCATGGATGTGTGTGATGTCCTTAGGTTAGTTAGGTTTAAGTAGTTCTAAGTTCTAGGGGACTGATGACCTCAGAAGTTAAGTCCCATAGTGCTCAGAGCCATTTGAACCATTTGAAACGCCAGTTTACAAATATAAATTTCGTGAGACAGCACAGAGAAATATGAGATGTGTCCAAAAAGTAAGGGGAATTATGCCTTAAAAAAAAAAAGATTTTATTTATTCGTCTACATCGATGTTAACCCCTACAAAATAGTCCCCATCACATATACACCTGCACCAGCGCTTTTTTCAGTTCCCGAGACAATTCTAGAACTAGATCTTTGGAATAGCTTTCAGTTATCTCAGCGAAGAGTTTTTAATCTCATCTATGGTTGTAAAACGACGTCCATGTGCTCGTTCCTCTGTGTAGCACTGCTGATATTTCTCTTTCTTCGTTGATGATTTTATTCCTCCAACACGGAGGGGATTTGTCAGTTTTACGGCGCTCCTCAGCTCATGCAAATATTTTAAAGTTGCAAGACGTCTAAAAAATGTTACGTGAGTTAATTAAGGTTCACAGTATACATCGCTGATCATAAAAGCTGAAACGCCATAAAAGCATAGCGGATGACGAAATTTGCGTTAAAAAATACTAGAACGAATATACCAGATTGATGTTTTCCCTTGATGAGAGATCTCGGGACACGTTGACCACTGTAGCTCTTGACCACTCTGTATCGAAGTAGGTTCAAATGGCTCTGAGCACTATGCGACTTAACTTCTGACGTCATCAGTCGCCTACAACTTAGAACTAATTAAACCTAACTAACCTAAGGACATCACACACATCCATGCCCGAGGTAGGATTCGAACCTGCGACCCTGCGGTCGCTCGGTTCCAGACTGTAGCGCCTAGAACCGCACGGCCACTCAAGCCGGCATCGAAGTAGGTCAGCACAGCATGAGCAACATGCGATCTGCATTAGCTTGTCAACAGAATATGTCACAGAGGCTTTGAGGACGAGCCGCAATTGCTGTCTGTAACACGTCAGAAACGCAACGCCTACTGTCCAGAGTAACGACTATGAATACGAGAAGTGATGGCGATGTGTACCGAATGGCACCACATACCATGACGCCAGGTGCTGGGCGACGATGACTAATTCAATCCGGCAACGTTCGTTCTCCTCAGAGCCTCCTCACAGGGATGAATCTAGTTTCATGCTGCATGTAGAAATGATACTTGTCTGAGCAGTGATGTTGCGTGCTGACAATCCGTGGTACACCAGACGTCATCGCACTATCGGTGTGGATTGTATTTTATTGTACTGTATGTTAACCGGGGACCTACAAACGATGGAGAGGCTCCGTTCCCGCCGCAGTTGTCCACAACCCCACGACAACTACCGCAGTCCACTTCACCTCTCCGCCACCTCACACCGAACCACTCTTTCAGGGTTTTTGTGCGGTTCGGCCCCCGATGGATTCCCCCCCCCCCCCCCCCCCCCCCCCCCAGGGAACGTCTTACCCCTGACGAGTGTAACCCCTATGTCTGTGTGGTAGTGAAATAGTAGTGTACTCGTACATGGAGAACATGTTTGCGCAGCAATTGCCGACATAGTGTAACAGGCGGAATAAGGGGAATCAGCCCGCATTCGCCGAGACAGATGGAAAACCGCCTAAAAACCATCCACAGACTGGCCGGCTCACCGGACCTCGACACAAGTCCGTCGGGCGGATTCGTGCCGGGGACCAGGCGCTCCTTCCCACTCCGGTAAGCCGTGCGTTAGACCGCTCCGCTAACCGGGCGGGCCTATCCGTGTGGATACTTTTGCTGCTACAAGAAAACCAGTTTCCTGACTCAAGGAATGTGACGTGACTGGACGGTCCTGCGAGTAAGTGCAAACAATACGTCTGTTCCTTCGGGTGGTAGTCGCGTTGCACCATCGAGATTTACCATGGTGTTGAATATGGCTCTTCTGAACGCATCTATTCTGTATCCACAGCGAGCAGCAGCATTCCGGACCGATGAACTGCATTCTCGACACACTACGATATTGCCGCGGTCAAATTCCGACATGTACGATTTCTGCTCGAGAATTGCTCTGTGTCTTTTTTCTATGTACAGAATCGCGGATGGAGTTAATGAAACCTATGTTGTGTGGTTCCGCTGAAATGCCAGTTGTTTTCATATTGCCAATTTGACGTTTGTTTCAAGCCTCTTTCATGATGTTGCAATTTTAATGTCCATCAGTGTACAAAATACATTTTATAAGTACGATGACGTTCACAATTTGTGACTGTGTAGTGCTGATGACGAGCCCTTGTGACCGTGCTCGCTATACACAGTAAGCTACGAGCAGCGGAGCAGTGAAAAATATGAATGGGAGCTGAGTTCTAGGTCTTGAGCGCTTTCTGTAATAAGCTCCTGGTACATTCAACAGTCAGAACATATTCTGCTAGGACAGGTCTACAGCAATTATTATATTTAACGTTACTATTTACGCAGTCAAAACATAAAACTTTAACTTCAGAACTTAAATCTGTTGGAACATGCACTGATGAGCCAAAACATTATGACTACCTGTCTAACAGTATGTTGGTCCACTTTTGGAACGCAATGCAGCAGCGATTCTGCCTTGCACGGATTCGACATTTTCTTGGTAGGTTTCAGGAGATATGGGGCACCAGATGTCCTCGCACAGATCACGAAATTCCAGTAAATTAAAGGCCAGCGGTTTGTACTGGCAGAGGTGGAACCTGATAGCGTCCCAGATGCGCCCCATCGGTTCCAGTTCAGGCTAATTTGGTAGCTATGAGATCAACGTGAGATCACTATCAAGCCCCTCCAGCCACTCCAACGCGATTTTGGCTTTCTGGCAGTTATTCTGCTGGAAGATGCTACCCATTGTGGAAGACACCATGTATCTTGTAGGGACACAGGTGGTCCGCAATAATATTTACGTAACCACAGGTGTCATGGTGGCTTTGATCATACCACAAGTCCCGTGGGATCCCAGGTGAATGTCCTCCACAGGTTAGTACTGTGACCACCGGCCAGATTCAGTGGCGCAATAAATGTTCCGAGCAGCCGTTCACCTGTATAACACCCTATCAGGACACGGCGATCGAACTGGTGAAGCAAGGAAAGTGATGCATCCGGTCAGGTGAAACGTTTCAATTGAACCACATTCTGACCTCGATGATGCTATACTCACTGAAATCGTAACTGACGACATCATAGGGTCAACAGGGGTCGTCTGCTGCGGAGCCTCATCTTCAAGAATGTGTGCTGAACGGTGGCTCTGAAACACCTGTGTTGGCACCAGCATTGACCTCTGTCGTCAGGTATGTGACAGATCGCCGCTTGTCCTGTTTCACAAAGTGAGCAAGTCTCTGATCTCCAAATCCTTTGATGAGGCGTGGACGCACAACATTTTCTCGCCTACCCGACGTCTCACCGTCCTTCAGTCGCTTTCCGCAGTTGCTCACGACAGCCGCACGCGAACAGCAGGCAGGTCAGCTTCGCCGTAAACGAGACGCTCGTTCCCATGCACTGAACCATAACAATCTGTCCTTCGTCAAAGTCGCTTACATCAGTGAATAATTGCCATTTGCAGCCCGTAGCGTCGCTGCATAAATTTCCCCTTCGTGTCTGCTTTGCTTTTATACTTTCCTCGTCGCATTACGTGCCCGCGGCATTTAGTCTCGCGGTCGGCCGTGCTCACAACCTTTTGGGCTTATCAGTATACCAGCGGAAAAGTGCTTCTCCGGAGCACAAAAAGTGCAAATATGTTCCTGTTTATTTAAAAGACTCTGACAGAAAAGTATGGTATCAGCTGCCCCATTCTATCTTCCTTAGCATCTTTAAAACTTTTCCAAGAAAATTTGGCTTGCGAACATATTTGCCCTTTTGTATGCTGAGAGAACTGAGGGACAAAAAGACAATGGTAGTGACAAAGAGACGGAAAGTGATAAGTACAGTGGTTGTGTTATAGAAAGAGTGAAAGAAATAATGGCAGTGCAAGGGAAACTGAAGGACATAGTGGCAGTGAACACTGACAGAACAGTGCTAGAAAAAGAGTGAAGGAGACAGTGCAGGGGGGCTGGGGAGGGAGAGGGGAATAAAGAGAAAGTGGAAGTGGTGAGATACAAAGAAAATTAGACAGTGTATGACAATGACAACGAGGAAGAGAGAGACAGTGACACGGAGAAGAGATAGCAGAAAGAATGACATATTAGCAAGAGGAAGAAAGTGACAGTGAGAGTTCACTGAAGTAGTAGAACAGAAAGAAGGGGACTGTGGTTGTGACACAGGAGACGATCGAAGAGAGACACAAAGAGATAATGACAATGAGTTGGATTGAATGAGTGACAGAGAAGGGGAAAATGGGAGTGGACAGGCATGTGAGACTTACAGCGATGGACTAGCGAGTGTTAGTCCCTTACAATTAGCGGATCTTGTGGAAGTTTTAGGTGAGTTGCATAGCGGACTGTGTTAAAGGACCTTTACATTTTCCATTTTAAAATTTTAGCAAAATAAAATACAGCATAGGAGCCGTTTACAAAATGGTTCTAATGGCTCTGACCACAATGGGACTTAACATCTGAGGTCATCAGTCTCCTAGAACTAAAACCTAACTAACCTAAGGACATCATACACATCCATGCCCGAGGCAGGATTCGAACCTGGGACCGTAGCGGTGGCGCGGTTCCAGACTGAAGCGCCTAGAACTGCTTGGCCATAACGGCCGGCGAGCCGTTTACAGGAGAGAAAAAAAAAGGTTCAAATGGCTTTAAGCACTATGGGACTTAACATGGCAGGTCATCAGTCCCTTAGAACTACGTAAACCAAACTGACCTAAGGGCATCACACACGTCCATGTCCGAGGCAGGATTCGAACCTGCGACTGTAGCAGCAGCGTGGTTCTACTGAAGCGCCTAGAACGGCTCAGCCACAGCGGCCGGCTAGAAAACAGAATACCAATATTTTCAAACCACATATAAAGTTTAAATTTTCAAGTATGACAAAGTGTGATTGAAACACACGAAACAGGCTCCAACTGGACCAATCTTATCATAATGTTAGGGGATGGTGGTGTAATTTGTTTGCGTTTAGGCTACCCGATGAACGGCAACTTGTTATACCACGAGCCATTTGTAGTAGCGTGGCCGCCTCGCAGACACTGTTCCACCTGTTTCTAACTTCCGGTCGCAAAGGTTTTCACTGCGCAACTACCCGTCTAGAGCCCTCACACCTTGTGGCCCTGCTTCCGCCTGTCCTCTTTCTGTAGCGTGTGCGGGAGCGTGACCCCACTCAGCTGGTCAGTGCTCAATATTGGCCCATTTTCTGCTGTGGCCTTCATCCAGTTTCTACTCACTTCATGAAAATTGGCATTTACGTTCATGACTACCCCGTTCTTGATCGTAATATACCACCATATCGGCTGATAGGCAAAGGTGGTCGAAACTGGTAATATGATGTTATCTTCTGGCGATCTAAACTGAATAAGCATTTGTTAATGAGGATTATTTTAAATGTTTAGTTTAGAAATGATGCAACTTTTGCAGAGTTTCGTCAGTTGTATACATGTAAGTAAAGAGTCTTACGACATTGCTGGTTGGGGAGAATCTGCCTTGTTGGGCTTCCTAATGGGATATACGATGTACGAATGTATCTGCCGTCTGTAGAGCACTGTAATGGATATTTGTGTAGTATGGAATCAACTTTCTGTTGTATGATGTCGAGATGAAAGAGAGGGCGATTGTATGATGACGAGATGAAAGAGAGGGCGAAACATGGTGGCGACACGTAGCTTGCTATTCTGTAATAACACAGATCGGTTCGAGAGGCTTAGCACCCTCGTCTCACAGAGGCGTCACCATCACTTTACTGCGAAGAGATTTAGAATTTAGTCCAGAACATTGGCGCAAATTTGAGTGATCGAGAACTTCACGCCACTACCTCTGCTCCTCTTGCCTGCCAAATACTGGTGCTTAATATTTCTTCCACCACCACACCAGCTACCTACCAAGTCTATTACCACCGCACAGGTGTGCAATGCGATCTCAGCAACGGAGGAGGATTTCTGTAGGGGTTGGGTGACATCTCTGAATTGAACCTTAGACCACCGCAAGAGCAGGGCGCTTGACCAATTGCCACCAATGTTGTGTCTTTAAGCTTAGAGCTGCACATTTATTCCGGCAGCGGTGCGAATGTGGCTCATTTCCCTTTTCCAAGCCGAAGCGGCCTAGCTGTTTCACTGGACCATGCGGACGGACAATGAGCAGGTTAGGCGTGGGTTGGTTGAGAAAATGGGCACTGTAAGTTTTTTTGTCTCCAGTATTGCGTTAGAAGGGCAAGTAATATAACAGGCAGGACATAAAAGGCGTCGGTCAATCAAGAGGCAGAGAGCTCGCGTAAGTGAACAGTTCAGCGGAGTCGCCATCACGGCCGTCGTGGCCGGCGTAATTGAGTTAACGGACGCTCGGAAGGAAGTGGTACCGGGGTCAAGTGGACAATGGTCGGCGGGCGATCCGCAGCTGAGATACGGCGACACCAGACAGGGGCCGCTTATCTCGCGAGATAAGGCGCTCGCAACAACGCACACCATATGCTCGCCTCGTAATGCGGCCTCTTCTGAAAGTCGCCTCATCTATAACGCAATTGTCATTTTGTTTTATGGTCTATTTTTTCTACAGTCGCTGTATTACCAGTTTTATAGGTTATACCGCCCTTTACGACTGTAATAAAAGTCTTATTAAGCCCAAACGCGTTTCGCTTTATACTAAAGCATCTTCAGTGGTCATTGTAACAATAAGGCTTGTCTTATAATTTTGTTTGCTAGTGTCATGGACAGTTCTCCTACTGACTGCTATAAACAGTATTAAATTATCATCATTACTCTAGGTTTTTTGTTTCTTAGATCAAAGTCCTTCTACACATATGTGGTAGGTTTTAGTACACAGCAGTTCCACTGACACTAAATATATGCATGTGCTTTTTTTCGTTATGTAGGTCTCCTGACATGTCGCCATTTCGTGTACTTTGTTTGGATATTGCGGGATGCGTTCGTCTTTTGTTTTGTTTTGGTGGTATAGCAGAATCTGTTGCTGCTCTGGGTAGGTCTTCGTTTTGCGACTGGTGTGTGTGTGTGTGTGTGTGTGTGTGTGTGTGTGTGTGTATGCGTGTATGCGTGTATACGTGTGGTTGAAATAATGATATGCCCTTGTTTGTATGTGTGTGTGTGTGTGTGTGTGTGTGTGTGTGTGTGTGTGTGTGTGTGTGTGTGTGTGTGTCATTTGTGAACACCAATCCTAGATCGCCCACCTCCATACCACAGTAAAACAATAGTTAATCCACGCAGAAGTTATGCGTATTAGATATATTAGCACTTTTTACACAAACACAAACACACACACACACACACACACACACACACACACAAGGAGTTGTTATTCCCTGAGATGTATGCAACACACACAAAAGTCGAGAAAAGAATTGTAAACATACATACATACATACATACACACAAACACACACGCACATACACAAACGGAGCAGTAGCGGATGCTCCTACCACCTCCAAAACAAAACAAAAGGCAAACGCATCCTGCAATATCAAAACAAAGTATACGTAATGGCGAGATGGCAGTGGACCTTCACAACAAAAAATGTGAATATATTTAGAGCCAGTGAAAGTGTTCTGTACTAAACCCTCCACATACGTGTGGAAGAACGTGTAGAATGACGTAAGAAACAAAGACACCGTGACTGACGATGATAATTTAATATTGCCTATAGTAGTTAGTGAAAGCAAGAGAGCTGTTCGTGATCCTAGCTAACAAAATTGTAAGAGAAGCCGTGCTACGGTGAGCACTGACGATCATTTAGAATAATGCGAAACTTGATTGGTCTTCATAAGGCTTTGGTTACGGACGTAAAAGACTGCCTAATCTGCATAAGAACTGTCACATTCAGATTACGCGTTCTGTGCGTACCAGACAATTTTAATCCGTAACGCCGACACCCACTGTGTGACGAATGGGCGCAGAATTCCCTGGTCTGCGCTCATAGGCAGCACACCGCGCCTGGTACACGCGGCGCTCGGGGACCACAGCACAGCTACGACACTTGAGGATGGGCTTAGTCCGAAACCGATCGTGTGAAAATCATATACAACTGAAGCGGTATTTTCAACCTCTGCTATAATGCTCAGTTACTATAATGCTCAGTTACGGATGTTATGCCAACAGGATTGTTTGTATCCAATCAAAGTTTCAATTCCTTCATTCTTTTATTTCTTCAGTTTCTAATGTAATTACATATTTAATGAATTCGGGGTTGACCTTAAGCTGCTGGCGTTAATTAGAGCCACCACGAAGGGATACGAGTTCTCAGATAAAGTTCCTAGGAAGCCTCCCAATTTCCTTTCAGGTCAAAACTGGAGTGAGACAATGCGATAGGTTGTTTCCGATAGTTTTCAGCTGTGTTCTTGAAAAAAAAAAAACATCAGGTTCTGGCGAACTAAACTGATGGAAATCGACTGTAGCCCGATGAGAATGGAAACTAAATCCAAGGGACTCGTGGTAGACTGGTTTTTGCCTGTAATATAGTTGTGCAAAAATACGTAGGAAGTGCTATGGTTCAAATCTGCTAAAAAAAACTGCCGAACAAAGTGGTCTGGACATATGATTTGAAAGAACAGAAATAATGATTGTCATCAGCATTAACACCCAAAACTCCGGAGACATCAGTAGAGTAGAAAAATTTAAGTACGTGGGTGAGATCATTATCAAGAAACGGACTGGCTAAGGAAGCATTTACGGAACTGTTGCGTAAATTTGAAATAGCCTACGAAACGTCTCCATGATTTACAACAATAAATAATTTTCACAAAACACTAAGATACGTCGCTATTAAACGTTTCTGAGGCCAATAGTTATGTATGCGGCGGAAAGCCTAACACTAAATGCAAATAGAGGCTCCCTCGAAGAACTGGAGAAAAAAGAGCGCAGAATCATTGGCTCCAGTTACAAGAGTAGTATCAGTCAAAAGAGATTCACATTTTGGATGAAATGATCCATAACGGCTGTGAAATACTTTTTATTAATTGTCAATATCTGCTTTGCGTCAACTGAAGACGCTTCCTCCTGTAATAGAGATTCTTTTTAACAATCATGGCGGAGTGGTAGCTGCCTTGACACCACTTCCCATCATTCAAATCAAGTTATAAACAAATAGCACGCTAAAAGCAGTAGTCTATAATTAAAATCAATGGATCGCAGAACGGTGATACGAGCAGGAAGCTGGTCGAGCAGAAACAGACAAGGTATTATTGACGGCTGTGCAGAACACTTAACACTTCTCATACAACGGCTTCCGTGATGCGTGGGGTTTTAACAGTGGCTTCTTACCGACACCAATTTGCCGACGTGTAATCTGTTTAGTGATGAGATTGCTGTCGGAAGAGAAGAGATATAAAAAACAACTGCTTCGCTTGGCACTGTTAAAATGCTAGCGCAGTACTTTTATGACACCGTCCCCGCAAAGTTGTTCTAAACTGTGTGCTGGCAATATATAAGGCCAGACAGAGTGAACACATTATGTATTATGTTAACTGAAAGTTACTATGTATCTCTGCTTGAAATGTTACTAAAATCAATTTTAGAACGTCCTGTTAACTATTGTAGATCGATTGTGTTCAGATACGACGGGAACCCTACACACATAGACGTTCAAGTTGGGAAACATCTGAATAATACTTTCCACGGCCGTAGATTACTCGTGGATCTGCCGGTGTTTTGAACACAACGATTTAGCAGCCTAATAGCTATGTACACTACTGGTCATTAAAATTGCTACACCAAGAAGAAATGCAGACGATAAACGGGTATTCATTGGACAAATATATTATACTAGAACTGACATGTGATTACATTTTGCCGGCCGCGGTGGTCTAGCGGTTCTGGGCGCTCAGTACGGAACCGCGCGACTGCTACGGTCGCAGGTTCGAATCCTGCCTCGGGCATGGATGTGTGTGATGTCCGTAGGTTAGTTAGGTTTAAGTAGTTCTAAGTTCTAGGGGACTGATGACCACAGATGTTAAGTCCCATAGTGCTCAGAGCCATTTGAACCATTTTGATTACATTTTCACGCAATTTGGGTGCATAGATCCTGAGACATCACTACCCAGAACAACCACCTCTGGCCGTAATAACGGCCTTGATAAGCCTGAGCATTGAGTCAAACAGAGCTTGGATGGCGTGTACAGGTGCAGCTGCCCATGCAGCTTCAACACAACACCACAGTTCATTAAGAGTAGTGACTGGCGTATTGTGACGAGCCAGTTGCTCGGCCATCATTGACCAGACGTTTTCAATTGGTGAGAGATCTGGAGAATGTGCTGGCCAGGGCAGCAGTCGAACATTTTCTGTATCAAGAAAGGCCCGTACAGGACCTGCAACATGCGGTCGTGCATTATCCTGCTGAAATGCAAGGTTTCGCAGGGATCGAATGAAGGGTACAGCCACGGGTCGTAACACATCTGAAATGTAACGTCCACTGTTCAAAGTGCCGTCAATGCGAACAAGAGGTGACCGAGACGTGTAACCAATGGCACCCTCAGTGAAGTAAGAACACATCTCTCTTTATATTGATTTATCTACGAACTGGAAAGCCTCGAAATATGTGAAAAATTTCAGATTTCCATCATTGGTTCTCTTTTTTGAGCGCCATGTCAACATTTTAGTTTTCTGGCCCAGGTGATGACAATGAAGGACGGTTTCTTTCCATGACTGTTTATTTCACTGTCCTTTTTTGCTTTTCTGAAGAAAAAAATTTAACGCCAATCATTTGTCTGCTACTCTGTCTTGTCCGCAATTTCCTGTCTCACATTACATTATGGGCTTTGATGGAGGGTTGTTTGCATGGTTAATCACGTACGGAACAGTGCCAATAGTTTTATGTATGAAGTTCCTATTTGCTGAAGTCGACAATCTGCTTACTCATTGGTCCCGGCGGAGGTTCTTGACCTCCCTCGGGAATGGGTGTGTGTGTTTGTCCTTCGGATAATGTAGATTAAGTAGTGTGTAAGCTTAGGGACTGATGACCTTAGCAGTTAAGTCCCATAAGACTTCACACACATTTGAACATTTTTGCTTACTCATTAACTATTCTGCTAGGCGTGGTACACAACTCCATGTATTGTACGGATTGTTAATATCTCGTCTTCAAATGAAATGTCATGTTAGGTTCAGTCTACTCATATAATGGCGCTATCAATACGTCTACAGGCAAAATCTTGTTCTTGAAATTCTTTAGCTTTCAATACGAGATTTATACTTTTGTGAGATTTCTTACAATCAGATATGCAATTTCATGTGATGATCGTGTACACCCGGCGGGATCAGGGATTTTCACCTACCCCGAGATGACTGGGTGTTGTTGTGTCGTCTTCATCATCATAATTCATCCCCATTCGGAGGAAGGCACCGGCAAACCACCTCCATTAGGACCTTGTCTAGTACGGCGGTTCGGGTCTCCTGCATCGTTCCCCTACGCTCTGTCAAGAAGCTTGGGACTTCATTTCCATTTCCATTTTCATCCAGTACATCACATTTGCGATAATAGTCGTTTCTTTGTGCTGACTAGTTTCGGACCATCACGTCCATTTTCAGACCATAGCCTTTGACGTAAGTGTAATCATTATTTGAAAACAAAATTATAAACTTTATATGAGTATATAATGCGATTTCTTTTCAATCGAAAGTAGGTATTTTACTGAAATACTTTGAATTTCCATTTCGAAATATTACAACACTCTTTCTTCATGGAACCTTGCCAAAAGAAAACTTTGTGTTGACCAGTAATCCATCGTCCCCTAGCGTTCAGTCAATAATTCGAAGTCGTGATATGCTCCCTTATTTTTACGAAGATAAAAAAGACTCTCTTATGTTGGCTACATCCATTGGCAAGAAGCAACTGGAATTACTGTCAATACTCAGAGACACTTAGACCCCCCACCGATGTCTATCAGTGACACGCCGATGCTCTGTTATGTTCACTACGCAGTCCACACAGCAGTTTCCCTTTCTCGCCCTTTTTCAGTTTCTCAGAAATGACGCACAATAGCCGAGCCGAGTGAAAACTTGCTTGTATTGCCTGTCTTCATTAGCATCAGCTACAAAGAGGAGTTTCCCCGCAACATGAGATGTACGATGCGGCTGCTGGCCGCTTTCCCCTTTACTGCCTTGTTGTGCGATGCCGACCAGCGGGACGACAGGGAAACTCGCCGCGCCGCGCTCCTAACAAGCAAGCCGCGCTCCCAAGTCTGAACACGTTGTCCGTCCGCGCGATGGCAATAAAACGCGCTCTGTTGCAGTTTCCTCTTCCTTCCGTACAGAATGCCCAAATGAAAGTCGTCTCAGGCAGCAGCGTTTTCCGCCTTGACGTGACGACAACGCACTTTTCTCAATAAAATCACAGCTTGAAACAAGCCTCGTTACTTCTCCAAGACGAATAGATAGTCCAGGAAATGAGTATTGTGCAGAGCACAGAACGTGAGCTCTGAATTGAAGAAGTTACATGTCAATGACATTTTGAAAGACATTCCGGCGACTCGTTGTTCGTGTATGTTTGACACGTGGGTCTTATAATATATTCGTGGAGTCACATTATTGTCTCAGAATTCTTTATGAGTCACGTTTCGTCAGGGTGAAGCTACATTCACTATGAGGGATGTATCACGTAGACTTGTGCCCGGCACACGTAGCCGATGAGTTGGGCACGAGTTGTAAGTTCCTGTGACATATGCCTGCAACATGGACGCTAGAATTCCGAGAAATACTCTGTTCTGGCACAATGCGCCTGTGTCCGTTCGCTCATCGAGAACACGGTACAAGTCCCTGATACACTCCTGGTGTTGCATCTTGGGTGCAAGTGATCAATTGAATACACTGACTAGCAGTCCGTGAAGATGGTGTGGACGAAAGATAATACCGATAAACTGAAAAATGTCGTGAAAGGCGTTCGTTATGGGATCCTGCATTCCCTTATTATAAAAAGGCATCACCAAACGTGATGAAGTTCATCACCTCGCATCTTTATTCAGCTTTTTTGTTGTAGTGATTCCATGTCAGTTTATACGCGTTTTGTATTCTGATTATTCTTTCTGCGTTGGAGATCGTCTTCAGCCCTGTGAGTTGAATCATTTCTCCTAAGTACTTGAAGTGAAAGATCTGCAAGATTTTTCCATACTCTCTTTTCAGTGGCAGTTTTCCGGTTGATTTGGCGTCCAAATGCTGAGGTTTTTTTATAGGAAATTTGGAGTCCAATTTTGCAGGAGATTCCAGGCACTTATCTAGGGCTAGTTTTGCTTCATCTTTGTTTTACTTCAATACAGACAAGTCATCTGCAGAGATGAATCATTTTCAGTGACTTTATCCTTTCTTCTTTCCAATTTGGATACCTTTGACGTGATTTTCCCTTTCTCGGATTATTTTTTTCCAATACCATGGACGGGAGAGGCGATAAGTCATCTTCTTGTCGGACTCCTGTGTGACTTTCGAATGTGTTTCAGGCTTCACGCATGCAATTTACTTTTGAGGTGGTACCTAATAACGTGTCGTTAATAATGACCCTCGTTTTTCTGTCTGTTCGCAATTTTTCCTGTCAACAGAATCACAACTTTTTTGAAATTCAGAAAGATCACTGTACTGTTCCGGCATCGTCTGACGTGTAGTATGGTTCTAAGGTTCCGTATAATGGTGAAAATTAATAAAACCGACAAACTGTAGGGAGGGATTTGTGACTGGAAATGGAGGAAAAAAGGTGCTGTGAACATGTGTCTTGCCACAGTAGATGGCGCTGACGAACGGAAGTTCCTCTGATCGCGTGTCGTGTCTGTAGCCACAGATGACGATTATGTAGATTGATGATGCCCGTGCAAAAACCATCGACAAAATCCTTCCTGTAGAGGGAAATACGCTGCTGATAATCCTTGTACTCGTTTCAAATGATAGGAATAGTAGCGGCTGTCATGCAGGTTACACATAATCGTACTTTGGCTTACACTATGTTGGCGGGCCACTTCCCTGCAACTTGTACTAGGTTTCGTCTAAATATCCTGCAGCACCCCTCCTCCAAATCTCGTGTACGCACACTCTGCCACCTCCCAGCACGTTCGTCTGTCTGAAAGGACGCATGATCACACAAACGCCCAGAAAGGGTTTGAAATGTTGTATGATGTGGTTTGTGTAAGTGAGGGTACTTATTTTGGTACAGTTGTGCTGCCTCTCGACCGTGTTCATATACTAGGCCATACACCGACACCATCTCGGCTTGTTACCGACTTGAATGCCGGACCATTCCACTGCCTACAGTACGCTGCGCCAATCACACAACCTGCAAGATGCAGGCAACTCATGGCACATGGTCAGAGGAGCTTTCATTCGTCAGCGACATCTATCATGGCAAAGATACATTTGTGGACACATGTTCATAGGGCCTTTGTTCCTCCATTTCCAGTCAGTAATCTGTCCCTGTAGTTTGTCGGTTTTATTAATGTTCACCCTGTACACATAGTGTCCCAGAAATATAGCGATAAACTTGGGGAGGGGGGGGGGGGCTACAGAGATGGTCTTGAGGAACAAATAGAGGATAGGAATCCGTGTCATAAAATGTCATCCAGCGACGCTACAGAGTGTCGAAGTTACAGGCGCCAGCACCTGCCACTAGGCCATCCCTTCAGCAGCAAATGTGGCTTTGTATGCTGACAGACCATAGGCGGAACGCCTCGCAATGCTGTTTGTTAATCAGTGCACAATCGCCAGCAGGGAAGATGGAGCTAGCTGCTACGTAGATAGGCTTTGTCTGCTGTGAATCTGATACTCTGTTGTCTCTGTGGATGGCCGTTTCATACACGGGTTTTCACTCTCCGATTATTTTTCTCCTGTATACCGACAACCATTGCAGATTTTAGAGAGTTCTAGGAGAAAATTAAACTGTGGCTGAAGACCAGTGTCGAAACCGTAATCCACCGAGGCAACAGAGCATCGCATTCATAGGAAACAAGGCCTTTGTATATAGCAGCCAGCTCCACCTTCTCCACTGGTGACCCTGGCAATTAGTTGCCATCACTGAATAACAAATACCATTGAGTGACGTTTCGCCTGCGGTCCGTAAGCGTACAAGGTCACGTATGCCGCTGAAGGGGTAGCCAAGTGGCAGGCACAGTTATGTATAAGTTCGACACTCGGTAGCGTCATTGAATGAAATTTCAAGACATGCGTTTGCATCATCGATTTGTTCCCCAAAACTGCAGGATGATAGTAAGTTCAGTCGGCCAAGTAGGAATGTTCACTTCCTTGTTATAGAATGGCTTCTTTCCATCATGGAGACTGTTGGGTATTTACAATATCTTCTGTATATATATATATATATATATATATATATATATATATATATATATATATATATATATATATATATATATATATATATATATGCATCTGTTAGAGAGAGAGAGAGAGAGAAGAATGAAGGCGTGAGAGCATTTAATTGTACACACATCAAAATTTTTTGCATCACCCTAGTTCCCAGAAATCCTGAAGATAGACATTGAGTGTGGATATTGTATCATAGAAACAGTCCCTTTGACTGTTCAGAGATTTCACTAAACCCGTCCAAAGATGTAAACAACCATGCATGAGCAGCGCTTATTAGACGGAGGGGGCCCAACAGCCGATCGGAAGGAGGTACACGGCTCGTCTTGTCTGTAGTTCAGCCATGACTAGAAGGTCAATACCGAGGTTCAATCGCATCCGCAGTGTTACTTTGTGCCAGTTAGGGCTTCCAACGAGGGAAGTGTCTGGGCGTCTTGGAGTGAAGCAATGCGATGATGTTCGGACATGGAGGAGATACAGAGAGACAAGAACTGTTGATGACAGGCTTTGCTCAGGCCGTCCAAGGGCTCCTACTGCAGTGGATGACCGCTACCTACGGATTATGGCTCGGAGGAACCGTGATAGCAAAGCCACCATGTTGAATAATGCTTCTCGTGCAGCCACAGGACGTCGTGTTACGACTCAAACTGTGCGCAGTAGCTTGCATGATGCGCAAATTCACTCCCGATGTCCATGGCGAGGTCCATCTTTGCAACCACGAAACCATCCAGCGCGGTACAGATGGGCCCAAAAACATGCTGAATGGACCGCTCAGGATTGGCATCGCGTTCTCTTTACTGATGAGTGTCGCCTATACCTTCAACCAGACAATCGTCGGAAACGTGTTTGGAGGCAACCCGGTCAGGCTGAATGCCTTAGACACATTGTCCAGCGAGTGCAGCAAGGTGGAGGTTCCCTGCTGTTTTGGGGTGGCACTATGTGGGGCCGATGTAGGCCGCTGGTGATCATGGAAGGCGTCGTAACGGTACTGTGAAACGTGAATGCCATCCTCTGACCGATAGTGCAACCATATCGGCAGCATGTTGGCGAGGCATTCGTCTTCATGGACGACAATTCGCGCACTCATCGTGCACATCTTGTGAATGACTTCCTTCAGGATAACGACATCGCTCGACTAGAGTGGCCAGCATGTTCTCCAGACATGAACCCTAACGAAAATGCCTGGGTTAGATTGAAAATGGTTGTTCATGGATGACCTGACCCCCAGGCACTCTCAGGGATCTACGCCGAATCGCCGCAGAGGAGTGGGACAATCTGGACCAACAGTGCCTTATGAACTTGTGGATAGTATGCCACGACGAATACAGGCATGCTTCAAAGCAAGAGGACGTGCTACTGGATATTAGAGGTACCGGTGTGTACAGCAATCTGGACCACCACCTCTGAAGGTCAAGCTGTATGGTTGTAGAACATGCAATGTGTGGTTTTCATGATCAATAAAAAGGGCGGAAATGATGTTTACGTAGATCTATATTCCAATTTTCTGTACAGGTTCCGGAACTCTCTGAACCGAGGTGATGCAAAACTTTTTTTTGATTGTATTTGGTGACGACGATGAGAGAGTAGGAACAGGGAGAGAAGCAACCACTGCCGGCACATGGAGTCCATTGGTCGAGTAGCAGCGGCCGCAGAATTTGACACCTTCTGCTGACAACTGTCAGCAGTGTTACATGCCACCATACATCAAACATTACCAAGGGTTTTCGGGCGGGTTTCAGGACATTAACACAAAATCTGACTCCGTGCTACTCTCTTCTTCCCCACTGCCAAACAAATTATGGCCATGACACGTTCTTCCATTACGTGAATTTTTACAGAATATGTCAGGTTAGATCATTAGTGTGAATGAGAGAGTTTGTTACAGAAACGGCTTATACAGAACGCTACCGAAGCTTATTGCCCTGAGATTACGAAAAGAACAACGAGCTAGCCTTATGTACTAGTTGAAATTATTTACTGAAGCAGCGACAACTAAATTGCACTACAAAATTAAAGGGTCATTTTTTTTTCAATGCACCTCATTTTCTCTCAGTGCGACCAAAAGCTCGGAATTTGGCTCGAAGGAGCCTACTATATTCCTCTATAATTATACAGAAGCGTTGTACCATGTGACATCACCCTTGGGCTCTGCGACGCTGCATACAGCAACACGTGCAGAAAAAAAGAAAAGTGTAAGGTAGATGAATTTTTTCACACTTATCACACCACAAGAAGGTCGTCACACTTACCCTTACCAGGATGTTACCCCTAGTCTCGGCCGACTAAGACAGAGGTTCAAATGGTTCAAATGGCTCTGAGCACTATGGAACTTAACTACTGAGGTCATCAGTCCCCTAGAACTTAGAACTACTTAAACCTAACTAACCTAAGGACAGCACACACATCCATGCCCGAGGCAGGATTCGAACCTGCGACCGTAGCGGTCGCGCGGTTCCAGACTGTAGCGCCTAGAACCGCTCGGCCACCAAGGTCGGCTTACGACAGAGGTCATAACCGTAATGTCCAGAGTTCAAATCACGTGGTTATATATGACTACTCGATGAAAACATTTCTGATACACTGCTGCTCAAGATCAACATGAAAAGGCCTCAGAAGGTATGGTAAAAGGCAAGAATAAAACGATACCTTTCTTTGAGACGTTCATTTCAGACATTTAGTGATCGAAAACGACAGTTTGCGGTGCAGTGTGCAACAGGACGACCTTCTCGTCAACTTCTGCATGATCCAACGTTTCTCTAAGTACATCGTACCTCATTGAACGTGATCTCTTCTATTTGGAGTGTAGGGCGAACGTAGTTATTTCTCTGGTGTGTTGTATGGAACAAGTAATGACAGTTCAAAACCATTCGACGAAATCTGAACATGATCTGAAGCAGAAAAGGGTGTTTATGCATTTTCATCGCTCCTTTCTCGCGGGCTTTTGTGGCGATTGCACGGGAGATTAAAACGTGCGTGAATAGAGTCCCTCTAAGACCCCCACCCCCAATTCGACAATACCGTCAGTGCCACTCTGCACCTTTGTTGGGACTTCGAAAATGTATGTACGAAGGCCCTATCCATCAATCCCTACACACCGGGCCGGCCGGGGTGGCCGAGCGGTTCTATGCGCAACAGTCTGGAACTGTGCGACCACTACGGTCGCAGGTTCGAATCCTGCCTCGGGCATGGATGTGTGTGACGTCCTTAGGTTAGTTAGGTTTAAGTAGTTCTAATTTCTAGAGGACTAATGACCTCAGCAGTTAAGTCCCATAGTGCTCAGAGCCATTTTTTGAACCTACACACCGGCAGGATAGGCAACCCTTTAGAAATTCCTCTGATTTTGCATGCCGCTAATAGGCGCTTCTGTGGAGAGGGTTGTCTGTTGGCGAATAGGGGTCGGTGGGTGGTTAACTCTGTACAGAGACTTTTTAATGTGTCACTCAGGATATTGTCGAACTGATGTGTCCCAAAGGGGCTATTTACGATTTTACTCACGCGCGTTTCAAAGTCACAGGAGGGAGCGGAAAAGGAGGGATAAAGAAGCATAAACGCCCTTCTCTGCTTTGGATCAAGTTCAGATTTCGTAAAATGGTTTAGAACTTTCCCTAGTTGTTCAACCATGTATACCAGGGAAAAGACTGCAGTCACTATACACCCGAAAACGGTTAGAACACGTTCAATGTGGTTGCAGACCGGCGATGTTTATACAGAAGAGTTAAATCGTCCGCGTGGGTGTCAGCAGCGTCAACAGCTGACACGAATGTTGTTCTCTTGAACATAGGACTGCAAGCTGTCGACGTCGAAATGTGTGAAAATGAATATCCCAACGGAACGGGCGGCTGAATTGATTTGAGTTCACCAATAAACGTTTCCCAGTTAGCCTTCTGGGAAATGTATTGCGTACGTCTCAAGTGCCAAGAGCGCTGGGATTTTTTGCTCCGATTGAGAATTCATAGAGTACCAAAGAAGCTGCAAGAACGACACGAATAGACGGTTCAGTTTTGCCACTAAGTTGTTCAACGTTACAGTTACCATTTGACATGTACACAACCAATGTTGTAGGATAGGTTAAACCGAGTCTCATGCGAAAACTTTACATTTTGCTCCTCAGGACGTCAGCGATGCTGATCATATGGTCTCTGCAGTTGGAAGTATTTTTAGTGTTCTGGATGTTCCAAGCCGAAGAACGCAGCAGACGCTGTCGAACCAGTGAGGCAAGTACGCTATGTGATCCGACCACCTATTAGTGGACATTGACATGTGTGTGGCCGCTTTTCGCCTTTGTGACGACTTGATCGGTGCTGGGGAGCCTTTCAGTGAGGTGTCTGAATGTCTATGGGGGAATGGCAGCCCATTCTTCCTCAAGGAGAGAGTACGACTCTGAGGTCTGGAGCGAAGTCAACGTTCTTCCTCAGTAGAAAGGTGTTTCAAATGGTTCAAATGGCTCTAAGCACACCTGAGGTCATCAGTCCCCTAGAACTTAGAACTACTTAAATCTAACTAACCTAAGGACATCACACACATCCATGCTCGAGGCAGGATTCGAACCTGCAACCGTAGCAGCAGCGCGGTTCCGGACTGAAGCGCTTAGTACCGCTCGGCCACGGCGGCCGTCTAAAGGTGTTTCATTGGGTTCGTGTCTGGACTTTGGACAGGCCAGTCAATTTCAGGAATGTTACTCTCCATACACCGCTCTCTGACAGTTACTGCTTCAAGATAGGTTACACTGTCATACAAACGCCAAAGGCCATCATCTCGGAAACTGCACGTCGTACACAATGCTGTAAAATGTGTTCTCATCCTACCGTATTTATATTTTTCTTAAGTACAATAAGGAAACGACACCCCAACCACAAAAAGCATCTTAATACCGTAACACTACCTGTCTGTACTACTGTTGGTAGTACACATGATGGCAGGTGCGTACCCCAAGTATTTGCCTTTCCATTGGATTACTATAGAGTACAAAGCTTTCCAGTCATCCAATGCCCAACGGTTGCTCTTTGCACCACCTTACTTAGCACAGACTATAGAAACGAATGGCTTAAGAGGAATTGCTCGACGGCTGTACCCCATTCTTTGTAATACCCGACACAGTCATGCTAGACGGACTCTGGTAGCTGTTTGGAAATCACAAATGATTCCTTCCCCTACAACCACCTTCTGCAAAGCTCAACAGTCACTGTCCTTCAGTACGTGTCGTCGTCGTGGTCCTGGTTTAATTGTAGTTGTTTCTTTGTGTTTTCACTTCACAGGTAATCACCAACAGATGTCTTGGCCAGTTTTAGAAAAGATAACATGTCCATGACGGATTTTTTTCCCAATTGACATCCAGTCACCATTTCACGGTCGAAGTCATCGAGCTCTCCTGAGCGACCAATTCCGCTGTTGCTCCTTATCTACTGACAATAGAGTCAGCCTCCATGCGAGGGGCCCATGTTCGACACCCACACTCAGGGAATGGGTGTTGTGTTGCTCTTATCATCGTTTCATCATCGTCGATACGCAAGTCACCGAAGTGGTGACAAATCTGCGGCCGAACTACACAAAAGGCTACTCTCGGGCAAAATAAGTGATACGCACTTTTTTCAAAAGGCTACTCTCGGGCAAAATAAGTGATACGCACTTTTTTCTTACCGACATTGCAATATTCCTCGTCACCATTTACGAATAAGGGTGGATATGGCTCTCGTGACATCTAGTTGTCAATTCTGCATTACACAGAGGTGTTTCGATGATACTTTTGATCAGACAGTGTAGTTACACATTGTTGTGTGCGACTGGGTACACAATGGTAAGGAACAGTGGACTACAAAGTGGGCTGGCAACTGTCTTCTCAGGAAAGATGGACAGGAGCAGAAATGATTAGCGAACAAGTTAACACTACAAACAGAAGCTTTACTTAACTTGGATTTCTCCAGGCATACAAAGACAGCAAGAAACAGAGTCCAGCTATGACAATGTCAACAAGGATGAGGCTCCGTGAAGTAAGTAGGAACGATGGTGTCCTAGCGGAGAGGCCCGAAGTGCGAATGTGGGTCTGGCTGGCACCAGCCGTCACGTATTGCGGCAGAAACGGCGCTTGTGGTACGAAGCTGCTGGAGGCGTTACATAGAGGGCGCGCACCATCGGATTGGCCATATGCTGAGCGGCCGCGTCTGATGGAAAATTGCTAATCCCTTGCCAACTTAAAGGCGCCCATGGGGTGGTATCGATACGTGATACCACACATCTTCTTTTAACATTTTATCACTCTGGCTGTAACTAGATGAAGAAAAACTTCCATTCATATTGTTTCGATTACTGTAACTTTCACAGTGAAGGTATTTTTAAAAGCATTCGCAAGTGCAACCCATCAGAACGGCCAAGCTGAAATCGAGAATTACCAGGAACAGGGAAATGACATGGAAGAACTAGACTACCTTAACTAACACCACTTATCCTTGGGCAACAACAATTGCAGGATAAATGCGTTCAAAATGGTGAATGAGACAGCCGTTGAGTTACAACAATAATAATAATAATAATAATAATAATAAATTGAAGAAATAAGACCTTAACAATTTTGGAACTTTTAAAATTTTTAAAGTAAACAATTTTAAATAAATCAGCCAACTAAAATAATTGAAATAGCTCTAGATAAACTTCTTCAAGACATGATCTCTAAAAGATGTACATCAAAAGATTTACAACAAACCTAGAACAAGGATGTTATGTGTATTAAACATTAAAGGCAAACTACTTGTGCAAAGCCAGTTAAACAAAGTCCTCTAGGTTGATAGCAAAATTTCGTTTTCAGAGCAGGTCAGGTAATGTGAGATACTCAGCTTCAGCACAGACAGCCATGCGTGACTGTAAACAAAGAGCAAACCGCGCTACGAAATGCTCGAGACCCATGCACGCGGCTGCAAGGAAGCCAGGCCGCCAAGGCAAGAAGCTGCCGACAGAAAACCCTCTTCCAGCAACTTATTAAGTGCTGTTAACAAGCAAGAAAGATAAGTGTCTGACTGAATTATACAGTACTACAAGTAAAGTTATGGTTTACCCATGACTACACTACAGTGAATTTCCAATAAGATGATACGCCCTGCGAAATAAGCTTCACTAAAAGAGACCTACAGAAAGGAAGTTGTTATTTCTTCCAGGAAGGAATATAATAAACAACTTGCTAGGATCTTACCATTAGCTGGAGCTAACAGCATGGGCCGGCCGGTGTGGCCGTGCGGTTCTAGGCGCTTCAGTCTCTTACCGCGTGACCGCTACGGTCGCAGGTTCGAATCCTGCCTCGGGCATGGATGTGTGTGATGTCAGATTAGTTAGGTTTAAGTAGTTCTAAGTTCTAGGGGACTGATGACCACAGATGTTAAGTCCCATAGTGCTCAGAGCCATTTGAACCAGCTAACAGCATTCTTAAAAGGGCCGGATAATAGTAGCACCAGAGAGCCCACCAGCTTCCAAAATCGTGACAACTATTAAAACTTAGGTACAGCTGTTTCTTGTGCATAAGAATTTTAAAACAAACACCAAAAAAAAAATTATAAAAAAAGCTAGATAAGGTGGAGGTCCCTCATACAGCTATGCGTGACTACGAGGCACATTACATAATCATAACAACGTTAACCATGGCAATTTTTTTTTTTTTTTTTGAGAGAGAAGCTGGCCAGCAGATTAAGACGAGTTACTTCAAAATCAGACAGAACAGACAGGGCAATACATTATTCCATGGACTCACATTCGGGAGGACAACGGTTCAATCCCGCGTCCGGCCATCCTGATTTAGGTTTTCCGTGATTTCCCTAAATCGCTCCAGGCAAATACCGGGATGGTTCCTTTGAAAGGGCACTGCCGACTTCCTTCTTCGTCCTTTACTAATCCAATGAGACCGATGACCTAGCTGTTTGGTCTCTTCCCCCAAACAAACCAAACATTATTCCTAGAACCACAGAGCTGAAAAATAGGGCGTGCATGACGACTCAATGAACATGAACATCTGTTTCAAGCAATTTGTGGAGCTGGAAATGGGTGCACGCAGCTGAACAACTAGTTGCGCACAGCATTAGCTATCCATATCTTTGCCTTCTGCCCAGTTCTGGCGAAAAAGAGTGAGCGACGACCAGGAAAAGACTTCGTGCCGATCCGCATGGCGTGTCTGTTGCTCCAAGCACCGCTGCTGCCCTCAGCTCCACACTAGGAGGAAACTCACGCCAATTGCCTGCGCCGCGCTCTCCGGAGGCCTCTCTCCCCGTAGGCGCGACCCTAGCGGCCGCTTGTCAAAACTAGGCGAGGCAGGGATAACCGCGTCCCCTACTGAGACGCCAGCTAAAAGTTATCGATAGTGAAATGGGCCACTACGGCTCGCATACCTATTCTGATGGGTTTTCCTTATGCATCGATTTGAAGATGGTTTAACAGTTGAAGTGTATAGTAACGGAAACAAAATAAAGGAAAATTTTTCTTCATCCAGTGATAGCCTTGTGGTGTAATTTTGACGATTCTGGTGTCTGAAGACCTTTCACATCGTTTGCCACGCTTCAGTATCGGGTGAAAGATGTGGTCGAAGCTCTGCGGTACGTTAAATCCACGCGGATAACGTTCATCCTATTCTCTTCCATTACTCAGTCAGTGTGCACATCCTTTCATAACATCAGAACTGTCTCGGTACAACAAATCCATCACGTATATACACTCATGCTCATAAATTAAGGATAATTGCAGAATGTGATGCCACACAATGTTGCACTACACAAAACTGGCGCTAATAGCAACGGCACACAGGGAACAGACACGACACAGATCTGTAAGTCCACGATATTGGTGATGAATTGAGAAAACCGTCCTGAAACACATATGCTACAAATAGCCACTGTTTCCTGCGCATGTACCCCGACATCAATATGGGATTTGATAACCATGCACACGTACACAGGCCGCACAACGGGTTGACATATTCTGGATCAGGTGGTCTAGCAGTTGCTGGGGTGTAGCCTCCCATTCTTGCACCAGTGCCTGTCGGAGCTCCTGAAGTGTCGTAGGGGTTTGAAGACGTGTAGCGATGCATCGACCGAGAGCATCCCAAACGTGCTCGATGAGGTTTAGGGCGGGAGAACACGCAAGCCACTCCATTCGTCTGATATCTTCTGTTTCAAGGTACTCCTCCACGATGGCAGCTCTGTGGGGCCGTGCGTTATCATCCATCAGGAGGTTCAAAATGGTTCAAATGGCTCTGAGCACTATGGGACTTAACATCTGAGGTCATCAGTCCCCTAGACTTAGAACTACTTAAACCTAACTAACCTAAGGACAGCACACACATCCATGCCCGAGGCAGGATTCGAACCTGCGACCGTAGCGGTCGTGCGATTCCGGACTGAAGCGCCTAGAGCCGCTCGGCCACAAAGGCCGGCCATCAGGGTGGACATACTGGTGCAATATGACGTCCCATTACACCTGACCGGTTCTAGTTCCTCTGTCAAAAAGATGCAGGGGTGTACGTGCACCAATCATAATCCCATCCCACACCATCAAACCACGACCTCCATTCAGATCCCTTTCAAGGACATTAAGGGGTTGTCATCTGATTACTGGTTTACGCCGGATGAAAACCCGGTGAGAATCACTGTTCAGACTATACCTGGACTCGTCCGTGAACATAACCTCGGACCACTGTTCCAATGACCATGTACTGTATTCTTCACACCAGGCTTTACAGGCTCTCCTGTGACCAGGGGTCAGTGGAATGCACCTTTCAGGTCTCCAGGCAAGTAAAGCATGTCCGTTCAGTCGTCTGTAGACTATGTGTCTGGAGACAACTGTTCCAGTGGCTGCGGTAAGGTCCCGAGCAAGGCTACCTGCAGTACTCCGTGGCAGTCTGCGGGCACTGACGGTGAGAGATCGGTCTTCTTGTGGTGGTATGCACTGTGGACGTCCCGTGCTGTAGCGTCTGGACACGTTTCCTGTCTGCTGGAATCGTTGCCACAATCTTGAGATCACACTTTGTGGCACACGGAGGGCCCGTGCTACGACCTGCTGCGTTTGACCAGCCTCCAGTCGCCCTATTATCTGTCCCTCATAACGTCATTAATATGTTTTGTTTGAGCTATTTTCAACACGCAGTCACCATTAGCACGTCTGAAAACGTCTGCACACTTACTCGCTGCACCGTACTCTGACATGCACCAACACACCTCTGCGTATGTGGACTGCTGACAGCGCCACCGTGCGAAGTCCGCAGTTCAGATGCACCGCATGGTCATACACCGAGGTGATTTAAACCCACAAACCGCCCACCAGAGCGTTTTTCCACCATGTGTCAGCATTATCCTTAATTTATGAGCGTGAGTGTATTACTACACTCTGCAAATTTATTCACTGCTGTACGTATCATCAGATTTCGAATTCATCCGGATTTGTGTATATGAGTGCGGTTACTGCGGAGCCTTAATGAAAACGTAGACGTTGATAAGGCGAGAAAGGTGGAGCTCTGAGGGAGTATGAAATTTGTGACTTTCGCCGACCTACAAAGCAAGATAGCGTGGCGTCCGCGGGTACCGGCGAGCTCGGACAAAGGGCTCTGCTGCGCCGCACCTCAGCGCCAGGTCGGGCGACACACGCCTTCGCGTAATTACCGGCGCCGTTTGCCGGCAAGGTCAGGGGTCACGGCCGCCACGGGCCGGACCCAGCGCTCTGGCTTTCTGCGAAAGTGGCTTTCTCTCCTCCATTTGTCCGACCGTCCCTACAAGAAATCTGGAGGAGACATGTCGGAATTTGTGTGAATGCAGTCGGTTGTTTTCTCGTCGTCTATGACGTACCTCTTTCACTCGAGAGATTTGGGGAAAAGGGTGATATAGTGATGAATGATGGTGAAATGTTAATACAGTATACAACGGAAAGAATCTAGCCCGAATACGTGTCCGTTGCGGTCCGTCTGTACTGTACCTTACCTCTGCGTGATGTAAAATGTAGCCTCCGCTGCCACGGTCCACTGTTCCAGGCGTATTGCGGTCCGCTTGGGTTCACAATGTGTCCTCAGCCGTTTCGTCGCTGGTGCCGGCGACGGGAATTTCGTGGCTGGGCCAGAATCAACTTCCTACACTCCTACACAGAAAGGTTGCGGATATTCTGGTACGGATTATCCCTGCACAGTTAACCATTAAAAAAAGACGAAGTTGAAGTAATCTAGTGATTAAAATTCTTCTGGGTATTATGGCGCGCGATTGCTAAAAACTAAGTTGCATGGGGATAGGTGCTTCTATTTACTACAGACTATGATTAGCAATGACGCGGCATGACACCGGCCTCGGAAGCCTACGTTCTTATATTGAAGTAATCTGTTATTTTACCGCCGGAAGACAATGCGGACCCCAATTCCACCATCGGACATCTCCGAAATATTCTTCAAAAAAATGGTTCAAATGGCTCTGAGCACTATGGGACTCAACATCTGTGGTCATAAGTCCCCTAGAACTTAGAACTACTTAAACCTAACTAACCTAAGGACATCACACACATCCATGCCCGAGGCAGGATTCGAACCTGCGACCGTAGCAGTCGCGCGAAATATTCTTCAGTTGCTTCCCATTTCATTCGCAGGTAAATGTGGGGTCTCTACCCAAATAACATTTCTAAGGCTGATTTCCTGTCGCTTCCATAGGAGCTAAAAGTCGATAATTTCCAGTCCACTGTTTCCTGTCCTTTCCATAGCAGCTGAAGGTCGACAATTTCCAACCAATCGTTTCAGGCGCGTACGCTTAACTGTGCAGAGTGGGCTTTCAAATGGCTTTTATAAATATAGTACATAGCAATGTAAAAATGCAGAGTCTCGCAGCGGTAACATTGAATAAAATGTTTTCGGACTTTCGGCTGCGTTAAGTGGTTAAAATGACTGGACGCCCGAGGATATTTTATTCAGTAGAAAGCAACTTCCGGTAGAAAACATGTGTATTTTTGATTATTTGTGTTTTTTCCGTTATCCATTTAGTCTCGGGTAACTAGGATAATCGAGAACTTGCTGTATGTGTGAAATTGTAATAGAATGGTCGCCAGCCTCCCTTAGACCTGGGAGACAAGGTTACAACCCATATCCTACTAATATGAGCTCTACATACTCTGATAAAGTCAACTACTCGGGAAATCATAGGTGGCGGGGGCAGGAGGGGGGGGGGTGAGGGCGGGGGGGGGGGGGGGCGCAGGTACGGGAATCTGGCATCATCGTTCTAGGCAAAGTCATAGTGGATGTGGTTTGAAATTGCGTTCCTGCGACGTGTTATGAAATGTGTGCGAACCTGTGTCGTAAGGATGACGGTGATGATTGCTTGTAAGGCTTAGGGTTGGATGAGGGGAAGGGAGAGGGTGAAACCCGGTGCCGCATGCAGCCTACTCCTCTGGAACGGCACCAAGCGGGCCAATGAGCTTAATGTCCCCACCCGACAGACGGATCGCCATCAACAGCGCCACACGCGCTGACATTATGAGACATTGCGGAGACGTTTTAGAATTTAATCCAGGACACAGGCGCGAAGACTGGAAGACTGGTGATTAGGAAGTTTACACCAACACCACACCTCCCCTTGCCGGCCAAATACTGGCAGCGAAACTTTTCCACCACTCGGATTCGAACCGCCTTACCGTTGCTACAAAGGCGGGCAGCACTTAGAAAACGCCACAGATCGGACCACTAAATCATAAGATAAGAACACTGATTGTCGCCCCCACCTGATTGTCTAGTGGTGTCCCACAAAATGACTATGAAAACGAGTATGAAACTCTTGGATTAGAAATGTCTGTACGTAAGAAGTTACGAGAGTAAAACAGTCACTTCGAATCCTTTACTTTCGTACTTCCTGTGGAAAGAACACTTTTTATGCTGTTTACGAAGTCTGCGCTTTATTGTTTAAGATTTCTTGGACTCGTTATTGAAAACTACGCTGACACGTGTCTACCACTGGGAAGTTTCGCGCCATTAGGTTAAAAACAAGGCTCTCTAGATGTTTCATCCACATTAGTCAACCACGGAAAGAATTATGGCTGCAACTGTCCCTCCCTCCACACATTTGGATAGTAAGTCTGCCGATCTCTCCGGCCCACGGTTACAGTTTCTCTTGGGCGCTGTACAGGACGTCTCAGAAACTCAATTCGCTCTGTGGAAGCTTCTACTCAGTTGACCTCAAATGCAGATTGCAGTGACTTCACAAAACTGATAAACACTTCGATTTCGGAGCTAGTCGTCGTCTTAGCCAATATATGATTGGATTTTGCCACTTTCATAGACATTGTCCTGTCCGTTATGTACAATGCTGGCTCCTGGTGGGACGTATCCTATATTAATAACGATCAGAATGCTCATAAAAATTTCCTTGGTGTCGCAAATCCCAGGGAAACCACTGACAAGCAGGAGTCTCCACTAATTCTTGCAAGAGGCATCGGCAGCGCAACTGAAACGAACGTAGGGAAACCAACATCATAAAAAACTATTGTCGAAAGGAGCATCCCAGGTGTACACAGCTTCCCAGGTGCTCAGCAACATCTCGAGGACATTCAGCTGGTGCTTCGCTCGTCGCATTGATACCACAGTTCCACTCGCATTTCGGCGGTTGTACTTGACGGACCTACTCTACGTTCGTTAGCACAATGTTTCTGAACGATATGTCGCAAGTGCTCTTCGACCGACACAGATTTCACCACCGACCGACACAGACCTTCAAATATGTCCCTCTCCTGCCCTACCAGCGTGCATCGCAGCTCGCCTCAAGGAAGGAAGATTGCAGGTCAACGTGCCGCCGACCACTAAGTCATTAGAGAAGGAGCACAAGCTCGAATTAGAGAAGGAATAGCGCAGTAGGCAGTACAGTTGAAGAGGAATGGACATCTCTAAAAAGGGCCATCACGGAAGTTGGGAAGGAAAACATAGCTACAAAGAAGGTAGCTGCGAAGAAACCATGGGTAACAGAAGAAATACTTCGGTTGATTGATGAAAGGAGGAAGTACAAACATGTTCCGGGAAAATCAGGAATACAGAAATACAAGTCGCTGAGGAATGAAATAAACAGGAAGTGCAGGGAAGCTAAGACGAAATGGCTGCAGGAAAAATGTGAAGACATCGAAAAAGATATGATTGTCGGAAGGACAGACTCAGCATACAGGAAAGTCAAAACAACCTATGGTGACATTAAAAGCAACGGTGGTAACATTAAGAGTGCAACGGGAATTCCACTGTTAAATGCAGAGGAGAGAGCAGATAGGTGGAAAGAATACATTGAAAGCCTCTATGAGGGTGAAGATTTGTCTGATGTGATAGAAGAAGAAAGAGGAGTCGATTTAGAAGAGATAGGGGATCCAGTATTAGAATCGGAATTTAAAAGAGCTTTGGAGGACTTACGGTCAAATAAGGCAGAAGGGATAGATAACATTCCATCAGAATTTCTAAAATCATTGGGGGAAGTGGCAACAAAACGACTATTCACGTTGGTGTGTAGAATATATGAGTCTGGCGACATACCATCTGACTTTGGAAAAGCATCATCCACACAATTCCGAAGACGGCAAGAGCTGACAAGTGCGAGAATTATCGCACAATCAGCTTAACAGCTCATGCATCGAAGCTGCTTACAAAAATAATATACAGAAGAATGGAAAAGAAAATTGAGAATGCGCTAGGTGACGATCAGTTTGGCTTTAGGAAAAGTAAAGGGACGAGAGAGGCAATTCTGACGTTACGGCTAATAATGGAAGCAAGGCTAAAGAAAAATCAAGACACTTTCATAGGATTTGTCGACCTGGAAAAAGCGTTCGACAATATAAAATGGTGCAAGCTGTTCGAGGTTTTGAAAAAAGTAGGGGTAAGCTATAGGGAGAGACGGGTCATATACAATATGTACAACAACCAAGAGGGAATAATAAGAGTGGACGATCAAGAACGAAGTGCTCGTATTAAGAAGGGTGTAAGACAAGGCCGTAGCCTTTCGCCCCTACTCTTCAATCTGTACATCGAGGAAGCAATCATGGAAATAAAGGAAAGGTTCAGGAGTGGAATTAAGATACAAGGTGAAAGGATATCAGTGATACGATTCGCTGATGACATTGCTATCCTGAGTGAAAGTGAAGAATTAAATGATCTGCTGAACGGAATGAACAGTCTAATGAGTACACAGTATGGTTTGAGAGTAAATCGGAGAAAGACGAAGGTAATGAGAAGTAGTAGAAATGAGAACAGCGAGAAACTTTACATTAGGATTGATGGTCACGAAGTCAATGAAGTTAAGGAATTCTGCTACCTAGGCAGTAAAATAAGCAATGACGGACGGAGCAAGGAGGACATCAAAAGCAGACTCGCTATGGCAAAAAAGGCATTTCTGGCCAAGAGAAGTCTATTAATAACAAATACCGGCCTTCATTTGAGGAAGAAATTTCTGAGGATGTACGTCTGGAGTACAGCATTGTATGGTAGTGAAACATGGACTGTGGGAAAACCGGAGCAGAAGAGAATCGAAGCATTTTCGATGTGGTGCTATAGACGAATGTTGAAAATTAGGTGGACTGATAAGGTAAGGAATGAGGAGGTTCTACGCAGAATCGGAGAGGAAAGGAATATGTGGAAAACACTGATAAGGAGAAGGGACAGGATGATAGGACATCTGCTAAGACATGAGGGAATGACTTCCATGGTACTAGAGGGAGCTGTAGAGGGCAAAAACTGTAGAGGAAGACAGAGATTGTAATACGTCAAGCAAATAATTGAGGACGTAGGTTGCAAGTGCTACTCTGAGATGAAGAGGTTAGCACAGGAAAGGAATTCGTGGCGGGCCGCATCAAACCAGTCAGTAGACTGATGACCAAAAAAAAAGGGGAAAGAAATTGGCCGTGCCCTTTTAGAGGAACCATCTCGGAAATTGCCTTGAGCGATTCTGGAAAATCACGGCTGACAGGACGGGGACGTGAACCGTCGTTATTCCGAATACGTGTCCAGTGTGCCGACCACTGTGCTACCACTCTCGGTACCCGTCATCTGTTAGTATTTTTATCTCCTGTTGCAGAATCGATCTTCCACTACAAAATAGGTCGTAAATATACTTATCCCTAACCGTGCGCGCAAGAGATTCTGTGAAGATTAAAATTCTAGTTTCTAGAACGTTGGAAATGGAAATGCCGTGTGGCGGGGGCCTCCCGTCGGGTAGACCGTTCGCCTGGTGCAAGTCTTTCGAGTGGACTCTATTTCGGTGACTTGCGTGTCGACGGGGATGAAATGATGATGATGATAAGGACAACTCAACACCCAGTCTCTGAGCGGAGAAAATCTCCGACCCAACCAGGAATCGAACTCGGGCCGTTAGGTATGACATTTCGTCGCGCTGACCACTCAGCTACCAGGGGCTGACTCTAGAACGTTGAAAATGTGTGATTTTCGATGAATCTTCGAACGTCTTACTGCAGTAACAATGGCTAGAAGTTTAACGTATTCCATTTGCTACCGTGATCTGGTACAAATATTTTTGTACCCCTGATTTAAAATTCGGTGTGGCATCGACTCTGCTGTTGCTCTGCCGTGATAACGGGCCTAGTATTCGACAATGCGTTCAATTCGACAATGAGTGCAAATGGACTTTGCAGCTAGCTTATTGAGTTAATAAAACAGTGCCATGTTCAAATGTGTTTGAATTCCTAAGGGATCAAACCGCTGAGGTCATCGGTCCCTAGGCTTACACACTACTTAAACTAACTTAACGCTAAGGACAACACTCACACCCGTGCCCGAGGGAGGACTCGAACCTCCGGTGGGAGGGGCCGCGCACTGTCATGTAGCAGTTGACTCGCAGTCCTGGATGAATGAGGTAGCTCCTGCTGAAAGGACTGCAGTTGTAAGATGTATGCCCGGGGCTTTTTCTGTAGTGAAACACTTTTATGTGTCTCCACCTCTAATTACTCCATGAAACATCCTACAATTCGTATTCTGCTATGAGCGAATCACGCGTGACTTACGCGCTCATTACCGCTCATTCTAAACTCGGGCTGTTATTCCACGTACGTGCTTTCTCTCTATCCTCACCAAGTGTTTCCAGAACCACTAACAAGCGGCGAGTTTCAAGTATTCTGTTCCTCGGCGACAGGTCACTTGTCCCATCAACCCAGTTGTAATGCTCTCACTGTAGCGACAGCCTTGCCCTACGCAACATGAATAAATGTCTAACCATGCTAGTGCATCAGTGGCGTGCATAAAATTCGATTTTTTATACAAAAATTATGTTCGTAATTGACGTATTAACCGTGTCAGTTTATCTACCATTCCCCAGACTATCATCAAAAACGTCCATTCTCATGTTTTTTTTACCGCAAGTGTTCCTGCAAAGTATTACGGTCCACAGTACTCACAGGTAATAATGGGGTGACCAATATGCGATAGGCTTGACAGTCCCATCAACTTCTAAGTAGTCACTAATACCCGTTTATCGAGTGGAGCAGCGTATGAAGAAGATAGCCGGCTAGAGACTTGGTAATGAAAGAAATTGTCACCATCATTTTACTAGGGGAGCTTATGGTTATTTCTATATTTCAGTGTTACAGGATAACTGAAAAGTGTTCAAACAGCATTTCAGTCTACCCGACGAACAACCAACACACACAAAAAAAAACTGAATTAGTGCATCGTGTCCAATGATCTTGATGTCAACTTTCCGCCATTACGGTGATCTGATGTGGTCTTTTCGGTCTATTCAGCCCTTGCCTCATCGTCTCTGTGATACGGTGGCTATGATTTCAGTATCAGAGCTATCGAGGTAATTGAATTCCAGGAGACGTATGATAGCACAGAATTTTTTCAAGGGTGGCGCGTTTGTTCTAAGGCGCTCTCTGAGCAATGTTAATTACAAGTGCAGTACACCGATATCACGAACATATTGCGTAGTGAATTACGAGAAGGAAATCAGAACGTGTTCGCAAAAACCGTGTATCGTTTTATGCATAATGCTAATTGCATCTACGTCCACACTGCAGCCAGCCGGTGTGGTCGAGCGGTTCTGGTGCCACAGTCTGGAACCGCGCGACCGCTATGGTCGCAGGTTCGAATCCTGCCTCGGGCATGGATGTACGTGATGTCCTTAGGTTAGTTAGGTTTAAGTAGTTCTATGTTCTAGGGGACTGATGACCTCAGAAGTTAAGTCCCATAGTGCTCAGAGCCATTTGACCCATCCACTCTGCAAACGACTGTGAAGAGAATGACGAAGGGTATTTCCCAGCCGGCCGGGGTGGCCTAGCGGTTCTAGGCGCTACAGTCTGGAACAGCGCGACCGCTACGGTCGCAGGTTCGAATCTTGCCTCGGGTATGGGTGTATGTGATGTCCTTAGGTTATTTAGGTTTAAGTAGTTCTAAGTTCTAGGGGACTGATGACCTCATAAGTTAAGTCCCATAATGCTCAGAGCCATCTGAACCACTTTTTTTTGTATTTCCCATCGTGCCACGTGTTTAGCGAGGGAAGGATGACTGCTTGTGTGCTTTAAATTAGTGAATATTGTCTTCGCACTCCTTACGGGAGAGATGCAGAAGGGGTTGTTGTACATTTCTCGATTTTCACTAAATACTGGCTCTCGAAGATCTAGAAGTAGGCATTACTGGGGTAGTAGACACTGTATCCGAGGACTTTTTCAGAATTTCCGTGACGCTCTCTGACAAATCAGTGACAATTGGTGTTGCCCATCTTATAACACGTTCAACATCCCCTGTTACCCATTTTCAGTATGGATCCGACACACTTGAGGAATATTCTGGAATTATTCGCAAGAGTGTTTTGCAAACATTTTCTTTGTTGATTACAGTTTTGCGGTATCGTTTCAATGAACGGATGTTTGCGATCTGCTTTGTCTACTGTTGAACCGGTACGTAGGAGGATGAATTCACTCGACGTCTTGTACACACCTTACTTGTTGTAATAATTGCTGTCGAATCCACGTCGTCTGCCCACATAATTTACACAGTGCTTCCAGAAGGTGACGTTTGACAACTTAAGTTCTAATAACGTGCTGGTTGTTACTACCAAAAGTCCTAAGTTTAGTGTTAGATTTACATTTTCCCTGTTTTCTGTGCCCTCTGTTACGCGAATTATTTACAACTAACTATTTGTTCTGTAAAACTGTTACATATCTACGAGGGTGAAAGCGGTGCTCCTCATCCAGGTCGTGAAGACATAAGCGATGTCTGCCGGCCGCCGTGTCGTGTACTACCTAGCGGGGTCATGTGGACGTGGCGCAGAAATGCATGTGGTGAGCACACCGCCCTCCCGGCCGTTTTGGAGACTTTCTAGACAGTGGAGCCGCTACTAGTCGGTCAAGTAGCTCCTCGATAGGCGTCGCCAGGCTGAAAGCACGCCGTACCAGTCGTCCCACCAAGGAAAAACCCTTGCCAGCATCTGGAATCGAGCCCGGGTCGTTAGCATGGCAGCCATTTACGCTGACCATTCAGCTGCGGAGACGGACATCTTACTTGTTACAAGACCTGTATTCTTTGACGCTAACAGCACTAATGACATACACAAATAAAATCGTCGGTATATACGCAACACTATCTCGCAGATTAATTATGGTATTACACCTCAACAACATGCTCAGTGCTAAAAACAATATAAAAACAAACACTGTTAAATGCAAACGCTTCGTTATTAGATAAATATTACATAGCAGTAAAAATCTTGCTCAAAACAATAAACTAAAATTTTGTATAACATGTATGTACATATTCCGTTTGTATTTTAAGCTCGTTGTTACTTTAAGTAAGTCCGTAAATACTCGGTTCAGTGTCAAAATTACGAACTTAGCGTTACTTTCCAGCATCTATCTCTTTACAACAGCAATTAAAATTATCTAAGGACCTTTCGTTTATTAATGCCTTTTGTTCATTTAATAGTATATCTGGCAACTTCTTCACCTAATCGCAAATCTCTATTTCCTCCAAAACAATCATCATTTTACCTTTCTTTGCTTCATACAGGAACTTAAGAGACTTTTCGATATCTGATACTTGGTGCCCTGTCTCCTTCAAATGGGCTATAAAAGGTGATGTGTTTCTGAGCAAATGTAACCCCTTCTGACCAGTGTTGCACTTTGAACTTGTGTCCCACTCTATTCTTTTTAATAGTATGATGTCGAATGTTCTGTTTGATAGTATTATTAGTATGGAAGCTAATCCCTAGTTTAGTTTCCCTGAATTTTATAGTATTTATTTAATCGTATGGCTAGGGCCCTCTGTCGGGCAGATCGTTCGCCGGGTGCCGGTCTTTCATTTTGATGCCACTTCGGCGACCTGTAGTCGATGAGGATCATGGGATGATGATGAGAACAGCGCAACACCCAGGCCATGGGCGGAGAAAATTCCCCGACCCAGCCAAGAATCGAACCCGGGTCCAGAAGATAGACAATCCGTCACGCTGACCATTCAGCTATCGGAGCGGACAATTTTATAGTGATTACTTTTCTGAAGTTTCTAAATTTTGTCTGACGGTGTTCCAGTGTGGTGAATCTCTCTCTAATAAATTTCACCTTTGATTGTCCTGTGCTTTGTATTGTGTTTCTGGATTATGTGTTAGTTAAATAAATTTAATAACAGTCCACGCGGAAAATGTTCTCGTTTCTAAAATATTGCTTGACTGTGGACAAATCGCAGTGAAAATTGACAATCCCTTTGGCACCAAAGGGATAAACACAAATGTATTCATTAGTGGCGGGAAAAGCTTTACTTGGCGCTGGGTGCCCACTGGTCGCTGCTGCGCTGCCTAAACACCAAGCGCTGAACGCCCAGCTGTGGAACCAGTTTGTGTGTACACAGCACAGCGACCACTCAAGTGGCCAGTACACGCAGAGGTCGCCACATTCACCCGTGTCGGCGACACCAACACTGGGTAACGAAGGAGCAGTTCCAAGTTGACTACAGTTGCTGGGTGAACACATCAAAAAAAGTTTTGCATCACCTGGGTTCCGAGAGTTCCGGAACCTGTACAGAAAATTGGAGTAGAGATCAGCGTAGACATCATTTCTGCCCTTTTTATTGCTCATGGTTCAAATGGCTCTCAGCACTATGGGACTTAACTTCGAAGGTCACCAGTCCCCTAGAACTTAGAACTACTTAAACCTAACTAACCTAAGGACATCACACACATCCATGCCCGAGGCAGGATTCGAACCTGCGACCGTAGCAGTCGCGCGGTTCCAGACTGTAGCGCCTCGAACCGCTCGGCCATTTCGGCAGGCTATTGCTAATGAAAACAACACATTACATGTTGTACCATCGTACAGCGAGACATTCAGAGATGGCGGTCCAGATTGCTGTACACACCGGTACCTCTAATACCCAGTAGCACGTCCTCTTGCATTGAAGAATGCCTGTATTCGTCGTGGCATACTATCCACAAGTTCATCAAGGCACTGTTGGTCCAGATTGTCCCACTCCTCAACGGCAACTCGGCGTAGATCCCTCAGAGTGGCTGGAGGGTCACGTTGTCCATAAACAGCCCTTTTCAATCTAACCCAGGCATGTCCGAGAGCTTCATGTCTGGAGATTGTGCTGGCCACTCTAGTCGAGCGATGTCGTTATCCTGAAGGAAGTCATTCACAAGATGTGCACGATGAGTACGCGAATTGTCGTCCATGAAGACGAATGCCTCGCCAGTACGTTGCGGATATGGCTGCACTATCGTTCAGAGGATGGCATTCACGTTTCACAGTGCCGTTACGGCGCCTTCCATGACCACCAGCGGCGTACGTCGGCCCCACATAGTGCCACCCCAAAACAGCAGGGAACCTCCACCTTGCTGCACTCGCTGGACAATGTGTCTAAGGCATTCAGCCTGACCGGGTTGCCTCCAAACACGTTTCCGACGATTGTCTGGTTGATGGTATAGGCGACACTCATCAGCAAAGAGAACGCAATGCCAACCCTGAGCGGTCCATTCAGCATGCTTTTGGGCCCATCTGTACCGCGCTGCATGGTTTCGTGGTTGCAAAGATGAACCTCGCCATGGACGTCTGGAGTGAAGTTGCGCATTATGTAGCCTGTTGCGCACGGTTTGAGTCGTAACATGATGTCCTGTGGCTGCACGAAAAGCATTATTCAACATAGTGGCGTTGCTGTCAGATTTCCTCCGAGCCATAATTCGTAGTTAGTGGTCATCCACTGTAGTAGTAGCACTTGGGTGGCCTGAGCGAGGCCTGTCATTGACAGTTCCTGTCTCTGTATCTCCTCCATGCCTGAAGAAGATCGCTTTGATTCACTCCGAGACGCCCAGACACTTCCTTGTTGGGAGCCCTTCCTGGCACAAAGTAACAATGCGGACGCGTTGGAACGCACATGGCTGAACTACAGACAACACGAGTCGTGTACCTCCTTCCTGGTGGAATGACTGAAACTGATCGGCTGTGGGACCCCCTCCGTCTAATAGGCGCTGCTCATGCATGGTTGTTTACATCTTCGGGCGGGTTTAGTGACATCTCTGAACATCAAAGGGACTGTGTCTGTTATACAATATCCACAGTCAACGTCTTTCTTCAGGAGTTCTGGGAACCGGAGCGATGCAAAACTTTTTTTGATGTGTGTACATCAATGGAATCGGTCGAACTGTCTCTATCGTTCCATTAAGGGAATTTTGTTTTTTAAGTAGGCAAACGAGATATGAACTTCTCATGGGTCATCTGGGCGTTATTACTGGATCTGTGAATGTTCCCAGAAGACTACGAGAGCAAGAATGTTCGATTCAGCAGTGAAGCCATATCAAACAACTGGCAATCGACGTCTGAATGTTTTTCACAGAACAGGTTGTGGTGGTAGCGCTGGAGATGTAGCCAGTCTTTAGACAGTCTTTGCGTAAGGATGGTGTAAGTTTTTGGTGGAGAAGGGGTGAATTTAAGGGGGCGGCGGCGGGGGTGAATTTAAGGGGGCGGCGGCGGGGGGGGGGGTGGCACATATGTATTGCAGTTAAATCATCTGGATTGTAAATAATGTGGTTATGTGGCAATAAGGCTAAAAAAAATGGTTCAAATGGCTCTGAGCACTATGGGACTCAACATCTTAGGTCATAAGTCCCCTAGAACTTAGAACTACTTAAACCTAACTAACCTAAGGACATCACACACACCCATGCCCGAGGCAGGATTCGAACCTGCGATCGTAGCAGTCCCGCGGTTCCGGACTGCAGCGCCAGAACCGCTAGACCACCGCGTCCGGCGGCGATAAGGCATCAACTATAGATGTCCTTCCGGGAAACCTTTTTCGATAGCAATCTTTCAGTATCACACAGTTCCTTCGATCTTGTTCTACACACAGTTGTCTGTCTAGCTTCCTTTCCTAAATTTCACAATCCTAGGTATTTTACACTCGTCAAACCTATATGCCACTTCTTCAAGTAAGCTGTTTCAAACTTTCTATTTTGCCTATTTTTTCGAGTATTTCGCCACTTTGTACATCTGTCGACTTAAACTTTTAAAATCTTCCTACAGCAAGTTTTTCTTTACCAATTTCCCGAGCATTGAGATTTCCCTGGTCCGCAGATACAGTCTCAGACTTCTCCAGTGCTGGTCAAATGGTTCACAACAGCAGATTCCTATTTTGAAGAAAACTTTCTTTTTCTCTTTTTGGGGTTGCGCCAATTTGCTCTCAAAGTTTTCTTTGTTTTGATCTCCTTGTACTAAATTACTTTCTCGGTAAAATAATTCTTCCACCTCTTCCATCTAGTAGGAATTTTAGAAAAAGTTGAAGTAAGTCGGTTTTATGGTAAATTTTTCTTTTATGACTGGAATATGTTGCTGTTCTACTGAGTTCTAGCAGACTTGTTTATACCCTCCAGCAACATCACTGCAGTGCATGTGGTATTTCCAGTCCTGTGTCTCCACTCGTTCTTAAGTAACAGCAACAAATATAATTCAGATATAACTTCGACATTACGACCAACATAAAACACTTTCAATAGTAACACGACAGCAGCGAATCGCCGCCATGACGCAGATAACAACACTAAACTAGAAGTTCATTCGCGAAATAACGGTAACTCGGAAGTTTCGTCCACACCATTTAACATTTCATCATCGCAGGAACAAACGTACGGACACAAAAATGAGGAATCTGGAAAGTGTCATGATCATAAAAGCAAATAATTCTATCTTTGTGTACAACCTGTAAACTCTCTAGTTCGGGCGCATTTCGTCTTTAATGACTTCTTTGTCACGGAGCTATTAAAGTCTACCTTCCGAGTTGAGGCACATTGTGCATGAAATCTTGCCTGAGTGGACCAAGTACAACAATAACGCTTTCTCTTGAGTTCTGGTACATTTTAACTGCACAGACGTGGTCTAGTTTAATAGTAGAGATGTCAGTAGTAATATAGTCGTGCAATGTGTAGCCAAGTATAGCCACTCTAGATATTCTGTAGGCATCAAATATTAGGTTGATAGGCTTATCATGAAATCAGGCACAGCTACGCATTTAGAAAACTCTGGACACTCATTGAAGAGCATAAAAATTGTTATTAACCCGCAAGCACACCTTTGGAGTAAACTATGCCCCGCTGTAGCTTTGATACGTTGGTAGCTTTGTTAGATAAATTCTACAACTGTGATTCTGCATGTACCTTTTACCTTCCAACCAACTCCTCCTCCTTCCAGCAATGTGCAAATTCTTCAGTTTCACGCATCGTCTTTTTGGGTAGAGGTGTGTCTGGGTAAAAGATATCCCGCGACTGTGATAGAAAATGTATGCACTGTAGCCACTGAACTGTGGGAATAGATCGAAAATTCGAAACATGATAAAGACATGGAATCCTATGTAGAACAGAGCGAAAATAACCGCATTTCAGAGAGAGTCGTCGTAATACAGATAGTGAGTAACAGGTAGATAGTGATGATTCAGAGGTTGTGGCAATATCTTCAGATAAGCTATGAAGGAAAGGATGGCACCCTGTGGACAACATCTGCGCCACCAAGAAACCTTGCTCTCACTTGTCAAATCAGCTGTGAGATCCATGACTGGAGTGGTAGGACCAAGACAGAAGAAAATTAAATCATCTTCGGGAGACATGAAACTCGTTTCGGAAAAAGACCAGAAAAACAAAACTATGTTCAATGCTTGCTCTACGTTAATATGTAAGGAACAATAATTTTCAGTTTGGGATGACTTTATTGGAAATTACTCTAATTAGATGCAAAAGACAAACTCTCCAGAATAGACAGCCTGTTTGAAATTTAATTTTTGTCAGTGTATCTTTAAAATACTCTAAAGTTGTCATGTATACGCGTATATTTCAATGTTCTGGCTAGTTTCATGAAAATATTTTTTTTCTACCTGGGGTAAAAGTGTCCCACGTGTGTAGTAACGTAATAAAAATACGCACGTGAGCTTACTGGCTAATTTACTAAATCGTTTAAAAAGCCGTATAATAACTTACGGAGGAATTGTAGCTTAATAAGGACAACAGGAAGTTAGGAGAGCTAATTCTGAAGGACAAGTTCGATAGTGAATCTATTAGCTTTTCCAAATGTTCTACCTGAAAATAAGCGTATGATCGTATGTTCGGAGAAGAATGTCCTTGTACTCGTATATCTCTTGTTGTGTTTTTCAGCTAACATCAAAATATGATGTCTGGTGTACTACGTGTGTGAGACGCTCTGTCATGTGAAGAAAAAAACAAAAGACTCGTGAATAGATATTAAATATGGCACAACTATTTCAACAGGTTGCGAGAGACCAAACTGGTAAAATAGGACATCTACAGAACGAAATGCCTCCTGGCCCCAGTCCTGTTCAACCTGTTTATTCGCTGGCATACCAGAAACCGTACCAAAACGATTAACTTAGGCTGACGACGTAGCTTTAGCAGTGAAAGCTGTGAGTCATGGGAAACACTATGTATCAGCGAACCATGAGGAAATTTTGCAGTAAGTGGACAAACCCAAGCAAGTGGTGTGTACATCTTTTAATCTCAGTACCAACTAAAAACTGAAAGTCCATTTTCATGATGCTTAGAAATAAGGGTACCACAAAAATTAATTTAATGTGGACAGAGCCTTCAAGAACCGTCTTGTTAGCATTTCGGTTAAGATGCACACAAGAAAAATTGAGCTGGTATTGAGCGACAACACTTGGAAAAACTGACATGCCCAGCTTTAGATAAACGTTGCAACTGTAACATATTCGCTCTGCGTTGGTGAGGCATTTACACCAACCGCGCCATCAGCAGCCAGTGACCTTACTGAGAAACATTCCCTGTGCTATACCATGTGTCCAAGTTGACAGAAGAAACTTGGGAAGCAACGGTATGACAAAAATGTGCACTTACATTCTGTGATTTCTGTTTAGTTCCCAGTCCACGAGCAACACGATGTGCGTTTTTACTCACACGAGAACGTGTTATGTTTCTTGCACAGCACATCTCTAAACATCTGAGGGCAGCTACTCCCATAAAGCGAGTAACAGTTCACCTTGCGTGCTCACCTTCTTTTCTATACATTTGTGTCTTCGTTTAGTTACACGGAGCACAAGCTTGGAAAGAAAAAGGAATTCCATTTTTCAACGAAATCGTAGCATCGAATTAGGGAAACCACGGAAAAACTAAATTTTGGTGCCTGGACGAAGTTTTGAACCCCGTTTCTTCCTAATACGAGTTTATTCCCTTAACCACTGCGCCATGACACACGATCCAACGGATCGCCATCTGTCCAGCAAACGAATTTTCCAAAAAAATCAAGTAATTCTGCGTCGTAATAAAACCTGCGAGGTGGTAGCGAAAAACCCAATATATGTTAAACATATATGTGACACTTAAGGACCAATCTGTGCGAAAAATGTAAGCTTCGCAAGTGGACAGTTCAATTGTCATTTCGTGTCTCGCAGCAGTAACACCATACGACTACTTTACTTTTCACCCTTTCAACTCCTTAGGGAGAGAGATCGTCGAAGGTCTTTGTTCCTCAAGAGACATAGCATTATGCAACAAAGGACCCTGCGGAGAGGTTTGCAATCTGTTCCGTCGGAGGTGAACCCACTGAGAGTCCGTGATTTTATGATGCTGACGTCGGCAGGAGAGGTAAGACGGTGGAACGAGGTACCAGCCATCACCTACTTCCCCAGAGTAGCAGAAAGAAGACGCCGACAGTACCGTCTCCAAGCGGCGGACGGTTAACCATCAACAGCTGCATGCACTCAAAGTTCGTGAGACCGTGCAAAGTGGTCCGGAATTCAATTTAGCACCTTTACGTACTGCCTGGCAACTCCGAACTTCACACCTCTGAACCTCTTCCTCACGATTGAGAAATTATGATGATAATTTATTTCGTGAGAAAGAAAAGAGTTGTTTTCAATGAAAGCGTGACATTCTATTTAATTTTATCCTTATTTTGCAGCTTCAAACGTGACTGTATTCAGTACACTGGAGGTATGAATTAATAAACGGCTTCAGTCACAACTTTTCTTGTTTTATTAAATACATGATGCATTTCGGACCCTGTGGGTCCATCGTCAGGTGTAATTTGTCTGAATACATGTTTTATTTCTTGTCTTGCATGTTCCTGTCGCGAAAAGGTTTAATGTTAGGTTATGAATTTCGGTAGCTCAACAATAAATGTATCCTTTTAGAACGTCAAATTAATAAATAAGTACTTTAATGAATGTAGAGTCATGCAATTTCTTCCAAGAAGTAAATAAATGTAGCTGGGAATTCCTATCCAGACTTAGATTTCAACATCAGAATTGGTGAGTAATTGCAAATACCTCCTACGTAAGACTCGATTTACCTAGCACAAAATTTATTGATCAAAAATGATGTGAATAAAGACCCGATTAAAGCTGTTGTACATGGCTATTTCTTATCAACTTGTCCCACACCGAGAATGCGTACCGGTTGTATAGAATTTTGCAATAATCCAAGGGTATTATATTAAAGTACCTTCCGTAATAATCGTGTGTGAAACTGAAGGAACTAAACTACAATGACTGTATCTGTGAAACATGTAGCAGAGCTAATAACTGCGGCACAGGGCTAAGTCAATAACCTTGGAGCACTCACGTTCTCGCATCCGTTCAGTTACTCGCTGTTTTCATATCTTTGAGAAAATCTAAATGGATGGCTTGTAATATTCTCCGACACCGTTTCATACACGTCACAGATTCCTTAGATACAGCCTCGATTACAGGAGAGCCTGTATAACATCGGCACAGCCTTTGCTCGTACGAACTACGTTTAATGAGTTTTGCTCGGAGTCAAAAACCTCATTCTAAAATAGCTGCAAACGGGCAAACACACACACACACACACAAACGAACACGATGACGCAACCACAAACCTTCGTTTTGGCATCTAAATTGAAAGTAAAAGGCTTATAATATGAACATGATTGAGTGAAATTAATTTTATGATTTAAATTACTGTAGTTGCTCTGCGTATGTCTTATTCTACCTTGGAAATTTTCCATTCATTGTGTACAAACGCACACACAGTATTTGCCAAAAACTCAATCAAAGTTTATTTAGTGAATTACATTGTTTTTCATTTGCATTGGTGTACAATGTGTTGCATTTGTGTGAATTTCTGCACGATGATACTTAAAAAAGTACTATACCGTAGATTATTATCTAATTTTCCAAGATACCTATTAAGTTTTGCGTGTTTTTTTCTATACTATTGTGAATAAAAAAGACGCCTGAAGGGTGAGGTAAAATAAAAGACACACATAGCATAAATGGCGTTCAATAAGTAACACAAAACATTTTATTCTGGAAGGAGGTTGGCTTTATTCAGGATTACAACACATCACATTATTCCCCACTTTTTTGGCCAAAGAATCCTATTTCTCGACACAATCTACGTTCAATAAGACGGCCTTAAGCCACCTGACTGAGTGGGCCTGCATGGTAATACTCTACTGATCGAGTCCCTGTAAGTCTATCTTTATACAGATGGTTGCTGGACCTCGGCTGTTCAGTATAAAATGACGAATCAAAACACCTTCAGCCGTCTGTGTCTGATCTGACGTTTTATATTTTCCACTGATCGACTTCGGAGCCAACGTCTTGGCGCGTCAATAACCTTTGCATTATCCAAGTACTGCTTCCCGCGGAGTGCATCCTTCATTGGGCCAAACAGATTAAGTCAGGAGGCGCGAAATCTAGGCTGCGCAGACCTATGTAATGCCTTGCATTGTCATGGAGAAGGAGATGTTCACTTCAATTTCTTTGGCAACGAACACGCTGAAGTCGTTTCTTCAATTTCCAAGATTGCAGAAGTCACAGCTGTGTACAGGCTTTCGGCACGCGGAACAACGGACATGTTTGCGCGGCCTTGTGAGCCGGCCGCTGTGACCGAGCAGTTCTAGGCGCTTCAGTCCTGAACCGCGCTGCTGCTCCGGTCGCAGGTTCGAATCCTGCCTCGGGCATGGATGTGTTTGTGATGTCCTTAGGTTAGTTAGGTTTAAGTAGTTCTAAGTTCTAGGGGACGGATGACCTCAGAAGTTAAGTCCCATAGTGCTCAGAGCCGTTTGAACCATTTGAGCCTACCCTCGCCAGCGAAGAAGTAATCGGGTATGGTTGAACATATCTCCGTACATGGCAACCAAATTGGTCAAGAGTGCCTTAGTAGCGTGTTAGAAATCCTAGGGGCTGTCTCGGAAACATAATGTTGGCCCCGTCCCTCTTGTTCGTCTAGTAACGGCTGCAAACGTGTGTGTGTTTTTCGCCGCCATATTGGCGTCAATCCGTCCTATGAAACAGAAAATATGACCTGTCGAAGAAGGCTTCGGGTCAACAATCTGCAGCAGTTCAACATCGATAATGTTCAACAAATTTAAATCTTTTGTCTTGTTAGTGGACACCATCACTTCACTTCTGGGAACTGTCAGGGTAGAAGTGAGTACGGTTGCTCCATAAAGTATTTGCTCTCTGAGTTACGCCATAGTCAACATTCACCAAGGACCTGTATAGTATTCGAAGCTTCGCAATTTTACCGTAATACCCTGCCTCCGTAGCCGACGTCTTAAACGCACACCTGTGCGGTGGCTTGCATCTCAAAGGTAGCTGGTTCCAAATCCTCGTGGTAGAAGCAATTTTCATCATCAATGTTTGGGAAACAAGAGGAGCAGAGGTGACAGGTTACGGTTCCTGATCACCAGACTTGGTACCAATGTTCTGGAGTAAATTGCAAACCTCTCCGCAGTGTCTCATCAAGTGAGGGCGCATTACACTGCGCAGGGTGGTCCGTCCATCGGGTGAGTACTTTAAGCCCGACGGTCCCCTTGGTGATATTCGAGACGATGAGGCTATCCAGAGGCACCAGGTTTCACCCTCTCCATTTTATTGTCACCACACAGCACAATCAAGACCGGACGCAACACTCTCAGTAACCTGCAGTCAACAAAGTGTTTTGGACACAACTCTCATAAACAGCGTGAAAAGGGCCGTTGTTCCCAGAGGAACAAACTCCATCCAGATTGGGTAGCTGAACATTACTCCTCGGATTCTCCGAGTCAACAGTGCTGTACGACCCCTCTTTTTCCCACATAGTTGTCCAATAGATGTGCTGTTTGTGTAGTCACTATAAACTTTCATCACAGATGCACCCGAAAAGTTTACGAACTTCGCCGTTACCCAAATACTGCCTTCCATTTCCCAGTATTGATGACCGTCTGTTGCAAAAGGGTCTTCCTTCAGAAATGACAGTAACAAGCGAAATGGATACAGGCAGCCTGTAAGTCTTCTTGTGGAGCTACTTCGTAAGCCCAGTTTCGCGGCACATGTCATGAACCACACACTTTAGACGTCACAAGTACCAGGTGGGCATAACAGAATGAGTTGACGGCGTGGCAATCTGTACGAATCTCACATTTTATTGTCACAAATAGTGACAAACTCGGCGATCAGGCACTGAAAACCACATGATGTTGAGAGGCCGTCCTGTCATCCTCTGCCATATGGGATCATGCGGATGCGGGGTGGAGGAGCATGTGGTCAACACACGCTCTCTCGGCCGTTGTCGATTTTTCAGGCTTGGAACCACTAATTTTCTTTCAAGTAGCTCGTCAGTTGGCATCACGAGATTCAGTGCACAATGTTCAAGTTCTTTCTACAAGGAAAAATGTCTGACAGTACCGGGAATCGAAATCGAGTCTTCCGCATGGCATTAAGGCATACTGACCGCTATGCTACGGTCGGAGTCGATGCTAATACATGGTGTTTAAAAAATATTAATTCGACTTTACAAAACTATATCTTCCACAGGACTGAAAGTAGAATCTGGGGGCAAATTTTGACATACACATAGGATTATAAAGTTTTGATTGTTAGACGAACCATTCGATTTTAAAGTGTATATCTTTTACTAGCATGCACATGTACTTAGGGTCCTTTTTACAGTTGCATTTAGCGTGAAGGTCTCCATTTACTCTGAGAAACATTCAATGTGCCCTTCACGCGATGCACGGTCAACATCCAGACAATAATCAGACTCGCTCGATATTTTAAGATGCATGTCTAATGTTACTAAACAGCGTCGCAGTTCACCCCGAGTTGCCGGAAGGCGAGGCTTTCTCAGACACGCACAAAAAAATGACATATTGTGAGATCAGAGTACCGTGATTACCTATGGTGCAATGCGATGTTACTGAAATGGCTTGCGTTGTCGTCGACTGCTTTGAACTGTATAAATTAAAGTGTCGTACTCTCGACGAAAATGACGCCATGCAGTTGTAACTAGAGTTCCACTCTAACTAAATTGAGGTTCGGTAGTTTTGTTACGAAACATAAATCAAATAGTAAGTGGCAGGATTACCAGTAGTGTCGGTAGCCTTTATAGGGAAAGAAACATAAATGGATGTATAAGAGAGAAACTGTAAGGCGACGACTTCTCTTTGTATTTTTCTTTTTCTCTCTCTCTCTCTCTCTCTTTTTTTTTTTTTTTTTTTTTTGCACATAATTAGAACAGCTCATCATTCAATGTTAGTTCTTTGTGTATTTTGTGTCCTTACAGAACATAAATTGCATTTTAAAAGTGATAACAATTATGTAATTTTCGTTATGAAAGTGCAGTTTACCTGCAGAAACTTAAAAAAAAAATAGTAATGTACTCAATAGACCGGTCTTCATCACGATCTAAGGCAAGAGTTTCCTGTTATTATTTATAAAAGCGAAAGTTGATTATGAACAATAGAAATGCAAGTTCGACGAAGTACTGAAGCAATGTTGACATATTTTTGTTTTGCGTTTTTATTATTATTATCTTATCTTTTTGTTTAGGAAATGCCGTGTTCTTTATTTTTGCTATAACATCCCTCTGCTTTAAGTCACAAATCAACAATTTTCGAATAAAACCTGAATTAAACATTGAAAATTTAAGTTTTGCTATAAACAGTGTTTACTTTTAAGTAACAGACAGGAGGATAACTGTCTAGAACAGAAGTGTTCCATAGATTACCTGGCCATTTATATATCCTCATTCTGTTTCTAGACAGTTTCCCGCTTCCAGTTTTTAGAAGAATCTAGTAAGACACTGGTCACATACGTAAAGAAAGTGATCTTTATGAGGTAACGCCTGATAGGTATGCAACACACCAAACTTACAGGTAACGTGGGTACGGCCTTACTTCATCAAAGCTACTACGAAAACAACTGTAGTCTACACGTACTTATGATAGTCTACGGCAGCCAATCGGCAGCCAATGACAGTTTTATGATTCTAGTTGTAACTGAATTGCTCGTTGTAATGGAAAAGGCATGACGCTTTTTGTTGCACTTTTATCGCCATCCCGCATATCGCGTAATGCACGAGCGAGCTAGCTGCGCTGGAGAAATATGTGAACCGGCAACTTACAAATGGCACTAAGGGAAACTTTTTGTCGCGATGCTTTATTAAAAATTCACCCCGAGATTCCTGTACTTCTTTCTTGTACTTCACAACGGGATGTGGAAGAAGCTCTTACGAACTGGAAAGCCAGCTTGAAAACCAGTGCCAGTACCAAAACAGAGAGCATTAGCTGCAGACTGTAAACAGAGATTCGGAAACTTGGACAGCTGCTGCTACTGACGATGTATGTGGCAACCATCTGACAAGCTTTATTTACTTTTGGAACTGCGCCATTCGTTTGAGCTCTACCTGTACGGAACAAGCAAAAAACTTCGCGTGCAGCGCCTGTCAGGCGACGTGACGTCACAGCTGGCAACGCGACCACACACGCGCTCTTTCCCGCCTCTCGGCCAATCTCGGGGTCCCGCCGTGCGAGATGCGCAGGGCCGTTCGCCAAGTGTCGCAACTGTCGCCCCGCTCTCGCCGTGTAAACACTGCCGGTCGCCACGTGTTACCTGCTTCCCACAGCCAGCACCGGCCGCTGACGCTTCAAACAGAGCCGGAAAAGTCATATCTCTGAGCCACCATCAAGAGTAGCTCGTGAAATAAAAATTTATTAAGTGTCAGTTACGATCCTCATCGCGTACAATGACAGTACCTTGCTTCAGACTAGACTGCAGCGCCAAAGAAATTGGTATAGGCATGCGTATTCAAATTCAGAGATATGTGAAAAGGCAGAATACGGCGCCGCGGTCGGCAACGCTATATAAGACACGTATCTGGTCAGTTGTTAGATCGATCACTGCTGCTGCAATGGCAGGTTATCAAGGTTTAAGTGAGTTTGAACGTGGTGTTATGGTCGGCGCACGAGCGATGGGACACAGCATCTCCGAGGTAGCGATGAAGTGGGTATTTTCCCGTACGACCATTTCACGAGTGTACCGTGAATATCAGGAATCCGGCAAAACATCAGATCTCCGACACTGCTGCGGCCGAAAAAGATCCTTTAAGAACGAAGCCAACGATGACTGAAGAGAATGGTTCAGCTTAACAGAAGAGCAACCCTCCCGCAGATTGCTCCAGATTTAAAGGTTGGGCCATCAACAAGTGTCAGCGTGCGAACCAATCACAAAAATGGTTCAAATGGTTCTGAGCACTATGGGACTCAACATCTGTGGTCATAAGTCCCCTAGAACTTAGAACTACTTAAACCTAACTAACCTAAGGACATCACACACATCCATGCCCGAGGCAGGATTCGAACCTGCGACCGTAGCAGTCGCGCGGTTCCTGACTGAGCGCCTAGAACCGGCGAACCAATCAATAAAACATCATCGATATGGGCTTTCGGAGCCAAAGGCCCTCAGGTGTACCATTGATGACTGCACGGCACAAAGTTTTACGCCTCGCCTACACCCCTCAACACAGACGTTGGACTGTTGATGACTGGAAACGTGTTGCCTGCTCGGACGAGTCTCGTTTCAAATTGTATCGAGCGGATCGACGTGTAACGGTATGGAGACAGACACATAAATCCATGGACCCTGCATGTCAGCAGGGGACTGTTCAAGCTGGTGGGGGTTCTGTAATAGTGTGGGGCGTGAGCAGTTGGAGTGATATGGGACCTCTGATACGTCTGGATAAGACTCTGACAGGTGACACGTACGAAAGCACCTTGTCTGATCACCTGCATCAATTTATGTCCATTGTGCATTCTGACGGACTTGAGCAATTCCAGCAGGACAATACTTCGCCGCACGCGTCCGGGATTGCTGCAGAATGGCTCCAGGAACATTCTTTTGACTTAAACACTTCCCCTGGTCACCGAACTTCCCAGACATGAACATTACAGATCATATCTGGGATGCCTTGCAACGTGCTGTTCAGAAGAGATCTCCACCCCTCCTACTCTTATGATTTATAGACAGCTCTGCAGGATTCATGATGTCAGTTCGCTGCAGCACTGCTTGAGACGTTAGTTGAGTCCATGCCACGTCCTGTTGCGGCATTTATGCGTGCTCGCGGGGGACTTACACGATATTAGGGACGTGTACCAGCTTCTTTGGCTCTTCAGTGTATGTGACAACATGAATATTTCGTCCAGAAAGGACGGCATCATGATGGCTACCGACACAAAGATGTTCTACATATCCCACTATGTGAACCGACAGTGTAAAGATAATGTACAGTGAAAAGCTCATGCAACAGGTAGAAGTATGCACTATCTTTTCGATTCTACATCTCTGATCTACAAAATCACTTTTGTTTTACAGTACCTTTTTCGAAATTAAATTTTAGCATTGGCACAAGGCGAAACATAACTTACCTTGCACTTTGTCTGTGCTTTACACTAAACCAGGATTGTAACAACACAACTCTCCATCTGAATATGATGTGATCCGTCAAAACGCTTAGAGGGAAAATAAAAAAGTTGTGGTGTCACCGCTAGACACCACACTTGCTAGGTGGTAACTTAAATCGGCCGCGGTCCTGTAGTACATGTCGGACCCGCGTGTCGCCACTGTGTATTCGCAAACGTAGCGCCACCACAGGGCAGGTCACAAGACACGGACTTGACCTCGCCCCAGTTGTACGGACGACATAGCTTGCGACCTGACGTATCAAGTCATTCTCTCATTTGCCGAGAGACAGATTAAATAGCCTTCAGCTAGTCCATCGCTACTACCTAGCAAGGCGCCATGTGTATCATTGCTAATTGCTTACTACTATGCAAGAGATGTATTTCAACAAGAACAAGACTACATTAAAGTTAAGTATATTAAAATCTCTCTTCTTTTCTTTATAGTTTTCATCCAGTCTCCTGTTTCAGAATTTACGCCCGTCTGCGTTAGTTTCGCGTGCTTCTAGCCACTCATTGTGTCGAGACCTTAGGGAATCGACACAACAATATTTTGGCGACGAGGATGGGATGCCGCGCCCACGTTGCAGTCTTTGTGTTATACTTGCTCTAATTTGCTTGAATCATGGCTTCGCCGCATTCTCCAGATGTACTGTCCGAATTTTTTCGCTTGCAGAATCAGCAGACGCAGGCGTTATTGGAAGCCCTTGGACAGCTCGTCCAGGGTCAACGTGCGCTGCAAACCGATGCGGCACCCGCCGCTTCATCGCTACCGCAGCCACACAACGCTGTCGCACCGCCATTTAGGCCCTTTGAGGCCACAACCGAAAGCTGGACTGAGTGGGCCGATCAGTTCAACTTCCACCTCACTGCTTATGGAATTCAAGGTAAAGAGCGGCAGCCGTTTTTGCTTTCTTGTGTCGGTGTGTCTACCTACCGGGTGATAGTGAAATTGTTTCCCCGACGCGACGTAGCAACTCTGACCTACGAGGAAATTTTGTCGGCTTTAGATGCCTATTTCAAAGAAACAGTTAATGTTGTTGCAAAACGGTATACGTTTTTTCGTACAAAACGTACCGCCGGTCAGACTAACAGGGAGTGGGTAGCAACTTTGCAAGGACTTACTAGAGACTGCGCGTTTGCCTGTGAATGTGGCCTCCCATATTCAGATACTATGGTGCGTGATGCAATTGCACAGAACGTTTCTGATGTTCGCATACGGGAACAGATTTTGAAACTCGTTAATCCCTCCCTGCAACAAGTGATAGACATATTGGACAGGCAAGACACACTTGACTTTGCTCAGGAATCATTTGAAACTTCGCCAGCAGTGTGTCACATTAATCGACCCGCCCGGCCCGCTGCACGGGACGCTAAGCGGCCCTCGCGCCCGACTTCGCTGCGGCCGCCTAGCTTGCAACCACGTGCGCCGCGTCAGCAAGCAAATGCAGTGAAATCTTGCCCGCGGTGTGCAACTAGACATTCGCGTGAAAATTGCCCGTCACGCCAAGCTATTTGCTTTTACTGTCAAAAGAAAGGACATGTACAAAGTGTTTGCCAGAAAAAGTTCAGATCAGACAATCACACAAATTCCAGGCCCTTTGCTTCGCGCCGGAATCGAACCCAGGACAATCCGGCTCGTGGACCTTCGCCCATGGACATTCATGTAGTTCATTCCCACCCGTCCAGTGACACTTTAGCTAACAGTGACTGTGTTCGTCCCACCCAAAGTGTGCGTCGACGTCGCCGGAAATCCCGTAAAGTCGCAAGTGCTTCTGTACCTGTCTCAGTTCACATTGCACGAGACAGTCCCTCTTGTCGTCAACAAGACACTAAACTTTTTGTGGACTTAGACTTTGCAGGAAAAGTGATACCATTCCAGCTCGATACCGGAGCTGCAGTTTCATTGCTCAATCACGACACGTACAAACAACTGGGCGCCCCGCCATTGCGTGCCGCAAATGTTACGTTAACTAGTTACTCAGGACAGCATATACCTGTGTTAGGACAGTGCAGCCTTATTGCAACATACAAGGGACAGACAAAACTTGTGTCATTTTATGTTCTTCGTTCCTCTAGTGCAGTGAACTTGTTTGGTTTAGATTTGTTTCAATTGTTTAATATGTCTATTGTAAATCAGGTCCTATCAGTGAATCAGACTGTGCCTTCCGCCAGTGTTTCTAGTCTTTGTGAAGAATTTGCAGACATTTTTGCACCGGGCCTTGGTTGCGCTAAGAACTATGAAGCGCATTTGGAACTGAAAGACAACGCGCACCCGAAATTTTTCAGAGCGCGCAATGTTCCCCACGCATTGCGTGATGAGGTCGCACGAACATTGCACGATTTAGAATCTCAAGGTGTAATTGAACGTGTGCAGGCTTCTCTCTGGGCCTCACCCTTAGTAATTTTGCCAAAACCTTCCGGAAAATTGAGACTTTGCGTGGACTTCAAGGCAACTGTGAATCCACAACTTGTGACTGCTACTTTTCCTTTGCCCCGCCCGGAAGATCTTTTTGACAAACTGTGCCCGGGAAAATATTTTTCAAAATTGGACCTAGCAGATGCGTACTTGCAACTACCTGTGGACGAAGAATCCCAGCGCGTCTTAGTGGTTAACACGCATCTTGGCTTGTATCGCTTCAAAAGACTGCCATTCGGGTGTGCATCCGCCCCTGCTTTATTTCAGCAATATTTACAAACTATTTGTGCGTCGGTCCCTACTGCTGCGAACTATCTGGACGATATTGTGATCTCAGGAAAGACAGAAGCCGAACATTTGCAGAATCTCCGGACCTTCTTTCGGGTCTTGCGTCAGAATGGTCTTCGCTTGAGGAAGGACAAATGTGTGTTTTTTGCTCGTGACTTACCGTACCTGGGGCATGTCATAAATGCCCAAGGAATACATCCGAGTCCAGAGCACCTTCGTGCCATTCAGGACTTGCCGTCACCGCAGAACTTAAAACAGCTACAGAGTATGCTGGGTAAGGTAAATTATTATCACCGATTTGTGCGCAATGCTTCTTCCATTTCAGCTCCGCTTCATCGCTTACGCCGTAAAGGTGTTCCGTTCGTCTGGACGACGGAATGCGAACGCGCCTTTCGCCAGTTGAAATCGGCGTTACTTTCAAATACTTGCCTTACGCCATTCGATCCCCGAAAACCCCTTTTGTTGATGGTCGATGCATCGGATTTCGGGATCGGTGCTGTGCTTGCGCACAAAGATGGTTCGCATGATCGCCCTATTGCCTTTGCGTCAAAATTGCTCTCATCTGCGCTAAGAAATTATTCCCAAATAGAGAAGGAAGCTTTGGCTCTTGTGTTTGGTGTAACAAAGTTTCACGATTTCTTGTATGGTCGTCACTTTACAATCATCACGGACCACAAACCTTTGACATCGCTTTTTCATCCGAACAAGCCTGTACCTCCTCGTACAGCGCAGAAATTCATTCGCTGGTCTCTTTTTCTCTCGCAGTACCGCTACGATATCTTGTATCGGTCCACTGCTAAGCACGGAAACGCTGATGCGTTGTCCCGTTTGCCTGTTGCTGAGGATAAAGCATTCGATTCTTCCGAACTTGCTTGCATGTTCATTGATTCGGAAGCCGATGACGTGGTCGCATCGTTTCCGATTGATTTTCGTCGTGTAGCTACTGCCACAGCTGCTGACCCTGTCCTTGCTCCCGTTTTGCGTTTTGTTGCTACGCAATGGCCCTTGTCAAAGTCACGGATCGAGGATCCTTTGGTTCGCCGTTTTTTTGCTCACAAGGAGAGACTTTTTGTACGACGTGGTGTTTTGTTGTTGCGTTCTGATAATGATCAGTCCAGAGTCGTGGTCCCACGTTCGTTACAGTCAGCTGTCTTAAAGCTTCTCCACCAAGGACATTGGGGTATAGTGCGAACGAAACAGCTTGCTCGTCAGCATTGTACTTGGTTCGGAATCGATGCTGCGGTTACGAATATGTGCTCCTCTTGCGTGGCGTGTGCCGAACAACAATCCGCACCGCCGCGGAAATTCTTTGCTTGGCCGAAAGCCACTTCCCCTTGGCAACGCTTGCACATCGATTTTGCTGGTCCATTCTGGAATGCTCGATGGTTGGTTGTGGTCGATGCTTTCAGTAATTTTCCTTTTGTTGTCAGGATGTCTTCCACGACGTCTTCTGCCACAATCCAAGCCTTGTCTGCTATCTTTTGCATTGAAGGTCTTCCGCAGACTATTGTTTCCGACAATGGCCCACAATTCATGTCCGCAGAATTTCAGTCGTTCTGCAAGGCCAATGGTATTCAACATCTGACATCCGCGCCGTTTTCGCCTCAGTCAAACGGTGCCGCTGAACGATTGGTCCGGACTTTCAAGTCGCAGATGTTGAAGTTGAAAGAGTCGCATTCTCGGGAGGACGCTTTGTTGCTCTTTTTGTCCTCATATCGCTCTCAGCCCCGCGATGGTCGCTCGCCGGCTGAGTTGCTCCATGGTCGTCCTCATCGAACTCTGATGTCTTTGCTGCATCCGCCACATCAGGTTCCTGTGCAGCGGCAGACTCCTGCTTTTGCTCCTGGCGACGTTGTCTATTATCGCAACTATCGCGGTTCACAGCGTTGGCTCGCAGGGCGCATTCTTCGCTGCCTCGGCCGCGCGATGTATTTGGTTTTGGGGGCCTCTGGTGAGGTGCGTCGGCATCTCAATCAGCTGCGCCTCTGTCGTCGCCTGGGTTCTGCCGCTCCCCGTCTGCTTTCAGCGACGGAGCCGTCAGGTCAGCGCCCTGGGGACCCATCTACTGGCTCGCCTCATCCCCAGGTGTTACCGACGATGCCTTCCATTTTGCCTCATGGCGTCGCGCCGCCGCAGCCGCCGCCGGCGCCGCCAGCAGCGGACGCTTCGCTGCAGCCGCCTCGCGCCTCCCTGGGTCACGCGCCGCCGCTTGCTTCCCGTGACCAGCCGTCCTCCGCCATGGACCTCTTGCCCGCTCCGGACCAGATGTCGTCTTCGCCCGTCGGGTGCTCCGACCACATGGAGGTCGACCCCGCGGCTCCTCTTATATCATTACGTGCGCATACACCTCATGTTGACGTGCACCCTGGACTAGGTTTGCAGGCGTTTCCTAGCTCCCCTCGGACCGAATGGCCGGGTGCGGGTGGCACAGCCTCGCCTGTTGTTAGGCTCCCCACCTCATCGCATACGTCAACATGGGGTCCTCCCCACGGCGGGCGGAAGCCTTATCTCACGACCGTTCGCCGTTTTGCGGGGGAGGAATGTGGTGTCACCGCTAGACACCACACTTGCTAGGTGGTAACTTAAATCGGCCGCGGTCCTGTAGTACATGTCGGACCCGCGTGTCGCCACTGTGTATTCGCAAACGTAGCGCCACCACAGGGCAGGTCACAAGACACGGACTTGACCTCGCCCCAGTTGTACGGACGACATAGCTTGCGACCTGACGTATCAAGTCATTCTCTCATTTGCCGAGAGACAGATTAAATAGCCTTCAGCTAGTCCATCGCTACTACCTAGCAAGGCGCCATGTGTATCATTGCTAATTGCTTACTACTATGCAAGAGATGTATTTCAACAAGAACAAGACTACATTAAAGTTAAGTATATTAAAATCTCTCTTCTTTTCTTTATAGTTTTCATCCAGTCTCCTGTTTCAGAATTTACGCCCGTCTGCGTTAGTTTCGCGTGCTTCTAGCCACTCATTGTGTCGAGACCTTAGGGAATCGACACAACAAAAGTGACTGATGTAGTGAGCTGCTTTACCTGTAGGACAACATTCTGACCATGGCCTCAGAAACAAAATACAAATCCATCCTGCGTCAGGAGCTTTTTTGTTTTATTTTTGACGCCGCAGTAAGGTAGATCCAATGTTGGGTGTTGTTAATAATTTTATTGGTACGTCGAAACTGGTAGTTAACGACAGTTTATTTCGTAAGAAACTGTTGTTGTTCTGAAGTATAGCATTTTTTCAAGTATTTAGGAATTGCGAGACATGACATACACAAAATAGATTCTGTCAATGTTCGTTTCCAGTTTTTCTCGCCGTGCATGTAGGAAGAGTTCTTAGGCGAACAGTCACATCGTCATGGTTTACAATTGCTAGTTTTAGATTGTAGACAGAGTTGTCATCAGCGAGCGCATCTGCTCTTGTAGACTTCAATACGTTCTCTTCTCACAGCTTCAACCGAGGGGGGACAGATGGCACGAAAAATCGTCTTTCCTTCCGTGCTCACACTCCCAGTAATTCCGTATGTTATCGTAATTTAAGCCGCGCTGTCTCAGGCGCCTTGTCACGGTCCGCGTGGCTCCCCCCGTCGAAGGTTTGAGTCCTCCCTTGGCTATGGGTGTGTGTGTTGTCCTTAGATTAAGTTAGTTTAAGTTAGATTAAGTAGTGTGTAAGCCTAGGGACCGATGACATCAGCAGTTTCGTCCCATAGGAACTTACCACAAATTTCCAATTCTCATTTATGGGTGAAGAATGCGGTAGGCTTAGACTCATCTGTAGATTTCGTGGAAACTGCATTTTGTTTACGAAAGGGATTGCTCACAAAACGCTGTACGCCCTATTCCAGAGTAGATATGCGGCATATAAATCACGTAGGACTTCATGAAAGGTTGGGTTTCACTCCTGGGAGTGACACACACACACACACACACACACACACACACACACACACACACACACATAAAAAAAGAACGGTCCATGAGTCGTCGAAGCTTACTCAGAAATTTTCACGACCAAGATATCACATTTCCTACATATTGTTTCAGTAACGGCAATAAAGGCAAAATTCGACTAACCATAGCAAGTACAGACACTTAAGATATCTTCCGTGCCACTCGCGTACCGTGGTGGATCAGAAAACATGTGTCCTTCCACGCAATTTTCACACTAGAGATGAAAGTTCACGCTGGTCCTTTATTGAGCAGGCTTAACGGCGTATTCATACCAGGTGCGCTGTGTTTCTTGAAGTTTCCCAGAAGATGGAATACTCCATACTTTTTCGGTAGTGCGTCCGGGATATTATTAACTCTCCGGGGTATTATTAACTCGTGTACCGATGTTTCACCTGACAACGTTTCAGCTATTCTCAAGGTTAGTCGCTAGCAAGATTTTTGATGCACTTTACACTGAGGAGTAAACGCACTTGCGTCAAAGATAGTAGCGTTAGTAATAAGAGCGTCTGTCATAGATAAAATTTTACGCCTGTAAGACTAAAAAAAAAGTAAGCGCGGATTCATAGAATCCATAGTATTTACGAACTATTTGATTGACTACTATGGGTGGCTGATGTTGTAACGTGGGTCAGTGGAGACCTAGAACAATATTTTCTTTGAGAGCGCAGACTTGAAATGAGTTTCCACGATTCCATTCCTTTGATTAAGGAAATTTAAGATACTGGTCACAGTCTCGTCCTACTGGGATTCAATGGTCAAGAAAGCGGTGGAAATACAATTAGCAGACAACCTACTCAATTCATATGAGAATTTACAGCTCGACAAACCTTGGAGATCCCTGTTTTCACGTCTGCTATTGCAAAGGAAATATTGTTCTAGGTCGCCACTGCCTGGCAGTACAACGTAAGCCATCCGTAATAAATCAAGTGCTTAGTAAGCACTGTGGATTTGCTGACTCGGTGTTTGTTTTGTTTTACACTTAGAGGAGTGAAGTTTTATCTATGACTGACGCTCTTGTTACCAATAGTATTATCGTTGACGGATGCGTGTTTACTTCACAGTGTATAGTGCGTTAAAAGTCTTACTAGCGACTCAACTTGAGAATGGCTGAAAGGTTCTCAACCGAATTATAATTATATCCCAGATGCAGTCCCGAGAAATAATGGAATATCATTAGTACGCCAAGACAGCCTCTTGTGTAGTATAAAAGAAATGCAAATTTCGGTCTCTGGAAGTAAGTAGTCTATTAGATGCCTGAACAGGAGCAACTTTCACAACTGAGATAGCCCTGGAAAGTCAGCTATTGTACATCATTATTTGTCTACTAGTTATACCATGAACTGTAGGTAAAACAAGGATCTGTCACACATACCAAAGTCCTTATATTTAAATACTAACGAATCACAAACTGAATTAATTTTCTCTGCACCACAATGTACGCTGATACGGAACTTCCTAGCAGATTAAATCCGTGTGTCGGGCCGGTACTCAAAACTGGGACCTTTGACTTTTGCGGGCAACTGCTTTACGAACTGAGCTATCCAAGTATGACTCACAACTCGGCCACACAGCTTTAATTCCGGTACCGCACAGCTTTAATTCCGATGATACCTTTCTTCTACTTTCTAAACTTCACAGAAGTTCTCCTGCAATCGTTGCGATAATGTAACAGGCAATCACAACGTTTCCGTTTGAGGGCGTTGCTGTAGCGTATATTTTGATGCAGGTGTATAAGCAAGGGATTAGAGTGGCATTCGCGTCTTTTCGAAGTGAGAGCGGTAAATTCGGAAACGTGAACTGTGTAAATGTTATTACCAAGTACATCCAAACAGGACCAATGTGTTGTTATTTGTTTCTTGGCTGCAGAAGTACAAACACCGGTAGACATCCACCAGAAAGTGAAGAACGTGTATAGGGCACCATATCTGTCGAAAACCACCGTTGTTGCCAAGGGGAAACTGCAGTCTCATGATAACGCATATCCCCATATCGTAGAAATTACGCCAACTCAAGCAGGAGACATTCGAGAACCCCCCTAAAGTCCTGGCTTCTCGCCATGCGCTTACCACACTTTCGGTCCCGTAAAAAAGGCTTTAAAGGATCGACGATTCCTGTGGGAAGAGAATGTGCATCAGGCGGTTAGAGACTTCCTCACGCAGCAAGACACGGTGCTTTACCAAACGGGTATCCTCAACCAGGTGCGTCCGTGGAATGATTGCTTCAATTCTTCTGACGATTTTGTTTATTTGGAATACCGATTCAGGAATGTAGGACCTTCGAACGAAAATTTTTTGATCGCCCCTTTATAGCACTCGTGGAAGAAAAGTACCTGCGAAGAAACGGCTCACAAATAGCCACAGCGTAGGGAACGATTTAGATGATGAATTTGGACTGTGCAATGTAATGTGCGTTGATCTGAAACTTCCCGGCAGATTAAAATTGGATTTGAACCTGGGACCTCTGCCATTTGCTGGCAAATGTTCTACCGACAGAACAGTCGGTACACCGATGAGGAGCTCACCGTATGATTCTAAACTGCTGGCGAGCTGAACTTCCCTAGAATTCTTCAAATGACACGTGGCCTCACATTGCACTCCCCACAGCTCGAATCATTCTTAATAGTTTCATACTTTTGTCTACACTCTGTTTTCTTCTCGAGTTTTCTACCGCGTCCTAATATGACAGCCATCCACGACGTCGTCGACGTGACAGTCATCCATGATTTTTTTCCGAACCACATAGTACTTCATTGCAAGCAAGGCTTATGAGAAACCTATCCAAGGTAACGACTTAAGTGAAAAACTGTGCGTACAGTGCTTAACTTGCAGATGATCGAAATGGTATTGGGTTTTATGTATCAGTGATCCTACCTTCTGTTTTAAATATAGTGGTATGAAAAATGGTTCAAATGGCTCTGAGCACTATGGGACTTAACATCTGAGGTCATTAGTCCCCTACAACGTAAAACCACTTATGCCTAACTAACCTAAGGACATCACACACATCCATGCCCGAGGCAGGATTCGAACCTGCGACCGTAGCAGTCGCGCGGTTCCGGACTGAAGCGCCTAGAACCGACTGGCCACTGCGGCCGGCTCGAGTGGTATGAAGAGCCTTCGTTATGTCAGAACCACCTGATGAGTAGAAATAAACGTGGTGCATTGCACCTTACTTCTCAGGCCATTGCTGCTTATTTATCAAAGGCGCCATAGATTATAAATTCAAAGTCGAATGTGACATAGGAAGAAAACAAGAGCTTCACCTTGAGTAATCTGCCAACTCCTAACGAGGAATATTTCCAAAATTGTCTTTTAAGAAAGACACTACGATATTCTTCATCTGAGCCTAACCAATTATAGTGAAGAAGACTTCAGCAAGTGGATAAAAACGATGATGAACGATATTTTACACAGAACATCGATGGTCCGCGTTGTGACGAGTACGTGAACGCTGCACCTATTCTGATGGGGAGAGATAAGCGCATCAGGGGACACATATGTAGTACCACGAACATCAGAAGGCAGCGGAGTCGTGTCGCCGTGAAGATAATTCTGGCCTGAGCCTTGCGACATCTGGCTGGACGTTTATATTGGGATCGATAGTGACGGCTGCCCACATTCTGCCCGCCTGTCAGCGGAGGCGGACCAGCTGGTCCCACAAGTCGTAACGAAGACCTGTGTCCAAAGGAAACTGATCTGATTAACATTTTCTCCGTCTTTCTCTGGCATTTGGATATCAATTCACTTAGTGTTATGAAAAGGTAACGGAGAAATGCGTGACGTACAGAGCGCACTGCCCGTAAGAAACTGATCTACATTTTTTCCTCTATCTGCGATTTACAGACCTGGCACCGCTGGTTTCTTCGTATATTCCTGGAGAAAGCTCTTTTTACACGCGACTACTGATATGTTATCAAACATAAAATACAGTATAAATAAAACAGATTCTGCGTCAGTCGCTTGTTTATTTGACCACTACGCGTTTCGATGGTTCACACCACCATATTCAGGTGGAGGGTGTTCTATTTATGTGGCTACTGTTGGTGAAGAGTACAGACGTCTTTTCACATTCGCAGACCAAAGGCAGCGTAGACTATTTTGCGCCTTTTGATAATAATAAAAATGGTTTATTTAGAAAAGCACTTTAGAGGTTAAAAAAATGAATTTCTGACAGTAAATTGTACTTACAGGGGTGGTAGATCTGTAAAGATCTGCATTCTGTTGCCTCTACACTACACATTATGTTTACACTGTCATTTCAAAGGTGTTGTACATGGATAAAAAGATGAAAGACTGAGTGGTTTCTATAAAAGTATGTTTTTCTTTTTTAACTATTTGAATGGGCTGCGCTAGAATATTGGCAGGTACCCAACTCAGTTATAGCTGGTAGTTATATATATATATATATATATATATATATATATATATATATATATATATATATATATTTAAATGTCAATGTGCTGCAGCATTGGATGCAAAAATAATGATTAAATGGATATGAACATAAATATGTTTTAAAAAATGTGAATGGGCTGCAATTGAATATAGATATGTGAACACTTGAATTATTGTATTAATTTCTTGTATATAAAAATATAACAGCAGATCATGCACATGCATTGTACGTTGAATTTATTCGGGGATGAGTGGGAGTGGTTACATCAGTTGCTGTGCATTGAAACTGTAAATTATGAAAACGGTTTAAGTACTTTGTCAAAGCTTTTGAAAAAGTTGGCTGAGCCTATTTCACTATTGTCGAGTAGATATTCCCCAAGTTTCTTTCTGGTTATATAGCTTTCTACTCCTCCGTATAGAGACATTCTGTGTCCTTACTTCAGCTTAGGAAGTATTTCAAGGTTGCTTTCTACATTGTCAAATTATCTTTTATATGGGAGGCTATTGCAGATTTGTGTGGTGTATTATATCGGAAGGCGTTGATTCGTTCTTTGAATCTGGTGTGGAAGTTACGACCTGTTTGACATATGTACTGAGCCGAACATTTACAACGTGTTAGTTTTTATATGCCAGAGGATGAGAAGTTATTGACTGTTTTTAAGTTATGAGGAAGTCTTTGACAAATTTAATTGTTTGTTTGGAATGCAATTCTCATTTTGTGTCGCCTGAAGATACTGGCAACTGTTTGGGAGAAGTTACCGAGGGAGGAGATGCACGTTGTTATTGTATTTTATTAGTTTCTGGTGGTTATTTCGTTGATTTTATTTTTTAATTTTTTAACTAAATTGTCAGTGTGCTTTTACATCCATTAGCTACAGCTATTCGTTTCACGATTTTTATATCATTCTGGAGGCTCTCTTCACTTAGCGGGATTTTTAGAGCTCTATGGATCATCAGGCGATAAGCTGCTAGTTTGTGCTTTTTGGGATGACACGAGGAAGCATATACGCTTATGTCTGTAGTGGCTTGTTTCCTGTAAATTTGGAAGAAATATTTGTTATCTTGTTTGCAGACGGTTAAATAGAGGAAGTTAATAGTGTTATTTATTTTCTGTTAACAGGCGAATTTAATATTTTTGCGCATTTTGTTGAATGTTTGGGGGGTGCCTTTGGCATAATCTTTGTTTTCCCATCAATGGGCAGAAATCTATCATCGACATATCTTCGGTGAATTGAACTTTTTGAATTCTTGTTGGTTTTTTGTGAAAAGTTTGTGCTCTAGGTAGTTAAGGAATATTTCGGCTGTAGTTCCTGATATGCTGTCATCCATAGCTAGCCCATTTGTTTGTTTGTACTTTTTTCCGTTGAAAGAGAAATAATTATATTTCGATACCAGTTCCAGAAGGTGATTTCTGCCAGGGAGAGCTTCCGGTATTTTATTAGGTTTTGTTTAATAACAGCTAAAACATCATGAATGAGGATGTTAGTATACAGATTTGTTACATCTAGAGAGATCATTTGGTATTTGTTAGTACGATAAATGTATTCAGATCACTAGGATATGAGAGGCTATTACTTTCCAACACAAAGCTATCCTGTAGGATCTTGTTGAGTTTCTGTTGAATTTTGTACACATGGTAATTTATTGAGTTTGATATTGGTCGTATAGAGCCTTCTTTTTTGCAATCCTTTGATTGAGATCTAAGGCGTGGTGCTGTTGGTTTCATGCACATACATTGTTGATTTTCCCTTTCGGTAAGCAGGAAGTTAGTGATTTGAGAAGGGCCTTAAGTTCAGTTTGGAATTTATTGGTAGGATCTTTGTCTAACTGTATGATATTTTCTTCAAAGAACGTTAAGGTTTTCTGGATGAATTAATTTTCTTATAAAATAACTACTGAATTTCCTCTGTGTGCTCTTGTGACGTTAATGGTGGTGATGTTTCTGTTTCTCTGCTGGTTTCTTTCTCAGCCAGATTTTTAACTTGTTCTACTACAACTGTTTTAATGTTGTTGTCTAACTTAGCGGCATCCTTTGTATTCTTAGTAGCTACGATTGATTCTTTAATATTCACAATGTAGAGTGGTGGTTCTATGTTGTGTTTCAGACCTTTATTAAGTAGGTCAAGTTCTTCATCATTGAATTCGATTTTTAGTGATGTTTATAACTTTGCTATGGAGTTTATGTTGCATCCCTGAATCGTTATTTATATGGTTTGATGTCAACTGGACGTTTTAGCTTTTGGATACCTTTTTTTTGCTTTTGGATACCTTGCTTTTGTGTCTGTTTAGTGGTAGTGACGTACTCCTTATACTGTCATTGATTTTGTGCCACACTTAGTTGGAATAGTCTATTTCGGAAGTTTTTCTTTCTCTGGAGTACTCTAATTTCGGTATCTGCCACATTTTCTTGACTTTCTGACGGACTGTGTTACCAGATCACGAATTCTTGATGTAATTTTGGATACTTCCATATCTCCTGCAGTCTGTGTTAAAATCAATACTAGCGTTGGTTTTCAGAAGTTTACCCTTACTGTCTCGCAATTTCTGTCCCCTTTCGTTGCCCCACTTGACACATAAGTGAATATTTCGTCCATAACGAATGCTATTATGAAGACTGCGTCTGTTGATCTATCTGACGCAGAAACTGTTTTGTTTGTATTGATCAACAGTCGCAGCCCTCATAATACAATCCCTTATGTCCGAAATATTCATAAAAGTTAGTTATCATTTTTCCTATCGCACTATTTGTCAAGTTTAATTCGGTTCTTTCTATAGAGTTCATTCAATGTCTGCCGAATGCTGAGCTGTTACTACGAAACAGTACATTGTCAACAAAATATTGTAACAAGACCGCTGTGTACTACTAATTAAATTGAACTCTTTTTTGCCTTGCAGGGGATCAGTACTACAGGGTGGTGATAGTTAAACTTCCGCTATTTGCGCCAGTGTAGATGGAAAATTCTATACCGTATGGATAAGCAACGTTATAGGAATGATGTTCAATGTGTGCGTTGAGGGATTTGCGTTGTTAGTAGTGTTAGTGTCATGACTTGCCGCTAAACATGTGTACTGATGCTGCGATGTAGGGTTGAAATACAGTCGTTAGTGTGCACTAAAGTTCCAGACAGTCAGCATGGGCCTGGAGAAGGTAAGCAGGGCTTTCTCATAAAGTTGTTCTATGGATACAACAGCAATAGCACTGTTCATCTTCGCGAATATTGACGCATTAAAGGAATGTGGAGAAATCATTTTTTCGCACCGGCGTTGAACATGGTTCGTATATTCGAATTAGCTGACAATTTTGGAATTGCTCGTGGGAGAGGTCGACTGCCAATTACGCCATAAATTGTTGAAGAAGTTACTGTTGCCATAACTGAGAATGCTGGACGCAATGTGCCACCTTCAGGTAGTGAACGAGCTGTGTCAGGACAGCTGAACATTCCGTGGCTCTGAATGGCTCTGAGCACTATGGGACTCAACTGCTGAGGTCATTAGTCCCCTAGAACTTAGAACTAGTTAAACCTAACTAACCTAAGGACATCACAAACATCCATGCCCGGGGCAGGATTCGAACCTGCGACCGTAGCGGTCTTGCGGTTCCAGACTGCAGCGCCTTTAACCGCACGGCCACTTCGGCCGGCCCATTCCGTGGCCCATTATTCGAAAAGTGCTGCGAACATTTGTGAAATGATATCTCTAGAGCGGTCCAAGGCCGTCGTGGATGCAGAGGGCCGTCACAATGAACAATGATTGTAGTCTGGAACGTAAGCGTGGTACACAACAAATGTTACCCTCTCTTGTTCCTACCCCTTTGTCCGCATGTTGTTGCCAAAGCTGGCGCCAACATTGGCCAATATTAATGAGACAGCGTCCACACACTGGAGCCAAAATTAAGTTGAATTCGTATAGACTCAACTTAAACTTTCCTGACGCACAACCGCTGAGGTGCATTTGTAGTTTTGAGAGTGAATAATATTGGTCGACTGTGCCTGAGACATTTCGAGAAACTTAACCTGGAAATAAATACGACGACGATGACGACGACGAAGACGACGAACGAACAAACTTGGTTTCGAAAAGGCAAAGAGAGAAAACGAAATAACTTTGACACCATTGTGTGATCGGCTATCGATACTGTCCCAACGTCCTTTGATATTTGGGAAAAATGCCGACAAGCGACGTAGTCGTACCAGCATTTGAGTCAACGTTGGTTCCAATGACGTTTCATCGATCCGGACATTGGACGAACACTGTTCGCGCCAACGTTGGACCCAATTTGCGAACCCGGCCTTAAGCAATTTTTCGACACTACGTAATATCTATACGTAGAAGGCCAGACCCTGATTTGAGCAGTTAATCTCTGCGCCATCTCGTCCGGTCCGTAGACAAAGGACAGGGCAGCATGAAAAGTTCTGCGTTTAGAAAAACTGTAGTCGCAAGCTAAAACTCAGCAGCGACCTGTTCGCTAAATGTTCTGATCTGGCAGTTTTGAACCGTCGCAAATTATCCGAAAAAAATATTTTAAGGGCTGTTGCACTTTTCAGTGAAAGGCGGCGTTGTTGCAGCTATTTTAACTCATTTCTAGAGGCGTCATATTGACTCATAGGCAAAGACCTCTTTTTAGTAACAGCGCTTATCATGCAAGGAAAGAGAAAAAAAGCGCCATACATTCCAACAGTCAGTATTCAAAGAAATGCATAACATAATTCAGGTATAATGTGGTTTGTCTGATGAGAGTGGAAAAAAAAATTACAAAAATTAAAAAAATGACTAAGGCTACTACTCTTTTTTCATACCAAATGACCTCATACATATAAAGCGGTATGAGCACTAAATGTTAGCCCGAAACTAAATTTTCTACTTGATTTTTCAGTGACAGCTATATTACACAGAGTAAATATTGGTTCTAAAACAAAATATTTTTCGTAGGTGCATGAATCATTTATCCACCTTATTTATTTAAAAAAAAACGGAGGATTAATTCACATTAAATATCGGAACTTCAGATCTCAGAAATTTCTTAATTTAGCTCATTTTTGGTTTCGATTGTGTCTATGATTAAAGAGATCTACGCGGATAAAATAAATGCTATTCCTGTCGGCAGCTCACCCGCGAGTCACTCATCCGCACCCGCGAACACTGGCATTTTGTAAACCACTTGACCCGTTCGGTACACCGAAACTCTGGCAGTAGGTTTCCCCTAGCTTGAAGTCAGACCTTCAACTGATTAAGAACGTAGAGGTCGACTATGACAAGTTAATACGATCTAATCTGCCATAGTACTGGTACACTCCTTAACTTACAACTTTCTTCTGTCATTACTGAAACACGTTTTTGAAATTTGCATCTGTTGAAGTCAGACCTTCAACTGATTAAGAACGTAGAGGTCGACTATGACAAGTTAATACGATCTAATCTGCCATAGTACTGGTACATTCCTTAACTTACAACTTTCTTCTGTCATTACTGAAACACGTTTTTGAAATTTGCATCTGTTGAAGTCAGACCTTCAACTGATTAAGAACGTAGAGGTCGACTATGACAAGTTAATACGATCTAATCTGCCATAGTACTGGTACATTCCTTAACTTACAACTTTCTTCTGTCATTACTGAAACACGTTTTTGAAATTTTCCCTGGAATATTTCCTCAGTATTGAGAGGTTAAATGGAGTCGTGTTACAATTTGGCGTAACGTCTTGAGTATTGTTGGATGTTAGTCATATAGTGTGTTTAGCAACTGAACGATAATTCTCAATAATGTTAGATCTGGTAATGTGATACACTTATCAGTCTAATAAACATCATTTTGTGTACTTGTAATTTTACTTAAGAGGGCTGTTGGGATATTCATTATTTATGTCGTCTGTGATACACAAACAGGAATGAGGCCATGGAGCAAAAATTCCAATGGATAGAGTACCCTAGAACATCTTTGAGTTGCTTTGTGCCTGCTTTTGGTGGCCACGTGACTTTTGTTAAGGGAAATGGTACAGGAATCCAAGCCAATGTAGGCCAGGGGCACCCCGTACCGAAAGGGCTATAACAGTGACTTAAACAATGGTTAGTGGCATTATCCATTTCTTCCAGTGGAGAGAGACGAAAATTGTAACATCAACACTTCAATTGAGCTTTTCAGCACAAGTTAATGTTTATTATAAACACCTCATACATAACCTTGGGTATCCGAACTGACGTAGGTTCTTATCCGCAAAATAAATATTACTGCGTATATTCGCACCTGCAGAGATTTCTGTCTATGGTTGTAGAGCAACATAGTTTTCAGATCAACATAACTTCGAAATGAAATCTTTAAAATTATTTTTTAGGGCAAGTTATTACGCCTGGTGCGGAAGTAGCTTTCTTTGGTTCAAATGGCTCTGAGCACTATGGGACTTAACAGCTGAGGTCATCAGTCCCCTAGAACTTAGAACTACTTAAACCTAACTAACCTAAGGACATCACATACATCCATGCCCGAGGCAGGATTCGAACCTGCGACCGTAGCGGTCTCGCGGTTCCAGACTGACGCGCCTAGAACCGCACGGCCACACCGGCCGGCGTAGCTTTCTTTCTTATAGTATTCAAATATTCAAAAAGTTCAGTCTTTCAGAGCATCACGCAGCATATGGATTCACTCTCATTTCTGTGTCGTGTGATGTTCTCTATATCTCTGCTGTGTTGATAAGTCATTTATCAGCTATTCATATATGTGACTGTGAGTCGCTTATGAAAGATTTGGCACTAAATGTCTATGTCAATTTACGTCATAGCTTCGACTATTCTATAAGCTTTACAAGTCCTCGTAGCAGATTAACAATGGAATGAAACTAGTAAACGTAACTAATTATACAGCTTCAGGCTATATGTTCAGACGCACGAGTTGTGTGGCGGAATGTATCACTTTTAACGATAAATACCCAGATAGATTTCTATTTAAGATAACTTACGTTATCTTTATGCAGTACACGTTTGCAAGGCTGTCTGTTATCGCATGTGTCAATACTGTGACTGGATACAAAGTTTATCACTAATAAAGAGGTTCACTCGACCTGTGCCCTTTACACGTGCTTTGGTTGAGGTTCTCGCGTTAGAATTTAGACAATATCTTACTGTTTAGAGTGTTTTGTGGCAGATAAAGTGTCACGAAGCATTTCTTACCACTAGTAAATAAAAATTTGTGTCACTAATGGGAAAACATGCAGCAATGTGATGTTTCTGTTATTGGGTCGTGGTAGTATTTAATTTTTGTGCTTCCTATTTCATACAAAGAGGTTGTTCTGACAATTCTTGTCATCTGTTTGTGACAGCTTGCCTACGGTTTCAGTATCCCGTAATGTTCCAGATCTCTATGTGAACTGTGATTTTTTCCTGTTTCTTTACGAGAAACAATTTGTGGATCGACCGTTTGAGGCAGAAATAGAAAAACAGCTTTGCTTTCGCAGATATGAACTGCACCTGGCTTTTCTGTCTAGACATACTGTAAATATTCACAATTTCCACATAATCGACCATCTGTTTTCTGACTGCGAAAGAGAAGCTTTGCTTTATGTGGCATGCAGCATTTGTCTCTGGACTTGGCTAATAAGCGATTAATGAATTATGAAAGGGGACTCAAGCTTGTTCTCCGATTGAGTAATGATTTCTTGTCGGAAGCTAATTTGATGCAGTGTTGAAAGTTAGCCATCTCGTTAAATTTGGAATTCAGAAAGTTTAATAATTTTCTAAACTAGTAATAGATAGAAACGAGATTAGTTGTTGTGTAAAAAGAATATCGGAAAAAACACCACTTCTTAATACGTAAAGAAAGCTACGAATTTTATTTTAAAATGATACAACATATATAAATGCCGACGTGTTGCTTATCGGAACAGATCTTCGGACTGATGAATTTAAGTAGCAATGCAAGAGGCTGCGCATGGTCAGAACTTTAAGCGGAGAATTTTGTTCACCATAATAGTGTTTGTCTCCTTTTTTTAAGATTTTTCTAGGGCTGATATTGCTTACCAGAACCCGATCTAGAATCCTGTCGTTTCATGGACAACGTCCAAACAGATTATTACGAACAGTCTAATCTATTCTTGAGATGTAGCTTGCGACGAACTTATCAGCGAAACGTCGGACAGCAGGAGACTCATATCGCCGGGCTGCAGAAATCTTGGGGGTAACATGTAATACCAGAAAAGAATGTAACTTAATAAGCGCACTACTACATTTGACAGACTTTACATACACGCAATTTTGATTTCCCGGTTAATAGTTAGGACATTATATTTATACTGCAAAGTTAACTGAATCCAATTAAATTCCAGACAAAATATTTTTTTTAGATATTTAACCCTCAACATTAAACAGACCCAAATTCTGCAGCAATTACCCCATCTCTGCTTTAAGAGGATACCACAAATATAGCTATACGGTTTTTTCCACTTTATCACACTGGACGGTACAAAGCTCATATTAAAACCGACGTTTTCCTGTTTTATGTTCCTTACAGCAGTTTTGAGTTTATCATGTAGATAGTTTTGGTAGAGAGTAGAAGATAGCGAAAATATAAACAAACCTCTGTGGCTCCCTTGTAATCAGAAAAAAAGGTTAAATGCAACAGTGACTGTAGCACAGTGAATGGTCACAGTCTTCATGACACGTCTGCTCATGAGGTGGCATGACGGCGGGATTAGGTGTTGACACTTAACGATATTGCAATGCGTTAATGTCTGAATTGCATCTTAGGGATCACTGTTTTGGTATCAGCTTTCTGCTTTGGATAATATGCATAATCAGATTCACTTGAGTGGGTTAGAGAGGGAGTGAGGAACAACAGAGAGAACAGTCACAAATAATTTCTGAATTCTATTGAACGTGAGTAATGTAAATCGAAAAGTAAGAATTTATCAATAATTTGCATTGTCCAATGAAAAAAAAATCTCCTGCGTAAAGCAATTTTCAAGAATTGTGTGAAATATGCTGATGACAGCGCTAAAATTATCGGAATAACCGCACAAAACTCTTGAACATTGAAATCATCCCGGATTGTTCTTATCATTGAAATGTTCCAAGGAGAAAAATCCGCCACAAGTTTTTCTCCAGGGCGTAGTTTACGTAATGAGCCACGACAGAAAGTTTCCAGTCCTACGCGAAAATCACAGTTTCTTTCTAATCTTGACTCTTATTCCGTCACTTGCTGTCGATATTTCTGTCTTGAAGTTGACATGTCGCAATCACGGGCCTAACTCGAAGGCTTTCGATGAAAGCCGTCTTTGTTGGACTGTTATCTAAACTGCCGCAGCTATATTGCTTCCCTTCGAAATAAATGTCATCGTTCAGAAGGCAGACACGACTCTGAAGATTACAGAACTACAAGGCATTGGAACAAGCGTCAGACGGTTATTTTCGACATTTCCGAACTCGTTTGTTACGTCGACACGTTTTGCTAGAGTGCTTTCAACAAGTCTTACGCTGCTTTTACTAATGGATGTCGTGCGTTATAGCCGTCTTTATCTTAACGGACCGTCTGATCACTGTTGGGAGTGCATATTGCTGTAGCGTTATCTCCGTCACTTTATTGGATCTTTGCGCAAGAATTGTGGTTTTGAAAAATGTCCGTCAGGACAATTTGATGTATGACTGACGCAGTTTTCGCTACGTTCTTCACTTAGTATCCCAGACTGGATTAATAATGTCTGATGTATTAACATAAAAGGTATTAATTTGTCACTTCCAAAACCTCAAATTATGGTCAGATGCTTCACCTACAAATATGACTTCATTCTTTCCTGTTACGTACCGAACTATTATTTAAATGTGACCATGACCTTCAGTGTTTCGCCCTTGCGGAAACTCATTCAATTTCATCAGCTCTCCTACAACACACATACCTAATGTTAATAGCCCGCATCTCGTGGTCGTGCGGTAGCGTTCTCGCTTCCCACGCCCGGGTTCCCGGGTTCGATTCCCGGCGGGATCAGGGATTTTCTCTGTCTCGTGATGGCTGGGTGTTGTGTGATGTCCTTAGGTTAGTTAGGTTTAAGTAGTTCTAAGTTCTAGGGGACTGATGACCATAGATGTTAAGTCCCATAGTGCTCAGAGCCATTTGAACCATTTTTTTAATGTTAATAAATAAACGTAGGATTAGATGAAAGCGCGGTGACGTGGGTCATTTCAGGTATTGATTGATGCATTTGAGTCCCCTGAGCTCAGCCGCTATGGTTGGAAGTTACTCTTAAATCGCCGACGTTGTTCCATCACCAACGAAATATGAGTGTTGTGTCTTCCGTCTAGGTATTCACTATAAGCAATTGCGACGATTACACGTGGAATACAGAGATGTGTAATTGACAGTGGAGGTGAGAGAAAGAAACACTTAGCATCCGTTGCCACATATAGCCAACCCCTCAGCAACAGTATCAAGTTATCTCCAGGCCGACTTTGAGACCTGTCGGGCACCGTACTTTTTTTGCCCCACTAGCGCCTGTATAGTGCGTTGTGGAGCGTGTTTCATATTGATATTAGAGACTTTCTATTGTGTTCGATTCGTTTACTGGGCGAGATAAAAAGGAGTATGAATATGCCCCTATAGGTGTCTCAATCTCTCTCATTCCCATTGTTGCTACACCGTGTATGCGATGAAGATAGCAAAACTGCGATTTCTCGGAAACCGGTTATCTAAATTCATCCAACAGTATTCCGTGGAACAACTTCCTTCGAAATAATTCCTATTTAAGTTTCCTGAGAACCAGTGTTACATTTTCGAATAGGTTACCGTAATCTTGTCACAGCAAACAAGTATTTACTTATTGCATTAGTTGTCAGCCTCATAAGTGTTCGAAGAGACTGTAGCGAACAAAATATTGCAGCACAGTGCATGTTCGACTGCCTTGTAGCGATTTTGGCCCATTGGACTATCACTATTTGAAACAGAAATCTCCAAGAGATTGAAGTCAATAATCACCTGCAATGGTCAAACTCTTCTAGTACAATAAGACATGAAAAACCGTAATGAAATATTTCTTTACTTTAAAAAAGCTACAATATCCAAATGAAATCCGTACGCTGTTTTCCGTTTCGGCTCTTCTTCCCAATCTTACTGGTTCTGGGGAATGTCTACAATGATATTGCAAACACCTATTAAAAAAAAAAAGATTCAAATGGCCCTAAGCACTATAGGACTTAACATCTGAGGTCATTAGTCGCCTAGACTTGGAACTACTTAGACCTAACTAACCTAAGGACATCACACACATCCATGCCCGAGGCAGGATTCGAACCTGCTACCGTAGCAGCAGCTCGGTTCCGGATCGAAGCGCCTAGAACCTCTCGGTCACAGCGGCCGGTCGCTGTGCAAGCCTCTTCATCTCCGTCTAACTACTGCAACCTACATCCTTTTGAGTCTGCTTACTGTACTCATCTCCTGGCCTCCCTCCACCATTTTTAACCCCACGTTTCCCTCCACTAAACTGGTGATCCCTTGATGCCTCACAACGTGTCCTACCAACCGAACCCTTCTTTTAGTCAGGTTGTATCACGAACTTCTCTTCTCCCCAATTCTATTCAGTACCTCCTCATTAGTTACATGATCTGCGTATCTAATCTAATTAACAAAAAGATTGTCCGCAGCTCGTGGTTGTGCGGTAGCGTTCTCGCTTCCCACGCCCGGGTTCCCGGGTTCGATTCCCGGCGGGGTCAGGGATTTTCTCTGCCTCGTGATGACTGGGTGTTGTGTGATGTCCTTAGGTTAGTTAGGTTTAAGTAGTTCTAAGTTCTAGGGGACTGATGACCATAGATGTTAAGTCCCATAGTGCTCAGAGCCATTTTTTGAACAAAAAGATTAAGTACTGTTAATTCCTGTATTGCAGCAACATTAGGTCGCCAACTGTAGATACGCCACCATGTTCCTTTCGCGAATATACTCCCATGCGTTCTATTTTCGTGAATATCTTATTCACTCTACCATCCTGTACTTGTAATTCGCCAGCAGACATTCACCCAACTGATTCGCTTGTGTCACCCTGTTCGTCCGTTTGTAACGCACAGTCCAACAGCGGGAGACTGTACACTGGATGTATCTGTATTTGACCAGTTACAAAAATAGCTCAAATTACTTGAAACGATAGGCAACTACCGTACTGAATAGATCCCAAATGATACACTCCTGGAAATGGAAAAAAGAACACATTGACACCGGTGTGTCAGACCCACCATACTTGCTCCGGACACTGCGAGAGGGCTGTACAAGCAATGATCACACGCACGGCACAGCGGACACACCAGGACCCGCGGTGTTGGCCGTCGAATGGCGCTAGCTGCGCAGCATTTGTGCACCGCCGCCGTCAGTGTCAGCCAGTGTGCCGTGGCATACGGAGCTCCATCGCAGTCTTTAACACTGGTAGCATGCCGCGACAGCGTGGACGTGAACCGTATGTGCAGTTGACGGACTTTGAGCGAGGGCGTATAGTGGGCATGCGGGAGGCCGGGTGGACGTACCGCCGAATTGCTCAACACGTGGGGCGTGAGGTCTCCACAGTACATCGATGTTGTCGCCAGTGGTCGGCGGAAGGTGCACGTGCCCGTCGACCTGGGACCGGACCGCAGCGACGCACGGATGCACGCCAAGACCGTAGGATCCTACGCAGTGCCGTAGGGGACCACACCGCCACTTCCCAGCAAATTAGGGACACTGTTGCTCCTGGGGTATCGGCGAGGACCATTCGCAACCGTCTCCATGAAGCTGGGCTACGGTCCCGCACACCGTTAGGCCGTCTTCCGCTCACGCCCCAACATCGTGCAGCCCGCCTCCAGTGGTGTCGCGACAGGCGTGAATGGAGGGACGAATGGAGACGTGTCGTCTTCAGCGATGAGAGTCGCTTCTGCCTTGGTGCCAATGATGGTCGTATGCGTGTTTGGCGCCGTGCAGGTGAGCGCCACAATCAGGACTGCATACGACCGAGGCACACAGGGCCAACACCCGGCATCATGGTGTGGGGAGCGATCTCCTACACTGGCCGTACACCACTGGTGATCGTCGAGGGGACACTGAATAGTGCACGGTACATCCAAACCGTCATCGAACCCATCGTTCTACCATTCCTAGACCGGCAAGGGAACTTGCTGTTCCAACAGGACAATGCACGTCCGCATGTATCCCGTGCCACCCAACGTGCTCTAGAAGGTGTAAGTCAACTACCCTGGCCAGCAAGATCTCCGGATCTGTCCCCCATTGAGCATGTTTGGGACTGGATGAAGCGTCGTCTCACGCGGTCTGCACGTCCAGCACGAACGCTGGTCCAACTGAGGCGCCAGGTGGAAATGGCATAGCAAGCCGTTCCACAGGACTACATCCAGCATCTCTACGATCGTCTCCATGGGAGAATAGCAGCCTGCATTGCTGCGAAAGGTGGATATACACTGTACTAGTGCCGACATTGTGCATGCTCTGTTGCCTGTGTCTATGTGCCTGTGGTTCTGTCAGTGTGATCATGTGATGTATCTGACCCCAGGAATGTGTCAATAAAGTTACCCCTTCCTGGGACAATGAATTCACGGTGTTCTTATTTCAATTTCCAGGAGTGTATTTGCAACGTGAAAGATTAAGCCACTTTCATAAACTGGTTTAACATTCAATTGCGAATAGACCCTTACCCATATTTGACCCTCGACTCATATGCAAGCAAACAGTGCTTCATCCCGGAAAAAATACGAGGGCATCCCGAGCCTCAGGGACTCGCCATACACTGATGCCAAGGGTGGACTTCACTCCCAAAACACACTGACGGAAAACATTCCAAAACCAAGAAATAATGTAGAGTAATGAAATTTCAGAAATACATTTATCTAGGTAACATATTTAAATGATAAACATTGCAAATCACAGGTTAATGTAAGTGCGAGAAAAGTTATTGCAAATGGGGAGTGCTGGTCAAGTAACAACCGGTGTAACCGTCAGAATGAATTCATCCATGCATTGTGTAGTACAGGCTCCGGATGTCAGTCTGTGGGACTGAGTTCTATGCCTGTTGAACTTATACGGTCAATACAGGGAAGTTAATGCTGGCTGTGGACGACGCTGGAATTGTCGTCCGATGATGTCACAAATGCACTTGATTACAGACACATCTAGTGATCTGGCAACATGTCGACGCTCTGTTGCACATTGTATTACAACAGCGTCATGTGGTCGAGCATTATCCTGTTCGAAAAGACCCCCTGGAATGCTGATCATGAGTGGCAGCACAACAAGCCGAATCACCAGATCAACGTAATCATCAGATTGACGTAGAAATATACAGTCAGCGTGCGTGGGATAACCACAAGAGCTTCCTTGAAATAACTGATTTGTAGCAGTTCGTTGTGTCACTGTGGTGGCAACTGCTGCTCATATTGCTGCTGCAGACGCAGTACGATGCACCAGAACCATACGTTGAACACAATGGTCTTCCCTCTCGGTACTGCCATATGGCCATCCGAAGCCCGGTCTTCTCGCGACCCGTCATACGAATTCGCACCCAGACCAGTACGATGCACCAGAACCATACGTTGAACACAATGGTCTTCCCTCTCGGTACTGCCATATGGCCATCCGAAGCCCGGTCTTCTCGCGACCCGTCATACGAATTCGCACCCAGACCAGTACGATGCACCAGAACCATACGTTGAACACAATGGTCTTCCCTCTCGGTACTGCCATATGGCCATCCGAAGCTCGGTCTTCTCGCGACCCGTCATACGAATTCGCACCCAGACCAGTACGATGCACCAGAACCATACGTTGAACACAATGGTCTTCCCTCTCGGTACTGCCATATGGCCATCCGAAGCCCGGTCTTCTCGCGACCCGTCATACGAATTCGCACCCAGACCATAACTCCAGTCGTAAATCCAGCTTGTCTAGCATTCAGATAGGCTGGTTGTAGATGTTCACATGGCGTCCTTCTGATCAGCCCATCACTGGCATAGAGACAGAAGTAGCTTTCATTGGAAAACACTATAAGCTTCTACCGTAACCGCTTCTACCGTAACCTCCAACGAGCTCTCACTTGACACCACTGAAGTCACCAATGGCGGTGATTTTGCGGCTAGTGGAATGCACGCTATGGAGCCTCTTACTCAGAGCTTCCTTGAAATAATTGATTTGTAGCAGTTCATTGTGTCACTGTGGTGCCAAGTGCTGCTCATATTGCTGCTGCATACGCAGTACGATGCACCAGAACCATACGTTGAACACAATGGTCTTCCCTCTCGGTACTGCCATATGGCCATCCGAAGCCCGGTCTTCTCGCGACCGTATATTCCCGTGATCACTGCTGCCAGCAATCATGTACTATGGCTACCTTCCTGCCAAGCCTTTTTGCAGTATCATAGGAGGAACATTCAGCTTCTCGTAGCTCTATTACAGGACCTCGTTTAAACTTGTTGATCTGTTGGTGTCTTCGTCATCTTAAAAGAGTTCTTGACAATCATCATCTCATGAAGTCCAGTCTCAAAGGTAACTAACGCACACGACCGTTACAACTCGTATTTGGATCAAACTTCATTTACATACTCATAATGGCGCTGCTAGAGCCACTCTTAGGCGACTGGCGCGAAATGTGAATAGAAGCTATTTCAAATGTGACAATACACCTACCAACATTAGTTTATCTCGCACAACTCCTTCTTGGTGTTGAAATGTTTTTTTACAGTCAGTGTAATCGTAAGAGTAGGTTTCTCCTGCTCGTCACAACGGTAATACACAATGGGAGGACAAAGTCTAAGAGATCTGAGAAGATTTGTGGCTCACCAAGACAGGGAAGTTGCAGATTCTGGGAGATACCAGCAAACTAAGCTTTATTCTGGATTGCTTTTAAATCGCGCATTTGTCGGGCTATGTACCTTTAGCACGAAGAGTGTAACTCAAGTGACACGAAAACCACTAGCAAATAATTCGTTTAGTGCTACGAAGAAACTGTCTTCAATCAAATGTAAGGATGTGCCCAGGGAGAATTTTGCAGAACGCCTGGGGAGAAAGGGTGACAGGTGTAGATACTTGTAGTGTGGGATGATTTGCTCGTAGGCCTGATGTGAAGCACTTCAGCTTCTGCTAGGTGGTCGCTTAACACATTGGCTCTATGCGTAAGCAATTGAGTCGGAGTGACAGAAACATTGCCTGTAAATGTTTGACCCCGTTCGACACAGCCCCCTCCATGCATGCAACAGCGGCCACCATCTCTGGAGCCACTCGGTATCACACCGACAAGCAGTCCCGGGTAATGAAATGCACTAATATCTGAAAAACAGTCTGCCTGGCAGTGTTCCATTTATCTCAGACAATAACAAACAACTTTCAGGAAAGCGACGCTGAGTTACTTTTATTAATGTAACGGGAATATTGTTCTTTTCTTTTCAGTTGGGAGACGGAATACATTAAATGTTTCAGAATAATTTTTTAAGCAACTTTGTAACAACTGCAATGATTTTGGTTTGACTTTTGTGGATCTGACAGCAGCTAGTGACTTTGTTAATCATCCATTACTATATATGAAACTGTACAACCTTATCGACTTCTGTTTCAATAAACTTAGGAGCACTCTTTTTGAATACTGCAGCTTTTCTCTTGAATTCCAAGGACAGTACAATCGCTGCGTAGTATGAAGAAGTAGCCTGACGAGGAGAAGTATTTTAGGATAAATTCTTCCGAAATATTCGCCAATGACCAGCCATTAAGTCCAAATGAGTGAAGCTTACTGTATGCAGAAGGGTTGAGTCTTACTGCACAAAAAGAAGATTTTAATCATACGAGAGAAATATAATAAACAATCTGAATAGCTAAATCAGAGGTTCGACAATCCATACATCAACATCGATATGGTGTCTTTCTGTGAAACGTATTGCCTGGGTATTCTAGAAGTGATCTTATGGTATCTGACTGCAGCCGTCAAAGAGACCGATAGTCTCATTGCAGGATGCTTAAAGCCTCCACTAACAGATAAACACTATTACGTATCCGGATAACGCAGAGAAGAGCAGTGCTAATCCGTGAGACTGAACAGCCTCCTACAGTTGAAGGACGTTTGTCAGAGTATGTTCCAAGAAGGATCGTCTACTCCAAACTTATCTTATAAACACGACGTCTGCCCGAAACGACACACAATTTCTTCAACCCTCGAGGCTGCCGGCCGACTTCTCGCTTTCCTCAGCTCCAGCCTGCTCCATTGAAATTATCTGACACACTGGCCTTTCAGTCAGTTGGAATCGGGAACGAAATGTGAGGATTGATGGTAACACCTTCAGCAGTGTGAAGGTAATACCATAAATCCACACATAGTGACAAGTTGTCTTTCCGCTTCCCGCGGAAGAAGAGTATACGTAACTCAGGAGCAGGATGTAGACAATCCCACTGACGATTTCCTGTCCCTGCTTGCAGCGCTTCCCTAAGGTGCCGACTCCTGGCAGGACATTTGGAATCTTTTCCGCAACGGATATTGGAAGCAGCACCTGTCATGGGGAAATTATAGCTCTGAGCAAAAAAATGGTTCAAATGGCTCTGAGCACTATGGGACTTAACATCTGTGGTCATCGGTCCCCTAGAACTTAGAACTACTTAAACCTAACTAACCTAAGGACACCACACACATCCATGGCCGAGGCAGGATTCGAACCTGCGACCGTAGCAGTCGCGCGGTTCCGGACTGAGCGCCTAGAACCGCGAGACCATCGCGGCCGGCCTGCTCTGAGCACTATAGGTCTTAACATCTGAGTTCATCAGTCCCCTAGACTTAGAACTATTTAAACCTAACTAACCTAAGGACACCACACATACATGTCCGAGGCAGGATTCGAACCTGTGACCATAGCAGCAGCGCGGTTCCGAACTGAAGCGCTTAGAACCGCTCGGCCACAACCATGGGGAAATTACTCTCTCTGTAAGCCCGCCTTGTAGGTTCTAGCCACATCCTTTTAAGAGGATCTGGAAGATACCGGGCCATCAGCTCCAAGCCGAAGAAAAATCCACGCCACTCTGCAGCCGGATACTGGATCAGGTGGTTTCAAGCGAACAAGGGGATCAGACCTGGGCGGCTACGAAACGATCATGTTGAAAACGTAGCTGACATGTGCAACTGTAAGGCAGCGAGATTTTCGGGGTGTATCGGTGTTCAGAATACAACAATATTACATATTCAATCAGACAACCCGGAAAATACGTCTATTTCCTACGAGATTTCAAGCCGGACGTTTTTGTTTTATAAGGAGCACTCAAATAAAAACGAGACAGACGCAAAAAATATGTAAACTGTTTATTATTTCAAAAATAATCGGTATAACTGTTAATAAATATATCACACTGAGAGACGGCACGTTCGGTGGCTTCATGCAAAAATGTTTTCGGTTGCCTGCGGAGCCACGATTGTACCCGGGCGTGCGTGGACTTCTCTGACTGAGAAAGAAGTGGCAGATGAAGTATTGTCCTTTCTGCAAAATGGGTCAGTGGAATGTGTTGTGTCGTATACGCTCGACTGAGCGGACAATGTACATGACGAGTACATTGTAGACGATACGTGTCTAACAAATGAAAGTGATATTGAAACAGGTGTCAAGCCATGATGTAGGTCTTCATCGTTATCGGACAGGGAGCCGAGAATGCTGTGCTCAGTGAACCGTAGTAAAGGACAATCGTTGTCCAAGGAGCTGGTACTAAGCATAATTAAGCACGTGGAAGATCATCCGCAGCGTAGTAAAAGAAAAAAAAGTATAGGTTTCGAATAAGTCAGCAGCAATATGAGAGTGTAATGCGAGAAACTACGAATATTCGAGAGAGGACAAGACGCACTTTTTGTAAAAAGTGGTGTTTGCACGTTTCAAGGATGCTACATGCAATTTACAAGATGTGTATGATTGTGACCTAATACGTTATGCACATTAAATTGCACGCGACATAGATTACAGTGAATTCAAGGGAAACAGTGGCTGGTTGCATACGTTCAAACAATTTTACAGAATTGGAAGGCGCAATATAACGAAATTTCAAAGAAATTGTTGACTTAACGATGCATAGCAAACGCGGAATCGGCTCGAAAATTTGTAGATGACATAACTTATCCCATAGTTCAGTGAGGAACGTGTGTTCAACTCCGACCAATCGGGATTTGAAGAGGAAGTGCATATGAAAGGAACGCTGGAAATTGAAGGTACCAAGAGAGTTGTATGAGGATCAACTAACATCAATGACTGAACGCATTCGTATACAATTATGCCGACTGTCAATCTAGATGGTTAATTGGCTGGAAAATTATTTATTGTGCTGTGAGAAGTTGAAGGTGCTTTGTCCCCGACGATTCTTTCCCGTATGCGAGATATTGCAAGCGCAGTAGGGAATATATGCGTCACAGAAAGCAAGATTGGGAAAATGGGCGTAATAGAAGTACAGCTATGGTGTGAGCACTGCTTTTGGCCAATAGCTGGTCAAAATAACTAGCTTTTGCTTGGTTCCTGGTCTGCGAGTAAAAATCATAGTCCTTTATGGAAAAGTATTCCTCCTGAAAAGTGTGTGCCGTGGCAGTTCATACCATCTGGAACCCTTGGATAAATTTAACCTCTGGATGTTTGTTTTTTCCGTTCCTATAAAACAGATTTTTGCACTATCTGCAACTACGCCTTAAATGATAGCCAGTTTCACGATACGCTCCACGACAGACTCTCTTGTATTCAGTTGCATGCCATCACATTCCATCAGTTCTCATGAGCCCGGTACACCAATATCATTCTATTTGCATTTTTTAAGAGTGGATATTTAGCTGAACGTCCTGCACGGTTTGCAACTCCCAAGGAGTCCGCCTTCGGTCTTTATGGTGCGAACGTTTGCGGTCACAGCGACGCTCTATTTTTCATTCTGTGTTCATGGTGCAAGTTCATGGTTTGTTTTGAACATTTCTTGAATGTCGACGATGTCCATTTTGTGAAGTGTAGTACACACAGCCCATTGAAGGTTGATCTCTGTACATCCCAGACACTCGTTTTCTGTTGCCTTCCTGATTAGCCGGCCGAAGTGGCCGTGCGGTTAAAGGCGCTGCAGTCTGGAACCGCAGGACTGCTACGGTCACAGGTTCGAATCCTGCCTCGGGCATGGATGTTTGTGATGTCCTTAGGTTAGTTAGGTTTAACTAGTTCTAAGTTCTAGGGGACTAATGACCTCAGCAGTTGAGTCCCATAGTGCTCAGAGCCATTTGAACCATTTGAACCTTCTTGATTACATGGTGAGTCATGTTGTTGTGGTCTTCAGTCCAGGGACTGGTTTGATGCAGCTCTCCATGCTACTCTATCCTGTGCAAGTTTCTTCATCTCCCAGTACCTACTGCAACCTACATCCTTCTGAATCTGTTTAGTGTATTCATCTCTTGGTCTCCCTCTACGATTTTGACCCTCCGTGCTGTCCTCCAATACTAAATTGGTGATCCCTTGATGCCTCCGAATATGTCCTACCAATCGATCCCTTCTTCTAGTCGTGCCACAAATTTCTCTTCTCTCCAATTCTATTCAATACCTATTCATTAGATATGTGATCTACGCATCTAACCTTCAGCATTCTTCTGTAGCACCACATTTCGAAAGCTTCTATTCTCTTTTTGTCTGAACTATTATGGTGAGTCATAAACTGCCAATATCTTTCATGTCGAAACTGTTACCACAATGCTTTCAAATGAGATTTACTATAGACTGATCTTCCAATCTAGCACTCAATGGGTTCCTTGTGAGCCCAAGGCGCCAGTGATATCGATAACTCCGCTTTATTGTGTCGAGTTAAATGATTCTGTGGCCAGCCGATAAAAGGTGTCACATAAAAATAGCGTCAACCATGCCGACATGGGCACCCTTTTATTCGATAATTTTACTGAGTTTCCCGAAAGTGCAATCGCAGAAAGTGGTGAACAGTTTGCACAGTTACCGGTCAGCAACAAGGAACTACTGTGCCAGTTGTGTTTACAAGGAAGGTCGACGAGCCCGGCAGGCAGATAGGAGACGGGCAGCTCGCACCTGCGGTGTCGGGTTGTCTGAATGGCGGGCAGGCCTTTGTTGGCGGCACGCGCCGCGTTCCGCGTGGCAGGGCACGGGGCTCGCGAGCACGCGACCTGTGCCGGCGGTCGGCGGGCCGGAACCGCGGCCGCAGACTGCTACACGTGGGCATGGCTGCGCGCGCACACGTGGGCCTACTGCAGGCCTTCTTCAGTGCTGGGACATGCAGCACGGCGCAACATCTACACCACTGGCCATTAAAATTGCTACGCCAAGAAGAAGTCCACATCATAAATGCGTATTCATTGGACAAATATATTGTACTAGAACTGACATGTGATTACATTTTCACGCAGTTTGGGTGCATACATCCTGAGAAATCAGTACCCGGAACAACCACCTCCGGTCGTAATAACGGCCATGATATGCCTGGGCATTGAGTCAAACAGAGCTTGGATGGCGTGTACAGGTACAGTTGCCCATGCAGCCTCAACACGATACCACAGTTCATCAAGAGTAGTGACTGGCGTATTGTGACGAGCCAGTTGCTCGGCCACCATTAACCAGACGTTTCCAATTGGTGAGAGATCTGGAGAATGTGATGGTCAGGGCAGCAGTCGAACATTTTCTGTATCAAGAAAGGCTCGTACAGGACCTGCAACATGCGGTCGTGCATTATCCTGCTGAAATGTAGGGTTTCTCTGGGATCGAATGGAGGGTACAGCCACGGATCGTAACACATCTGAAATGTAACGTCCACTGTTCAAAGTGCCGTCAATGCGAACAAGAGGTGACAGAGATGTGTAACCAATGGCACCCCATACCGTCACGCCGGGTGATACGCCAATATGGCGATGACGAATGCACGCTTTCAATGTGCGTTCACCGCGATGTCGTCACACACGGATGCGACCATCATGATACTGTAAAAAGAACCTGGATTCATCCAAAACAATGACGTTTTGCCATTCGTGCACCAAGGTTCGTCGTTGATTATACCATCACAGGCGCTCCTGTGTGTGATGCAGCGTCAAGGGTACCCGCAGCCACGGTCTCCGAGCTGATAGTCCATGCTGCTGCAAACGTTGTTGAACTGTTCGTGCAGATGGTTGTTGTCTTGCAAACGTCCCCATCTGTTGACTCAGGGATCGATACGTGGCTGCATGATCCGCTACAGCCATGAGGATCAGATGCCTGTCATCTCGACTGCTAGTGATACGAGGCCGTTGGGATCCAGCACGGCGTTCCGTGTTACCCTCCTGAACCCACCGATTCCATATTCTGCTAACAGTCATTGGATCTCGACCAACGCGAGCAGCAATCTCGCGATACGATAAACCGGAATCGCGATAGGCTACAATCCGACCTTTATCAAAGCCGGAAACGTGATGGTACGCATTTCTCCTCCTTACGTGAGGCATCACAACATAGTTTCACCAGGCAACGCCGGTCTACTGCTGTTTGTATATGAGAAATCGATTGGAAACTTTCCTCATGTCATCAAGTTGTAGGTGTCGCCACCGGCGCCAACCTTGTGTGAATGCTCTGAAAAGCTAATCATTTGCATATCACAGCATCTTCTTCCTGTCGGTTAAATTTCCCGTCTGTAGCACGTCATCCACGTGGTGTAGCAATTTTAATGGCCAGTAGTGTACTTTTATGCCGTTATCTACACTTAAAAGCCATAGAAACTGGTAAACTTGCCTAATTTCGTATAGGGTCCCCGCGAGCACTCAGAGGTGCCGCAACACTAAGTGCCATGGATTCGACTAATGTCTAAGGCAGTGCTGGAGGGACCGTCACCACGAATCCTGCAGGGCTATCCATAAATCCTCATGATTACGAGGGGGTGGAGATCTCTTCCGAACAGCACTTTGCAAGGCATCCCATATATGCTCAATAATGTTCATGTCTGGGGAGTCTGGTGGCCGGCGGGAGTGTTTAAACTCAGAAGAGTGTTCCTGGAGCCACTCTGTAGTAATTATGGACGTGTGGGGTTTCGCTTTTCCTGCTGGAATTGGCCAAGTCCTTCGGAATGCACAACGGACATGAATGGATGCAGGCGATCAGACAGGATACTTACGTACGTGTCACCTCTCAGAGTCGTATCTAGAAGTATGAAGGGTTCTATATCACTCCAACTGCACACACCCCATACCATCATAGAGCATCCACCAGCTTGAACAGTCCCCTGCTGACATGCAAGGTCTATGGATTCATAAGGTTGCCTCCATACTCGTACATGTCCATCCGTTCGACACAATTTGAAACGAGACTCGTCTGACCAGGCAAAATGTTTCCAGTCATCAACAGTCCTATGACGGTGTTGACGGGCCCAGGCGAAGCGTAAAGCTTTGTGTCGTGCAGTCATCAAAGGTAATAGTGGGCCTTCGGCTCCGAAAGCCTATGTCGATGATGTTTTGTTGAATGGTTCTCACGCTGACGCTTGTTGATGGCCAAGCACCGAAATCTGCAGCAATTTGCGGAAGGGTTGCACTTGTGTCACATTGATCGCCCTCTTCAGTCGTTGTTTGTTTCGCTCTTGCAGGATCTTTTTCCGGCCGCAGCGATGTCGGAGAGTTGATGTTATACCGGATTCCTGATACTCATGGTACATTCTTGAAATGGTCGTACGGGAAAATCCCCACTTCATCGCTGCCTGGGAGATGCTGTGTCCCATCGCTCGTGCGCCGACTGTAACTCCATGTTCAAACGCACTTAAATCTTGATAACCTACCTTTGTAGCAGTAGTAACCGATCTAACAACTGCACCAGACCCTTGTCATATATAGGCGTTGCCGACCGCAGCGCAGTATTCTGCCTGTTTACATTCTCTAAATTTGAATATGCCTGCCTATACCAGTTTCTTTGGCGCTTAAGTGTAGCGCTCATTGTAGTGTAATCTAGGGTACTTTCAAGATGGATATTGTATTGTATTGTACTGAACTGGGGGCCTAGAAACGAGGGAGAGGCTCCGTCCCCGCCGTAGCCCGCAGTAGTACACAACCCCACAACAGGCTACAGCAGTCCACTCACTTTACCGCCGGCCCACGCCGAATCCAGGGTTATTGTGCGGTTCGGCCCTCAGCGCCCCTCCCCCGGCAACGTCTCACACCAGACATGTGTAACCCCAATGTATTTGTGGTAGAGTAATCATGGTGTAAGCGTGCGTGGAGAAAGTGTTTGCGCAGCAATCGCCGACATAGTGTAACTGTGGCGGAATAAGGTAACCAGCCCGCATTCGCCGAGGCATTTGGAAAACCACCTTAAAAACCATCCACAGACTGGCCGGCACATCGGACCTCGACACTAATCTGCCGGGCTGATTCGTGCCGGGGACCGACACGTCTTCCCGCCCGGAAAGCAGTGCATTAGACCGCACGTCCAAGAGGGGTACTCAAGCTTGCCAGAAAAAAATATTAGCCAGTCCCTCAAAAGATCACACTTGTCGGTTTGGAGCGCTGTAGATAGTGTAGATCAGGGGTGACCCTCAAGTGCTGACATAAATCATGACAGTGAAGGAGGTGTGCGCCAGTCTTTGTATGTTATTGAACCATAGTACCAACAGGATGCTACCACATATGGAATCATATGTAGAGAGAAATCACAATATAAATAATTTGAGCAATGGTTTAAGACGAGATTACATTGTACACATACGTACAGTACACTAAAGACGTCCCCTCACGGACGAGGGTGGAGGGTGAAAACGCTTGTGGACGAGGAGCTGTTGACGTCACAGTGTAGAATTTCATGCTCCAATAAAGGACAGGGCGTGAAATAAATAATCTGGCGTGCCAGATTTTTGCCTCGTGGAGAGGAAAGTAGTCAATGATATGCGACACTGTTTTCCGTCACAAGCAGAACATGGAAGCTACCATATTGTCTATGACAATCGGTTTCCAACCCGATGGCATTGCTGTTGTCAGTGAATGCAGATCCATCACAATGATTTTCCGAGCGAACATTGCGAAGGGGACGGCATGTAGCCCACTTTCGGAGTCGGGTATGTAGCAAAAGCCCTTTATTTGGTCACAACGGGACATAAATCGGCACCTCATCAATGCGCCTGAGAACACAGAAACGTGACAGATTCAAAATTATGTAAGCGGGTGCGACGGCACCTAACGGTTCTACTGCTTGAGTAGTAGGTGCTCTTCGAAACAGCAGCCAATACGAGCAAACCAGTTGTATGTTTACCTGTGGTTACATGCTGGAGCTATGCACGGTTTTGTTTAAAAAGAATAGTTCGATGTAGTCATAAGGTCGAGGCGCGCACGTCTGCTTTCACGCCTCGCAGCTAATTCGCTACAAATAATAACCTGTAGCTGTGATCCAGCATCAGATAGTCTATGCATTGGCTATAATTACATAGAAATAAAAAATAAATTATTAATTTAATAACAACGGCTCTATTCTAACGCCTGTTATTGATGTGTACGACAGAATTATGTTGAATTATGTTTTTCAAGAAAAGGACATCTCAAATAAACCCGGAAGTGATCCTACAATATTCAGTTAAAACACAGACAGAAAAATAACCTTATCAAATGCAGTAAAGTTACGACGAGAGCATTAAAAGAATGGTAGCAAAATTCCCAAACTAAACAGTCATCAAAGACTCGCGATAACTAAGTCCATTGCTTGTCGCAGTATACGAAATATCCATCAGCTCAAAATAGTACAGAGTTCAACATGATGATTCACAAATTAACAGAAGCGGTACAAAGAACAGCAATTCATACTCTGTCTGTCCTCAGATCTCTTATGAGTTAGAGTTCCTTCAAAAGTTAGAGTATTATAGCGACCGTTCACCTCCAAGAATCAATCATCTATACCACCGAACAGCGCACGTTACTCTACACAGGTCTTCCTTCCTCCGTAACTCGTCACAAAGTGTTCAGAATCACTCCCATGAGCGCCCCCCCCCCCCCCCTCCACGTGACTCCAGCAGTGTTCCACCGCCGTCCATCTCTCATTGGCTGAAGGCCATCTCGACCAAAAACATATCGTTCTCAAGCTCTGCAGACATTATTTGACTCACTTGAACACTTTCCCGCACTTAACTATTATAATAATATTTAAATAAGAGAAATGTATTAACATTGGGTTACAGTCAGAGCATTTACAATAAATAAAAGTAATTATTGGTTCATAAATGAATGAGGTAGCATTATTGTGCACGTGTGCTCATGTTAAATGACAACGAATTGTCGTTAATTATAGTTTAAACAATTATTTAGGCCTGCCTTTAGGAAGTGTCTTCTGGCATTCTTTCACAAAGGTGGTGTACGCTAACACGTGCGATTGACCACTTTTAAATTAGCACAGTTTTTTAATAGCTCTTACAACCAACATTTAAATAAATGTTTTTGGCAATCTAGTAAACTATTCATTAAATAATAACCCAAGTATAACAAAATATGAGGTATTCATGCTGCATTCGTTTGCTGTGTAAGTGTGGAGAACATAGTGTTCTGGCAAACATTTGCATAATGAAAAAGATGTAAAAAATGTCTTAAATCAATAAATAAAATAAATGCAAATACGCAGCTTTCAGGGATGATAGCTGTAGTGCAATGCTATCATTTGAGATACCGTTTGCTGAAATCGCTTCAACCAATTATAATTTATAATTCAGAGGGTCATTGTCAAAATGGTTATTCACTGTGAGATACTGACTTCTGTAGTTTTGAAGGTATTGAGATATTATTTTGTCACTGTATGCACCTCATTTTTCTGGGATCGCAGGTGTATTCAGATTTGCGTTAGTATCCGACTGTGAGCCACTGTCGAAGCTCAAAGAGTTGTTACTTAGCCGTCTTTAAGATTTTCTGACACTCCGTCATTTTCTGGGCCCAGTTATTCAGATTACCGCGACCATGAACAAGGATGTTCATTTCAATGTTCTCGATGAGCAAATGTTGCCCTGTCTTCTACATCTTCACGGTGAGGGCGTTGTTTCCACTCCCTTCTTCCAAGAGAACAACGGACGCATTCATGCTTTTCAGGCATCTATCGCATCTCGCTGAGTCTTCTGATCATAGTCCCACAGAAACTGTCGGACTTTTTGAAACAGTGGGTGGAACGTAGTAATAAACACCTACGCATGTTGATAGTTATACCGAATGTTATAATCGATAAGTGTCTTCGGCTGGATATAGAATATCTGAAGAAACTTGTGGACACATTCCCTCGCCGAAGACACCGTTATCAAGGCTCGAAGCGGTATTACAAAGTATTTGTATGGTGTTTCTTGCAGGTGACTAATTTTCTGTTCGGTGTGCTCACATTTGAAAGGAGAGATAGGAACCGTGAACTCTGCCGTTATTTGATCAGTGATTTCATTATCACATCAACAATACTGGCTTGTGGTAATGCTGTATCACAAGCTTATAATAAACAGCATTTGGTGGACAGGTGCCAGTTTTATGTAATCACACTTGGTACACTAATGAAGGAAAGAACAAGGAAGTCTCTTTGCTGTACACGACAGAAGGTGTGTAAACTGTCCACTAAGTTCGTTGATTCTTCTGCGTCTATGCTCTTGTTGGCCAGTTTCTGCGCCTCGTTTTGCACACAGATAGGAGGTTTGTTCACTTGATCACTTGTCATAACATACTCATAACAAAATTGTCGGTATTAGTTGAAATTCGGAAACAGAGAGAACAGCACGTACTATTCTGCTCTTTTTTTTAATAATTATAAAGTTTTCCAATGGCTCACTCAAATCGACAAACCGGCAACGGAAGCAGCTCCTTTAAGTTCAGGGTGAGAAAGAAATCCGTACACACTGCGCTCTCCTCATAAGAGGACATATTCAGTTTTACACTGAGGGATTAGACCCCTGTAAAATACTTAAATCTTGTTATAAGAAACCTGATAACTGAAAGAATTTAGGAATGGCCTGTGGTATACCCATAACCAGAGAGGAGGTCGTTAAAGCCACCAGGCCATGTGAAAACGACTCTGAAAACTAACCCATGCCCTTCTTTATCATTCATTTTGAGACTAATGTGGCTCATATATGTATCTTCGATCTACGCACCCCAGAAACAGTCATAAATAAATCGACTGCTACCATGAATTGGAACGTAAATGGTATTTCCCACTAAAGCGTACAGCTGGGGGCTTTCATGGAATTTCGCGTGCAATATGTAAATAGAAGACGTGCCTTATTCACAAAAATGATGACGAATTTCACAATTACGAGATGCAGATATTTCAAATTAAAAAAAAAAAAAAAAGATGACCAAAGCGAGACTTGAACCAGCGATCCACGAACTACAGCAACACATCTATCTACTACGCTACTGATTCCGCTGTTCATCCAGTGTATACTTCAACCTCAATTTTTTTCTGTAAATTTATGAAACACATTCCGAACAACCTGTTTGTCAGCACCTTTTAATTCCATTCTACGCGCGTGTTTCACTACGGAGTAGGAAGCAGCCTCGGCCATTTTCTTACTGCGTATTAATTGCGCGACAATCAGAGCACAACAGTAGAGAGACTACAACCGTACATGAGTTTTGAAATAAAAACTACATAGCTAAAACATGATTAAGAACAACGTTGATGGCTATTATTACGTTAGAATGTCTTATAGTTTCATTTAACATAACTTAGTAATAAGATATCTACTCCATAATAGGACCTAGTTTCAAGACCATAACAACACCAGCGTACGCGTGCTACGGCTTCTGATCAATCATCGCGTTGGTGTTTGTTTACAGCAGGTTTATTCTTATGATGAACAGAGTATAATACATTTGTTGATCGCGTTACGTCGCTGTTTTAAGTTCTGAGCACACAGTAAGCATGTAAAGATGCCCAGAGGAATAGAATCTCCCACCAAGTGTTGCTATTCGATTTCTTCATGCTGGAGGGTTCCGCCTGGTTTCATGCAGCCCACGTAACGTAAGTGACATGCGTGTGTTCCTTCAATAGAATGTTCGCCCGCGTACTGCAGGTGCAACGAAAACGTTTCTGCAGCATTTTCGATGGGAAGTGTTTGATCACCGACCATACAGCCCGGACTTGGTTCTCTCTGATTTTCATCTCTCTGCTGACACAGACAACGAGCTGCAGATCAGCGTAGGGAATTGGCGGGAAGCACAGGCGGCTGCCTTCTATGAAGAGGGTATTAGAAAGTTTGTATCACTCTGTAATAACTGTCTAAGTCGGAGCAGTGACTATTTAGAGAAGTAGCTGGAAGGTATGTGCATGAAACATTTTTAATTTTCACTGTGGCTTCGATCTCACGACCGATCAGAGACTGAAACAAAAGTAGCCCTCTTATGTGCATTAATGAAATTCAGTAGCATTAGTACTAAGACTACATTAAAAATCTCTTTTGTCTTTGATCCCACAGTTTATAAATACGGTCCTGAAATTTGTTCTGATGCTGTAGATACCAACCTGCCCGCATCTCGTGGTCGTGCGGTAGCGTTCTCGCTTCCCACGCCCGGGTTCCCGGGTTCGATTCCCGGCGGGGTCAGGGATTTTCTCTGCCTCGTGATGGCTGGGTGTTGTGTGCTGTCCTTAGGTTAGTTAGGTTTAAGTAGTTCTAAGTTCTAGGGGACTTATAACCACAGCAGTTGAGTCCCATAGTGCTCAGGGCCATTTGAACCATTTGATACCAACCTAAGAAGGATGCAAGTTCTAGAAAGTATCTGTCTACCAGTTTCAGTCGATGCCGTTTGCTACCTTCCAAATACACATATTTACGCTAAAATGCAAGCGAGAAAAATTCCTGAAACAAATAGGAAAAAGAAAATCTATTATAAATACTCGGTCTACTCCAAAGAAAAATCTCAAAAAAACGTTCAAACGTGTGTGAAATCTTATGGGACTTAACTGCTGAGGTCATCAGTTCCTAAGCTTACACACTAATTAACCTAAATTATCCTAAGGACAAACACACACACCCATGCCCGAGGGAGGACTCGAACCTCCGCCGGAACCAGCCGCAAACTCCACGACTGCCGCGCCTGAGACCGCTCGGCTAATCCCGCGCGGCGAAAAATCTCACCTGACAAAGTAATAGAAGCCGTAGATGATATCCTACCCAATACTATGTTCAACTAACCCCGCTTATGGTAGACTTCTTTCGCTTTTGTGGAAAAAGTGAAAAATCACATGCGGCTAAATCTGAATTGTAGGGTGGATGCGGAATTATAGCGTATGTATTCGGTCCCCCTTCAGATGAGGTTTGGCCAAAGCAAAGAAAATGCACGTATGTCACTCATTTGTACTCAGTCCTTGGTATATTCATTAGTAAGGATAAGTGTTGTTCAGGAAGACCCTGGAGCAAGATTATTGCGTCGTCTCTTTGGTAAATTATTACTACCATGATTTTTCTTTGGTTGGGGATCACAACCATAATATACTTGTTGAATGAAATCATTGCCGCCTTTTCACTGCAAGTTTCTATAATTTATTTCTTTCACTATCGCGATTTCGATTGTAGAGCTACACAGTCCTTTTTTTTTACCACTGGACTTGAAAATGGCTCTGCAACGAAATCTAGATAGTGAAATAAATAAATAGTAAAAACTCAGCAGCAAATTGTTGTAATTATGTTTCATCAGTAGTTAGAATAATGTCAACTCCTAAATTCCGCGCTGGCCGGTGTGTCCGAGCGGTTCTAGGCGCTTCAGTCTGGAACCGCGCGACCGCTACGGTCGCAGGTTCGAATCCTGCCTCGGGCATGGATGTGTGTGATGTCCTTAGGTTAGTTAGGTTTAAGTAGTTCTAAGTTCTAGGGGACTGATGACCTCAGATGTTAAGTCACATAGTGCTCAGAGCCATCTGAACCTAAATTCCGCAATCAGACATAAATGTTGGCAGAATACCTGGCGCTGAACCTTTATTTCAGAATCAATCGGTCCCCTTCAGTCATTCTCAGAACACGAAACGTAGTTGTTGCTGTAGCAGTGCCCATTGTGCACTCGGAAGGATCTTGATGATATAGCGTATTTCTTTTGAGATTCAATGGTTCAAAATATCAGAAGCAATGCTTCGCAAAACAAAGATTTCCGAACACATAGTGCTATATCCCAAGGAATAAATTTTCTGACAAACCGTTTTCAAATTAAGAAAGCCAGCTGGTCGAATAGGTACTTTCAACTACATGACAGAGGCCCCTCACCACTTCAATAGTCCCAAACGATTGAACAGTTGAGGAGAGAAGATGTATATCGTTTTGGAAGTACTGCAGTGGCCGAGTATGTAGATTTACTCTGATGAGGCAAAGCATTATGACCTATTGCTTAATAGTGCGTTGGCCCATCTTTGGAAAGTAATACAACAGCGATTTTGAGTGGAATGGATCCGACAGTTTCTGGGTAGGATCCCGGAGGTATGTGGCACCAGATATCTACACTCATGCTCATAAATTAAGGATAATGCTGATACATCGTGAAACAACCCTCTGGTGGGTGTTTTGCGGATTTAAATCACCTCGGGGTATGACAATGCGGAGCATTTGACCTGCGGTCTTCGCACGGTGGCGCTGGCAGCAGTCTACATACGCAGAGGAGTGTTGGTGCATATCAGAGTACGGTGCGGCGAGTAAGTGTTCAGACGTTTTCAGACGTGCTAATGGTGACTGTGTGTTCAAAATGGCTCAAAGAGCACATACTGATGACGTTATGAGGGGTAGAATACTAGGGCGACTGGAGGCTGGTCAAACACAGCAGGTCGTAGCACGGGGCCTCCGTGTGCCACAAAGTGTGATCTCAAGAGTATGGCAACGATTCCAGCAGACAGGAAACGTATCCAGACGCTACAGTACTGGACGTCCACAGTGTACAACTCCACAAGAAGACCGATATCTCACCAGCAGTGCCCGCAGACGGCCATGGATTACTGCAGGAAGCCTTGCTCTGGACCTTACCGCAGCCACTGGAACAGTTGTCTCTAGACACATAGTCTACAGACGACGGAACAGACAAGGTTTATTCGCCCGGAGACCTGCGAGGTGCATTCCACTGACTCCTGGTGACAGGAGAGCCTGTAAAGCCTGGTGTCAAGAACGCAGTACGTGGTCATTGGAACAGTGGTACCATGTTATGTTCATGGACGAGTCCAGATACAGTCTGAACAGTGATTCTCGCCGGGTTTTCAGATACCAACCCCTTAATGTCCTTGAAAGGGACCTGTATGGAGGTCATGATTTGATGGTGTGAGGTGGGACTATGACTGGTGCACGTACGCCCCTGCATGTCTTTGGCAGAGGAACTGTAAGCGATCAGGTGTATCGGGACGTCATTTTGCATCAGTATGTCCGCCTTTTCAGGGGTGCAGTGGGTCCCACTTTCCTCCTGGTGGTTGATAACGCACGTCCCCACCGAGCTGCCATCGTGGAGGAGTAGCTTGAAACAGTGGATATCATGCGAATGGAGTGGCCTGCCTGTTCTCGAGACCTAAACCCCTTCGAGCACGTCTGGGATGATGATCTCAGTTGACGTATCGCTACATGTCTTCAAATCCTTAGGACAGTTCAGGAGCTCCGACAGGCACTGGTGCAATAATGGGAGGCCTTACCCCAGCAGCTGCTCGACCACCTGATCCAGAGTATGCCAGCCCGTTGTGCGGCCTGTGTACGCGTGCATGGTGATCACATCCCATATTAATGTCGGGGTATATGCACAGGAAACAGTGGCGTTTTGTAGCACATGTGTTTCGGGACGCTTTTCTCAACTTATCACCAGTACCGTGGACTTACAGATCTGTGTCGTGTGTGTTCCCTGTGTGCCTATGCTATTAGCGCCACTTTTGTATAGTGCCACGTTGTGTGACACCACATTCTGCAATTATCCTTAATGTATGAGCATGAGTGTACGTACAGATCACGAAATCTGCGTAAGTGACGGGTCGGTGGTTTGTGGGAGCGCAGCTGGCGCCCTACAGCGTGCCATATGTGTCCCGTCGGTTTCAGACCAGCGCTCCAACTCTTACGGGAGTCTGCGAAATGCCACAAGTAATGAGAATAATGGGCAAGAGGCACTTCATTCATAGTGTGTGGATAGGTCGAGAATTTGGGTCTAACGCGAGGCCTGCTACGGCAGTCCGTGTAGTTGTGATGGCGCAGTGCTCAGAGCATCTACCGCAGGCCCTGGTTCGAATCCCAGACCGGCACAGATTTTTAGCTTTCCCCATTGATTTAAATCGATGCCCACTCGCAGCCAAAATCTATATCTCCATTTTGTCTTGATCCCTACTGGTTGCTGGATCAAAATTGGTGGCTGCCCTATCGGACATTTCCGAAAGAACAGACACGACATATGTAATGTTCATTTTCCTGTCAGGAGAATAAATTGTAGTTTACTCATCATCTTTGCTATCTATTATTCCGTATTGATATAAAACTTTAACATTTCATAAACATTTTCATTGGTTTTCGCTCTTTCTTTCTTCTGGTTGTCGTATAAACTTAACAACGTACACAGGGAACTGTCACACCAGCCCGTAACCGCTTTCCCCTTTTCTCTCGTTTTGTTTGTACTGTATTCCTGCTGTATTTCACCATAACAACATACACCAGTTTATGCTTGTGTGCGACTGTAATATGTCAGTTGACCACGTGCAATGGCCGAATCTACGTACGGTGTTGTAGAGTAACAACTGCATTTCTCCGTTATTCTCTGAAGATACAGTGCAGTTCTCTAGGTGAGAACTAGAATGCTGGTACAGATTTAGATGTGCTGAAGGATAGATACTTGTTTACAGCAAGAACAAAGGCCACCAGCAGCTGCTCTACGACCGAGAATGAGGCCTATAGAATCGGTCTAAAAATAATGCATGCACGCCGTCAGCAAAAAAGTCTAAACATTTACAGCTGCTCGTTAGCGAATTCTGAGTAGCATCGTTTTGTAGCACATGGCGTGTGTCCCGACGTGGTTGTGTGTGTTGTGGTGTTACCGTCAAGTGTTATCTTGTTCTTTCGTGGCATAGTTTCAAATGCAGAGTAATGTTTTATTGGCTACTTTCAGCGTATAGAACGAAGTTTTTCCTCGAAGAAACGGACAGCTACACTCACTAACGTTTGTGAAAGTTACACAGTGAAAAGGATATGACTGATCTTTAGACAACATATTAGATTCTTCACAATAAATTAATAAGGACTGGAACACTATAAATGATTTCCATATAAGAGAACTCACGTTACCGTCAAGTTTGAACAGGCTGGAGTTAGAGCATCTAAAATCAAGGTATTGGTAATTTCTACCTGAGGCGTATCTCGCCACGCGGTTTGTAAACAAACCCACAAAGTGTCAACAGAAGGTCCATGACAACAATTTGCCGATCACGCATATCCCAGATACGTGTGGTGGTAGATGTGTGTCGTGAACGCACAGGCTAGGGAAGCAGTGGTACTCGACATTTCCAAGAATGCCATCATGTCCTGTGTCGAATTATTCTGCTCGAACATGACATATTAAACTGCGTGAAGGAGGCCATTAGCTGGGTGTCTCAGGCTCCCCTGAAGCAGTGTTGCTGTTTAGATTACACTCGACTTTTAAGAGCGCTTCTTCTATCCCATGACACACTTCTTAACTTCATGTCTGTGTGCTAGGTTCCGCAACAATGCACACTGGGAAACTGGGGGCACAACGACAGCGTTTAACGTGTATGAAAAATATCTGATGATTGCCGATATGGAGAAGATATACACAGTCCAGTCACATTAACGTGACCACCGCCTATGTTCGAAGTCAACGTACAATAACCGCTTACAGTCGGCAGGTGGCGACACTCGAGTTCATAAAGCGTGTCGGGGAGACGCGGAAAACAGTGCAATCATTGACGTAATGCGAAAACGAAAGGTTTTACCAGACGTCCAAAACAATGATCATCGGCTTTTGAACCAAGGCCCGAAGCATTTTCTGGACTAAGTTTCTAAAGTACTAGCGTACCACCGTGGTTAAAGACTGGAAAGTAGCACAGGTCACACAAATATTCAAGAATGGAAATAGGAGTAACCCATTAAATTACAGACCTATATCACTGACCTCAATTTGCAGTAGGATTTTGAAGCATATACTGTACTCGAACATTATGAATCACCTTGTTGATACATAACTAACACGGATTCAGAAAATATCGTTCTTGTGCAACACAGCTAGCTCTTTATTACCATGAAATAATGAGTGCTGTCGGCAAGGGATCTCAGATCGATTCCATAGTCCTACATTTCGAGAAGGCTTTTGATACTGTTCCTCACAAGCGACTATTAATCAAATTGCGTGCATATGGAGTATTGTCTCGGTCGTGTGACTGGGTTCGTGATTTCTTCTCAGAGATGTCACAGTTCGTAGTAATAAACGGTAAATCATCGAGTAGAACAGAAGTGATATCTGGTGTTCCGCAAGGTAGTGTCATAGGCCCTCTGCTGTTCCGGATTTACATAAATGATCTAGGTGATAATCTGAGCAGCCCCCTTAGATTGTTTGCAGATGACGCTGTAACTTACCGTCTAGTAAAATCATCAGACGATCAATTCCAATTACAAAATGATCTAGAGAGAATTTCTGTATGGTTCGAAAAGTGGCAATTGGCACTAAACAAAGAAAAGAGCGAGGTCATCCACATGGGTACTAAAAGAAATCCGATAAATTTTGGGTATACATTAAGTCGCACGAATCTAAGGAATGTCAATTCTACTAAATACCTAGGAATTACAATTACGAGCAACTTAAATTGGAAAGACCACATAAATAATATTGTGGGGAAGGCGAAACAAAAACTGCGCTTTGTTGGCAGAACACTTAGAAGATGCGACAAACCCACTAAAGAGATAGCCTACATTACATTTGTCGGTCCTCTACTGGAATATTGCTGTGCGTTGTGGGATCTTTACCAGGTAGGGTTGCTGGAGGACATCGACAAGGTGCAAAGAGGAGCAGCTCGTTATCGCGCAATAGGGGTGAGAGTGTCACTGATATGATACACAAGCTGGGGTGGCAGTCACTGAAACAATGGCGGAATTTCAAACTTCCTCTTCCGAATCCGAATATATTTTGTTGACACCCACCTTCGTAAGGCGAAATTATCATCTTAATAAAATAAGCAGACTTCAAGAAGAATATAATAATTATAATCCCAAAGAAAGCAGGTGTTGACAGATGTGAATATTACCGAACTATCAGTTTAATAAGTCACAGCTGCAAAATACTAACGAGAATTCTTTACAGAAGAATGGAAAAACTGGTAGAAGCCGACCTCGGGGAAGATCAGTTTGGATTCCGTAGAAATCTTGGAACACGTGAGGCAATACTGACCCTACGACTTCTCTTAGAAGAAAGATTAAGGAAAGGCAAACCTACGTTTCTAGCGTTTCTAGACTTAGAGAAAGCTTTTGACAATGTTGACTGGAATACTCTCTTTCAAATTCTGAAGGTGGCAGGGGTAAAATACAGGGAGCGAAAGGCTATTTACAATTTGTACAGAAACCAGAGGGCAGTTATAAGAGTCGAGGAACATGAAAGGGAAGCAGTGGTTGGGAAGGGAGTGAGACAGGGTTGTAGCCTCTCCCCGATGCTATTCAATCTGTATATTGAGCAAGCAGTAAAGGAAACGAAAGAAAAAATCGGAGTACGTATTAAAATCCATGGAGAAGAAATAAAAACTTTGAGATTCGCCGATGACATTGTAATTCTGTCAGAGACAGCAAAGGACTTGGAAGAGCAGTTGAACGGAATGGACAGTGTCTTGAAAGGAGGGTATAAGATGAACATCAACAAAAGCAAAACGAGGATATGGAATGTAGTCGAATTAAGTCGGGTGATGCTGAGGGAATTAGATTAGGAAATGAGACACTTAAAGTAGTAAAGGAGTTTTGCAATTTGGGGAGCAAAATAACTGATGATGGTCGAAGTAGAGAGGATATAAAATATAGACTGGCAATGGCAAGGAAAGCGTTTCTGAAGAAGAGAAATTTGTTAACATCGAGTATAGATTTATGTGTCAGGAAGTCGTTTCTGAAAGTATTTGTATGGAGCGTAGCTATGTATGGAAGTGAAACATGGACGATAAATAGTTTAGACAAGAAGAGAATAGAAGCTTTCGAAATGTGGTGCTACAGAAGAATGCTGAAGATTAGATGGGTAGATCACATAACTAATGAGAAGGTATTGAATAGAAGTGGGGAGAAGAGGAGTTTGTGGCACAACTTGACCAGAAGAAGGGACCGGTTGGTAGGACATGTTCTGAAGCATCAAGGGATCACCAATTTAGTAGTGGAGGGCAGCGTGGAGGGTAAAAATCGTAGGGGGAGACCAAGAGATGAATACACTAAACAGATTCAGAAGGATGTAGGCTGCAGTAGGTACTGGGAGATGAAGAAGCTTGCACAGGATAGAGTAGCATGGAGAGCTGCATCAAACCAGTCTCAGGACTGAAGACCGCAACGACAACAAATAAAATAAGGAAAATCAGAGCTCAAACGGAAAGATTAAGGTGTTCCTTTTTCCCACGTGCCATTCGAGAGTGGAATGGTAGAGAAGTAGTATGAAAATGGTTCGATGAACATTCTGCCAGTGACTTAAGTGTGAATTGCAGAGTAACCATATAGATGCAGATGTAGAAAGTGTACCGTGCTTGGCAAAATGGCGCATCCAAAACCACCGGCGTGGCAACTGTGGTGCACCAGGGCCATAGATGACAGTGGTAAACGACGGCTGCGGAGGTTAGGTTAGTTTAGGTTAGATTTACTTACATTCCAATTGATCCATAGTGAGAAGCTCCTCCAGGACGTAGAACATGTCAGAGAAAACAATAATACACAACAAATATTTACAACTTAAACAAATAAGCTAATGTACCTTCCACAGGTCCCAAGTGGAATATTCGTAGTGTTTTTAATGAACACTATATGAAAGCATCATTTTACAAACACTAATACACTGAATTTAAAGTAAGAAAAGTTTTTTATATTTATAAGGTAATAAACATGTAATAGAACTACTATAATACTTATTTACAATGAACACATTACTGCACTGAAATGGTGCAGAGGTTAGATTGCACAGTGACTGCAAGATTCTTAACTTTGACAATATGGCTTTATTATAGTTTTTTTTTTTGGAATGCAACAACACCTCTCATTTGTTAATTCAGGCAGTAATTAAGATATTGAATAATTTATGATCATTAAATATTTATTTCAAGATGTACACCATACTCATAAATAGGGTATTTCAGATGACACAATAACAATAATAATAACAATTAATAATAATAATAATAATAATAATGTACAATACTAGAAAATACAGAATACAACAGAAGACATGACAATGTAGCAAAAATAATACATCAACAACTTGCCATACAACATAAACTAATAAAACAACACGTTCCCACATACAAGTATGCACCACAAAATGTACTGGAGAATGATGAATACAAATTAGACTGGAACAGAACCATTATAACACATAAAACAACACCACATAACAAACCTGACATCATACTCACCAATAAAAATAAGAAATTTACACAACTAATCGAAATATCCATACCCAATACAACAAATATACAGAAGATAACAGGAGAAAAAATTGAAAAATACATCCAACTGGCTGAGGAAGTCAAGGACATGTGGCATCAGGATAAAGTTGACATTATACCAATTATACTATCAACTACAGGAGTCATGCCACACAATATCCACCAGTACATCAACGCAATACAGCTACATCCAAACGTATATATACAACTACAGAAATCTGTAATTATTGATACATGCTCAATTACCCGAAAGTTCCTAAATGCAATGTAACATATACCATACCGTTAAAAGGAAGTCACGCTTGATCAAGGTCCACGTCACTTTCCATTTTTAACCAGGCATAACGTCTGAGAAAGGAAAGAAATAATAATAATAATAATAATGTTCTCCCAATTAATGTTGGGACATATTTCATAAACTGAACAATAGTAAAATATTAAGAGTACATTCAAAATACTATTATGAAACCCAGCCAAATTTAAAAACATTAACTAGTGTCAGAAATCACATCATATTATTAGGCTTCTCATTAAAAAGCCATCCCTACCCCAAAACGTGCAGTCTGCACCCGGAAATTAGTCATCTTATATCATCATGTAGGGTCATGGAAAAGTCTGCATCTGCCCAGCACGGGGCAGGTGTGTACGGGCAAATAGACGAGCAACTGACAAGGGGCTGGCAACAGTGTCTCACCAACAAACATTCAGCGAACATTGCTGCGCACAGGCTACCGCATGCTGACTGCTGTTTATCATCGACGAAGACTGGAATTTGCTCGCCAGTACCGCAACTGGACGTCCATTGAGTGGTGATAGGTAGTGTTTTCAGACAATCACTTTTAATGCTCCTTGGGACAGACGGACGTTGGCTTGTACGGCGTGAAAGTAAACACCCTGCAACAATCGTCGGAAAGGACCAGGCCGGAGGCATTCCCCGAGTGGTCTCGTCACTTTGGAAGGCACACTGGATCAACACAAGTATGCATCTATCCTCCACATGCAGTGTGCATCTGCCGACATGACAATGCAAAGCGTTACACAGCTTGCAGTGTACGAGCGTGGTCCGATGATCACCACGATGGGTTTACCGTACTCCGCTGGCCACCAGATTGCCCGGACTTAAATTCAATCGAGAATCGGTGGGACCACTTCGCCATACTTCCTGTTCGCGCCATAGATCCTTAACCGAGAAACCTAATACAGTTGGGCACGGAACTGGAGTCAGCATGGCTTCACATCCCTCTCCATACCTTCCCGAACCTCACTGACTCTTTTCCTGCACCTCTCGCAGCGGTCCGCTCTACAAAAACAGGTCCATCAGGCTTTTGGCAGGTGATCATATTAATGTGACTGGACAGTGTAAAACGCAAAGTGGAAATAGCATGTAAAACATTTCTGAAAAGGAGGAATTTATTAACATAGATATAATTGTAAGAGTTAGGAGTCATTTCTGATGGTATTTGTCTGGAGTGTAGCCCCGTATGAAAGTATGGACGATACGCAGTTCAGACAAGAAGAGAATACAATCTTTTGTAGTTTGGTTCTACAGAACAATCTTGGCAATTAGATAAGTAGATCGAGTAATTGATGGAGAGGCACTGGACCGAAGTGGGGAAAAAATAAATTTATGGCAAGACTTGACTTAAAGAAGGGACCGGTTGATAGGACACATCCTGAGGTATGATGAAATGTTCAGTTTGGTAAAGGAGGGAACTGTGTGTATGTGGGGTGGGGGAGGGGGGGAGAGGTAACATTGTAGGGGGAGACGAAGGGTTGAATACAGTAACCAATTTGAAATGGATGTAAGTTACTGTAGCTATTCGGAGATGAGGAGGGTTGCAGGAGGTAAAATTGCAGGGGGAGACGAAGGGTTGAATACAGTAACCAATTTGAAAAGGATGTAGGCTACTGTAGCTATTCGGAGATGAGGAGTCTTGCAGAAAATAGACTAATTTGAAAAGCTGGATCGTAGCAATCTGCGGACTGAAGGCGACAACAACAAAAACAAGTAAATGTTATTGATCCAACATAGCACTACATTTTGCATACCTAGACAATGCTACAAATTTCTTTGTGTGCTGTTTTTTTAAGCTAAGATTGTTTCTAGGTGTTAATGGCTATTACAGTAAGGATAATGACAAATGAATAGCCGGCCGCTGTGGACGAGCGGTTCTAGGCGCTTCAGTCCGGAACCGCGCTGCTGCTACGGTCGCAGGTTCGAATCCTGCCTCGGGCATGGATGTGTATGATGTCCTTAGGTTAGTTAGGTTTAAGTGGTTCTAAGTGTAGGGGACTGATGACCTCAGACGTTACGTCCCATAGTGCTTAGAGCCATTTGAACCATTTGACAAATGAATGTCGTTGAAAGTATTTAAATACACAGTTGGTCACAGTAGACTTCGCTGAAAACATGTACTGTGACCAGAAACAACATGATTGGGTGAAATTTATTTATTTTACGCTGTGGATCTTCTTTGCTTTCCTAACAGATAAAACACAAGTTTCACTCCCGTGTAGGAGAGATTGTGCACGACAGACACTCGATGGCTTTGAGGTTGTGCGTCCACGAATTGCGTCGGATGGTTACAGTTTTGTTCGATTCACCATTTCGAGATCGGAAAAGATGTTTTAATGCTCAGAGGCTGTGTTTCTCCTCTTCTTATATTCGTGAGAAATTCATTAATTGCAAGGCTGAAGAGAGAGCGCGTTCCTGTCGGTACGGCTAACGAAGCTGATCACAGTGCAGGAGACAGTGCAGCAAATCACAAGGCTATTTGATGTTGGGCAACAGCACTCCGTGAGCAGCCGAAGACTCTAGAACCCCCTTCCAGTTATGAAGTAGAGCAGCCACCGTCTGGACGTGTACTTCTATTGACCGCACGTCAACAACGTACGGAGATTAACTTGTTCGAAGGAGCACCACCAATGAACATTCGATGCATGGGACACAGTCATCGGCAGTGACGAGTCGCAGTGCGAACGTGCGTCGACATCCACAACAGGCAGAGCAGCCTACCGCCACCAGCACACCGCTCAGGCAGGTGGTGGCGTTCTTCTCCTGTTTACATGGAACGGAAAGGGGCTGATGATAAGTTGGCCATCGCTTTTCATTGGCAAACGATACAGGAACCATAAAAACGATATCGACATATATGACATAAATTGCCGTATCTTTTGACTGAATTGACGGCGTAGCTAGAATTTTTTACACCGTCAAGGGGACGTAGACCTTAATATGTGACAAATTTCAACATGATACGTCTACCCGTTCCCAAGAAAAAGTCGTCTTTACAGACGAGATGGCAGACAGACTATCAGATAAATGACAATTTTCTCCATGTTACATAAATACAAACTAATAGATATTCAGATTTTTTCCGACTGTTGTACTGTGAAAGTTTGCTTCCTTCCAAATGTCATGAATATAGATCAACAGGATGTACCTCACAGGTTTTGATTAGTGAGCCGCGAGCATCAAAATATATGACATAAGTAGCCGTATCTGTTTACTGTACGCCGGCCGAAGTGGCCGTGCGGTTAAAGGCGCTGCAGTCTGGAACCGCAGGACCGCTACGGTCGCAGGTTCGAATCCTGCCTCGGGCATGGATGTTTGTGATGTCCTTAGGTTAGTTAGGTTTAACTAGTTCTAAGTTCTAGGGGACTAATGACCTCAGCAGTTGAGTCCCATAGTGCTCAGAGCCATTTGAACCATTTGTTTACTGTACTGACTCACAAGCTCAAATTTTTTAACCACCAAAACACCATAGACCTTAGTAGATGACGCAAATTTCAGCATGATACATTTTCTCGTTTCTTAGAAAATGAGGGTCTTAACAGACAGCCAAATAAAATATGACATAAATTATTTTTTTCCGTATGACATTATTAAAAATTAAGACATTTAGGATTTTTTTCCTTTACTTTTACTGTGAAAGCTTGCTGCTTGCCAAGTTTCGTGGTTCTAGGTCAACGGGAAGTACGCTATTGGTTTTTATAAGTGAGTTTGCGCATATGAAAATATGTGACGTAAACTGCCTATCTTCTTATTGCACTAAGGAAGTACAGAAATTAGTAGGTCTAGGTGACGTAAATTTCAAATTTATAAATTTATTCGTTCCTGAGAAAAAGAGATCTTAAGAGACAGACAAACAGACAGTCGGATAAGAAATTTAAAAAATATATATTTTTTTGTTCGTCTGAGATAATTACAAATTAACAATTTTTGGATTTTTTCCTCGTAAAGGTACTTGCGTGACCTTCCATGTTAGCTGACATCAAGCTAAGTGAGCGACCCTGAGAATCTCGCTACTTTGTTGGCGATGTTCGAGTGATCGCGAATTAGCGTGGTTTCATAACGATTTCTGTGTTCTGGTGTCTGTACTTAGAAACGTGCATGGTGGTAAGTTCCTATGGGACCAATCCGCTGAGGTCATCGGTCCCTATTCTTACAGACTACTTAAACTAACTTACGCTAAGCACAACACACATACCCATGCCCGAGGGAGGACTCGTACTTCCGACGGGAGGAGCCGCGCGAACCGTGGCAAGGAGCCTTACACTGCGCAGCTACCCCGCACGGCTGTGAAACGTGACTGCTGTCACCAGTGAAAGAAGTTGTTTCAGTTGGAAAAATGCTCTCCGGACGAAATACTTGTCATCCACTTAGGATAGCTGAGTGAGCGCTGTGAAGCACTGTTGGTAATGTCATGTGAGACTCACCACCACTGACCTGAGTGATGATAGGGAAGTGATCGATCTGTGACAATCAGTTTTATAGGATCAGCATAATAAGTCGTGGAGACGTGACAGAATGACGGAAAGGAGCTATAAAGGACGAGCTCACAACCGCGCCGTGAATAGAGTTCCCGGGTCTGTTGCTGTATTGTCACAATTCCCAGTGTGGCTACAAGCAATGGTGTTGTAGTGGACTGTTAAGGCAGCCAGTCCACAGTGAAGTAGCCGATAGGGCACGCGTATACACAAGCCGACTGGCGCGAAGTCTGGAACAGGATTCGTAATGAATGTGATAAAGAAAAGAACGTAGCTACTAGAACACTTAACTTTTAGTGAATCCTTTGGTATACAGCATTCTTGATGATACAAGTGAGACTCTTTAGATTCATGAAGTAACTAATGGCGCCTTGCTAGGTCGTAGCCATGGACTTAGCTGAAGGCTATTCTAACTGTCTCTCGGCAAATGAGAGAAAGGCTTCGTCAGTGTAGTCGCTAGCAACGTCGTCGTACAACTGGGGCGAGTTCTAGTACGTCTCTCGAGACCTGCCTTGTGGTGGCGCTCGGTCTGCGATCCTGACAGTGGCGACACGCGGGTCCGACATGTACTAATGGACCGCGGCCGATTTAAGCTACCACCTAGCAAGTGTGGTGTCTGGCGGTGACACCACAGGTGTAACAGTCGCAGCCCTAACATGGCGTAAGAACAGTGGTCGTAAAAATATTCCAATCGACAGCGACCGGAGACGATGCGTTGTCAGTGACAAACGGTTCCAAATCCGACAGTAATTGCTTCTTTCAGTGGATAGAAATCCACCTCAGTAAGTTTCCCAATTAAATTTGCGAAGACATATTGCATACGACGGACCTCTGGAGTTGGTACCTCACAAAACGCCACTGCTTACAGCAGCCCACTTCAAAGGACCAAGCATAAGAGAAATTGGAATGTTAATAATTGGAGGCATATGCTGTGGTGTGACAGCTTGCGAATTCGTCTCGTTTTCAAATACTGTGAGGCGTCGAGTACACAAACTGAGCGAGGTGGCGCAGTGGATAGCACACTGGACTTGCATTCGGGAGGACGATGGTTCAGACCCGCGCCTGGCCATCCTGATTTAGGTTTTCCGTGATTTCCCTAAATCGCTTCAGACAAATGGCGGGATGGTTCCTTTGAAAGGGCGCGGCGGCTTCCTTCCCCATCCTTCCCTAATTCGAAGGGACCGATGACGTCGCTGTTTGGTCCCCTCCCCCGAATCAACGAACGAACGTCGAGTGCACCAACTGCCCGACGAGATGTTTAACAATGCTGTTTGTGGAAGCTGTAGCTCAGTCGAAGGCGGTAGTCTCTTTCGTATCATGACTTAGACCCACTCATTCATATTACTGTGAACGTGGAATAGGGTGTTTATTTCAGCATTCCAATGACCAAGTGTTCCCCTCTCTTCTACGTCTTCATGACGAGTCTGCTGTGAACACCACCATCTTCCAAGATAACAACAGCCCTATTCGCAGGGCAGCACGCATACCTTTCTCGTTAGACGAGAGCTCAGGCCACCCTATGGGACCTTGAATGACCCACTTAATCAACCGATCGTAATTCCACAGAAAATGTCCCAGACTATATGGCACAGGTGGAGAATTGTAGCAATCAACCTCATAATTTGGTAGCTCTATGGGTTCTAATCATCATTGAGCGGCTTTGGCAGGATTGGCATATCTGAAGAAACTTGTGTTCTTTCCTCTCCTCCAAACTGCTGTCATTATTAAGGCTAAAGGAGGTGTTACAGGATATCAGGATTGTGTCTTCTGGGAGTGACAATTGTTTGTCCGATATGCTTAGTTATTGGAGTTTCTCCAGTCAATAGCATGCATTTGTTTTGTCCACACTTTAACCCCTGTCCTGCTGCCTAGGGAGAGTAAGCATCGATGGCTTGCTCCTACTACATGCACTTGGAACTACAACTACCCAACCAAAGAACATATGACTTGTAATGGCAGTAATTGTTATTCTACAAATGACGTAAACACAAATGTAAAGTTACACCATCTTCAGTCACCATTGGAGGTATCTACATTTACACTTGTTACACACTGTGTTTTGAACTCTATTTTGTGAAAGTACTCAATGAGTATCTGTACAAATTTTGAGAGCAGGATTCACACTGCTATAGTAGAATATAATGAACGTGGGAGTTCCGAATATTAGCGTGACAAGTGAGGACACCATTGGTACAGAAGCAGATCTGCAATATGAAAGTGTACAATCAATGTGCTCACAAAACGATTTGGTTTTATCTCGATGGTGAAGAGCAATTTTCGAAGCTGACATTGCGCGCGCAGTGGCGGTGACGCTGCAGGGCAGCTCCTGAGCGCCGCTGTACAAACAATGACGTAGACGCACGATGGCGGCCGACTGAGTCACGGGCCTTAGCCTTGGCTCCATCATAAGTCCAGCTCACTTGCTCTGGTGACCTGTGCCGGCGGTCAGTGACGTATGCGACCCCAGAACTATTGTCTCGTCTGCACTTTATACTGATCTTCCGCCTGGACTGTCATTTGTTTTTCGCTCGCCTCTCGTTTCGTTTTCATGTTCTCTGTCATAGGCACGAACCGGGGAGGGGGGAAGTGGGGGGAGAAAACATGGAGACCTTGACACTATCCAAATACAATTCAGTAGTAGCGTTTATATTTTTACATACACCAATTTCCAAATGTCACAACTAACTTTCGGAGAATCCAGTAGCATGTTCGAAAGCTAAGTTGTCTCGTAAATGGAAAGGAATTTTGTCACTTGCAAGCTACATTTAACACAGGATACTTTTAAGTTGTCTGAATGAGGCCGTTCCCCATTCGATGGGCTTTTGGTCTGACCGGTAACGTTCCAGACAGGTAAAGTAAAGGCGCAAATTCATACTAGTTGTCAATAACAAATCCAACACAATTCGTGTGTCCATAAGTGGAACCTTAAATCACAGAAAAGACAAAATGGGAAGACCCTCTACGAAAATTAAAAGAAAAATCGTGAACAACATCGGTTAAATATTTGTCGAATGATTTGTTTACAAATAAAAAATAAAATTGTTTAGAGTAACATTTGAAACAACTCATTTGCTTTACATGATTTCGAGCATCAGTGGAAGGTGATTCAAATGTTTCTCCAAACTAATTTATTTCTTACTTTTAGACAAATTATTTCACAAAAACTTTGACGGATCTTTCTTTTCTTTTCAAGTTTTGTTCAGAATACGTGATTGTATTGACATCTCATTTCCTTTCCTTGTCTTTCTGTTCTCAAATGTCCTCAATTTTGCGCTTAACTCGAAGGAATATGTTTTGACAGTTAAATGTCACGCCAATGTAACTTCTTTGTTCAAAATAACTACGCCTTGAGCAGACAAACTTTTTGAAACTTCATTTACAGAACTATCAGCAGCTGTTCGTGAAATACTTTAATTTTCTTCAAGCTACTAATCAAGTAAATTTTTTGTGTTACAATACTAGACCTCATCCAGGTCAATTTAGTATCCAGACCTCACCCTGGTCGATTTGATATTCCATTTCCCCATTTCCCACTCTTCCTTTGGCTATGAAAGTTCGGACAAAAACATATTGTGTAATTTATAGGGAGTCTTGTTTACGAGCCGCTCAAACATTTGACCACTTCTTTACTGTCAGATAAACACAGCCTGCAGTCCTGTCTTCACAACTGCAGCGACAAGTGAAATGCTGGTAACGGTGCTTACACACTGCCATTTTATAGCGTGTAAATTATGACATTGTCAGAGCTAGAGAAGTTGTTGCTATTATAGTTCTTAAATCAATTGCATGACAAATATATCTTCCAAATTTGCGGATGAATGCATTTTAAAAAAATGGTTCAAATGGCTCTGAGCACTATGGGACTTAACTGCTGAGGTCATCAGTCCCCTAGAACTTAGAACTACTTAAACCTAACTAACCTAAGGACATCACACACATCCATGCCCGAGGCAGGATTCGAACCTGTGACCGTAGCGGTCGCGCGGTTTCAGACTGTAGCGCCTAGAACTTCTCGGCCACCCCGGCCGGCAATGAATTTCAAATTCTACGTTTTACTGAACTTCAATTTCTTGGACATGATGCTAAATCGATCTTCTAAGTTCAGATGTGATCAAATTATCATTATTGTTATTACTATATTAAAACATTTCATCTATTTGATACTTATTATCATTGAAATCGTAGGCACCTGTTGGTCTGTTGGTAAGCTACAAGTGAGCGACATTTCAAGTTACACTTGGGTGGCAGGTAGACACACAGCATCAAACGGTAACTGCCCCGCCCTCGCCCCCTTCGGCACGGAAACCTGGATCCACGCCTGCCTTATCCCACGGCAGAGGGATGCATGACTTAGATCGAAAGTAATGCTAGAAATGTTCGTGCTTTTACACTGAGCATCCGTGAAATTCGAAAATAAAACCATTCTCTGTGAATATAGCCAATGTCATTTAATAATGTACCGTGAAAATTCTGTGGTCTCCGATAAATTCCTACTCACCTAACTGTTTCACATAATCAAATATGTTCTTTGTCATAGATTGGTAGTTCTGCAGTATTAGATGTATGATTTTGTCCTTTATAGTGGATCGTTTGTATTGGCTGACGTATCGTTTGAGTAATCGTATGGTTTCGTATTGCACTGCCAGACGTATCTCGCGACGCTTTTCGTAACTTCCACCTGAGTCGTTTCCGGACCGGTGTTCCTATCCATACATTTGCTATTTTCCATCAGGCGTGAAAGTTTCTGTCACCAACACGGAAACACTGTGTGTTGAGAAAAGAAATTTGAACAAATCAAGAGAAACAAGTACTACAGCTGACGGTAGCCGTTACAACTGAAAAAGCTCTTAAATGGACTGGGCTACATAAACAGAATTCAGTTAATTATAAACAAAATAAATACGAAAGTAATGAGAAGATACGATAATTATTTTATAGCAAAATTTTGGAGGACGCAGAAGGCAATGAAATATTATTCTGTAGCGACGTACAAGAATTGCAAATGAAAAAAAATAACAAAGCAATGAGCAGTGGAAGTTACAAATGATTGCTTAGTCAATCTTCAGTTCAGAAATTATAAAAACCTTTGAGTGACAGTATCTCTCGAAGGGAGCATTCTGTAAAAATGAAATGCGGCCTGTGGGATAAACGGAGAAGAAAAAAATATTTTTTTAAAAAAATATGGCCCGACAGATATCGAAAGGATATTAAAAACGAAGTGAAGATGTGAAGTATCAATTGAGCAAGCAGTGTGAAGAAGGAGATAAAGAAAAGGCGGGAGCAGTGGACGATGAAAACTGTTTGCACCCACTAAGGCTAGAGTAAGTACACAGATTAAAACTGTGGAATGTAGTCAATATACAGAACAAAAGAAGTTCAGAGGAAGGAGGGAATTTTAAAGTTCAACGTTCTGTCCACGTGATCAGAGACGGAACATATGTTGAGCTGCTCAAGAAATAAGGATATCATGCAAGACCTCACACATATGGGCGAAGCGGAAATTCCACATGAACTGGAACGAAAACTAGTCCGGTTTCTTAACTAGTGCCCCAGTACGCTTAAAAGCAACAGGATGGGAGAGATGAAGGGTATCATTTGATAAACCAATCTCTCCTTTTCTACATTATTCTCTCTGAAGAAATTTTATTCACAAAATCAGTCCTATGTGATCGCCGTAAGCTTAGTGACAACAGTGCATCCCAATTTAAGTTATACAATACAGCACTGAAGATGGTCACTCAGTGACAGAAAATCGATTTTGCAATAGTAAAAAATATACGACCAATGCTGTCTCTTTTTTCAAGTATACCTGTTATCTGGTCGTAGTGCACAAGACAACATGGAGTCGCCAATCTACAGAAAATCGTTGTGGAAGGATTCACTCTGGTACAAGCGACCTGGTTTTTTTTTTATATTGAAGCATTCTTTCATCAGGGAAGTGTAATTGATGTTCATATATATCCCTGTCGTACACATAGGCGGTTTGGTTGTAGCTTTTACGAGTAGGTTTAAGCTTCATATCCGATTTGGCGTGTTCAGTAGGTGGCATGTTGTATCTATGTCTTTACCGCCCCCCCCCCGCCCCCCCCCCCCCCCCCACCGCTCCCAATTTCTTCTTTCGTTTTTGTAAGCTACGGAGACAAAACGATGTCCATGTATACACAAGTATGTCATTACTCTCTTTGCGCAATATGTACGTGTCCGTGACTAATAAATATGCCACTAGACTCAACTGTAAAAGAAGTTCTCACAAGAATGTAAATGAACTGTATTAAAACCCACTCTGTCCCAGCATGACTCAACATCTATGTTACTTTTGGTCTTCGCTACATCCTTATATGACAGATGCTCCTGAGGTAATTGCAAGGTCAATTGTACCTAATAGAGTACACACAGACTTCAATTCTGTTGCAGAGTTTTTGCCCGTAGCACGTCAAGTAGCTGGGTGAATGAGCCAGTCAGCGGTCGCACGCTGTCGGCCACCAGAAAAAAAAGTAGAACATAAAAAAGTAGAACATTTCAGCAGCCCTCTTCATGTCATTGTTTCATTACAATGAAAGCGACGTTATAGTATTAGACTTTTATCCATTGTGGATGTGGAGCACTGCGACTGTGGTGTGAAAAGGTTTTCAGAAATTACTGCAACCAGTCGCCTTATATGTAGATGTATTTTATTTAACCATGACCGGTTTCGAGCTGCCTAGCAACTCATCATCAGATGGTATATACATTCACTTTGCACTTCCTGTATTTGTTCATTGTTCCTTTTACCTGGCTAGGAACAATGAACAAATACAGGAAGTGCAAAGTGAATGTATATACCATCTGATGATGAGTTGCTAGGCAGCTCGAAACCGGTCATGGTTAAATAAAATACATCTACATATAAGGCGACTGGTTGCAGTAATTTCTGAAAACCGTTATAGTATTAATTTTAATGTCTTGGGAACAGCTCTCCCGAGCTAGCCCCCCTCCTCTCCCCACCTCAGCTGCACCACCCTTCTCTCTCTCTCTCTCCCCCCCCCCCTTCTCTCCCTTTACAGAATGACACATCGACAATATCCATTCCGCACTCAATATTTGTGTTGTAACACCGAGATTTTCTGTCAGTGTAGGGCATCTGTCGACCCAATTACTAGAAACCACTTCAGTAGTGGCAAAAAGAATAAAAGAAAAAATATATATCCGTGAATGCATTATTCAACGATTCTATGATTTATTTATGAAGTCTCAGTCGACTGGTTTGATGCTCTCTGCCATTGCTTCCATTCTTATGGAATATTTTCATATGCATATTCTGTTTTCGACGTCTGCCATTGCTCTCTATCTCTCAATGAGTGACAGTCGCTATATATCTGCGGAAGAAAAGTCATTTCATTGACAAATGAGGGGGCATATAGTCATCATTGTAGGAGTATATGACGATAAATTCAGACCGAGTGAAACACACGTCACAGTGAAGGGTGCCAAAACAGTCGCATCAATACAGTGTGTCCCTCTCTGGGAGCAACGCAGGTATGTATTCTAGCATGCAAGCGGTCACAAAAGTGATGAATTGGATCCTGCGAAAGTTTCTCCCAAGCATATTGCGCCTCTTCTTGCAATTCGGCAATAGTTCTTGCAGGCCCTGGGTAATGAATAAATTCCCTCTTCATCATGTCCCATAGTGTTAATTGGCAAGAAATCTAGCGATCCTGCTGGCCAGAGCAGTTGTTGTGAGCCACGAAGAGCGCGTTACGTCGCAGCAGCCGTGTGTGGACGTGCGTTGTCCTGCTGAAATACGACATCACCTTCCTGTCGAACTAATGGCAGTATCATGCGGGTAACAGGCTGTGCTATATAGCGGGCACTGTTTGCTTTAAGCTGCGGAAAAGCAAATATGACCCCGAGTCGTAACCATGAAACCTGGTATTGGCCTTTGCTGGGATAAGCGTCTCACAAGGTCCACTCCATACACGTGTACGTACGTCATTCGCATGCAGAGTGAACCTAATCTCATCAATGAAGACAACAGAGCGCTATTTCTTTCTCGAGTAAACTCTTCCATGACATCAGAATAACTGTGCTCGACGATGTCTTGGTGTCTGTGGTAGCCTAACAGAGGCACACGTGATGAATCCTGCTGCAAGCAGGCGATTCCCAATGGCCCCTGATCACACAAAAGGTGCAGCACGTGCCCGGATTTCGTCTCTCGATGACGTTAGGTTGTCCACACACAATGCATCAATCTTGACGTGCGCCTGTACGTCCAGACCCCGGTCTACGGGTGTGGGAATGTTTCACGCTCCACAGTTCAAAGCAGCGACACACCACCGATACACTATAACCGTTCAACAGCCTCAGCCACTTGAACGGGATCGCGTTCTGGGCCTGAGGGAAGCTGGATTGACGTATCGAAAGATTCCTGCACATGTTGGGTACAGCGTCTTCTAGCCGGCTTCAAGGCGCCCGGTTTTTTCTAATTAGTGGTTAAATTCGCAGCTTCTGGTATTGAAGAGCTGCAGGGAATAAAATGATTGATCATGTATGACTACATCAAAGGACGCCTATTGTTTTACACACAAATATGGTAACTTCCGCAGATCGGAGAGTCAGATTACAGAAACAATTGCTGTTGCGGAACATTTTGTGCACTCAAGAGTAAAAATATCTCGCAGTGTATTTTGGTGGGTAAACACCGTCGAATGGGGAGAAGGGATTCTGAATCTCTATCCTCTGCCAGTATGACGGAAAGTATAGCATTGATGTATACAATCTTAAGTATAGTACCATAAGGTTGGATCAATACTCAGTTCCTCAAGGGCTGTTCGTATAGATTTCGTTGAAACCATATCAAAAGCTTTGTCAAAATCTATGAAAGTAAGAGTAAGTGGTATACAAGCTCATTATCGTTTCATTCATGACGTGAAAATGATTAAATTCGCTACATGCATTACTATAAAGAGCGTGTTTCTTCGCCTGATAAAAATCTAGAGTTTTATCTACGTGGCTGGTAGTAATTTATGAGAATATCTTGTATATTACGTAGGGGAGACTGATGGGCCCATCGTTTTTCAATGTATTGTGTGTCCCCTTTGTAGTGAAGTAAGTACCCTTACTGCTTTTCCTGCTATTGGGAAATTGTGTTCTTTTGTAAAAACTCTGCAAATATTTTTGTCTTTGAGGTTTTCCCGGCGTATTAACTGCTTGCTAGGTTCTGAGTTGTTGCGTCAGACTGTGCCATGGAAACTACAAAATATTTGAAAAGGTCAGCTGCTCGTCTTCTTAGTCACTCCTGAACACGACGAGCAACTGACTCGTTGAAATATTGTGCAGTTTCCAAGATTCTTTCCAACGTAATGCTTGAGAAGATCAGAAATAACTTTCTTCCGAATACTTTGCCTCGCTGCTTTGCTATCGAATCATCGTCCACAGTAGCCTACATGCTTTGAATAGTTCGTACACCTAATTTGGCGTTACTTCCGGAATTTCATTAACTGTGTTTCTTATTCATCTCATGCACCATACGAATATTTAATGAAATGAACATTCCGTGACTAATGAAAATTTGTACCAGATCGGGTCACAAACCAGGATTTCTGCTTTTCCCCATTAGTCACCTTAGCCATTAGACTTTCTGAGCATGCTTCCAGACCTGACTCAAACTTTCATTGCCACTGGGTCTCTTAGCATTATTTTTGAACAAACATAAATTCCATTCCATTCCATTCCAGAATATAGGGGCAGTAAAGTTTAAAAAGTTAAAAAAAATAGTGCACATTTGTTAAAAGTTGAAGGACCTTCCCTGGGAAACAGGGAAGGTTTGGTGTTTTGTAGGATCATATGGTGTGAGTGTAAATAAAAGGCTCCATTAAGTTGTAAACAACTGTGAAGGTTAGAGCAAGTAGGATGCGGATGAGAGGAGACGAAAATAGCGTAGGGGACTAGTGTGTGGACCGCTGCGTGGTATGAGGAAGAAGCGAGTGGGGAAAGCCCTGATGTGTAGGATAGGGAGGCAGGCGTTGTAGCTGACAGGATGGATAAATATCGTGGCTGATTTCATAGCCTGGGGGCAGCCGTCGGTCGAAGCCGCGTTCGGAGATGGTCCGTTAGAAGACGGTTCAGCATTTCTGACTATCATTTAACTGATAGCATTTCGTATCACTGAAATTTCATTTATTTAATATGAGTTACCACCATGAATTCCATGTCATCGAAATTAATTCAATTGATTGAAGGAAATTCTTGAACGCTTGGTCATTTCTATCTCTGTTGTTAGTCTCATTGCCACCTTAGTCGATGAAATGTGATGTCAACCCTACTAATTTCCTGATTTAGTTTTTTTCTGGTCGAAAAATAAACAAATTGCGTTTCTTTCGCCTAAACTTTTCACTGCGGTCTGCATTTAGGCTTATTAGACCAGCATCAGATGACGCTGAATCGGTTAGTAATGAAGGAATATTAGTGAAACAAAACACAGTTTGTTTATTTTCAATGTGAGATTGTTCTACCAAGAAGTGACGGAAGAATCTAATAATTCGACTTTCTATTTTTTTTGTGCTTTTATGGGTTTCAATTTTTTATCGAACAAAATTTTAATCATACGTTCACTCATCCTCGTGAAAATATTCAAGGATAGTTTTGCTTATGCAGCATAATCTATCATGTTCGTACTATATTTTTCCGAAAAATCTCGCTTTGTGTTTGATGGCTGCCTTGTTTCCCATTACAGTTTTTTTCTTTAATCATCCTTATAGTGACAAGTTTTCTACTCTTTAAGTGTTATTTAGCTTTTCCTTTATCTGGTAAGGAGTCTACTTCCCCTTACCAATTATTTCTATTCTTTCTTCACTTCGTAGTTTATCTTTCTACATATTATTGAAATCCTTATGTACAACCAAATTAAAAATGTTTCCAATGTTTTCTCCTCCGGCATTATCATATTCTGCACTGTTCACCCGTGGTATGCAATTCTATCGCTAATGACTGCCAACATGTAGTAGGCTTAGCAGTATGTGGCTATTCGTATGAAGTGAAGAGCAGCCTATGGCTCCTGTAATTGGCGTATCTAATTAGCTTTAAAAACATCGCGGTCGATGTAATGAGCGCGCCTCCATATAAATCAGCGTGTCTTGTAACCCTTTCCTGTTCCTTTAAATGTGCCATAACTCGCAAAATAGCGTGTAGTCTTCTCAGGCAATGACCGGCGCAGTAATTTCACGCACCAATAACACACAGTTTGAGCGACATCCACCTTGTTGCACTATGCCGAATGTCTCCGACGACAGCAGTAACAGCTTGTAATAATAGTAGCAACGGTCGTCAGCATACAACTATAGTTCTGCTGCTCAGATTAAATGCCTCCAATTACCTCATTTTGTGATCAAGTATGCTAGAATTTTCAAATTTCAAGTACGCTAGTATCCCAAGGCAGGGTACTTCGAATAGAACTAGGAAGTCGTCTTTTTAGAGTCTTACATATTCTTAACGGAAGATCGAGTATAAAAGCCTATAGATGAACCCTCTGCCAGGCACTAAAATGTGATTTGCAGAGTAACCATGTAGATGTATGTTACAGGCATAACTATCTCATTTTTGTTCGGAGCGATTCAACTCAGTGTGAAACGGACTCATAACAGCCTTAAACTACCGTCTTTTTATGTCGAAGTCCACATCTACGCTTTCTTTATCGATGTACACTTTCCGCTTTAGGTAGGTGGGTGGTTAACAGTTGAAGGTTAACCACTATTTTCTAGCACGCAAGCCTTTTCTGGAAAAAATCATCACGGGTGACGAGAATTGGTGTTATTACAACAAAAAAACGAGGAAGTGCAGAAATTCACATGAAGGGTTAACGCTTTGACGACATGACCAATATCGAAGCGAATGAGGAACGCGAGCTGGACAACATTCCACAGCAGGACTTTTCTGGCAGTTTCACCCATTTGTATGAACGTTTTGTGCGTTGCACTCAAGTTGGGGGGGGGGGGGGGGGAATATGTAGAATACTTGAAGCACTGAAATCACCATTTTAACTCTTTTCTATTTTTTATTAATCAAGTCTAGAAACATTTTGGACTAACTAAGTAGACCTTACGGCAGTGGAGAACCGGTGGTATGGATCAGTCCACCTTTCGGGAAACAATGTCTTCATCAAACCCGAGGTCAATGTTAGCGTGATGCCTTTCTCATACTCACCATTTGGCATCACCCAAATGTTGCCATAAAATCGCTACGGACGCAGCGAACACAAACCTTCTTAATAACAGATCACAGACCCAAAGCACTACATTTCATAGTATCATTATATAGTTTAGCAAACGATGCACCTTCTAATGCCATTTAATATGTATATTTTGCTGTTTATTTGCTATTTTTCAACTTAGAAATACTGAGCGAGGAAGTTATCTGCATCAAAAGTTTTCTACACAGCTAAAATTCGGAGCGTCTGGTTCAGCGGTAGTCAGCACGGTCCCTATCGCCCACTAGTGGGCGTTCTAGCTTTCATGGTGGGCGGTGTGTGGTAAAAAATTTAAAAAAAACTTTCATTAGTTTTTCATATAATTTTGACATAAAGTGTTTTCTAAGTAATTATTATTACATGTTTTAACTTGCTGTAACTCTATTTTATAAATTTTATAGTAAAGTTACTTCCCTACTTTGTGAATCACCTTTACTGTGGGAAGGGTCGGCAGTTCGAAAATTTTACTACTGACAGAGATACAGAAGTGGGGCATAGGTAAAGAAAGGTTGATTACCCTGGTCAGAAGCCATAATATTTACTACCTTCACTTTTCGATTTCGTTTCCAAGTTTGCTAAACAGATTAGCAACTTCATAGGTTTGTGTGTCTGATAGTGAGGCTGATATTTTGAATGCAATTCCCCCCCCCCCCTCCCTCCCAAACATACATCGCGTTCACATGCTCATGCACATAGATATACACAAGGTACGCCGATATATTCATCAGAGGAAGTGTTTGCATGGGGCCCTGAGGTAGGCCTGTAAAGGCAATGCTTCAAAACTTAGTGGCGTAGGCGGAGTAGGTACTGTGTAACGAGCGTGGTGGACACACCTCATGTTAATCTCCACTAATAGGAGTGTGATCAGGCAAGGTTACTTGAAGAACTGGGAAATGTTCCGGGTTAGGAAACGGTCTCAACATGGCATGACAGCGTTAAAAGCACGAACTGTGCAGTTAAGGGAAATTAACAAGGTCTAATTAAGGGATCAACAGTTTAGATGTGTGTCAATGCTAGTGCCTGGTTCAAGGACGGTGCACTAACTTGTCGTCCACGTTCTGGATGACAAGTGCATATAATTTCACGCTTGATGCCTCACCAGAAAGGCAACCATTTATGATAACGCAGTGGCCACAACACAATTTAGGACCCAGAATAACAGTAGGGACCATCAGGAACTCAGTGCTAGAAGCTCGTTTTCGAACGACGGTGGTGCTAGTCACGCTACCTCGTAGAGTACATCACGGGTGTAAGACACAAATTGATGTTAGTAGAAAGGGGCGGATTCTGCCTCAGCGTCATTGACGGTAGACTGATAACTGCTTGAGTCGCAACGAGAACAGCACGCAGGATGGCCTCTGGAGAGTGATAGTGCCGGCATGGTAGCTCAGCGTGTGCGCTCAACGTCGAAGTTATCAGCGCCCAGCGTGTTCGATCAGAGGGTTAGGTGCCCTATGTACTAAAAAAAAAGTGAATAGATCAATGATGAAGTTCAACAGATCTCATGGGACGTCCGCCACGAACAAAAACAACGAACAAAATGACATCAAAGAAAAAATACAGGGGTAATCAAAATGTCCTCTGTCCGGGTCCGAAACACGCCACCTCTTAAATTTTGATTAATAATCAGCATTGGCGGCTGAAGACTTCGGGCATAAGAAGTCACCCTCATTCTGCCAACAACCTTGTCAAAGAGGGCGGAGGAGCGGACAGAGGTAAATCGAAGAAAGATGAAGGTAATGAGAAGTAGTAGAAATGACAACAGCCAGAAACGTAACATCACGACTGATGGTCACGAAGTGGATGAAGTTATGGAATTATGCTACCTATGCGGTAAAATAACCAATGACGGACGGAGCAAGAATGACATCAAAAGCAGACTAGCAATGGCAAAAAGGGCATTCCTGGCCAAGAGAAGTCTACTAATATCAAATATCGGCCTTAATTTGAGGAAGAAATTTCTGAGAATGTATGTCTGGAGTACAGCATTGTATGGTAGTGAAACATGGACTGTGGGAAAACAGGAAAAGAAGAGAATCGAAGCATTTGAGATGTGGTTCTACCGACGATGTCGAAAATTAGGTGGACTGATAAGATAAGGAATTAGGCAGTTCTGCGCAGAGTCGGAAAGGAAAGGAATATGTGGAAAACACTAACAAGGAGAAGGGACAAGGCATGAGGGAATGACTTTCATGGTACTAGACGGAGCTGTAGAGGTTAAAAGCTGTGTAGGAAAGAGATTTGAATACACAGACAAATAACTAAGGACGTAGATTGCAAGTGCTACTCTGGGATGAAGAGGTTGGCACAGGAGAGGAATGAGCGGCGATCGGCATCAAACCTGTCAGGTGACTGATGACCCAAAAAAAGGCTAGAATGACCTTACATACGTAGGTTTTGCTCGAGAAACACTGAGAAGCGCAGGATAGATTAAGATCGCCATCCGGTGTATTCTGGAGACGATGATTTTCCAGCAGGACAGAGCAATTTACTCTGCGCGCTTCCGCTAGGCGTTCGCCGGTTACTATAGCTATCACGGTTACCTTACGTTTCTGCCATTTTACATAAACATCACACAGAACTATCCTCATGAAGGGATTAAATGTGGTCCGAGCTGCATTTCGAGTGACATCCCCTGATTACCACGAGTATATTCGGCATCTCTATGACCGTCTCTGTCCACTATAGCATGACTACATTACAGCTAGAGGAGAGTGTGTAGGAGAACAAAAGCTACCCAAAACAATACGTCCGTTGCGTGATGTTAGCCACACTGTGTTTGATCTGTCTGGTATACGTTTTGAGTAATATGGACTACATCTCACGTATCTATATTGCACTAATAATCTGCTACGATGCTTTCCACATTAAACTCAGCTTGGCTTTAGTAGAAAATGACATGCTACTGGTGAAACTGTGAGCAGTAAGCCGCGTAATCTAGGCTGATCGTTCCGAAAATTGAAGAAAAGAACATTAACTGTCGTCTATCTTGACTGGAAGAAACTAACAGAAGCTCGCACGAATGTGAGAAGAGGCTCGGACCGCAAAAGAAACCAAAATCATCAAAACAATGAAAGGTGCTTTGGCATTAAGGAAACTGAGACATTTTCATTGCAAATTTTTGGAACATTCGTCTCATCCAGTAGATCTACCAATCAATGTCTTCGACTTATGTCCACATCTACAGAAACAGTGGTTGTAAAATGTTTTGGTACCAATCAAGATCTCATAACAGCCAGAACATGATATTTTGTAGCCATTCATAAGCGCACTTCAGGAACTGAATCTCATTGTTGGTCTAAGTGCGTTGACATGTACGAGGACTACACCGAAAAACTGCATATCTGACCTAAAAATACAGTCTTAAATTTCATGTCAAGCACTGCCCACCTTGCTCTCGTATAGTGGAAAGCGTGTCAGTGGATGACATTGATAGAATTATTATTTGCTGTGATGAATGGCAGCTTGCTCTTAATGTGGGAAAATATGTTTTAATAAAGAGGAGTAGGAAAAATGATCCTGTATTGTTTAAATACAGGATTGATGATGTGTATCTTGATATCACATGAACTAAATATCTAGGCGTAACGTTGCAAAGAGCAGTCACATGAATTAAATATCTAGGCGTAACGTTGCAAAGAGCAGTCACATGAATTAAATATCTAGGCGTAACGTTGCAAAGAGCAATAAAATGGAACGAGGACGCAAGGTCGTTAATAGGTAAGGGGAATGGTCGTCTTCGCTTTATTGGAAGAATTCTAGGAAAGCGTAGTTCATCTATAGATGAGATCGCATAGAGAACACTTGTACAACCCATTCTTGAGTAATGCTGGAGTGTTTGGGATCCCCGCCCGGTCGGATTAAAGCAAGACAACGAAGCAGTTCAAAGGCGTGATGTCAGATTTGTTGCCGACTGTTTCGATCAACATGTGAACGTTACGGAAATACTCCGTGAACTGCTCCGTGGATCCCTGGAAGGAATAAAATATTCTTTTCACGAAACACGGCCGGCCGCTGTGGCCAAGCGGTTCTAGGCGCTTCAGTCTGGAACCGCGCGACCTCTACGGTCGCAGGTTCGAATCCTGCCTCGGGCATGGATGTGTGTGATGTCCTTAGGTTAGTTAGGTTTAAGCAGTTCTAAGTTCTAGGAGACTGATGACAGATGTTGAGTCCCATAGTGCTCAGAGCCATTTTTGAACAAAACACGATTAAGGAAATTGACAGAGACGGCATTTGTGACAGACTGCAGAGCGATTCTGCTGTCCCTAACATACATCTCGCATAAGGAGAGCCAAGACGAGATAAATCAGTGGATAATCGTAATTCCGTCGCTCCATTTCAGATTGGAGCGGGAAAGGGAATGACTAACGGTGGTAAAGGGCACCTTCCGCCACGCACCAAACGGCATTAAGTTATCAAATGGTTCAAATGGCTCTGAGCACTATGGGACTCGACTGCTGAGGTCATTAGTCCCCTAGAACTTAGAACTAGTTAAACCTAACTAACCTAAAGACATCACAAACATCCATGCCCGAGGCAGGATTTGAACCTGCGACCGTAGCGGTCTTGCGGTTCCAGACTGCAGCGCCTTTAACCGCACGGCCACTCCGGCCGGCCATTAAGTTATCCTCTACTAAAGATCCGTTACAAGGAAAGCTGTCGTAAAAGGAAGTGTCTATTCAGAGAATGCGCTCACTTTTTAAACGAGCAAGTAGTAGTGCGTGTAGGTGCGTCGCGATGGCTCGCTTGATCCTACGAACGTCTCAGCGCCCGTGCAACAAATGATGATTTCATGATAGAGAGTGACATCGTTCTTGGAAGAATATCTACAGCAGCACTGGGTGGACAGGGGAACTTCCAATCTGAGTTCCAAAGAGATGTTATGAGATGCATCAGGGACATACGTTGCTGCAAGCGCTCGTCTTGCTTCTTCCGTTGCTACACCGTGAGCGCTTTTACAATATACGCTATGTTTGTTTCTGTTGATTTATACGTTTTAGTTTTTCTTTGTCATTTCATGTGCTCTTTCGTTAGGTCTCATTACATTTCTTGCATAACTTTTGTAACCTCATCATATATGTATTTCTTCCTTGTTTTTTAGCAACTGGTGTATAAATTATTTTCTGGTAAACTGTTAGAAATAACGTGCTGCTGTGTTTATGTGGTGGTACAGTTAACTTAAACTTTTATGTGCATATCCCACACTAAAATGTCTCTCTTCTACAAGTTTGTATAAATTTCATTTGTTTTACGTTAGGACGCTGAAATACAAGCGTAAATGTTAGGATCCAAAAACTTCGCTGACGGTTAATAAATTCCACTCGTTCGAATGGCAATAAATTACGCCACTTTTAGAATGTGTAAGATGTTTTTACTACAGGCTCGCTGCGACGTTCTTAAACGAATTCTAGAGCATCGCGCTATTTCGAAGAAATGTTGAGCTGTCAGCCACAGATTTGACATTTGGGAAAGCAGGGTCAGTCTGATAAGGCGGTGCCGTAAGAAGTCATATCGTCCGCGATGTTACACAAAACATGCTGGGCGTTATCAGACGCACTGGACCAGAAATGTCACAAACAATTTTTGCTCGCTTAGAAAAGGGTGGTCAGTGATAAGATGCTTATAATCATCATCACCTACAATTGATGTTTCACTCAATCGCAGCAGAATACGTCAATATTTTAAATCTGTACCCGTGAAACAGCTGGACATTCGTATCCTTAAAGGTCAGTGTAGGGGAAGCGACTTTGCGGTAGATGAGGATATACACTGAAAGCCATTATTTTCAGTCTGGTAAAATAACGCCTGAGGAAGACAGAAAGAAGTTAAGAAGTAGACTAGCAAAGACAAAGAGGGAATTCGTCGCTAAAAGGAGTCTACTAGTACGAAGTCCGGCCCGATAGCTAAATGGTCAGCGTGACGGACTGCCGTCCTAAGGGGCCCGGGTTCGATTCCCAGCTAGGTCGGGGATTTTCTCCGCTCAGGGACTGGGTGTTGTGTTGTCTTCATCATCATTTCATCCCCATCCGGCGAACAGGTCGCCCAGTGTGGCGTCGAATGTAATAAGACCTGCACCAAGGTGGCCGGATCTGCCCCGGAGGGGCCTCCCGGCTAATGACGCCAGACGCTCGTTTCCAATAGTACGAAATGCACGTGCGTCTTTGTTTGAGGAGAAACTTCAGGAAATGTTCTTATTGTATACAAAATGATGGACTATGAAAGAACTGGTAAAGAAGAGAATCGAAGCGTTGGAAATGTGGCGTTAGAGAAGAATACTGGAAATTAAACAGATTTAGCTGCTCCGCGGAACAGGCGAGGAAACTGACATGCGTAAGCACTTACTGGAAGAAAAGGAGGGATGATGGAACAAGTGTTAAGACGTCGATGAATAACTTCCATGGAACGTGAGGGAGCTGTACAGGGTAGAAACTGTGAGGGAAGACACAGGTTGGAATATAAACAACGAACGACAGAGGACGATGGGTGCAAGTGCTACCCTAACATTAAAGGTTGGCACAGGAATGGGATTCGTGGCGGCCGCGTCAACCCAACCTTCATGTACGTCAACAGAAAACAAAGAAAAAGCGTAGAGAATCAATCGGTCAAGAAATGTGGATTGCCGTAAACTTTCGTTCAAATTACATGCGGGCCGTAGAATATAGGTTTTATGCTGCTGCCGCACATCACGTAAGATGGCGTGGCAGGGTGATTCCTTTGGAAATAACGCATATGATTTTCTTCTCCATTGTATCCCAGTATGAGCTTGGGCTCGACCTTGTCACACCGAGCGAGGTGGCGCAGTGGCTAGCACACTGGACTCGCATTCGGGAGGACGACGGTTCAATCCCCCGTCCGGCCATACTGATTTAGGTTTTCCGTGATTTCCCCAAATCGCTCCAGGCAAATGCGGGGATGGTTCCTTTGAAAGGGCACGGCCGACTTCCTTCTCTGTCCTTCCCTAATCTGATGAGACCGATGACCTCGCTGTTTGGTCTCCTCCCCAAAATAATCCAACCCATCTCACCTCTAACCTCGACCTTGTCGTTCAAGGGATGTTAAATCCTAATCTTCCTTTCCTAAAGGCTCAGTAGTTCCTAGAGTAAGCCACCCTGCCTGCACTATATGAAGGCTTAAGCAGCAAAACTGCCGGGATAAAACGTAAGACAGGATAGAGACACTTCAGGGCGAAAGGGGAAGAAGCCATTTACTTGGTGCTAACAGCGATGACCGCGAGTCAAAGGAGAAGCTTTCAATACGAACACAACACTCATCCCTTATCAAGTGCTTTTTCACTAGTGTACAGTTGTTTTTAGAACAAACCGCGCTACAGTCTGGAACCGCCCGACTGCTACGGTCGCAGGTTCGAATCCTCCCTCGGGCATGGATGTGTTTGATGTCCTTAGGTTAGTTAGGTTTAAGTGGTTCTAAGTTCCAGGGGACTGATGACCACAGCAGTTAAGTCCCATAGTGCTCAGAGCCATTTGAACCATTTGAACAAACCGCTCTCAAAGATGGTTGAAGTATCGAATTGAAACGAATTGTTCTGCGACGATCCACTGGAGGCCAAGTGTCACCTATATCAAAAGAATTACTGTTCACCCCGCAAAGATGTCAGCACTATTTAGACTCAGCCAGCACGTTTTATACTCTTTGTGCAGTTTCAATTGAGTATGTGTTATAGTGTTAAGGTGATCAACGGTCACTACCTGTCTTGTGCTCGATGTTATGGTTATGATTTATCATTCTACATCTACATCTTCATCTTCATGATTACTCTAGAATTCACAGTCAAGTGCCTGGCAAGGGCTTATCGTAGCGTTTTCAAACTCTTTCTCTACTATTCCACTCTCAAACGGCGCCCGGGAAAAAGGCACAATTAAATCTTTCCGTGCAAGCTCTGATTTCTCGTACTGTATTTCGATGATCATTTCACCCTTTGTAGGTGACCGCCAACAAAATATTGTCGGTTTCGGAGGAGAGATTGGTGATGGAAATCTCATGAAAAGATGGTGCGCAAACAGAAACGGCTTTGTTTCAAAAGCTGCCGCCACAATTCCTGTATCGTATCAGTGACATTCTCTCCCGTACTTCGCGATAATACAAAACGAACTGCCCTTCTTTGGAGTTTTTCGATTGCCTCTGTAAATCGTATGTAGTGCAGATTCTATACCGCGCAGCAACACTCCAGAATAGGAGGTCTCTTTAGTAGCTCTATTGTATTTTCTAAATGTTCTGCCAATAGAACGCAGTCTTTGCTTTGCCTTCCCCTCAACATTATCTACCTGATGGTTCGAATTTAAGCTATTCGTAACTGTAATCCCTAAGTATTTAGTTGAATTGAAATCCTTTAGATTAGTGTATTTTATTCGCTAGTCGAAATTTGGTGAATTCATTTTTGTACTCATGCGGATCACCTCACTCTTTTAACTATTGAGGGTGAATAGCCATTTATTGTATTGTATCGTATGTTAACCGGAGGCCTAGAAACGACGGAGAGGCTCCGTCCTCGCCGCAGCTGCAGTGGTCCACAATTCCACGACGACTACCGTGGTCCACTTCACCCCTCTGCCGCGCCACACCGAACCACTCTTTCAGGGTTATTGTGCGGTTCGGCCCCCGGTGGACCCCCCCCCCCGCCCCCCCCCCCCCCCCCCCCCCCAGGGAACGTCTCACACCAAATGAGTGTAGCCCCTATGTTTGCGTGGTAGAGTAATGGTGGTGTACGCGTACGTGGAGAACTTGTTTACTCAGCAATCGCCGACACAGTGTAGCTGAGGCGGAATGAGGGGAACCAGCCCGCATTCGAAGAGGCAGATGGAAAACCGCCTAAAAACCATCCACAGACTAGCCGACTCACCGGAACTCGACACAAGTCCGCCTGGCGGATTCGTGCCGGGGTCCAAGGTGCACCTTCACAATCCGGAAAGCCCTGCGTTAGACCGCACGGCTATCCGGGCGGGAGTGAATAGCATTACGGATCATCTGTCTAAATCATTTTTCAGTGGTTTTTGATCATATGAACTAAAAACTAAACTAAACTACTCCCAAACAAGCCATGAAGGCCCAACAGTACCGATCGGTCGCCGTGTCAACCTCAGCCCATAGGCGTCATTGGATGCGGATATGGAGGGGCATGTGGTCAGCACTCCGCTCTCCCGGCCGTATGTCAGTTTCCGAGACTGGATTTTGATTATATGACCTGGAAGGTAAATGACGGCATCATCTGAAAGCAACGTAAAAGAGATGCTGAGCTTGTGTCCTACATCGTTTATATAGATAACGAACAAAAAAAATGGCTCTGAGCACTATGGGACTTAACTTCTGAGGTCATCAGTCCCCTAGAACTTAGAACTACTTAAACCTAACTAACCTAAGGACAGCATACACATCCATGCCCGAGGCAGGATTCGAACCTGCGACCGTAGCGGTCGCGCGGTTCCAGACTGTAGCGCCTAGAACCGCTCGGCCACCCCGGCCGGCCGATAACGAACAGCAGAGGGCCTGTAACAGTTTCTCGGGGAATGCCAGGTATCACTTCCGTTTTACTAGCAGGTTTTCCGTCAGTTACTACTAACTGTAGCCTCTCTGACACGCATTAAGTCGCACAACTGAGACGATATTCCACAAGCACGCAGTTTGATTGGAAGACGCTTGTGACAAACCGTGTCAAAGGCCTTCTGGAAATTCGAAATTATGGAATCCATTCGAGATCCCCTGTGAATTCGCGTGAATAATGAGCTAGCTGTGTTTCACAAGAACGATGTTTTGCGAATCAGTGCCGAATGCGTATCAAGAGATTGTTTTCTTAGAGGTAATCCACAATGTTCGAACACAGTATATGTTCCAAAATCCTACTGCGGATTGACATCAGTCAGTTTCGCGGAAATTCATTTAGTAGTTACATCTGGAGAACACGGGGAGGGGGTGGGGGGGTGCACAGTTCCTTTTTTCTTTTGTCTTTCGTAACTAAAGTAAGAGCAACATTTCCGGGGAGACATCTTGTTCCTTACAATAATCATTTTGCAGTCTCGATTTCTAATGTAGGCATTCGTTACGCGGAAGACCGAAAATATTCTTCTTTGACACACTTACTAGGCAGATATGAATCTTTAATGCAAACATCTCCATCCGCAGTAAAAGTTATTTACTGTCTGTCCCGAGCGTGCCTCTGGAAGAGGTGAACGGTGCCGGCAGGTTACAGCGGTGCGGACCCGCAGCGTGCTGAGTTCAGGGGTCCGGAGGGGCGGAACGCGACCACAAAGCCGCGGTGCAGACTACACCAAACCACACGGAAAGAGAGAAAATAAAGCCGTCACTTTACGAGCGGCGAGGGCACGACGGGAGCTGTCAGGCCGCGGACGGGGTGAAAAGCGTCGCTATTTCGGGCGAACGCTCCGTATGGCATACACAGCGGACGGCGGCGCGTCCGGGCCGGCAACAGCCCACTCTGGCGCGGCGCTCGTAAACGCGAGGATGCAGTCCGCCCACCACAGCCGCGGCGCGCCTCTCGCTGGGCGAGGCCTTCCCGCTGCGCTGTGGGCACTCGTTTGCAGCCGAACTCTTTCACAGTGACCAGCGTTGTCAGACACATCGTAAGTCAAGAAAGGCTGGATACGTATCTCGCTAACGCAAGGTTACCAACATACTAGAGCCTGCAAGTTTATTAGCAGTATTATTCTATAGATGTAGCGGACCTGATTATGATAACAAAATTCGCGACTGCCAAGACACTTTCATAAGCCACGACAGTTGTACCACTACGTACCTCTGTGATCGGTAAATCACGAGGCATGTTCAGAAATTAGGTGAAATAGATGTTTAAATTTACACTACTGGCCATTAAAATTGCTTCACCAAGAATTATTGCAGATCATAAAGGGGTATTCCTTGGACAAATATGTTATACTAGAACTTAGAACTTACATGTGATTACATTTTCACGCAGTTTAGGTGCATAGATCGTGAGAAATCAGTACCCAGAACAACCACATCTGGCCGTAATAACGGCCTTGATACGCCTGGGCATTGAGTCAAGCAGAGCTTGGATGGCGTGTACAGGTACAGCTGCCCATGCAGCTTCAACACGATACCATAGTTCGTCAAGAGTAGCGACTGGCGTATTGTGACGAGCCAGTTGCTCGGCCACCATTCACCAGACGTTTTCAATTGGTAAGAGATCTGGAGAATGTGCTGGCCAGGGCAGCAGTCGAACATTTTCTGTATCCACAAAAGCCCGTACAGGACCTGCAACATACGGTCGTGCATTATCTTACTGAAATGTAGGGTTCCGTAGGTATCGAATGAAGGGTAGAGCCACGGGTCGTAACACATCTGAAATGTAACGTCCACTGTTCAAAGTGCCGTAAATGCGAACAAGAGGTGACAGAGATGTGTAACCAACGGCACCCCACACCATCACGCCGGGTGATACGCCAGTATGGCGATGACGAATACACGCTTCCAATGTGCGTTCACCGTGATGTCGCCAAACACGGATGCGACCATCATGATGCTGTAAACAGAACCTGGATTCATCAGAAAAAATGACGTTTTGCCATTCGTGCACCCAGGTTCGTCGTTGAGTACACCATCGCAGGCGCTCCTGTCTGTGATGCAGCGTCAAGGGTAACCGCAGTCATGGTCTCCGAGCTGATAGTCCATGCTGCTGCAAACGTCGTCGAACTGTTCGTGCAGTGGTTGTTGTCCTGCAAACGTCCCCATCTGTTGCCACAGGGATCGAGACGTGATTGAACGATCAGTTACAGCCATGCGGATAAGATACCTATCATCTCTACTGCTAGTGATGCGAGGCGGTTGCGATCCAGCACGGCGTTCCGTATTACTCTCCTGAACCCACCGATTCCATTCTGCTAACATACATTGGATCTCGACCAACGCGAGCAGCAGTGTCGCGATACGATAAACCGCAATCGCGATAATGAGCGGTCTAAGGCGCTGCAGTCATGGACTGTGCGGCTGGTCCCGGCGGAGGTTCGAGTCCTCTCTCGGGCATGGGTGTGTGTATGTTTGTCCTTAGGATAATTTAGGTTAAGTAGTGTGTAAGCTTAGGGAGTGATGACCTTAGTAGTTAAGTCCTATAAGATTTCACACACATTCGAACAGTCGTGATAGGCTACAATCCGACCTTTATCAAAGTCGGAAACGTGATGGTACGCATTTCTCCTCCTTACTCTAAGCATCACAACAACGTTTCACCTGGCAAAGCCGGTCAACTGCTGTTTGTGTATGAGAAATCGGTTGGAAACTTTCCTCATGTCAGCATGTTGTAGGTGTGGCCACCGGCGCCAACCTTGTGTGAATGCTCTGAAAAGCTAATCATTTGCATATCACAGCATCTTCTTCCTGTCGGGGAAATTTCGCGTCTGTAGCACGTTATCTTCGTGGTGTAGCAATTTTAATGGCCAGTAGTGTATTTAGAAAAGGCGTATTTGAAAAAAATTACATGAAACTGTTGACATACTTGTTGACTATTTTTCCACTTAAATGCCACCCCTTTCAATGTGTTTGGTGGGCCGTGGCACATGCTACTTTATGCGAAGAACTCTCACGCAAGCTCCTTCCCTCACGCCAGAACCTCTTTCTTCCCCTGTCCGTAGATTGAAAGTTTAAGTACACTCATGTGTTTCTTTAGGGAGGTGAAAAGATGATAATCTGAAGGCGCCAATACAGGGGAGTACGGGGGGGGGGGGGGGGGGGGTTCGAGACATCCCTAACGAATGAGTCCAAGAGCGCTTTGGTGGCTAAGGCTTTGTGAGGACGTGCGTTGTCCTGCAACAAGCACACTCTTCTCATCAGCATTCCTCTCCTTTTGTTTTGAACGCTCCTTCTGAGTATTTTAGAGTCTCATAATACCGTTGAGCGTTGATGGTCTCCGATGAGGCAGAAATTCGACCAAAATGATGCCTTTTCTGTCACAAAATACTGAGGCCCGAGATTATGGTTTCGAATTTTTTGACAGAAGAGGAATTGGTGTGACACCACTGTTATGAATTCTTTTTGTCTCAGGCTTTTAATCAGCCATCTAAGATTCAGCTCCAGGCACAACAGGCCTCAGAAAGTCCTCACGTCCCAATTCAAGTCGCTCAAGAACCTCGTGGGCGCTACTGACCACATTTTTCTTGCGCAGCTCTTTCAGCTGTTTTGGTACCCATCTAGCGCAGTTTCCGGTATCCCGGCGTTTCTTTGAGTGTCTCGTATAAGGCAGTTCTGAAGAGTTCTGGAAACATCTCAGAAATTTCATCCACTATCAATCGGCAGTCTTCGCGAGCAGCTTCCTCGATTTTCTGTTCCAACTCGTCAGTCAAAATGGACGGTCTTTCATTCCTCTGTTCGTCATGAACATTTGTTCTGCCTAAAGACTCTAGTTCTGTTCATATTACCTTCGGCGTAAATCGTTTTCATTCGCCAGAAAGATTTCGGCAGGTGTTATTCCTTCCGTGAGTAGCAAGCGAATCACAGCGCTTGGTTCACACTTGGCGGGTTTCTTACCGACATCGTTCACGCAGCTGGACAGTACAGCGTGAGTTTACGTACTAAGGTGTTTCTACGGTCCTCGCTGTGGTCAGCAGATCCACCTCTACCACTCAGTGTTGCCAACCCTCAAAAAACGAACAAAAAATTAATTTCTACATATGCTTCGTATACTAATTTTCAATTATTTTTCTCTCTATGTCTTAAGCGTAGTGGAATTTAAGATAGTGTTACAAGTGAAACATTTCGCTTTTATTTACGAAGCGTCATCACTTGTGGTTTCTTAAATACAGCATACATAATACGTCTCTACATTCTGATACAGATTAGAAGCGGTTTTTGTTTATGAATCTGGTGCACAGTTCACTTAAAGCCTTTATTCTTTTTACATGTTTTGAAGTCTATGCTTTCGTTACTAGCATAGGTTGTACACGAAAAATCCTTTCAGTACCTGAGGGACATGTTAGGCCATCTGGCGACTGCTGCCTGTTTCAAGAATTAAGCATAATCTCTTTTACTTGTCCTCTGCTCGGAGAGGGATAGCATCGTTTCCTGTTTTACGTATGTTAGCGTCTCTTGCTTAAGAACTTTATGTGCTATGTTCTTATTGTACAGAAATGTACTGTTTGTATGACACAGTTAATGACTGGTTGGCATTTCTAACACTTTACGCTCCAGATTTACTTTTTTCAGGCTATTCCCTGCTATATTCCTGTCCCTTCTTCTTGTCAGTGTTTCCCACCTGTTCCTGTTTTCACTGATTCTACATAGAACCTCCTCGGTCGTTATCTTATCAGTCTACCTAATTTTCAACCTTCTTGCTCCTGTAAGCTGTGAATGCAGCTTCGACGCCCTGTAACTCTGTAACTGTCGCAAAGTGTGCTGGTGTTCTGTTCTCGTGCTCGCAGCACAGTACGATGTCAACAGTCCCGTCAGTCGGCAGTTTCCTTACGGGATCTCACCATGCTGGATGCCATATTATGGTTTTTATATCTGGACATCCTGGATGCAATCCGCATATGATTCTAGCTGACATTGCCGTTCTGCCGTAAATGTCTTCAAATCCCTAGACTTTGCAACATGTAGACATTTCTGTACGTTTATCTAACCTGTGTTTAATATACAGGTCGTTGCACAAATGTTGCGACAAACTTTGAGGGGCTTTAGAGGGTGCCTTGAGGAACAAATCGTCCAGAAACATATCCCAACGACGCTACAGAGCGTTGAAGTTGTGGGTTCTGGCACCTGCCACTAGGCAACCCCTTGGGTGGCAAATGTGGCTTTGTATGGTCACAGACTATAGGTGGAAACTCTCGGAATGTTGTCTGTTACTCAGTGGTCGCGAGTGATTGCAACGATTGCCAGCTGCTGCGCAGAAAGGACTTGTCGCCTATGAATGCATTGTTTTGTTGCCTACGTGGATGACTGTTTGAGACACAGGCTTTCATTCGCTGTTTATTTTTCTCCTGGAACCCTCTAAAATTTGCAATTTTGTTCGGTATACAGGAGAAAAATAAACTGCAGATGGAAACCCATGTCCGAAAGCGTCATTCACCAACGAAATAGAGCATCGCATTCATAGGAGACAAGGTCTGTCTATGCAGCAGCCTGCTCCATCTTCTCCACTGACTATAGTGGCAAACAGCTACGATCACTGAATAGCAAACAACATTTCGAGACATTCTGTCTACGGTCCATTAGCGTATAAAGTCATGTTTGTTGCCGAAGGAGTGGGCCAGTTGCAGCTGCCGGCGCCTATAATTTCGACACTCTATCCTCGATTTGTTTCTCAAGGCACTCTCTACAACTCCTCAAAGTCTGTAGCAACATTTCCGGGACACCATATATATGTTCAAGTGGAAGCATTGTTCCTATTATGTTTTCTTATGCAGTTTGCGTTGCACATTTATCTGTATATTAAAATAGGTCTGTATATGGTCATCACAGACCGAAAACGACAACCAAGTGATGTACGTTTGCAGTCAACCACTGGTATTAAAGATAATTAAAATCAAAATTTCGAGTATAGCTTGACAGAAATCTATTCATTCGTCGTGGACAACTACGTAGTATCGACGCTTTGTGGTCCCGCACTGTACAGCATAGAGGCAGAGATATCGGGAACACCTAGTCCCTATCTGATTCCACGCCACAATCTTCAGAGGCTCCAATTGAGGCATATTATGTTGGATTCTCAAAGTTCAAGAAATTTTTAATGCTAACCATTTATGTAGTTTATTGTTTATAATATGTGGAAAAAGTTTTTCAGTAGTTGCATGTTTTTATTAGTCTAGTGATTTTCACTAACGTTGAGCTGTTTTCCAGTAATGTTGAGTTACTTCGAAGTAATATAGTCGACAGGTGTGAATGAAGACTTTTAAAATGTTGGAGTCAAGTTTCCAGAACAAAGATGGCGAAATATGTAACAGCAGTTCAAAATGGCTCTGAGCACTATGGGACTCAACTGCTGAGGTCATAAGTCCCCTAGAACTTAGAACTACTTAAACCTAACTAACCTAAGGACAACACACACATCCATGCCCGAGGCAGGATTCGAACCTGCGACCGTAGCGGTCGCGCGGTTCCAGACTGTAGCCCCAGAACCGCTCGGCCACCAGCGGCCGGCTGTAACAGCAGTGTCTGAGCAGTTTAAGACATGGTAGACTCCCGAGACGACGAGGAATTAGCGTGGTATTTGCCTAGAATGACAATGGAAAAATGTTTGCAGTTTAGTTCGACAGCCATATTGTTGTTAAACTGTAAGAAAAATTCGTTACACAGGGTGGGCAAAAGTGAACTCGCCTGATAATTACTTACAATAACACTGACTTGGGATTTACCCTTGCTAATGAACATCGCAGAAGGTGCTGTAAGTGGCCACCGTTGACGTAGCTGATGTGGGATTTACCGGGTGATTAAAAAGTCAGTATAAATTTGAAAACTGAATAAATCACGGAATAATGTAGATAGAGAGGTACAAATCGACTCACATGCTTGGAATGACATGGGGTTTTATTAGAACCAGAAAAATACAAACGTTCAAAAAATGTCCGACAGATGGCTCTTCATCTGATCAGAATAGCAATAATTAGCATAACAAAGTAAGACAAAGCAAAGATGAAGTTCTTTACAGGAAATGCTGAATATGTCCACCATCATTCCTCAATAATAGTTGTAGTCGAAGAATAATGTTGAGAACAGCACTGTAAAGCATGTCCGGAGTTATGGTGAGGCATTGGCGTCGGATGTTGTCTTTCAGCATCCCTAGAGATGTCGGTCGATCACGATACACTTGCGACTTCAGGTAACCCCAAAGCCAATAATCGCACGGACTGAAGTCTGGGGACCTGCGAGGCCAAGCATGATGAAAGTGGCGGCTGAGCACACGATCATCACCAAACGACGCGCGCAAGAGATCTTTCACGCGTCTAGCAATATGGGGTGGTTTTTTTGTGCTAATAAAACACCATGTCATTCCAAGCATGTGTGTCAATTTTTACCTCTCTATCTACATTATTCCGTGGTTTATTAAGTTTTCAAATTTATACTGACTTTTTGATCACCCGGTATTTAACGTGCTTCCGAGCATGATTTAATCATCGCGAAATGGTCTGGCAGAGACAAGTGTACTGCTGGCAATTGCAGGGTCTGCAGCGATCTGTCCAGGGGTGAGATGCCTGATTCTTTTCACCATTAGGGCTACGTATCAATAGTTTTGCGGTGTGATAATGTTCCAATACTTCGATATCTTAAACCCCATTTGCACAGATAAACGGCAGTCAGATTTCGTCATACTTTTGTTTCCGGCTTTCCTTCTCTCGAATAAATTTTTTGCGGTGTTCTAACTCTTTCCGGACAGTTACGGTTTTTATTCGATGCAGAGCCCGTTTCGCGCTATTTTGCTACTATGTTTTGCATTGCAGTGTTTGCTGGAGGCCTTGCCTAAATACCCCCAGCCTCACAAAGTTGCGTAAACAGTTTCTTACCCGAATGAGATTTTCACTCTGCAGCGAAGTGTGCGCTGATATGAAACTTCCTGGCATATTAAAACTGTGTGCCGCACCGAGACTCGAACTCGGGACCTTTGCCTTTCGCGGGCAAGTGCTCTACCATCTGTTACCCAAACACGACTCACGCCCCGTCCTAACCTATGCCTCCGCAATATCCTTTCTTTCAGGAGTGCTAGTTCTGCATGGTTCGAAGGAGATCTTCTGTAAAGTTTGGAAGGTGGGAGACGAGATACTGGCAGAAGTAAAGCTGTGAGGACGCGTCCTGAGTCGTGCTTGGGTAGCTCAGGTGGTAGAGCACTTGCCCGCGAAATGCAAAGGTCCCGAGTTCGAGTCTCGGTCCGGCACACAGTTTTAATCTGGCAGGAAGTTTCAGTTCCTTACCCGTTCTCCGTGAACTGTGCTTCGCATAACACTCGACAATGAACAAGCGGTGGTTCATCGTGAGCACCATTTTGTGCCGCATTCAGATGGTCACTAATACACAAAACACGTTGCTCCTCTCACCCAGTCAAACGAGACTTCGTGTTAGGGCATGCGGAAAAAGTGGATGACAGACATGTTACAACAATAGACTGGCGCATCTACATCACAATTTTCTTCATCAAAAAGGGTCAGTTCCATGTTAGTCTTATAATTTTCTTTCGGGTCCGTTTCATTTTACCCACCTAGTACAACTGCATTCAGCAACACCTTACTGATTCCTCGGGTGCGCAGCATTCATTACGCTGTGAGAGCGAACGCAAGGCCCTCCCGGAGGCCGACACGAGGAGGGATCCCGCCGCGTCAGCCGGCCCACAGGCCCCAGTGGACGCTGGACGATGGACGGGCTCCAGTTGCAGCCGGCGCCGCCGCCTGCGGGTCGCTGAGGCGACGTCGGCGCTGCCAGGGTTATCTTCACCAGACGCGCCTCGTACCCCGAGATACCAGCTTTCGTGTTTCCATAATTGGGACAAAACGTCGTTTCTTGAAACAAATTGTCAGATAAAGCCGGCTACTAATTTGAAAGAGACATATGATGTGGAAAGTTAAGAGGAGTGACAGCTAACCGCCAACTGTGTGTGTGTGTGTGTGTGTGTGTGTGTGTGTGGAGGGGGTAGTGGGAGAGGGAACTGTTAGCCCAGAAGCCTCACTATGTCCACTTGAATTTACAAGTGGAGAATATAGGCCATGGCATCTGTTGTGGTAGCTCTTGTAACCTGGCAGTCGAGGAAGGCAAGATTCGGTTACGATTGTGGACGGAGCCCTAATCAGTTACTATTGGTTCCGTTTTGCAACTACGGTCGCAGGTTCGAATCCTGCCTCGGGCATGGATGTGTGTGATGTCCTTATGTTAGTTAGGTTTAAGTAGTTCTAAGTTCTAGGCGACTGATGACCTCAGAAGTTAAGTCGCATAGTGCTCAGAGCCATTTGAACGTTTTGCAACTACACACATTTATTTCAAAACGGTAATTCCAGACTGAGCAATAAATAAAGATATCACACATTAATCATCTTGGGGTTGAAGCTCTTTTCTTCCGTGTTTTAACAATATGTATGTTTTTGGATAGGGTATGCCTTTAGCAAAACACATTTTTGTTTTTTAACCCAAACATGTTTCACTGCAGTTGCAGCATCTTCAGTGGGCTTTTATTTTCCTTCTTTTTACCACATGGTGTGGTTTTTCTGATGTGTTGTGTTTCTACAGTGGCCGTTTTTTTTTTGCACAGTTTGTCATAAGTGGTTGCAGATGACAAACTGTGCAAAAAAACGGCCACTGTAGAAACACAACACATCAGAAAAAAGATGGACAATAAAAGCCCATTGAAGACGCTGCAACTGCAGTGAAACATATTTGGGTTAAAAAACAAAAATGTGTTTTGCTAAAGGCGGACCCTATCCAAAAACATACATATCACACATTATTAATGAAGGAATAAACAGCTGTGTAACTAATAGTGCTTTCAGTGCGTTACAATTTACCAAATGAGCGGAAAATGCAGACACAGCAAATAATGTTTTAAAAACAAGCCAATATGATCCCAATTAGAATTTTAAGGCACGTAACGACAATCACGGCTGAAGGCCTTTAACGCCAAAAACGGCAATTATATAAAAAAATTAACAAACATACTGTAAAACAACAATGCAATAGCAAAGGTTAATTTAAAAAAAGACAGGCAACTGATCACCAAACGGGTGAGACAAAATGATGGTAAACTTGGTAGCACAACCATTTAAACTTGCTGTAACGCCAATAATGGCAATTATATAAAAAAATTAGTAACGTACAATACGACAGAAAATACAATAATAAAACACAAGGGTCTGTTACAGACAGTGCACCAGGAATCGAGCATCGCGAACGGCTAGGTAGGCTGGCAAGAGTTGCATTCAGTTCACGAGATGGTAACTCAGACTAGTGGCAGTCTAACGAATGACTAATGATAATCTTGCTGAGGCTACCTGACGTCCAATAAACCAAATGCAAAGATGTAAAAATACGCCGATGCCAGAACTGGCGGTCTGGATTCCGCTCACAGAATACTGTGCTTAGAGCACCCGGAACGAGAAAGGGATCACTACCACCAGAGCAGAAGACTCGCCAACCAACCTACAATTAAGAAACCTGTCAAAACTACACGCCCCACCGGAAAGCAGCGGCAAGGCGCGGAAACGTACACTGCCGTTACATACATTAACCTCCAGGGCAGATCACTGGGGCGTTAGCGGACACAGGGCAGCAAAGATACCGCTGGTTGACTTAACAAACAGTAACAAACTGAACGCAATAAATAGTAATTAGAAGTCCAGAAAAGGAAATCAGATCCGCCTTCCCAAAGCACTCCACTCGCTGCTCTTCGACTTGGCAACACTACGAGCAGCAACACGAAACCCAGCCACTGAAGAATCGCAAGATCTCACAATGGTGGAGGTTTCTCTATTTGCATCCAAATGCACTCAACTTAAAGCTTGCAGGACCAGGTTTACCACGAGGTCGTGCACCCTCGTGACCACAGGCCTTCGATCCGGCAGTCCACTACAGTCTGCAACCGGGAGACCGCTACGGTCGCAGGGTCGAATCCTGCCTCGGGCATGGATGTGTGTGATGTCCTTAGGTTAGTTAGGTTTAAGTAGTGCTAAGTTCTAGGGGACTGATGACCTCAGATGTTAAGTCACATAGTGCTCAGAGCCATTTGAGCCATTTGAACCGGCAGTCCATGCGCGCCGCCAGCGGTCCCAGCGTTTTCTCGCAATGTGCGGACCTGGCTCCTCCCGAGTCCCCCTACCGAACTGCACACTGACACGATCTGAAAGAACAACACGTCGCCCCAAAGATAGGGCCACAGTTAATACATATCGATAACTGCCGCTGCTGCCACTAGCGGACAAGCAACGCTTGCGAAACCAAGTGGCGCCAGTCAACACGCGAAGAAGACAAACAACCGCAACCATGTCAACTAAACGATACGGTCTGGACTCGAACAGACGACGGAAATCCACAAACAGCACCAACACGAGCCGCAGTACGGCTCACTCTGGTTTTTAAAAGATGTACGGATGTCTAAGGCGCAAAGATGTTTCCATTCGAAGCATCGCTACTGTTAGGCAAAAAGTGACAGGTTAAACGTTTCCTACTCAATTGCATATATAACTGATAGGAAGAGCATCTCGAACGATTTCAAAATACTCCATCGGCTAACTCTTCGGAGAAAGACCGACACTGTATGAGGACTAAGTACAAGACGATCAAAAAGAAGGAGTTAATCGGTTGTTGCCAACTATCTGGAAAAAGATTGTCTATCACAGTCAACTGCTACGGAGCAACCGACAATTGCTACTGAACACCCGACCAATAACAGTGAAAGGAATGTACATGGCGGGACGTGTTTATTGCATCGAAGACTCAGAACGGACGCTCTGCATGCATTCGACAGTTCATGCAGTACAGTGTTTGACGGAGACTGTTGTGGGACGATTAGTGCAACACTCCATGTTGTACGGAAATATGTCTGCAAGACATCATTTGATTTCTTATGATCGTGGATGAGCAGTTGGACGGCTCGGAGCCAGTCAAAGCGTCACAACTGTGGTTACAGTAATTGGCGTGTCCAAAAGTGTCATCTCGGGTTTAAAAAAGGCCGCTCAAGCTGGAAATGCTTTGTGAAAGCATTTGGTGGCTGCAGACGGACCACCAAACTGCAAGACGATCGATACATAGGCTTAGTGGGAGAAAGAAATAGACATCTCACTACTAGGCACATCTCTGCAGACCATGCAACGGCCACAAGCACACCTGTCTTTGCCAGACCATTCTGAAGCGATTAAAAGATGCTGATCTGAATGCTCGGAAGCCCATTAAATACATCCCACATCAGCCACGCCATCGTCGAGGAAGAATTCGTTGGGGTAGCGAACATGCTGGTTGTACATTTGCCCTCTAGCCATCCCTGCTTAGCCATTTTCCACTTCCTGTCGATCTCATTTTTGAGACGTTTGTATTCCTTTTTGCCTGCTACACTTACTGCATTTTTGTATTTTCTCCTTTCATCAATTAAATTCAGTATCTCTTCTGTTACCCAAGAATTTCTAGTAGCCCTCGTCTTTTTACCTACTTGATCCTCTGCTGGCTTAACTATTTCATTCCTCAAAGCTACCCATTCTTCTTGTACTGTATTTCTTTCCCCCATTCCTGTCAATAGTTCCCTTATGCTCTCTCTGAAACTCTGTACAATCTCTGGTTCTTTCAGTTTATCCAGGTGCCATCTCCTTAAATTCCCACCTTTTTGCAGTTTCTTCAGTTTTAGACTTACCTGTATATGTATAAACGCTTGGGTATTGGGGCATATTTCTGAAGCGAATAATTATGAAAATTACCAACTTACCACAGCAACCGAAGAGAAATTGTTTTTTGTTATTTTTTCTTTTTTCTTTTTTAAAATCGTATACAGTCACAGATTCCTTTGTATAAAATACCAAACAACAAGAAGTACAATCAACCGAAGATTGCCCCAATAGATTACACAGTAAGTGAAAATATACCCTTCTATGTAAGAAGCCAGGGGCAACCAAAATTGAAATGGTTGAAATGGCTCTGAGCACTATGGGACTTAACTACTGAGGTCATCAGTCCCCTAGAACTTACAACTACTTAAACCTAACTAAGGACATCACACACATCCATGCCAGAGGCAGGATTCGAACCTGCGACCGTAGCGGTCACGCGGTTCCAGACTGTAGCGCCTAGAACCGGGCAACCAAAAGTTAATATTTATATTCAAGTGTCCCAGGGGGAAAGGTCACTATTCAGGGATATAACAGGAATGCTCATTTCAAGCAAGAAACTTCATACGACATATACCTATTCCAAATGGTTTCTGACAGAGAACATATTTAATGAACATTTGTTTTTGGACTGATGGCGCGGGCGTAAGTGCATTATCGACCGCATCCCTTCTGCATTTTATTCCAGCCCACTCTATCTCGTCGCTTACAACCTCTTTGCTCGGGATGACTTCCTGCCAATAAAATAGCACCTTGAACGCATAGTTGTCCATGATGTGTTGCGATTGAAGTACTGCGAGGGATTGAGAGTGTATCAGAGAGAAGCATTGGTTAAATGTGTCTGTACGCGGTCTGGCTAAAATGTCACACATCTACACTATTGAAGAACATGCAGATGTGGCGTATGTTTACGGATTCTGCAATGACATAGCTCCTGCTGCTGTCAATGGATACTGTCGACGCTTTCTGACACGTCGAATTCTCGATCGTAGAGTGTTTACCACAATTTTCAGTACACTGCGTGAAGCAGGTTTTCTTCCAAGTTCCCATTTGTCTCCTGAATGTGTACTTCAACAACCTTCGCCAACCTTTGCGGGAACGGCAATACATTATTAAAATGGTGCAGCGCAGTCCTACCACCAGCACATGGCGACATTCAGCACGTATCTGTGTTCGACGACGAACAAGTTTGTGACGAACACTGCATGCGGGAAAACTTGTAGCCATTCCACATACTGCGTATCCACAATCTGCACGTCGGAGACAATGCTACACGATTTTGTCACTGGTTAAATAAAAATCGTCATTTGCATCCATTAATACTATTCACCGATGAAGCTACGTTTACATGAAATGAAATCCAAAACGCACATAATAATCATCGATGGTCGAAGGAAAATCCACACGCTGTAGACAAACCAATTTCCAAATTCGTTCTTCGATCAATGTTAGGTGCAGCATGGTTGGTAACATGTTGATAGGTCCAATTATTTTAGAAGAGCGGATGATGACAGAACTACTTGCATTTTTTGGAAAATTCATTTGTTGAACATCTTGAGGACGAGCGAAAGTGCAAAGGTATTCGGACAAGCAACATGATATGTTCTCCCAAGAGTGCACAAAAGCCCGCATCTCGTGGTCGTGCGGTAGCGTTCTCGCTTCCCACGCCCGGGTTCCCGGGTTCGATTCCCGGCGGGATCAGGGATTTTCTCTGTCTCGTGATGGCTGGGTGTTGTGTGATGTCCTTAGGTTAGTTAGGTTTAAGTAGTTCTAAGTTCTAGGGGACTTATGACCACAGCAGTTGAGTCCCATAGTGCTCAGAGCCATTTGAACCATTTTTGGGTGCACAAAAATTGATGTTGACTATGAGATATTGGAATATTTATTGTGAATACGATGGCTGCAATGTGACATGTAAGATAATGTTTAGAAGTGTGTGTGTTAAAAATACGTATTTTTCACCTGATACTTTGTAAAACGTATGGTATAATATTTATTAACTGTTGTACATATGTACATGTATAAGCCTGACAATATATTGAATAACACATAACATACATAAAAATGTATATTAAATGTGTTATATTTCGGAAATAATTCGGATTAGGGTATATATCCATATGAAGTTACTTACTTCAAATGATCGATCCTTTCATATCCCTGAACAGTGACCATACCTCGTCGGAGACCCTGTGTAATCGAATATCTAATTACATCTCTTTATTTTTTAGACGAATATAAAATGTATGAAACCTAGAATAAATAGAATTAAATGTCCTAGGAAGGCTGAGCGTAGCTTCAGCGTATGCTTGTAACCATCATACTACTGGTTCGAAGGGATTGAGATACTATCCTCCAGAAAACTGTCTACAATGATCGAAGAGTACAGAAGAATAGAAAGAAAGTTTGCAGACAAGACGCAGTAGATTATGATCAGCTTGACTTAGGACACATATGGGTAAAGGGACCCAAGAAACTATTGCGACTTCGTAATAAATAGGAGAATTCCAAACATACATATGTATCCAACGTCTCTTGGAAAGTGGATAAAGACGATGGGAACTCTGAGCCGAAAGTGACGATACACAAAACGTTTAGCAGACTTGCAAAAGCCAAAGGTGCTTCAGTAAATATGGGTAAGCAACATCGAAAAGCCGGCCAGTGTGGCCGAGCGGTTCTAGGCGCTTCAGTCTGGAACCGCGCGACCGCTACGGCCGCAGGTTCGAATCCTGCCTCGGACATGGATGTGTGTGATGTCCATTAGGTTAGTTAGGATTAAGTAGTTTTAAGTTCTAGGGGACTGATGACCTCAGATGTTAAGTCCCATAGTGCTCAGAACCATTTAACATCGAAAAGCTCATGTGGAGGAAGGGGCACATTTGGGCACACTGCAACTTCTGCGTAACCCGTACACCAGGAGGTAAGTAAGAAAGTGAAACGAAACTTCAGAAGAGGTATATAAGTGAATTTTGGACATGTAATAGTGCTACCGCTTCCAGATAAAGGCGCCTGAAAGTAATGAAGAGTTACGAGACCTACCGTAATTAACGCATAATTCGAATATTACCGGAAAAGAGAATAACATTACTTTACGATTAAAACTGGTAAGCTTCAGCGATGTAGTAACATCAGAGTAAGATCATAAGAAACGAGCAGGATAAGAAACAGTTTAATATATTCTACAATGGTCTAAAACAACATCGTTCAAAAAAGATGTTCTTTAGGTCCCAAGCTCTGCCCTGTGTTTAGGGAAGGGGCTTTTGAAACTAAACGTTTGATGCACAGCACCAAATACTACTGAGATAAAGTCTGTGACAAATGCGAAAAAGTGAACCGGCGCTGTTTCAGTCGTAATGCCGTAGGGTGATAACATTAAGTAGGAGGACAAAAGTCATAATGATGGTATATGAGAACTAGAGCTGGAGTTGGGTGAAAATGTGTGCAGGGATCTATAAAATATTGTTTGGGACTGGTGGGGGTACGAGATGTGAATAACGGTGGGGAACAATATCTGCTGTAGCAGGTGCTCAGAAGAGAAGGGACATCCAAAGGATAGGCTAGGATAAGGATGGAAAGCTAAGTGAAACAAGCAATGATTATAAAATGAAAAATATTCTCGTTCTGCAGCACACACAAGCTGCTGAGAGTGGTCGTTTGGGATGTGTCTATCAGCATCTTTTCGCTTTCGCGCTGACAGTTGTTTGTCGTTGGTTCGCTGGCTAAACATGTTCAACGATGCGAGGGTGACGACAGCGTACTGCACGAAGAGCTCAGACTTCCGGGGTATTTCATTTCTGCCATTTACTGGCTCTGAGAGAGCATCTGGTCGAGTCTCTGTTATGTCCACGAGCTTTGTTGTTCCACTTACTACAAACATGCATCATCCAGTTGAACTCTTTTGCTTCTTAGAATGTACTGAATAAAATTTTTGTCATTTGGTGTCCAAGAACAAGCACTTAAGCACAGTTCGCTTCTGTTATTCATTATGACCCTTATAGCAGTTAGACTACTCGGTTCTGGCTTTTCAAGCCTCCTTGATTTGTTTTCCACCATCACTATCGTACAAATTCGTTAACAGCGCATTTCTTTGTTGTTGAACTAATGGTGGCTTCCGTTTCACGAACTTGAGAAAGTAGAGTGATTTTTTCTCTCTTAATTTTGAATCAAACACTATATTTCTTCCATACTAAAGCCGTTGTTCCAGCGTTAGGGATACTGTTGCTGTCTTAGTATTTGTGGTTAATAATAAGAATTTATTGAAAGTGAACAGCAGCTTTCTGCAACCACTCGCCACATAGACCATTTAGGGCTGGATAACACTACCCTAACCAACTTACATTTTGGTACATACTATTCTGCAATATTCGTTTTCTGTATGCTCCCAACATAAATGTACCCTTTGGAAGACAACCCTGTGACTTCCTTGCAGCACGCACTTTTTATTTCCTCCCTGTAGCTTAGGCCATTTCACTGTATTATTCAGCTCATACTGGTTGGTTATAATTAAAGTGCAGCTATTCCCAGACGTCCAATGTGGGCTGTAATTATCGTATGGCAGTGAGGCTGGAAGATATTCTACTGCATCAATGCGGAACCGATTTAGGCTGGAAAAAAATTAGTTCCTATTTTGGCCACCAGGTCCAAATTTGGCGCTGTGAACGCAAGAAAGATGTATAGCAATGTTTCCGTATGTAATGTATTAGGAATGGGCCGTGGGCAGAATAGGTGAAACAAGTAAGAAAAGCATACTGTTGATTTTATTATTAACAGCCACTTAAACAGTTTGTTTAATACAAGCACCAGAGACGTCGACGAGATGCTATACTGCGCCAGATTTGCACCTGGTGGCCAATAACCAAGTTGCGCTACCATATGATAATTACAGCTCTCACTGGACCACCGCGAGTACTTGTCCTTTAATTGTAACCTCCACTGTTAGGTATTAGGTATTTGTGTTTTTATCAGCATTTTACTAAGAAATTAGTAGTGACTTCCGTGACCAACTAACCTTGGTTCATAGTCTGCAAGCGATGCGGCTGGAGAATTTGGTGGGACTATGTGGTGAGAAAGATTATTTTTTACGAACGTGTACTTCTCCCATCTACCTGCCAGATACAGTACAGGCCGCTCTTTCCTCAGTAGAAGCTTGACAGCAGCTATGCTGAAATGTTTCAATCAACATAATGTCCAATAGGAAGGCAATGAGTGGATGCTAAATATCAGTTAAGTTGACTCAGTTCCAGTGAGTTATTCTCTTAAGTAGTTCCTTGTCAGGGCTGTGCTGTCCACATGCTGCTTTTAAACATGAAACATGTCTACTGATTCTGAGCGTAATTGTTATCTTACTGGTTCTGTCCACGTTGCGCGGTAGTTGTACCCGGATGCGAACTTATATCACTTCCGTATTATGCGTACCATCGACAGAATTTCGCAACACACAGCACAAACGCACCATCAATAAATTCTTTTTTTTTTTTTAACACAGTTTCAACCTTCCTACCGTCACATTCCGTTCCATGGCTCCTATAAGCGAATCAGCCACAGACAGCCACCGACACTCACTGACAGTGAAATCCAACTGTCCCTCGTCAGGCGTTAACTGCACCGCTTGCGCATCAAAACAACGCGACTGTCGGTACCAATGATAAGCCTAGTTAACCTTGGCGTATAACTGAAAGTAATAAAAAACGCGATTTCAACATTATATAGTCTCTGAGGTGCATTCCAGAAAAAAAGTTATGAGAAAAATCCACATTATTCCTCTTTTCTTGCAACAAGTTGAAGAAGTGTGTAAAATGCAACTTGGATTGTTTAAAAATCCCTGGAGTGTCCATTATAGAGTGGAGTAAAAACGTAGAACTCTTGAATAGAAAAATGTTATTGACTACAGTATCGTGTTATCAAGGACCATCAGCATCCCTTCTACGGCCTCTCGGGAGATGAGAGGTTTTACTGGTTGCTCTCTGCGGCATGCCCACCTCACATTACAAGTTTATGACCTGTCCAACCTGTTGCGGGCTGCTTGCGCTGCTCATAAATTACTGCGATAGCCGACATCACGTGAAGGGCGTTCACATACCCTCCCAGTAACTCACTCGGTAACAGGATACTTGGAACAATGCTGCTTAGAAGATCCACGAAGACTCTTCATTCCACGCATAGGAAGATGTACACTTCCCAAACATATGGACAGCAGGGATATTTTTCTCACAGTTGATGACCGACTGCATTTAGTGTTCTTTGGTCTTCATGCTGTCTTCTTCGTAAATGTTATATGTTGCCGTCTCACTGTTTTAAGTTCAGTTTCGTGTCAGATAACGATACAAGGAGTGCAGGACAGCCAAAATAGTTTCCTGTATGGTGATCTAACACATCGTCGTCGTAAACTTGACTTGCTCACCACAGTATTTTCTGTCGTGTCGAGAGGCCGTTATCGGTTCGCAGCTAGAGGGTGTGATGTGGATGTGAGCCGTCAGCCGGTGGCTCGCCCTTGTTGATAACTCAAGCTATCACAAATCCGTCACCCATTTTAAACCAGATTTAAATCAGCTCGTTTATTGGTCCAGTCACAACAACCAGGTGAAGTGGTCCAGTCGGCTCGCCAAGTGCAGACATCCGGCGCTGGGTTATTGCTGCCTGGGGACCGACGCTGGTAACAGACGCTAACCGCCACTCTCGCTGACATCATATACAAACCGCGCTCTTCCAAGCATAGATAATAGCTTCAACTTACACGTCGTGCTTAGGTTAACCTATCCCTACGCCGTTAGCCGAACTCTGCAAAATATTTATCTGCTGTGACTTTTCATGCTTTCCCGACGGATCTGTTGCAAATACGCTTCTTGGGTTTGCCGCCGGATCGTATTGTGTAAATCGCACAATATTTCTTCGATGCAACTGCTCGACATCTTCAGGTGGTGGTAGCTGTTGCTGTCACTGCTGCAAGGCGCGACTGATGATAATCGCGCGGCGGCGTCGGAATTTATCGTGACGGGAGCAGGCAATACGCGTGCGCGGGAAGACGCTCGTAGTTGGAGGAAATCGGCGCTCCTGGTGCCCCCAGCTTGGAGCCGCAGAAGGGCGTGCGCTATGGGCAATGACTGTTCTGCCGGGCGCTCCTGCGATTAAAGTATCAACTAAAAAATCTCAACTACGCGTTGCGTCACTTGAGGAAACGGAAGTTCTTGTTTTCCCTGTTTTTGATTTAATGGCAGCCAGTGCTGGAATCCAGACGGCGCTCAGTTGAAAACCTGCATCCCTGTTGATAAGATTGTCCAAAAAATGGTCCAAATGGTTCTGAGCACTATGGGACTTAACATCTGTGGTCATCAGTCCCCTAGAACTTAGAACTACTTAAACCTAACTAACCTAAGGATATCACACACATCCATGCCCGAGGCAGGATTCGAACCTGCGACCGTAGCAGTCGCGTGGTTCCGGACTGCGCGCCTAGAACCGCTAGACCACCGCGGCCGGCTAAGATTGTCCACCGTGAGGATATGTATGGCCTCCTTAATAACACAGTCCCAGAAAGATGATGCTGGGGATAAAATTTCCGTCTGTTCGTAAAGCATACGATGTCCCGTTTCCAGGCAATGTTCCGCTACCGCTGATTTATCAGGTTGTCCCAGGCGTGTATGACGATGATGTTCGACGCAACGTTCTTTCACGGTTCGGCTTGTCTGTCCGATATAAGATTTTCCACATTGGCATGGGATTTTATTCACGCCACGTTTCCTGAGGCCAAGGTCGTCTTTGACCGAGAACAATAAATTCCTCAGTTTCGCTGGTGGCCAAAAAACACACTTGACGTCGTGCTTTTTGAGGATTCTCTCTATTCTCGAAGACATGCCGCCAAAATAGGGCAAGAACGCTGTTGCAGTGGGTGCCTCCGTTACTTCATTTACATCCCTGCTTTGAGTTTGCTTGGAACGGAATGCATGGCGTATCTGCCCGTCGGAATAGCCATTCTGTTGGAATACCGTTCTCAGGTGTTTTAGCTCACCAAATAGACTGTCGGCATCTGAGACTACATGTGCTCTACGCACCAAAGAGCATAGGACACTACCGCGCTGCGCAGGATAATGGCAACTTGTGGCCTGCAAATATAGCTCTGTATGAGTTGATATGCGATAGACGCTGTGTCCCAGTGTACCGTCAGCTCTTCTTCTGACTAAGACGTCCAGGAAAGGTAAGATGCCATCCCTTTCCACTTCCATAGTGAACTGTATATTGGGATGGAGCGAGTTCAAATGTTGGAGAAACACAGGTAATGTCTCTACTCCGTGGGGCCACACCACAAAAGTGTAGTCTGCATACCGCCAAAAATGAGAAGGCTTGAGACTTGCCGACTGCAGTGCTTTTTCCTCAAAGTCTTCCATAAAATAGTTTGCCACCATGGGAGACAGAGGACTTCCCATGGCGACACCGTCCACTTGTTCAAAATACCGTTCATTAAATAAGAAATAAGTTGAGGTAAGCACATGTTTAAATAATGCCACAATGTCTCTCTCCAACTGGCTGCTGATAAGCTCTAACAAGTCCTGCAGAGGTACTTTCGTAAACAAAGATATAACGTCAAAACTAACTAAAACATCCGACGCTTGTAACTTAAGTGTCTTCAGGCGTCCTACGAAGTCCTCTGAATTCCGGATATGGTGCTCACACTTGCCTGTGAGAGGTCCCAACAGTGTAGTAAAATATTTGGCCAGGAAATAAGTAGGAGCTCCTATATTGCTCACTATTGGGCGAAGAGGTGCCCCATCCTTGTGAATCTTGGGTAGGCAGCACAGTATCTGCTGTAAGAGGTGAAATCTTCTAGGTTGTTAGGCCGTCCAGTTAACTGAACAGCTAACCGAGAACACTAGGAGAGTGCTCATGATTACCTCAATAGTCATCCGAAACGTCAGTTTGAGAAGAACAAGTGTGAAGAGGAGCATGACGCGGTCTAACAACTTAGGAGATTTTACATTCAATGACTAAGGCCACGGAGCCTGCAGACTCATGTAATCTGCTATAGCCAAATATCCAAGGAATCTCAGATGCCCGTGCAAACTGTAATCATTACCTTGGCATGTGCTATGCTTCTGGTTTATTTTTAACGAGATAAGTGTGAGATGTTCTCTTGCAGGCACATACTCTCTTGCAGAAAATGACTCTAGAGCACTGAACACTAGGATCAACGCTTTATTGAACATGAATATATGATAACTACTAAACTTTATGCCGGTTGAAGTGCAGCCAAGGCAAAGAAAAGTACACTACTGGCCATTAAAATTGCTACACCAAGGAGAAATGCAGATGATAAACGGGTATTCATTGGACAAATATATTATACTAGAACTGACATGTGGTTACATTTTCACGCAATTTGGGTGCATAGATCCAGAGAAATCAGTACCCAGAACAACCACATCTGACCGTAATAACGGCCTTGATACGCCTGGGCATTGAGTCAAACAGAGCTTGGATGGAGTGTACAGGTACAGCTGCCCATGCAGCTTCAACACGATACCACAGTTCATCAAGAGTAGTGACTGGCGTATTGTGACGAGCCAGTTGCTCGGCCACCATTCACCAAACGTTTTCAATTGGTAAGAGATCTGGAGAATGTGCTGGCCAGGGCAGCAGTCGAACATTTTCTGTATCCAGAAAGGCCCGTACAGGACCTGTAACATGCGGTCGTGCGTTACCCTGTTGAAATGTAGGGTTTCGCAAGGGTCGAATGAAGGGCAGAGCAACGGGTCGTAACACATCTGAAATGTAACGTCCACTGTTCAAAGTGCCGTCAATGCGAACAAGAGGTGACCGAGACGGGTAACCAATGGCACCCTACACCATCATGCCGGGTGATACGCCAGTATGGCGATGACGAATACACGCTTCCAATGTGCGTTCACCGCGATTTCGCCAAACACGGATGCGACCATCATGATGCTGTAAACAGAACCTGGATTCATCCGAAAAAATGACTTTTTACCATTCGTGCACCCAGGTTCGTCGTTGAGTATACCATCGCAGGCGCTCCTGTCTATGATGCAGTGTCTAGGGTAACCGCAGCCATGGTCTCCGAGCTGATAGTCCATGGTGCTGCAACCGTCATCGAACTGTTCGTCCAGATGGTTGTTGCCTTGCAAACGTCCCCATCTGTTGACCAAGGAATCGAGACGTGGCTGCACGATCGCTTACAGCCATGTCGATAAGATGCCTGTCATCTCGACTGCTAGTGATACGAGGCCGTTGGGATCCAGCACGGCGTTCCGTATTACCCTCCTGAACCCACCGATTCCATATTCTGCTAACACTCATTGGACCTCGACCAACGCGAGCAGCAGTGTCGCGATACGATAAACAGCAATCGCGATAGGCTACAATCCGAACTGTATCAAAGTCGGAATTGTGATGGTACGCATTTCTCCTCCTTACACGAGGCGTCACAAAAACGTTTCACCAGGCAACGCCGGTCAACTGCTGTTTGTGTATGAGTAATCGGTTGGAAACTTCCTTCATGTCAGCACGTTGTAGGTGTCGCCACCGGCGCCAACCTTGTGTGAATGCTCTGAAAAGCTAATCATTTGCGTATCACAGCCTCTTCTTCCTGTCGGTTAAATTTCGCGTCTGTAGCATGTCATCTTCGTGGTGCAGCAATTTTAATGGCCAGTAGAGTATAATAGTTTCACTGGAAAGTACATAAGCAAAATACTCCTGCTTTACAGAAAAGTTAATCACTGCAGGTTTTTGATAGTTCGTTATTATCACTGAATTTGTCGAAGTACAGCTTAGACTGAATGCCACAATGACGAAACAGTCAAAGTTAACGTTCACTCGGAAGTAGAACAAAATAATGGGGTGCAGATCGACGGACGACACCGAGTCCATGGACGTCTGCGATGCAAAGGCCAAGTTCAGGCCATCGTGAAGCGAGGTGTTAGCAGCCCCGTCGGGGGGAGGCGACTGGTGTGACACGGCCTCGTAAGTAGCGAACTGCGGGTGCAGTCGGTGCTTGGCCAAGAGCTCGACGGAAGGTGCCTCGAAGCGGCTTTGTGCTGCCGTAAAAATATAGAGGCCGCATATACCAGAGGCACTCCTCCCAATCACGTTGCCCGCTGGGGCAAACAGGTCCGCTAGGCAGTGACCTCTGGCGGCTCCCGCAGTGCAGGCTGCTGGCCTAGGCAGAATGCATGGTTGAGCTCTGGCGTCTGCTAATGCAACCCACGCGAGGCTAGGCCGTTGCTGTGAGAAGGACGAGAGGGTGTAACACGTCTCGATGTCTGAGGAACCTGGTGCTTCTTCGTTGACCGCCGGTGGCACTGGAGAGCCGGATGGGCTGAGATCGTGCCTGAACCGCGGGAGCAGAGGGGGGCTGACACCTCAGTAGAGGCGGAAGGCAATGGACTCTGTGGCTGTGGCGGTTGTGCTGTGTTGTCCAAGTTTTGGGGAGGTGGGAGGTCCGACTCGGGAACAAAAGATTATGATAATCCACTGCTAGGATGCTTCTCCGTTTTCCGTGAGCGCAGCTGATAGGCATGGTTGTGACAAATCGAGCTCTCTTGTAGTATTACTTCCACCATGGCTTTTCCCAACAAATGGGTTATTGCTGCCGGAGCCCATTGGCGGCGATTTTTGGAGAAAACCAATGCCCAAACGTCATCTTCGACAGAATAACTTTGGCGTCAAGGCAATGGATCCTTGCGGGATGAGAGATGGTGAGTTTCGTCTAGCTTGGCGAAGCTGATGCCGCTCCTGAGGCGTGGAGCGATAAATAGCCGAAAAGAGAGTGAGGCCTCAGCTAAAATATGATGGCAGTGTAACTGAATGTGGTATGAAAAGGCTCGGTGTGGGTTATATCATTGGCGTTCGAATAACAGAGAGAGGTAAATTCGGAAGATGCGAATCGAAGGCCGTTATCGGTAACTATAGTTTCCTGGAGTCCTATAGTGAAAATCCGTGCTGGAACCTGGTTAGTCTGTCTCGAGCACGTTAAAGATTTCCAAAATGACTTGAGAATCCGGTTCCGACGGAGTTGCCTTGGATAATGGTAAAAGGGTTTATGGCCCGTCAGTAACGTGAAACGTCGGCTGTACACATGGTCATGGAATTTCTTGAATGAAAACACTAACCAGACCACACTCTTCTATTAGGCTGTAGCTGAGTTGCGCCTGAATCAGAGTTCTGGATCTGAACGCAATACTTTGTGAGGTAACACTGTGGCCAAGCCATAATCAGAAGTATCAACTGCTACTATTAAAAGATTTGACGGATTGTAGGCCATAAGAAATGTCGGACGGAGCAAGGCTTAGTTGAGATCTCTGAAGGCTTTATCGCAGGTGAGAGCCCAATTTCACGTCACATGACTGTGTAGACTTTCATGTGCAGTAGTATACCTGGTGTGGATATCTCGGCCTGTTTGTTCTAGTTAGAACATTCCTGGCATGTCATTTTGTATATTCCAGAATATGAATATGGGTCATGATTGCGCTTAATGTTGTGTATTAGTTCCTGTTTCGTTTATTGTTGGGTTTCCAAGGAATTTGCAATCTTTTGTGATATATTACCAATGTATGGGATGCTACATCTTAATCTGTTTTTATCTGTATCTTCTTTGCTGTGATTTGTTTCCGGGTCTTTATTTAATTTGTTTAATACTGACTCAATCATTGAATCAGTGGCCGGCCGCGGTGGTCTAGCGGTTCTAGACGCTCAGTCCGGAACCGCGCGACTGCTACGGTCGCAGGTTCGAATCCTGCCTCGGGCATGGATGTGTGTGATGTCCTTAGGTTAGTTAGGTTTAAGTAGTTCTAAGTTCTAGGGGACTGATGACCACAGATGTTAAGTCCGATAGTGCTCAGAGCCATTTGAACCATTTGAACCATTGAATCAGTGTTATCATCGGTGGCTGTAGACTGTTTTACTATGTCTGGTTTCTGTTGCATGTTTTCTTTATCCAAAGGCATACTAAGTGCCCTATACAGAATTAGCCCATATGCCGCTTGTTTATGAATGTTTAGACGACATGACGTTACAAAGATTGTGATAGTGATCATCGTATTTTTCATATTAATTTTGGACATGCATATGTTGTTGTGTCTTGTGATATTTAGTTCCAGGTAAATAATTATTTTGTCTTTTTCGTGTTTTACGGTAAATCAATTTTTCTGGTATAGACTTCTGAAACAATTTAGAATGTCCACTATGTCCTTAGCGTTCCATTTTTCTAGTAGCAGTGAGTCATCTGTATATCTCCTATAAAATACAATTTTCTTTAGGCAGTATTCTTGTCTGTTGAGAAATTTTCGTTCCAAATTAGTTTTGTATATGTCAACTATGGTACCAGTTATTCACGGTCCTATCGATAAGTCATTTGGCTACTTATAAATGTTGCCATTAAATGTAAAATAGTTGTAACTTAAGGAAAACGCAAATATTTTCCTTGTGGTAACATTTTCCGATCTTTTATTTAGAACGAAATAACCTACGTAGTTTTACACTTGCCACGAACGGTTCTTCGCAGGGACTGAGTGTGTTATAACTTTTACAAAGAAGTTTTGGTATATTTCGGAGTTACTGCTGCAAACTTTTTTAATTTACCACGGCTATTCTGAAAGTAAGGTCCGATAGGTCGCCAGATGGAAACCACAGTGAAAATCAAAAATGTTTTATATGCAACACTGCTACACGTTCCAGCTGCTTCTCTACATTGTCTCCGCTCCTACTTAGACATTTGTCGTAATGTTGTACCAAACAGTTGCTATCGAAAACACTGCAGGCTCATCCCCATTGCCTCTGCAGTGTGCTGCCGAGAATGTTCACGAGGAAGGAAATGGACGACAGTTACGTTTTGTGGGGTTGCATGAAACCAGGCTGAAAACCTCGCAGCGGTCGCCCATACTTTGCGGTAGACACTACTGTTGTAGGCACCTTTACGTGCTCACTGTGCTCTCAGAACTGAAAACAGCGACGTGACGCGATCGACAGGCGTACTAGAGGCACTGCCCAACACATCTGCTCCATCGGATTTTCACTATCGTTTCCATTTTGCTACCTTTAGGACCTTATTTTCCGAAGAGCCTTCGTATTTAAAGAATTTCCGAAATCACTTAAACGAATGATTGATAGTTTGTTGAACTCTGCCGGCCGAAGTGGCCGAGCGGTTCTGGGCGCTACAGTCTGGAACCGCGCGACCGCTACGGTCGCAGGTTCGAATCCTGCCTCGGGCATGGATGTGTGTCTTTAGGTTTAAGTAGTTCTAAGTTCTAGGGGACTTATGACCACAGCAGTTGAGTCCCATAGTGCTCCGAGCCATTTGAACCATTTTGTTGAACTCTGAGACGGATGTTATTTCCCATAAGCTTCTGCATTAGACGTGGTTTTCCGTCTTGAAGCAGACGGGACATACTAACATTTCTCTTCCTCCTCCAAAACAAAATTATGGTGCACATTGTTTCCGCTCTGCTGTCGCGACACACGCACACGCAGGTGTTGGGCGCCGCTCGTGTGCCTTACCCACGGCGCTGGTGGCCTCTAGCCGGTCGACGGCCGCGCACACAGACGACTCCTCCACCTCCCAGAACGGTGGATGCCACAGGAAGGGCGGTGCGCGCGCTGCGCTGCGGCGGCCGTGAACCGGGAACGCGGCATGACCCAGCTGACGTCACCCATTCACTGGCGCACGAAGCGCCCGGACCGGTCAGCGGCGGGCGTACGCGGCTCTCTGCCATATCGCCCGAGGCGCCATCTGGTTCTAAGGAATATGGCATTCGCGCTTAAGCAGAGAGCAAAAGCAATGTCGGCCGTACAGTGATATTCGTTATGCTGTATAGTTGCCATTATCTTTCACCTGCCATGAAATACCTCATTAGTCAAAGTGACATCTTTATTCCAGATAGCATTCGTTACGTAACGTCGCCACTGTCACGCTTTGCAGCACTAACGCGGGAAAACAGTAGTTCGAAAGAAAGTGGAACACAGATGACTGCTGGCCGGTGTGGCCGACCGGTTCTAGGCGCTTCAGTCTGGAACCGCGTGACCGCTACGGTCGCGGGTTCGAATCCTGCCTCGGGCATGGATGTGTGTGATATCCTTAGGTTAGTTAGGTTTAAGTAGTTCTAAGTTCTAGGGGACTGATGACCACAGATGTTAAGTCCCATAGTGCTCAGAGCCATTTTGAAGCACAGTCGACTCTGGAGGACACATGTAAGAACATACGATTTTTTTTTTAAGAGGTGGAGCCCCTCCACGCCCACACCGGCAGGATGGCCAACTCAATAGATCTACTGCGATCTCTGCATAAGGGTTAGTTTTCACTAAAGGAGGTGTCGCAGGATGTGGGTACTGCGATGTTTGCGTACGTCTGGTTAAGGTTAACCATTAACACGCGCTCCTCGGGAGATAGATTGGGTCGAAGTCGAACGAAGGGTAGCGGTTTGAAGGGCAGAGGAAAAAAAGTGCCAAGGCAAGAGCCAAGGGAAAAACCTCTGCGATAGGTCGGCATCCATGCATACTCTAGCTCCTACATGTGTTGCTCTGGAGTATGACCTGCATAAAGGTTTCGGCGTGCCATCACATCTACTGGCTAGTGACTGACGGCGATATTGAGCATTTTGTATGGTTTTGCACAGCCTGTGCACAAAACCAGGCTGTGCAGCTGCATCGGTTTTCCCCTTGGCCAGTCTCACAGCACCCTTTGGACAGAGTGAATGTCGGCATTACAGGCTTTTTTTGGGAAACACGTGGTTCTTCTTTGTCGATGCATTGTCTAATTTCCCATAAATCACCAAATTGTCTTTCACGATGTTGACGGTAACTGTTTACATGTTGTCACAGGTGGAGCCCCTCCACGCCCACACCGGCATGCTGCCCAACTCAATAGGTCTACTGCCATCTCTGCGTAAGGGTTAGTTTTCACTAAAGTGAGGTCTCGCAGGATGTGGGTACTGCGATGTCTGCGTACGTCTGGTTAAGGTTAACCATTAATACGCGCTCATCTAGAGATAGATTGGATCGAAGTCGAACGAAGGGTAACGGTTTGAAGAGCAGAGGAAAAAAAGTGCCAAGGCAAGAGCCAAGGCAAAAAAAACTTCTCCGATAGTCAGGTCGGGTTGTAAGAGCAGCAGCGGATGTCTTGCTGCCTGCGATAGGTCGTGCAAGGGTAGGCTTTGTTAGTAGTGGGTATCATGCGTGTCGATACCTTTGGCGTAGTGCGGTGGTGTTGCTCGGCGGCTGCCGCTGGGTGCCGGTGTTGAGCTCTCGTTCAGCTTCAGCAACCTGCAATAGGTTTATCATCGTTTTTGTGTCAAATAGGTCATATATCGGATGCACAGTGTAGGGTGATGTTGGCGAATTGTTTGTGCGTTAGCGGGCGAGCTCGTCGGTGTCCTTGCTGTGGCCTGTTGGTCGGCTCTAGTATCAGCTGGTAATTGCCAGTCAGTGTTGCTGATATGCAGAGGCTTACCGACGTTTGTCGCTTGTTGGAGTATGTTAATTTACCATAGGTGGCTATGCCCTCGCTAGTAGTGTCTTTGGCCGCTTGTGCTTCCACCTATGGCTGTGATCGTAGTTTCCCAGAGTAAGGATGAAAGGATTGCTCGAGATGATGCATTACCAGTGTTGTTCACAAGAATTCAGTGTTGACAGTAGAGCGTCGTATGTAGAGGTGCCCTCTACCAATACTACGATTCGTGGTACACCACATAAATGACGCAGTAAATGGTAGGATTACCGCTAGTATTGGTAGCATTGGTAGGAAAAGAAAGATAAATGAATGTGTAAGGGAGACGTCGAATTCTTTTTGTTTTTGTTTATTGGATGTCTGTTTTGCGCACAATGAAAATCTCATGTGAGAAACTGGGAGCCGACGAATTCTTTTTGTTTTTGTTTATTGGTTGTTTGTTTCGCACACAATGGAAACCTCACATCATTCACTGTTAGTCCATTGTGTATTTTATATCCTTATAGAAAACAAATTGCATTTTATAAGTAGTAAAAATCAGTCGATGGTGAAACCTATGTGCATTTATGTAACCAAAGCAATTACTTTTGATGCAAGTACAGTTCACATGCACGAACATTGGCGTTTATTTTAACGGAAGACATTGAAATACCTCTAATACTATACATTGGATCAAAAAAAGTTACAATTCCAACTTGTTTGGCTCGGAAGGTGACATCCAACGATATCACATTCGATGCGCCACCCCACCACGCGCATAGCTGGCCGGGGACAACGTTGAACTCTTTAGTGAGAACCCACTTTTTTACTTGCAGATTACGATTCTATGGCAAAATTTACATATGTTTTGTCTGAAGCATTTTCTTCGTTTCGAGACAGATGGTGAGGTGATCGGAGGAATAGAGATGGATACACAATCGTAATTTGTGACATACTATCCAATGCCCCTTGAATATCCAATGCCACGTGAGACCACTCTTCCAAACTGCGCAGGTAGGACAGACCAGTATTTCATAACATCTGATTGGCAAACCCATTCTCACCGTTGTTCAAAATGGTTCAAATGGCTCTGAGCTCTATGGGACTTAACTTCTGAGGTCATGAGTCCCCTAGAACTTGCTGCTGCTGTGGTCTTCAGTCCTGAGACTGGTTTGATGCAGCTCTCCATGCTACTCTATCCTGTGCAAGCTTCTTCATCTCCCAGTACCTACTGCAACCTACATACTTCTGAATCTGCTTGGTGTATTCATCTCTTGGTCTCCCTCTACGATTTTTACCCTCCACGCTGCCCTCCAATGCTAAATTTGTGATCCCTTGATGCCTCAAAACATGTCCTACCAACCGATCCCTTCTTGTAGTCAAGTTGTGCCACAAACTTCTCTTCTCCCCAATCCTATTCAATACCTCCTCATTAGTTACGTGATCTACCCACCTTATCTTCAGCATTCTTCTGTAGCACCACATTTCGAAAGCTTCTATTCTCTTCTTGTCCAAACTAGTTATCGCCCATGTTTCACTTCCATACATGGCTACACTCCATACAAATACTTTCAGAGACGACTTCCTGACACTTAAATCTATACTCGATGTTAACAAATTTCTCTTCTTCAGAAACGCTTTCCTTGCCATTGCCAGTCTACATTTTATATCCTCTCTACTTCGACCATCATCAGTTATTTTACTCCCTAAATAGCAAAACTCCTTTACTACTTTAAGTGTCTCATTTCCTAATCTAATTCCCTCAGCATCACACGATTTAATTTGACAACATTCCATTATCCTCGTTTTGCTTTTGTTGATGTTCATCTTATATCCTCCTTTCAAGACACTGTCCATTCCGTTCAACTGCTCTTCCAAGTCCTTTGCTGTCTCTCTAATTCTGTCAATGTCATCGGCGAACCTCAAAGTTTTTATCTCTTCTCCATGGATTTTAATACCTACTCCGAATTTTTCTTTTGTTTCCTTTACTGCTTGCTCAATATACAGATTGAATAACATCGGGGAAAGGCTACAACCCTGTCTCACTCCTTTCCCAACCACTGCTTCCCTTCCATGCCCCTCGACTCTTATAACTGCCATCTGGTTTCTATACAAATTGTAAATAGCCTTTCGCTCCCTGTATTTTACCCCTGTCACCTTCAGAATTTGAAAGAGAGTATTCCAGTTAACATTGTCAAAAGCTTTCTCTAAGTCTACAAATGCTAGAAACATAGGTTTGCCTTTTCTTAATCTTTCTTCTAAGATAAGTCGTAAGGTTAGTATTGCCTCACGTGTTCCAACATTTCTACGGAATCCAAACTGATCTTCCCCGAGGTCCGCTTCTACCAGTTTTTCCATTCGTCTGTAAAGAATTCGCGTTAGTATTTTGCAGCTGTGACTTATTAAACTGATAGTTCGGTAATTTTCACATCTGTCAACACCTGCTTTCTTTGGGATTATAATTATTATATTCTTCTTGAAGTCTGAGGGTATTTCGCCTGTCTCATACATCTTGCTCACCAGATGGTAGAGTTTTGTCAGGACTGGCTCTCCTAAGGCTGTCAGTAGTTCTACTGGAATGTTGTCTACTCCCGGCGCTTTGTTTCAACTTAGGTCTTTAAGTACTCTGTCAAACTCTTCACGCAGTATCTTATCTCCCATTTCGTCTTGATCTACATCCTCTTCCATTTCCATAATATTGTCCTCAAGTACATCGCCTTTGTATAAACCCTCTATATACTCCTTCCACCTTTCTGCCTTCCCTTCTTTGCTTAGAACTGGGTTGCCATCTGAGCTCTTGATATTCATACAAGTGGTTCTCTTCTCTCCAAAGGTCTCTTTAATTTTCCTGTAGGCAGTATCTGTCTTACCCCTAGTGAGACAAGCCTCTACATCCTTACATTTGTCCTCTAGCCATCTCTGCTTAGCCATTTTGCACTTCCTGTCGATCTCATTTTTGAGACGTTTGTATTCCTTTTTGCCTGCTTCATTTACTGCATTTTTATATTTTCTCCTTTCATCAATTAAATTCAATATTTCTTCTGTTACCCAAGGATTTCTATTAGCCCTCGTCTTTTTACCTACTTGATCGTCTGCTGCCTTCACTACTTCATCCCTCAGAGCTACCCATTCCTCTTCTACTGTATTTCTTTCCCCCATTCCTGTCAATTGTTCCCTTATGCTCTCTCTGAAACTCTCTACAACCTCAGGTTCTTTCAGTTTATCCAGGTCCCATCTCCTTAAATTCCCACCCCTAGAACTTAGAACTACTTAAACCTAATTAACCTAAGGACATCACACACATCCATGCCCGAGGCAGGATTCGAACCTGCGACCGTAGCGGCCGCGCGGTTCCAGACTGTAGCGCCTAGAACCGCTCGGCCACTCCGGCCGGCCTCAACGTTGTATTCCTCCGACATGTCGAACATCGAGCAGGGACTACTCGACACACCAGTGTGACCGTGGCTCGAAGCGAACGCTACTCTACTTTTCCAATTAAAGAATTCAAACGTAGAAAAACCAACGTCAATACACTTAGTGATCCGGATTTCAAATGACTGTACACAGGACAGAAGCACATCTGCGAGAATGTCGGCACAGGCGTTTCTGATGCGATCGACCATGTCTTCACGGCCTGTAGGCACTTACTATTACACCTTACCTTTTAACATAAAGGACGGGGTAACATAAGGGACATTTAGTTTTACATAGTTATTCTCCTGTCTGTTACTTTAAAGTAAACATTATTTATAGCAAAATTGAAATTGTCAATGTTTAATTTAGGTTTTATTCGAAAACTGTTGATCTGTAACGTGAAACAGGGGGATGCTGCAGTAAAAGTAAAGAAAACAGTACAGATTTATCATAAAGCACTAGAAAACGCAATTGGCTCAACGAAAAGGTAAAATTAAAAAAAAAAATGCAAATCAGAATTATGTGAAACATCTCTTCAATACTTCAACGAACTCATATAAAATATGTTTCCGTTATTCATAAGCAACTTACCCATTTATCAATATTATCAGAAAATTCTTGCCTTTGATCATGATGAAGAACGTTCTATTGAGTATATTATACAGTACGTGATTAAAAGTTTCCTGATACCCCCATAAACATACGTTTTTCGTATTACGTACGTTTTGCTGCCACGTACTGCCAGGTACTTCATATCAGCGACCCCAGTGGTCATTGGACATCGTGAAAGAGCAGAATGAGGCGCTCCGCGAAACTGACGGACTTCGAACGTGGTCAGGCAATTAGGTGTCACTTGTGTCATTCGTCTGTACCCGAGATTTCCGTACTCTAGGTCCACTGTTTCCGATGTAATAGTGAAGTGGAAACGCGAAGGGACACGTACAGCACAAAAGCGTATAGGCCGACCTCGTCTGTTGACTGACAGAGACCGCCGACAGTTGAAGAGGGTCGTAATGTGTAACAGGCAGACATCTATCCAGACCATCACACAGGAATTCCAAACTGCATCAGGATCCACCGCAAGTACTATGACAGTTAGGCGGGAGGTGAGGAAGCTTTGATTTCATGGTCGAGCGGCTGCTCATAACCCACACATCACGGCGGTAAATGCCAAACGACGCCTCGCTTGGTATAAGGAGCGTAAACATTGGACGATTGAACAGCAGAAGAACGTTGTGTGGAGTTACGGAACACTGTACACAATGTAGCGATTCGGTGGTTGGGTGTGGGTATGGCGAATGCCTGGTGAACGTCATGTGCCAGCGTGTGTAGTGCCAACAGTAAAATTCGGAGGTGGTGTAATGGTGTGGTCGTGTTTTTCATGGATGGGGCTTGCACCCCTTGTTGTTTTGCGTGGCACTATCACAGCAAAAGCCTACACTGATGTTTTAAGCACCTTCTTGCTTCCCGAGATTAAATAGCGATTCGGGGATGGCGATTGCATCTTTCAACACGATCGAGCACCTTTTCATAATGTACGGCCTGTGGCGGAGTGGTTAGACCACAATAATATCCCTGTAACGGACTGGCCTGCACAGAGCCCTGACCTGAACCCTGTAGAACACCTCTGGTTCAAAAATGGCTCTGAGCACTATGGGACTTAACTTCTGAGGACATCAGTCCTCTAGAACTTAGAACTACTTAAACCTTACTAACCTAAGGACATCACACACAACCATGCCCGAGGCAGGATTCGAACCTGCGGTCGTAGCGGTCGCGCGGTTCCAGACTGTAGCACCTAGAACCACTCGGCCACCCCAGCCGGCAACACCTCTGGGATGTTTCGGAACGCCGACTTCGTGAGAGGCCTCACCGACCGACATCGAAACCTCTCGTCAGTGCAGCACTCCGTGAAGAATGGGCTGCCATTCCCCATGAAACCTTCCAGCACCTGATTTGACTGATTTAACGTATGTTTGCGTGAGCTGTCGTCGAGGCAAAGGGTGGCCGAATACTATATTGAATTCCAGCATTACCGATGGATGGCGCCACGAACTTGTAGTCATTTTCAGCCAGGTGTCCGGACACTTTTGATCACATAGTGTATATACTGATCGGTGGATCGACAGAGGCCCGCTTGGCTAGGTCGTCGGATTTGACGTCGCCTGATTTCTTTTTGTTGGTATATACAGTGTGTTTCAAAAATGACCGGTATATTTGAAACGGCAATAAAAACTAAACGAGCAGCGATAGAAATACACCGTTTGTTGAAATATGCTTGGGACAACAGTACATTTTCAGGAGGACAAACTTTCGAAATTACAATAGTTACAATTTTCAACAACAGATGGCGCTGCAAGTGATGTGAAAGATATAGAAGACAACGCAGTCTGTGGGTGCGCCATTCTGTACGTCGTCTTTCTGCTGTAAGCGTGTGCTGTTCACAACGTGCAAGTGTGCTGTAGACAACATGGTTTATTCCTTAGAACAGAGGATTTTTCTGGTGTTGGAATTCCACCGCCTAGAACACAGTGTTGTTGCAACAAGACGAAGTTTTCAACGGAGGTTTAATGTAACCAAAGGACCGAAAAGCGATACAATAAAGGATCTGTTTGAAAAATTTCAACGGACTGGGAACGTGACGGATGAACGTGCTGGAAAGGTAGGGCGACCGCGTACGGCAACCACAGAGGGCAACGCGCAGCTAGTGCAGCAGGTGATCCAACAGCGGCCTCGGGTTTCCGTTCGCCGTGTTGCAGCTGCGGTCCAAATGACGCCAACGTCCACGTATCGTCTCATGCGCCAGAGTTTACATCTCTATCCATACAAAATTCAAACGCGGCAACCCCACAGCGCCGCTACCATTGCTGCACGAGAGACATTCGCTAACGATATAGTGCACAGGATTGATGACGGCGATATGCATGTGGGCAGCATTTGGTTTACTGACGAAGCTTATTTTTACCTGGACGGCTTCGTTAATAAACAGAACTGGCGCATATGGGGAACCGAAAAGCCCCATGTTGCAGTCCCATCGTCCCTGCATCCTCAAAAAGTACTGGTCTGGGCCGCCATTTCTTCCAAAGGAATCATTGGCCCATTTTTCAGATCCGAAACGATTACTGCATCACACTATCTGGACATTCTTCGTGAATTTGTGACGGTACAAACTGCCTTAGACGACACTGCGAACACCTCGTGGTTTGTGCAAGATGGTGCCCGGCCACATCGCACGGCCGACGTCTTTAATTACCTGAATGAATATTTCGATGATCGTGTGATTGCTTTGGGCTATCCGAAACATACAGGAGGCGGCGTGGATTGTCCTCCCTATTCGCCAGACATGAACCCCTGTGACCTCTTTCTGTGGGGACACTTGAAAGACCAGGTGTACCGCCAGAATCCAGAAACAATTGAACAGCTGAAGCAGTACATCTCATCTGCATGTGAAGCCATTCCGCCAGACACGTTGTCAAAGGTTTCGGGTAATTTCATTCAGAGACTACGCCATATTATTGCTTCGCATGGTGGATATGTGGAAAATATCGTACTATAGAGTTTCCCGGACCGCAGCGCCATCTGTTGTTGAAAATTGTAACTACTGTAATTTCGAAAGTTTGTCTGCCTGAAAATATACTGTTGCCCCAAGCATATTGCAACAAACGGTGTATTTCTATCGCTGCTCGTTTAGTTTTTATTGCCGTTTCAAATATACCGGTCATTTTTGAAACACCCTGTATATATATATATATATATATATATATATATATATATATATATATATATATATATATATATATATATATACTCAGTTTCTAGATGATTCACCGCTTCCATTTTTTAGAGGAATCTAGTAAGATACTGATCGCATACATGAAGAAAACGATAGGTAAGAGTTAATGTCCGATAAGTATGCAACATACCTAACGTACAGGTAACACGAATACGACCTTAACTGACCAGAGCTACTAAGAAAGCTTCCGTAGTCTACGCTTACTTCTTATAGTCTGCAGTAGCCTACGGTAGTTTTACAACTCGAGTCGCACGTTAACGGATGCTTACGCTTGCTCAATATATGAGTGTTAATGCATTTGTAAATGACAGACTGACCCTTCTTCGTAGCTGTGTTCATCAACGTAAGATGGTCGGTATGAGGAGGAGCCCAGGTAATGAACGTGTCACAACTAATATAGGGCAACATAGTTTTGCGTAAAATCCCAGGCCTGTCGGCAGTGTCACATCCGGTGAGGGCGTTTCACATGCTTGATGGTTGATTACGTGTGACCTGGTGACCTCTTGGTGATGTTCGGTAAGAGTAGGAGATGACCCAACGCAGGATTTCGAGTTCTGCAAACAAGAGCAACAATGGACCACATCTTATCGCAGACATCCAAGCAACACTTCATACTGAAGAAAGAAGACGTACTCTACTCTGTAACATTCGGTTTGAAGCGAGTGATTTTATGTCATTATGGTTCCATACTTTTGTCATCACATGTCGTTGTTCTTTTTTCTACCTCATGATAAGGCAGCATCTTGACTGTTATTACCACAGATGGATTTCTAAAGGGATTTGCAGAAATTTGGAAGTAAGAAAGTAAATAAAAGCAGGAAAGAAATTCCAGTTGGAAATAGTGTTCTAGACTAACAACGTTGCAGCATTAATATTCAACAGGAACCTGTCTCACCAGAGTCTCCTGTCGCTTATTTAGTCTGTTAATTACCCATTAAAATAAGATTTTTGAAATGAGCATCGTCTTAGAATTGTAGATGACATCTAGTAACTAACTGTAACAATTTAACTACGTAGAGCAGCAAAGCCACCGCCGTAGCTATCACATGTTGCTTAATACTTCAATTATCATAATCTCTTCGATACTGTTATGATAATCATTTTCCCCTATCTTGGCCATCGTCCACTAATATTTCTTCCTCCCGACGTTTGCCAGTACTTCCAAGTATAAGTCATAACTGTATCAGGGGTGAATTATATGGAAAACTGTCACGAAGGGAGGGTCATTACCCACCTGTGTAACAAAGGGACAAGGAGACAATATTAAAAATAGAAGGAAAGAAACAGACTGGAATATAAAGCACTACTTGTCAAGGGCTATGGGTGTCGTGGATATGAGGATAGACATTGAAAAACGAGGTACGTGCATTGTCTGGAATACATTTGTCTACGTTACATATGGAAGTGATTAACATTGCAAGATGATGGGTTAATGTAAGTGCGAGATAAGCCATTGAAAATGTGAAATGTTGGTACATTAATAACCGATGTAACCATCAGAATGTTGAATGTAATCATGGAGACGTGCGTTCATTGTGTTGTATAAGTGCCGGATGTCAGTTTGTGGGATGGAGTTCGATGCCTATTGCACTTCGTCGGTCAGGTCGGGGAAAGCTAATACTGGTTGTGGTTGACTCTGGAGTTGTAGTTCGATCAGATCCTACACGTGCTCTACTGAAGACAGATATGGTGACCGAGTAGGCCAAGGCAACATATCGACACTCTGCAGAGAATGTTGGGTTACGCAGCGGTATGTGGGCGAGCGGTATCACGTTTGAAAACGCCCTCTGGAATGCTACTCATGAATGTCAACACTAATGGTTCAAATGGCTCCAAGCACTATGGGACTTATCATCTGAGGTCATCAATCACCTAGACTTAGAACTACTTAAACCTAGCTAACCTAAGGACATCACATACATCCATGCCCGAGGCAGGATTCGAACCTGCGACCGTAGCAGCAGCGTGGTTCCGGACTGAAGCTTCTAGAACCGCTCGGTCACAGCAGCCGGCATAGCAGCACAGACTGCAGTCAGGGTTTGTGGGATAACCACGAGATTGCTCCTGCTGTCATAGTAAATCGCACTCCAGACCATAACTCCAGATGTAATTCCAGTGTATATAGCACGGAGGCAGGTTGGTCATATCCCCTGAACTGGGCTCTTCCTAACCAATATACAGCCATCAGTGGCACCGAGGCAGAACCAGCTCTCATCAGAAAACACAATAGAGCTCCACCCTGCCCTCCAATGAGTTCTCACTTGACACCACTGAATTCGCAAACGACGGTGGTTTGGGGTCAGTGGAAGGTACGCTACAGGGCGTCTGGAATGGAGCTACCCTTGAAGCTCTGTGCCAGCTGCTGCTCAGATTACTGCTGCAGATGCAGTATGGTGCGCCAGAGCCATACGCAGAACACGATGGTCTTCCCTCTCGGTAATTCCACGTGGCCGTCCGGACCCCAGTCTTCTTGCAACTACACATTCTCGTGACCACCGCTGCTAGCAGTCATATACAGTGGCCATGTTCCTGCCACAGGTTCCCGCAGTATCGCAGAAGGGACATTCAGCTTCTGGTGGCCCAGTTACACGACTTCGTTCAAACTCAATGAGGTGTTGACAATGGCTTCTTCGTCGCTTCAAAGGCACTCTTGACTAATATCAACGCACCACGTCCTATATCAAAGGCAACGAACGCTCACGACCGTTACAGCGTATATTTAAGGCCAACCTGATTTGCATCCTCATAGTGGCGCTACTACCTCAACTCTTATGCGACTGGAGCGAAATCTGAACAGACATCATCTTTCGGATGTAGAAACGCGTCTATCAACTTTGGTTTCTGTCACACAACTCCTTCTTGGTGATGCAATCTTTTCTGTGTCAGTGTAGGAATGAAATGCCATATTCCATCAGTCGATAAAACGTAGACAATGAGAAATAATGGTTGAACATGTTCTGTGTATGCGGACGGCATACTGGTACAGCTTCGGCTAACCAAATTTTCCACGAGGGCTGAACAGGAACTGGCGGTGGGCAGGCAGTGGGCCGACACGCCACAGGGGCAGCGGATGCTGGGAGCAGAACTGGCCTCGCAGATGAGGCCGCGTGCAGAGGAAGTGACGCGATCACTGCCAGATCCGCGCCGTGTTTAGCCTTCCGGTCGCGCCTGCAGTGTTTGGGCAGAACCGGCTAAGTCATCGCCGCAAGTGCAGCCCAGGCAGCGGCACTATCTGTGTGTCTGTCCACATTAGGGATAAGCTTTGGTCTCGCACCATTCTCAGTGTAATTTACTTAACCACTGGAGCTGCTATCGTCGTGTAAGAATTACGTTATTTGTCCTTCACCATAATAAATTGTTTAGGGTGCAGAGGGAACAATTATCAGCAGATTCTCATGTGATTTATAATATTTTGACATGATATTTTCACGTATTGTAATTCCAAATGGCTCTGAGCACTATGGGACTTAACATCTATGGTCATCAGTCCCCTAGAACTTAGAACTACTTAAACCTAACTAACCTAAGGACAGCACACAACACCCAGCCATCACGAGGCAGAGAAAATCCCTGACCCCGCCGGGAATCGAACCCGGGAACCCGGGCGTGGGAAGCGAGAACGCTACCGCACGACCACGAGATGCGGGCTTGTAATTCCAGTTATGCCAGGTCACATATTTCCTTTTCTCGCAATTTGCAATAACCATTTCCTGATATGAACGACGTCAATCGGGGGAAAATGGAAAGAGGAAGTTTGTGCTTCCCAAAACGTTGCGGGAACTCTGCGGAGCGATGTGGTTGGTTTCTCAAGAGAATCTTATCGCATCACCGTGTCACGAAAACTTTCAAGTCGCCACTATTATTTTCGCCACAATCATTTCTAGCTTTGATTCGCTACACTTTCCGTGCAACTTCATTATGCTTAGTTTCTTTCATAGCGTAAATCTAATGTATTACTACGATGAAAGTCAGGGCCGCTTACTCAAAACATTTATTATTTCCTCATCCCGACATGTTTCTCATTGCTGTTTCATCATCATAGAGATTTTTTCTTTTTTTTCATTCTCTTCCAATGTTAGATGTTACGTTATTTATAGAGGTTCATATGGGCGCATGCCATGGACCTATTTTGTGATAGACGACAGATTTACTTATTTCCAGAAATAGTTATCATGACCTTCCGAACTCCCATTCAGATGTTTACGTTATTTATTGTCTCACGCGTAATTCTCTATTGAACAGTTTCATTTATTTATTTATTCATTTATTTATTTTGCATCATTAGTCTTCTGACTGGTTTGATGCAGCCCGCCACGAATTCCTCTTCTGTGCCAACCTTTTCACCTCAGGGTAGAGCTTGCAACCAGTGTCCTCGATTACTTCCTGGTTGTATTCCAGGCTCAAAAACTTTTATCCTCTACAGCTCCATAAATTTGGACAATACCTATGGAGTGCAGCGACCTGGTGCTATATTTAGATTAAAATCAACAGTCGAGATCTCAATAATATTTGTTTATTTACCTGTTTCGGCTTATGTCAAAGCCGTGTTCAGAATACACTGTACGACAGTGTACGATCGTGATATCTCGAGAAAACCGGGGAGCCACCAGCACCAGCTATAGACGGCCAAAAATTCTGAAGATGGCTTTCACATTAAACAAATATTCATATTAAACAAATATTATTACGATCTCCACTGTTGATTTTAACCCACTCTACAGACCCCTGCAGTATCATGCAAGTTATTCCCTGATGTCTCAACAGATGTCCTATCATCCTGTTCCTTCTTGAACCTCCACATTTCTTACCTTGTCAGTTCACCTAATTTTCAGCATTCTTCTGTAGCATCACATTTCAATCACTTCGATTTCTTGATGTCTTAACAAGTGTCCTATCATACTGTTCCTTCTTCTTGTCAGTGTTTTCCATATATTCGTTTCCTCGCCGAGTTTGCGGAGAACCTCATTATTTCTTACCTTATAGTTCATCTAGTTTTCAACTTTCTTCTCTAGCACCACATTTTAAACGCTTAGATTCTCTTCTATTCCGGTTTTCCCACAGTCCATGTTTCACTACCATACAACGCTCTGCTCTAAACGTACATTCTTAGATATTTCTTCCGCAAATTAAGGTCTATGTTTGATGCCAGTAGACTTCTCTTAGCCAGGTTCATATGGGCATTGCAAGCCATGGACCTATTTTGGCAGAGGTAGCAGATTTACCTGTTTCTAGAAACAGTAATCATGACCCACAGTCCGACATTTCGAACTCCCATTCATTTCCAGTACTAGTCTGCTTTTGATGTCCTCCTTACTCCGTCCGTCATGGGTTATTTTGCGTTCTAAGTAGCAATATTCCTTAACTTCATCTACTTTGTGACCACCAATGCTGATGTTGAGTTTCTCGTTGTTCTTATTTCTTCTACTTCTCGTAACTTTCGATTTACTCTCAATCGATATTCTGTTCGCATTAGATTCGTCCTTCTATTCAGCAGATCGTGTAGTTCTTTTTCACTTTCACTGAGAATAGTTGTGTCATCACCGAATCTTATCGTCGATATGCTTTCATCCTGAATTTTAATCCCACTCTTGAACCTCACTTTTATTCCTGTCATTGCTTTTTCGACGTACAGATTGAACAGTAGGGGCGAAAGACTACATCGCTGTCTTATACTCCTTTTACTCAGAGCACTTCTTTCTTGATCTTCCAGTGTTACTGTTCTCTTTTGCTTCTTGTGCACATTTTATCTTACCCGCATTTCCCTATAAGCTCCACTCACGATTGGTGCACATGATGTTAGTAGGCTTCTTTATAGACTGAGGTGCATTACCACGGTATTGGCCACTACTGATTGCAGGTCGAGACGGTGTCTGGTCGCTGATTTTGTGCAAGACAGAATTAGGAAGATACTGTTCAATGTCTTCGGCCACCATAAGGTCTTTTTTTTAGTAGGACTTGGAGTGTTAATGTGTTCTGGGCTAAAGCAGTAGATATTAGGGTTAACATTATGGTACCATTACATTAAAATGATGTACCTCTGAATTATTAAAATGCTAATAAAATTACAGTTTAAGGAAATTGAATCGTCATGCAGGTAATATGACAGAGATAGAGTGTGATATGTAATAAACAGAAACACGAAGCGACAGTGTAGCCTTGGTCTAAGGCGCTCTCTGAACAGTCCTATAAACGTTGAAGTATTCGGACTAAAATCTCCACGAAACATCATTGAGCCTCTCCTCAATAAAGGACGCGGGATGACTAAATTACGAATTTTAAATGAGTCGACCTTACTGAATGTAGTTGTACACAATGTGAAGTTGCAAGCAATCAAAAGTGTAAGCATATTACAGTGATACGTGAAAGAGTATGTGGGTATTGCAGTGATATGTGAAAGACTACAAGCATGTAACAGCGGTACTCACGTGGCAGACACTGGCAGAAAAAAAGAAAAAAAAAAAAAAAAAAACGTTGAGCGTTTCACTCGCCAGTGGGCGTAGAAAAGTGCTGAAGAGATAACTGAGTGCCCAACCGATGTTGGAGCACAGGGGACAGAAACACATCTTCGTTCCTGTAACACGACGCTGTCTTCTGCCTATTAACTCTACGCACGTATTTGCTTGTGTAAAACACACAGAAGAAGATGCTTCTGTCCACGATGTTCTCATCACGACAGTGCAGCCCCGAAGAGTATCACTGTCTTTCATGCGCCTTAGGCGATAACCATCAAGTACAGACGACACACTACACAGCTAAACTTCTCCCATAGTTCATTAAAGAGAGTGATGCCGGCTGATCATCTGGCGTCTTGGCCAGGGGCGCCGTTGGGTATAGAGGTCGATTGTGGCAGCTGCGAATGGCGCGTAATCTCAACACCAACCGAGCCGCGCTCTGAAGAGTACACCATTACTTCAGTGCATTCCTGAATCTACATTGCAGCGGTAAAGCACACGCACCAAGGAACATTCAAAACTTCTTGTCTCATCTTGTCAGATGCAGTTTCTTCTCTGGTTTCCCCAATCATATGAGGTAGGGTTCCGTATCTAGGTCTAATTGGAAACTTTTAGTTATGGATGTACCCTTTATTAAAAGATTTGGTGTCTTAAACAGTTTCTGATTATAGTAACCCGTTCTAATACCAGTGTAGATCATAAGCCCATGAATTTTTATCATTTCTGAAAATTTTTATAGTGTTATTTTCTCAAATAATATTCACTGCACTTCAGTTTCAGAATCAATCAACTTATATACATAATAGACAGAAATACGTATCACTATACGCTTATTTTTTACTTGTATCTAGTTTTAGAAAAGATGACAGCACAACCTAAGCCGTTTCTGGCGACTGGTATAGACTTCTGAAACAAGTTTTGTGCTAATGAATAATGTCCTTTTAGGACACCGAACACTGATGGTGTGAAAGTGTGCTCACCATAATCACTTACTACATCTGGAAGGCTACACCTACTGAGGTGAAGAAAGTTGAGGGATACCTCCTACTATCGTGTCAGACCTCCTATTGCGCGGGGTAGTGCGGCAACTCGACGTGGCATGGACTCAGCAAGTCGTTGGGAGTCTCTTGCTGAAATATTGAGCCATGTCGACCCTATAGACGTCCATAATTGCTAAAGTGTTGCCAACACACGGTTTAGGGCAAGGAATAACCTTTCGATTATGCTCCATAAATGTTCGACGGGATTCATGTCGAGTGATCCGGGCAGCCAAATCATCCGGTCCGCGCCACGCTTGAACCGTACGTACTATCGGCGCTTACAATGTGAAATCGGGACTCATCTAACCAGGCTACGGTTTTCCAGTCGTTTGATGTCCAACCAATATGGTCACGGGCGCAAGAGAGGCGCTGCAAGGCGATGTCGTACTCTTAGCAAAGGCTGATCTAGCCCAATAACGCCACATTTCGCCACACTGTGCTAATGCGTACGTTCTTCGTACGTCCTACAGTGATTTTTGTGGCTATTTCACGCAGAGTTGCTTGTCTGTTAGCACAACTCTACTGCACTCGGTAATTAAGTGAAGGCCATCGGCCACTGCTTCGTCCGTTGTGAGAGATACTGGCTGAAATTTGGTATTTTCTGCACGCTCTTGACGCTGTGGATCTCGGATATTGAAGTCCCTAACGATTTCCGAAATGGAATGTCCCTTGCGTCTAGCTCCAGCTACCAGTTCAAAGTTTGTTAATTCCCGTCTTGCGGCCATAATTACGTCCGAAACCTTTTCATATGAATCACCTGAATATGAATAACGGCTCCGCCAATGCGCTGCCCTTTTATACGTTGTGTACGCGATGCTATCGCCACCTTTATATGTGCATATCGGTTTCTAATGACTTTTGTTACCTCAGTACGTTGCTACCGTATCCTTGACTTAGGGAAAGCCCTCGATTCCGCACAGACAGTTGGTAAACAGAATATGTTCTTAAAAATGTTTTTTGACGCACGTAAGGATCTGTCAGGTGCTACAACGTAGCCATATGTTGTGATATCTGTTGCTGTTGTTGTTGTTGTGGTCTTTAATCCGAAGATTGGTTTGATGCTGATCTCCATGCTAGTCGATCCCGTGCAATCTCCTTCATTTCCGCATAACTGTCGCAACCTACATCCATTTGAATTTGCTTATTGCATTCATCCCTTAGTCTTCCTCTACAACTTTTATTCTTCACACTTCCCTCCATTACCGAACTGGCAGTTCCTTGATGACTCAGGTTGTGTCCTATCAATTGATCCCTTCTTTCAGTCGTGCCATAAACTTCGTTTTTCCTCACTTCGGTTCTCTAACTCCGCATTTGTTGTTCGATATACCCATCTAATCTCCAGCATTCTCCTATAGCACTACATATTAAAAGTTTCTCTTATCTGAATAGCCTATTGTCCACGTTTCACTTCCATACAAGGCTAAACTCCAGACAACTTCAGAAACGATCTAACACAACATTTTATCTGATGTAGACAAATTCCTCTTTTTTTAGAAATGCTTTTCTGGCTATTGCCAATGCGCACTTTATATCTTTCTTACTTTACTGTCCAAATAACGACATTCATCTACTAGTTTTAGAGTCTCACTTCCTAATTTAATTCTCTCAGGATTGAGTGGTTTAATTTGAGTGCATTTCACTACTAGGTGACACGAAGAATAGATAAACTCTTCATTATTATATCATTGATTTATGTTTGTTGTTTTGATCCATAATTTTATTGGTGTTCATCTTATAATCTCTTTTCAACTGTTCTTCCAAGTCGTTTGCTGTCTCCGACGGAATTACAATGTCATCGGCAAACCGTAAAGTTAGTGTTTCTTCTCCATGGACATTAATTCCCTTTCCAAATTTCTCTTTGATTAACTTCACAGATTGCTCAATGTACAGATTTAAACACTGGGGATATGCTACAACCATGTCCCACATCCTCCTCAATTACTACTTCCCATTTACATCCCTTACGTGTCTTTTCATTGCAGTCTGATTTCTACACAAGTTGTAAATAATCTTTCGCTCCTTGTTTTTTATACCTGCTACCTTCAACATTTTAAAGGGTGTAGTCAAGTCAACATCGTTAAAAGCTTTCTCTAAATCTACAAATGCTATAAACGTTTCTTCAACATATTTTCTAGGATAACTCTTAGGGACTGCATAGCATCGCGAGTTCCCACATTTCTCCAGAACTGATCGTTCCCGAGTTTGGACTCCACCAGTTTTTCCGTTCTTCTGTAAATACTTCAGGTCAATATTTTGCAGCCATGACTCACGAGTATTAATCTGATAGGTAGTATTCACACCTGTCAGCACTTGGTTCCTTTGGAATTGGAATTATTACATATTTCCTGAAGTTTGAGCGTACTTCTTCACCTGTCTCATACAGCTTGCACAACATGTAGGCTGGCTCTGTCAATGGTTTCAGTAATTCCGATGAAATGTAGTCTGCTCCAGGTGTGTTGTTTCCATTCAGAAATTCCTGTGCTGTCTCATATTCTTCTCGCAGTACCATATGCCCCCACCTCATCTTCACCTACCTCCTCTTCTCGTTCTATACTACGGTCCTCCAATTTGTTCCCCTTATATAGATCCTGTATATATTACGGCCAACTTTCAGCTTTTCATTCTTTGCTTAGTACGGACTTCCCATACATGTTCTTGATATTCACACAGGAGTTTCTCTTTTCTCCTAAGTTCTCTTTAATATTCCTGTAGGTGGCATCTATGTTTCTCTTGCTTTTATCCTCTAGCCATTCCTGCTTAGCGTTTTTGCACTTTCTGCTAGTCTCATGCTTTATACGTCTGTATTCCGTTTCGCCTGTTTTATCTGCTGAGTTTTATAGTGATACCTGTCACTACGAAACTGCTGCAAAATGCAGCTATACTTGGGATAATGATTACTTAGTGCAAAGACTGGCAACTGTTACTTAAATAAATAAACAATGAAAGCAACTGTAACAGCTGTAAAATGTGAAAAGACCCGCTATTCTTTAAATGGGCATCTACGAGCAACAACTAGCGCCAGTGACAATTGAAAAATACCTCCATAGTGATTAACGATCTAATGATCGTATAAACTTACAGTCACATTTCTGAAAATAGAAATAGCAAGAAGTTTACATGTGACTGATAACGATTCGATATCACCGCCTAGTTACCTTTTCCAAATGAATAGGTGTGCGGAACGATACGTGATCCTTCAGTATGGCGCGATGCCTAAAATGGCCGCTATCACAGCTTGTAAACGTCGTGACGTGGAATCAAGTGGGGCGTGAATATATTAAAACTATGTGCTGGATCGCTATTCGGAGCAGGAATCGTGCCTTTCGCAAGCAGTGCTCATACTGAGTGAGCAGACGTGAGTCTCCAGAATCCGTCGCATCTTCAGCCTTTACTTTGTGATTTTCATTCATGGTCGGGATATGTTTCTAGGAAACTTAACTCCACACAGCTAAGCTATAAAGCATCAACTGTCTTGCTAAACGGCAACTGGGACGAATGAGTCGCCCATCAACCATAGATCAGACATGTTCAACAGACAACATGTTAAGAGAGCACATTCGACAGGGTAGCACATGCGAGTCAACACCACTCGCGCTCCAATTCAAGGCACTTAGCGTCCGATAAATTGCTCAACAACGCAGGCCATTTCCACTGACATTAAATAGCATATGAGCTGTTTGTACTTTCTGAGTGATGGGAGGCGGAGCAATGGTTTACGTGCCACGCATATAGCTCGGAGTGTTGGCAGGTTCACTTCCGTTGTACTCCAGCGTTGAGTAAGTACTGTGAACCGCAGCGCCGGCCGCTGTGGCCGAGCGGTTCTAGGCGCTCCAGTCCGGAACCGCGCTGCTGCCACGGTCGCAGGGTCGAATCCTGCCTCGGGCATGGATGTGTGTGATGTCCTTAGGTTAGTTAGGTTTAAGTAGTTCTAAGTCTGGGGGATTGATGCCCTCAGATTGTGCTTGGAGTCATTTGAACCATTTGTGAACCGCACTGAACGGTCCGCTTGGCTATGTGAACAATATGACTGCCATCTGGTCTTGCCGTCCCATTGGAGAAGCACTTGCCGTCACACATTCCTGCCCACTAGATCCACAAAGCAATCACCGTCCTGGCTGCATGCACTGTACGAACCAAACTGTAAGACCGATTATTCTGCTTCCTCGAGACTCACTCTCATGTTGATATTACCGAGCGAGGTGGAGCAGTGGTTAGCACACTGGACTCGTATTCAGGAGGACGACGGTTCAATCCTGCGTCCGGCCATCCTGATTTAGGTTTTCCGGTGATTTCCCTAAATCGTTCCATGCAAATGCCGGGATGGTTCCTTTGAAAGGGCACGGCCGACTTCCTTCCCCGTCCTTCGCTAATCCGATGAGACCGATGACCTCGCTGTCTGGTCTCCTCCCTCAAAACAAGACCCAACTCTCATGCTGATATTCCGCCTTTAAATGCCAAGAGCCATATTTGAAACTGATTTCGCGTTTCCACTTGAGTTTAATGGTTCTAAAACATAAATTTTCTGCTCACACATGAGAGGGATTTACGTATGTGTCATATCTGTGCAATCTTAATTTCTGGTACACTGCTTTATAAATCTTCAAAGTTTGGTTTCATTGCAGCCTATTCTCTGTGTTCCAGTTCTTACGAAAGATGGTTTAGTTTCTAGAAAGAGTGTTTCACGCTAAACCGGAGTGTGCGCTGTTTTTGAACTTCACGGCAGATTAACTTTCACGGCCAGCGCTATCACAGAGGTATCCAGGTACGACTGAGTGTAGTGTGGTTATTGGGCAGATATACGCCAGACTGAACTACGAGAGCCGACGTTCCAAGATAAGCCAGTAAACCTACCACCTCCTCCAACAGACATGTCGTGTGACGGCTAAGATAGATTACGTGTATACAGAAGATACGGGACCGTGTTCGTAAACCCATTATCCGATTTACTGGTGATACAATTGCAAAATAGGCATCAGTCTATATGGATGGTAGAGCTTACCTGAATGTATGTAACATCAGACTGTGTATTAGGTGACTAGCGCTTTATTGCACCACGTGGTGCCTAGTGTTACTTACAGTTTATTAGAAGTTTTCTGAAATGAAAACAGTTTATATAAATAATTGATTGAGTTCACAAATGAGGTCGGTCCCAATGTTTCATAAGAATTCGAATTCTTTGACCTTTTGTCTCCTTTGACTCTGGGATAAGCCAAGTCGACATTTACAAAAATTAAGGAAATATCAATATTTTATCGAGTACATATTTAACTGCCAGGACGTCTGGAACGTAGACTAGTACTAAAATGAAACGTGGACAGTAGATAGTACACCTGAGATTAGAATTGAAGATTTTGGAACGTGATACTGTACGTAGAACAATGATAAAGATTAGATCAGTAGACTGGATAAGTAGTGAAAAGTTACTGAATAGAACTAGAAGAGTAGTAATTTATGGCGCAGCTTTTCTAAAGCAGTGGACAGGTCATAGGGCATATCCTGTGGCATGAATGTCTGTTTGGTAAGGAAGGGAAGTGTGGGATTCAAATGGTTCAAATGGCTCTGAGCACTATGGGACTTAACATCTTAGGTCATCGGTCCCCTAGAACTTAGAACTAGTTAAACCTAACTAACCTAAGGACATCACACACATCCATGCCCTAGGCAGGATTCGAACCTGCGACCTTAGCAATCACGCGGTTCCGGACTGAAGTGCCTAGAACCGCACGGCCACCGCGGCCGGCGGAAGTGTGAGAGTAAAAACTGTAGAGGGATAGTAGCGCCTGACTTCGTGGAACTAGTGGATGCAGGTTGCAATAGTTAAGTAGCTGTGGTGTCACCGCTAGACACCACACTTGCTAGGTGGTAACTTAAATCGGCCGCGGTCCTGTAGTACATGTCGGACCCGCGTGTCGCCACTGTGGGATCGCAAACCTAGCGCCACCACAAGGCAGGTCTCGAGAGACTGAGGAGACCTCGTCCCCAGTTGTACGGACAACATAGCTAGCGATTGGACGTGCTAAGCCTTGCTCTCAATTGCCGAGAGATAGACAGTAGAATAGCCCTCTGCTAAGTTAAATGGCGACCACCTAGCAAGGCGCCATTTGTATCAGTGCCAATAGCTTACGAGTATGCAGGAGAGATGTATTCCAACAAGAGAATAAAGTTAAGTATTAAAAAAGCTACGTATTTTTCTTTAGTGCATTTATAAGTCTCATGTTCCAGACTTCACGCCCGTCTGCGTTAGCCTTGCGTGCCCTATCGGCTACAGCATTGTGTCTGGGCTGTATGGTCTAGACACAACAGTAGCGATGAACAAATTTACATATGATAGGCTGTCATGGAAAGCTAGGTCGAACCAATATTTTTCCACAATTTCTGGAGGTCTCAGGATCATTGAGCAATGATCTGCGCTGTTATACTGAAGTAAAGTGTGGTTGTTGGGTGCTGAGATTCGGTAACAACAACAGTTCAGGTTCTAGTCACACTTTCATGACACTATAAATTTAACGTTTTACTGTCTGTACTTTAGTCACGCAATGCAATACACTGAGCTGACAAAAGCCATGGGGTACCTCCTAATTTGTGTCCAACCTCCTTCTGTCCGAGGTAGTGCAGCAACTCGACGTGGCATGGACTGAACAAATAGTTGGAAGACCCCTGCAGAAATACTGAGCCACGTTACCTCTATAGGCGACAATAATCGCGAAAGTATTTCCGGTGCAGGATTTTGTGCACGAACTGACCTCTTCGTTATGTCCCATAAATGTTCAGTGCCATTCATGCCGGCCGATCTGGGTGACTCAATCATTCGCTCAATTTGTCCAAACTGTTCTTCAAATCTATCGCAATAATTGTGACCCTGTAACATGGCGGATTGTCATCCGTAAAAATTCCATCGGTGTTTGGGAACATGAAGTACACGAATGGCTGCAAGTGGGCTCCAAGTAGCCGAACGTAATCATTTACAGTCAATGATCGGTTCTGTCGGACTAGAGGACCCAGTCCGTTCCATGTAAACACAGCCCACACCGCCATGGAGCCACCACCAACTTGCACAGTGCCCTGTTGGGTCCATGGCTCCGTTAGTCTGCATCACACTCGATCCCTACCAACTAAAAACAAGACTTATCCGACCAGGCAACGATTTTCCAGTCGTCCAGGGTCCAACCGATGTGGTCACTAGCTCTGGAGAGGCGCCGTCTCTGTCATCTGCTGCCATAGCCCATTAACGCCAAATTTCGCCACAATCTCCTAAAGGATACTTTCGTCGTGCGCTGGACATTGATTTGTGCGGCTGTTTCACGCAGTGTTGCTTGTTTGTTTGCACTGACACCGCTGCTCTCGGTCATTAAGTAAAGGAAAACGGTCAGTCATTGCTTGTGGTGAGACGTAATGCCTGAAATCTGGTATTCTCAGCGCACTCTTGCTACTGTGGATCTTGAAATATTGAATTTCCTAAGACATCCGAAATGGAATGTCCCATGTGTCTAGCTCCAACTACCATTCCACGTTCAAAGTCTGTTAATTGCCGCCGTGCGGCCACAATCGCGTCGGAATTTTCACATGAATCACCTGAGTACAAACCACATCTCCGCCAGAGCACTGCTTTTTTATACCTTGTGTACGTGGTACTACCGCCATCTGTACATGTGCAGATCGCTAACCCATGACTTGTCATCTAAGTGTGCATTACGTCTGTTCAGGGTGTGCCGTTATGACCATATTACTTTCCGTCACTTGTTTTTATTCGCCCGTAGGTATAAATCTTTATTTTAAAACATTATTTAACTCAATACTTCACGAAAATGGTGCCCTATTTCTTTTCCCACGCCCACCAACCAACCGATCTCCAAAACCGGCGACTTATGGCTTCCAGCACTCCAAAAGCACTTTTCCACTTTCTAAAAAGCTATTTTCAGAAAAATACAGGCACTAAACAAGCCAACCTACCCAGCATGGAGTCTATTATCGTCAGATATTGCACACTTGCAACTTCCTGTGCACCATCCGTTAATAAATGCAATATTAAGCGGTGTTTGGGATGTAAGTATCCTGCAATACAAAATGTTACTTGCACAGTAGGATTGCAGCTGTAGACGTTGACTTTATGGCTGATTTCTGTTTCCATATGCCTAGAGCATACGCCTAGAGCACGTAGGGTTCCACTAAAGCTGGAATGTGGGTAACGTCTTTGGCTACACACGAGTAGTGAAAGAGTGTTTGCAAGACTTCGCGGCGTGTACGTACGAGAACGAACGGAAAAGTAACGCCTCCGAATTTATGTGAAAACACTTAAAACTTTTTAAATAAAAGAAACTTTATTAACATTCTACATCTTTACTCTTCTTGTCTACACATTTGCAGCCCTCTACTGTTTGAGGACTCCGAACAGTAGCGTGTAACATGGCGGTGTGTAAAATAACTACGTCGGTGCGTGAGAAACAGAGTTTCGTATTTGAAGAATTCATCCGTACGTGGAGCACCCTCTCCTTCAGCATGACAATGTCAGACCACACACTATGCTACACCTGCAACAATCTGACGCCTTGGGTTCGCTGTCATCGATCATCTTCCATACGTTCACGACATAGCCCCGTCCGATTTTCATCTGTTTCGAAAACTTAAAGAACACCTTCGAGGACTTCACTTTGATAGTGGTGAAACAGTTCAACCAGAGGTGAAGATGTCGCTACAAACGGGAAGAGCCGATACCGGTATTTTAGTTCTGAATAATTGTTTTTTTTCGGAATTTGTTTGTTCTCGGTAATAACAGGTGTTTTAATTTTCTAATAATAATCGGGTAAAAAACCGAAATATCAGTTAGCCATAGCAGCAGAGTTAAAGATTTTCGTTTTAGCCACAAGAGCAGCGTTAAAAGTTTCCGTTTTTAAACAAACTTTTTTCAAGCACAAGTAATTTTTATTCGTAAAATTGCGTTGCTTTGAAATTTTGGTTTATTATAGAAAATGAGGGAAAGCGATCAGTGCTATGTTAATAATAATGCCGACGAAACGAGCAACGAACGCATGGCACGTGGTACAGCGTTGTTGAAACAATAATATCATGTGGTGTGGCCTGCTAGGTGGTACGTATGCACTTGTAGTGTGTCAGACTTGCACCACTGTCGTCGTAGGACATCAGTTGTACTACAGAATGGCACAATTCCTAGTCTGGAAGTATTTTAAGATGTGCGATATCAGTGAAGCACAACGCTCGATTTACTCTAAAAGGTTAAAGTCAGAAAGAGACACTACAAATTACAACATAGTGTAAGGGGAAAACTTAAACACAGTTTATTGATGATTTACAATGAAAACAGAAAGCATTTTACTGCTGCCTGTGTCTACACAACATGCATTTATCTGCTTTTAGCCCTTGAAAACGGACAAAGTGACACGAAAAGTAGAGTTCTTCAATCTCGATTTTTACCCTTTAGTGTTGAATATTCGTAATGTCCAAATAGTGGTACGGTCACTATTACATTACGATTTTTGAGCAGAGTTTCAAAAATTTAGAATCAATAGGAGAATACAGGTGACATTCTGTAGCAGTTAAACATATATCACTTTTCGAGAAAAGTAGCAAGTGCTAAACAGGGTAAATTTTGTTTTATTTAGCTATGCAATTTGATATTTTGTTTCTACGTTTCCTGAAGCCGAGGGAGTCAAAATTTTTCAGTCTTTGTTCGATTTCTACGTTTATTACAGGAAATGATAGGAATAAAAATCCGAAAATTGGTTATTTCATAAACCGGTTATTTTAAGTGTTTTTTAAAGAGCAGTTAAACTGGAGTTAGAAAAACGATATAGTCGAAAACCAGATGTTTCAGAGACACCGGCCATCCATAGCTGTGGCTCTGTCAAGACAGTCAAGCATTCTACAGTGATGGTATCAGCAAACAGGTTTCTAGCTGGGAGAAATGTGTTCATCGTCAGGATGATAATGTTGAGAAATAAATATGTAGACGTGAAGAATAAAGATGTAGAACTTTAATAAGGTTAGGTGTCGTCACACAATAAGTTCATTGGCGTTACTTTTCTGCCCACCCTCGTATACTGATCTTTAATTTTCTGGTGTTCGAGCAGCAGCGCTTCTACGAACGTAATGCCTGAAATGTTTGTCCCATCTGGCTGATCCGAGTGCCGCCCTCTCAGCACAGTGAAGTGATACAAATCGACCCCCAGAGCCGGAGCGCCTTTACGAGTTCGTGGCGGCTGTGTGGCCGGGCAGGGCCGCCGCGTTTATCTCGGCCCGGCCACGAGCCGCTGTGGTCACGACGGGCCCTCTTCCTAAATACAGTCTTCCACCTTAACGGCGGTAACTGCCAGATAAAGTGTTTGCTTTCACGAACAATAGCCTAATCTGCTGACATTCTCACGACGATTTCCGCGGAGCTTTTGTAACTATCGAACAGACGTTCCTTCGCTCCAATTCGCATCTCAGTTACCCTGCTCTCAAAGGAGCCGAAGGGAATGGTACGAAGCTCTGTCTTGGTATGCTAGGGTATACCGCCAAATGTTTTCATGTTGCCGCAGAGTTTTCTGAACTTGTTGATGTGTTTTAAAAAATTCCTTCTTCAATTTTTGAATTTTCCTAATTATTTGGTTTCGGCGCTCTTTTTAATATCAATAGCGTTGTAAAGACCATGCACCGCACTACTTGGAAGGTCCTGTTCTTGCCGGTTTTCACAGTCTTCTTCCAAGTACTCGGTGTTGTATCACCTGCTAATTAGCCTATGTCGTGCACATCGTCGCAATGATGTTTGTGGAGTAGAGATTGTAGAGTAGAAATTTTTCTCTAGCCTACCACGAGGTGTGCAGTAGGAACGACTGCCATTCTGTCAATCCGTCAATGTCACGTTTGATGGCTGGCCTTCCTTTGTGCCCAAATTTGTTTCATCCTTTCAGAATGAAGTCTCTTTCTTTCATCAGACCATGGTGTTACAGTCCGTTTTCTAATTTCCCTCTGAAAAATTTTCCAGTCAAATATCTTGTGTCTGATTGTTTTCGTATCTGTAAGGTCTGCCAGAGTTATGCCGGCTGCTTTAAGATCCACATCAATAACAGCAATCCATTCCATTGCCTCAGTTTTGGCCTTACTTCTGTTTCCTTAGAATTCTACTATTTGTTTTGTCAACCTAGTCGGTGCCATTCTTTTAATGTGCCCATAAAATTTAACTCTTCGTTTTCTCATGTCACCATGTATGTCTGTGCAGTCTTCTATTTCCTTATTACTTCTCAGCCTGTAAGTTTCTCCATCAGTAATTTTGGGGCCTAATATTTTCCTAATAATCTTTCTTTTTTTCTTTTGAATTTCTTCGGTATCCCTCTTCCTGATTAAAATTAAAATTCCCCCAAGTATTTAAACTGAGACACCCTTTTTATTTTTCCATATTTCGTGTTCAAAAACTTTGGTGCTTGTATGTTGCCTGTCATGTATTCCGTTTTTTCGAATGATATTTGTAGTCCTACCTTTTCCGAGACTTCTTTAAGAATTTCAATTTGTTTTTGGTCTGTGGTAACATCTCTAGTTAAAACTGCCAGAAAATCTGCAAAGGCGAGGCAATCTACTCTAATATCACTTCCACTTAACTTGATTGATTGGTCTATATTTTGAATCGACTTTTGCTCTCGCCATTCTCTAATTACCTTTTCCAAAACACAGTTAAACAGTAATGGAGATAGTCCATCTCCCCGTCTAAGACCAGTCTTTATTTCAAATGGTTCAGAAATCTCTCCTGTGAATTAACTTTAGTGTCGGTTAACGTTTCCTTAATCAATGTTAGAGTTTTATTATCAAGCCCTTGTTCCTTTAAAATTTGGTAAAGAGAATCACGATCAACTGAGTCGTAAGCCTTTTTAAAATCCACAAATGTACATACAATATTGTAACTAGAAATCCTTTGGTGTCTGAGGATTAGTTTTAAAGCAAGAATTTGTTCCGGACAGGATCTGTTTGGTCTAAAGCCTGCTTGGTATTCAGCAATTTTAGGTTCTAGCCATCCTTGGGCTCGATCAAGTAAACACTGCGAGAGAATTTGTATGTGTCTGGGAGGAGAGAGGTTCCATGGTAATTATTAACATCGGTCCTATCCCCTTTTTTTATGCAATTGATGAATTAGGGCAGTTTTCCAGTCCTCAGGTATTTTCTCAGCTTGCCAGATACGTCCTATTAGTTGAGTGAACTCTCTTATAGTGTTAGGGTCAGCTGATTTGAGTAATTCTGGGATTATACCGTCTTCTGTGGGTGCTTTATTGTTTTTAAGTCTCTTACTTTGTTTAGTTATTTTGATTTCACTAGGTGCTTTAGAGTTAGGGTTGGTGTTGTTAATTTACTGTGGTTGGAATTTATTCGCTGGTTCTGAACAGTTCAATAGTTTTTCAAAATAATTAGCACGTACCTTACAATTTTCCTAGTTGTTACGAGCCAAACTGCCATTTTCATTTTTGAAGCAAAGACTTTGAAGTTGGTAACCAGTTAGTTTTGTTTTGAATGTCTTATAAAAGTTTGGAAATCTTTTTCGACTTCCAAAAGCTGCGCATTTTCGTAGTTTATTTAAGTCTGTCGGATTAATTTAGATGTTTCTTTTCTCACAGAAAGGTGTTGTGCTTTTTTTCAGTTTTGTTACTATTCCAAATTTTTGATGCTTAGTGCCTAGACTTAACTGCTGTGTCACAATCCGCGTTCCACCAGGGGTGTTCTTGTTTCTTTCGAAGCGGAATTAAATTTCGTGCTATTCTGATGAACTTTTCTTTTAGGCTTTGCGAATTGTTGGATCATTTTTTGTCATTTCACTTGTTAGACTTGGGGTTATTTTAGCAGTGTCAAATTCTGGGATAACATTTTTTGTTTTGAAGAGTTTCTGAGGCTGAAGTTTCACTTTTAATCGCATTAAATAAAGATCAGAATCAATAGTAGCCCCTTTCTTTGTAGTTAGGGTATGAAACTGCTACGTGATAGATCTGAAATTCCCCAATAAATGTATTGGGAGCCTGCCAGGTTTTTTGTTTGGAAGGTTCTTTTTAAAATTTGTTGACATTATTTTAAGGTTAAAATTTTTGCATGTTTCAAAAAGTCTTTGGCCATTTTGGTTTGTCCATGTATGCACAGGAAAGCCACCCACCGTTTTCTTATAATTTTTTCTCTTTAGCTAACTGAGCATTAAAATCACCCATTGAAATTTTAGCATGGTTTGAGGGTGTTCGAGATGATGTTTCCTATTGTTTCCCATGCTTCATTAACTTCATCAGGTTTTTTACGGCTATCCTCATTGACTGGCATATGAGCATTAATTAAAGTGAATGCTTTATTTGCGCATTTAAGACAAATTGTCATTAGTCTATTATTAATGGATTTTACCTCCGTTGTTGAGTTTAAAATATTTTTGGAGACTGAAAAAGCAACTCCCAGACGTGGCGCATTATTAAGTATTCTTATATCAGTTTTACTTCTAAAAAGACGGTAATTGCCGATATCCATGGTGTTATTGTCCGTCATTCGTGTTTCTTGAAGTGCCAAAACTTCAACCTTCTGGTCTTTCAATGTATCTCCCAACCTATGAAGTTTACCTGGATCAGATAGTGGTACAATAAGTACCCTCCGCCACACACCGTAAGGTGGCTCGCGGAGTATAGATGTAGATGTAGATGTAGAAAAAGTGATTCTATGTTAAGTGTAGCAAAAGATGTATTTGTTTTGGTTTTAAGTTGGCCAGAGGACTCCGACTTCCTCTCCTGAATCACTTTGCTTTTTAACCTGGCCGCCCCAGAATCCGAAAGACCAGTTATGTCAGTAATACCGGCGATGGATTGACCACCTGGGGTAATATTGTAGTTATCAAAATGCTCCATAATGATTGTACCAGGAATGTGGGGGGTTGAGTAGTCTCATTGAGAACTCAGAATGTTAAGACTGGAAGGGTTAGTTCCAGAATATGAATTTCAGTCGCACCACTGGTGAACTGACGCTGACCATTTCGCCGCTTATTTTGTTTTCTCCATTAGGCTCTTCCGCTCTCTCTGACGTTGGGAGCTGGATTCCTCTTCCGCCTCTGAGACCGTTGACCGGGCTTCACCCGTAACCCTAGGCAGGGGCCCTCACGGGGTGCTACCATCCGGAGCCAGATGGACCCAGGATTTTTGCGAGGTGGTTCTCATCCCCTCCTCTTCCCTCATCACTTGCGAGATGAGGCCCCAGGTTTTTTGGGACCGGCAGTGGCAGAGTTCCTTCCTGACAGTATTATAACAAAATACAATTCATTCTTCTGACGGTATTTTTATATTACACGCCAATTTACAAAACATTCGAAATATCACCAAGGTCGATCCGATTAATAATCATATCAAACTAATCTTCCCCGGCAGTCAGATATCACCGTAGGCTTACCTAACCAGAGCACTGTTGTCTCGTGGGGACGGAGTAATTTTCCGAGCCTTAATTTAAACATGTTTAGTAATTTGCATTAAGGTGAACAGCCACAAAGGCTGCTCGAACCGTTATTTCGAATTCAAAACTCTGGCTTCTTCGAGGCGCACAGGAGAGCCCTCCGCTTTAAACGACTTGCTGCCACACCAGGGAACCCAATTTCGGAACCGTGAGACCAGGCCTTGTACGCCAGAACAAAACTCGATCGTCACTCTGGTAGGCTAGCTACGGGCTGCTCTTTCTGCCGGGGGACGCTACTGGGTTGCGATACTCTATTAGTAACAAAACTGACGGGAGAGGTCCTCTCGTCCTCAGTTGCTTGCAGATGTTCGTGGAGTAGATCTGCGGAGTTCTGTAGCGCAGAATTTGCCACTGTTTCTATGTTTTTGTCCTTGGTTAGTGTTCTCAGTAGCAACCATCGACGTTACACCTATGGTTAGTATTGCTTTGCATTAAAAATAAAGCAATCGCTATAGTTTCGATTGTAAAGCATTAGAAATGGAACGGTTTGCATATCGATCGGCAGGTGTTACGAAGGTAACCATGCTTGCGCGATAGTACTTTGTACTGCACCTGCTTGGGCTTCAGTTTATTCTTTCTCATCCATAATATTCATTACCATTTATCTATCAGTGTACTCTCTCTCTCTCTCTCTCTCTCTCTTTCTCTCCTTCGATCAAGGACTGGATGAGTTGCAGAACGCTCGTTTATACTGCAAATTGTTTCCCTTGTCTAATCTTGCAGCAAGACTTTTGTCAGGTTTGTGCGGTTCCTAAGAGTGTAGCATCCGATGTTTTAATTTAAGAGGCTACCTCGCATTTCCATGTGTGTGTTTTATAGAAATATATACAAGATTTTACCAGATCTGTCTAACTACTGGTCTGTAGAGTTCCCCTGTTGCCTCCTAAAATCTTTTAATTTATAATCAGAAACGCCTACTAGAAGAAATGAGGTCCGATGCTGGCCACTGTCAAGACAGCAGAAGATTAGCAGGCCAGATGTACCTGTTAGTTGGGAATCGGAAGTCAGGGAGTCATTTTAATTTCTACCATTCCTTTCGTCAAATTTGTTCTTTTGAAAGAGAACCGACGGAAGCAGCAAATTCTGCAAGTTTGTGAAAGAACATAGAATGAAAAGAAGAATGGTTCAAATGGCTCCGAGCACTATGCGACTTAACTTCTAAGGTCATCAGTCGCCTAGAACTCAGAACTAATTAAACCTAACTAACCTAGGGACATCACACACATCCATGCCCGAGGCAGGATTCGAACCTGCGACTGTAGCGGTCGCCCGGTTCCAGACTGTAGCGCCCAGAACCGCACGGCCACTCTGGCCGGCAATGAATAGAAGGTTGCGTTGTGGTTCGTCGTCTACACGCTTCTAAATCCATCATGCAAAACGTCTAGCTTAATCTCTCAATCCTATGGACGAATCACTGTCTATATTACGATCTCATTACACATGAAAAGATACGGCTTAGAAGTGAAACAACGATCTGGGCTTTGGAGATCCCTCTGTATGGCACCACTTCTTCTCCTCTTACTTGGCAAATTTTTCGAGACGATAATCTGATCCATCAGTATGGTCCTATCTCAAGAAGAGAGCTCCTGAGTCAGCCAGCGCTATCATCTTTGCCATGGACCCGCGTATCAGTGACTTAAAGGATCAATGTAATATCATTTTATATCTTTACATAACTTAGTTATCTCACTGATGTCGAAAAGAAGACGTATTCACAAGCAATTTGGGCACAGAAGGAATTAGTAAACATCATAAAAATAAATGCTGGTGTCTGTGGTGGATAATTTGAACATGTGATTACGCAATTTCGATTTTTCCTATAGCTTCACCTTAAGCGAACTGTGACAGTGGTTAAGACAATGGGTACAAGCCCCGTCCAGTCTCAGAGGGTATTTCCCGCTAAAAGAAGTCTGCTAGCGTGAAAATAGGAGAAAATTTCTGAGACTGTACCATTCCAGCACAGCATTGCATGGAAGCGTCCGCCCCGATGGCTGTGGTCAGCGTGACTAATTGCCGTCCTCCAGGGCCGGGTTCGATTCACGGCTGGGTCAGGGATTTTCTCCGCTCAGGGACTGGGAGTTGTACTATCTTCATCTTCATTTCATCCCCATCCGGCGCGCAGGTCGCCCCATGTGGTGTCGAATGTGATAAGACCTGGACCAAGGTGGCCGGACCTGCCACGCAAGGGGCCTCCCGGCCAATGATGCCAAACGATAATTTCCATTTTCACTGCATGAAAGTGAATCATGGACTGTGGAAAAACAGAAAAATAAGAGCAGCGAAAATTTTTGAGAAGCTGTGTTCTAGAAGGATGTTGAAAATTGTACGGAGTGATAAGAAATGAGTAGGTTCTCCGCAGAATCGGCGAAGAAAGGAATGTGTGGGAAACACTGACTAGAAGAAGAGGCAGAACGACGGCACATGAGTTTAAAAATCAGGTTATAACTCCTGTGTTATCTGAGGGACCTGTAAAGGATAAAAACTCTAGAGGAAGATAGAGATTGGGGTCTTTCTAACAAATAACTGAGGCGTTGGATCCAGTGCTACACTAACATGGAGAGGAAGTTGTGGTAGGTCGCATCAAACCTGTCAGACGGATGATGACCAAAACCAACGTCATTTCGTCAACTGAGCTGATCCTCCGCTTCTAATCACCTCGAAGAAGAAGAGAGGTTTAACTTTCCTTCTTTTCATCCCTTCGGTTGAAACAACCCTTTGTAACACGTGACCGCGAGATTATGAGTCCTTGTTCTGGATATCAGAGATGCGATCTCACTGGGTGGAAAAGTCGCTTCATCTCCGAGCGCTTGATCAGAAACAGATTATCGGGGTCTCATGTTAAGTAGTTATGACTGAGGGAATTTTTCGTTGACTACCAATCAAATACTACGGTGGCCTCCTTAGTTATGGTCTGTGCAGCGAGATTGGAACTATGATAATTAAGTGGGTTTTCCGCGCCCGTTTCGTGCGTCTACCACTACCGAACACGCGACATCCCCTTGTTTGCGTCCCTGTGCCAACACCTCAGCGTTGCTGCACTTCTAGGTGCTCATAGCTTTCAGGCAGTACTGAAGACATTGTTTTGCCGTTGAAAGCTGGTAACAGCAATCAGGGAGCGTCTCTCGCAAGATGGAATACAGCAATGAACAATAATATTTAAATTACGCAATAGATTCGCATTCTGCGTCTTTGCATTGACGTGAGCTGCTTGCGACACATGAAAATTTGTGCCGGACCGGTACTCGGATCAGAATTTCCCAGTTATCATGAGTGGTCGCCTTAACATTTTTGGCTATCCGAGCATGCCTCCAGGACCGATCCAAACTTACATCTGTGACGTAGTCACAACACTTACGCTCGCACAATTTGTGATTCAAAATGGTTCAAATGGCTCTGAGCACTATGGGACTTAACTTCAAAGGTCATCAGTCCCCTAGAACAACTACTTAAACCTAACTAACCTAAGGACATCACACACATCCATGCCCGAAGCAGGATTCGAACCTGCGGTCGTAGCGGTCGCGCGGTTCCAGACTGGAGCGCCTAGAACCGCTCGGCTACCCCGGCCGGCATTCGTGATTTCCGCAAATGTTATATCGTAATTTTAGCCCCTCGAGGCATGGATACTTCATTGACGGTTACAATGTCTACATTTATATAGTGTCTGTATCTTCACAAAACTACGCCCTTCAAACACGCATGCATGCATCGACGGGCTAAAATGACGATATAATATTTGTCTCCTCACGAATTGTGCGAGCATAATTGAAATTTGGGATCGGCCCTGGAAGCGGGCTCGGAAAGGCAAAGTTGTTAAGGCGACAGTTCGTGATAAGCGGGGAATCCGGGTTCGAATTCTGTTCAGGTACAAATTTTCATGTGGCGCAAACAGCTGATGGCAATGCATATTCGCAGAATGCGAGTCTATTTCGTAATGTTTACCACTACTGTAATCGTCAATGATAGTGTTTGTTCCTTCAGACAGGCATGCACATCTGAAGGACATTGTATTGTTAGGATGCAGACACTATATAAACACAGACATTGTAACCATCAACGATGCAACAATTTATAGATACAAGTCACCGTCGGCTAGCTCTCTTCCTAACAGAGAATGGAAGGCCCATTCTGAAGAAAACATAGTGTCATCAACTGGAAACCGGACAATAGCAAGATGTGTCATGTAGAACCGTCTCGTCGCTGTGGCATGCACAAGAAATCGCCTCACATCAGTACCTCTGCCAAAAGCATGTCAAAAACGTACAATACACACAAAACACGGGGTAACGTCGTCTGGACTAATAACTGCCTCTGTGTGCTCGTACGTGTGTGTCACGAATCACGTGAAGCGGCAAATCTCTCTTAACAGCAGAGCCCAGCCCAGTTGCTTTACTTCTACATGGAAATATTTACGTGCGATTTAATCTGACGTTAAACACCCGACTCTTTCACACTTTAAACAGCCTACTCTTTCACACTAGAGAGGAATGATTCAGGTACCTGCAAACAGTGACATGCAAGGCAATGACGTGCGAGACCAGTGATATCCAGTGAATTGTCGCTACATCACTGGCTCGTGTTTGCTGGGAGCGAGTGCTGGGCATAAAGATTTACGTTTACCGTGTTTCCGAAACGAATAAAGCTGAATGCCAGGATGGTTCACTTGTAAACTAACCTTCCCTATATGTGTCCTATCCGAGATGTGCTTTGATGAAGTAGTCGCCGCTGGACACTAGATCTGCAATTCTCATATCTCATCCATAGACAGCACAACAGCTTCCCTGCACCTAGAAAAGAAATTTCATCATCGGTATTCCACCAACAGGGTTGAAGTGGTTGTCTAAATTTCAGTTCACTTAGCAGCATCCAATAGCTTAGCGAAATAATTTTGGAAATGACAATCAGAGCACTAAAATATTATTTCTGAAAGGCGGGAACGTAAGCCCAGTTCCTGAAAAACCGTTTGTGAAAAACTGTTACATACTGGAACTTCATTGTATTTGTCTACTGACATTAAGCGACGCACACATGAAAGCGCCCTTGAAGAGAAATTTACAGCTATCAACGTCGTTTACATATTAAATACGGTGTACGGAAAAATCAAAGGGAAGCAGCTGCAACTACACTATGTGACCAAAGCATACAGACACCTGGCTGAAAAATACTTACAAGTCAGTGCCGCCCTCCATCGGTAACGATGGAGTTCAAAATGATGTTGGCCCATCCTTAGCCTTGATGTCAGCTTACACTCTCGCAGACATACATTGAATCAGCTGCTGGAAGGTTTGTTGGGGAATTGCCGCCCATTCCTCACGGAGTGCTGCACTGAGGACAGGTATCGATATCGTCCGGTGACGCCTGGCACGAAGTCGGCGTCCCAAAACATCCCAAAGATCGTCTATAGGTTTCAGGACCGGACTCTGTGCAGGCCAGTCCATTACAGGGATGTTATTGTCATGTAACCACTCAACCACAGGCCGTGCATTATGAACAGGTGCTCGATCGTGTTGAAAGATGCAATCGCCATCCTCGAATTGCTCTTCAACAGTTGGAAGCACGAAGGTGCTTAAAACATCAATGTAGGCCTGTGCTGTGATAGTGCCACGCAAAACAACAAGGGGTGCAAGCACCATCCATGAAAAACACGACCATACAATAACACCACCGCCTCCGAATTTTACTGTTGGCACTACACACGCTGGCAGATGACGTTCACCGGGCATTCGTCATACACACAACCTGCCATCGGATCGCTAGTTTGTGTACCGTGATTCGTCACTCCACACAACGTTTTTCCACTGTTCAATCGTCCGATGTTTACGCTCCTTATAGCAAGCGAGGCGTCGTTTGGCATTTACCGACGTGATGTGTGGCTTATGAACAGCCGCTCGACCATGAAATCCAAGTTTTCTCACCTCCCGCCTAACTGTCATAGTACATGAAGTGGATCCTGATGCAGTTTGGAATTCCTGCGTGATGGTCTGGATAGATGTCTGCCTATTATACATTACGACCCTCTTCAACTGTCGGCGGTCTCTGTCAGTCAACAGACGAGGTCGGCCTGTACGCTTTTGTGCTGTACATGTCCCCTCACGGTTCCACTTCAGTATCACATCGGGAACCTTTGATCTACGGATGTTTAGCAGTGTTGTAATCTCGCGTACAGACGTATGACACAAGTGACACACAATCATCTGACTACGTTCGAAGTCCTTGAGTTCCGCGGAGCTCCTCATTCTGCTCTCTCACGATGCCTAGTGACTACTGAGGTCACTGATACGGAGTACCTGGCAGTAGGTAGCAGCACAACGCACCTAATATAAAAAACTAATTCTACCGTCAGGTCTTACCAAATGAATGTGGGACTCATCTGACCAGGCCACCATTTTCCAGTCGTCTAGGATCCAATCTATATGGTCATGAGCCCAGAAGAGCGCGGATGCCGATGTCGTGCTGTTACCAAAGGTACTCACGTTGGTCGTCTGTTGCCATAGCCTGTTAACCCCAGATTTCAACGCACTGTCCTAACTGATACGTTCGTCATACGTCCCACATTGATTTCTCCGATTATTTCACGCAATGTTACTCGTCTGTTAGCACTGACAATGCCGCTGCTCTGGGTCATTAAGTGAAGGTCGTCGGCCACTCCGTTGTCTGTGGTGAGACGTATTGCCTGACATTTGGTATTCTCAGCGCACTCTTGACACTGCATCTCTCGGAATACTGTATTTCCTAACGATCTGCGAAATTAAATATCCCATTCGTCTAGCTTCAATTACTGTTCCGCGTTTACAGTGTATTAATTTCCGTCGTGCAGCCATAATTACGTCGGAAACCTGTTCACATGAGTGAGCTGACTACAAATGACAGCTCCACCACGGTACTGTACTTCTATACCGTGTATGTGATACTACCGCCATCTGTATAAGTGCATATCGCTATCCCATGACATTTGTCACAGTGTAATGCCCGTCCGCATACGGCAAGTTCTTCTACTGCTTCTCTTCGTGCTTGTTGAACCCTGCCTTGCCCAGAAAGGCCCTCAGATCTCTCCTCAATTGAGAACGTCTGGAGAGTTGTGGTCAAGGCCCTCCAACCAGATCAAGATTTTGACGATCTAATGAGCCAATTGTACAGAATTCAGCACGATATCCACCAGGAGGACATCGATCAATGCCAAGTCGAATAACTACGCTCATGGTCATAAATTAAGGATAATGCTGATACATGGTTAAACAACGCTCTGGTGGGCGGTTTGCGGGTTTAAATCATCTCGGGGTATGACCCTGTGGTGCATTTGACCTGCGGTCGTCGCACGGTGGCGCTGGCAGCAGTTCAGATCCGCAGAGGTGTGTTGGTGCATGTCAGATTACGGTGCAGCGAGTAAGTGTGCAGATGTTTTCAGACGTGATAATGGTGACTGCGTCTTCAAAATGGCTCAAAGAACATATATTATGACGTTATGAGGAGTAGAATACTAGGGCGACTGGAGGCTGGTCCAACACAGCAGGTCGTAGCACGAGCCCTTCGTGTGCCACAAAGTGTGATCTCACGATTATTGCAACGATTCTGGCACTCAGGAAACGTGTCCAGGCGCTACAGTACGGGTCGTCCACAGTGTACAGCACCACAAGAAGACCGATATCTCACCATCAGTGCCTGCAGACGGCCACGGAGTACTGCTGGTAGCCTTGCTCGCGACCTTACCGCAGCCACTGGAACAGTTGTCTCCAGACACACCGTCTACAGACGACTAAACAGACATGGTTTATTCGCCCGGAGACCTGCAAGGTACATTCCACTGACCGCTGGTCAAAGGAGAGCCCGTAAAGCCTAGTGCCAAGAATACAGTACATGGGGTCATTGGAACAGTGGTCCGAGGTTATGTTCACGGACGAGTCAAGGTATAGTTTGAACAGTGATTCCTGCCAGATTTCCATCTGATGTGAACCAGGAACCGGATACTAACCCCTTAATATCCTTGAAATGGACCTGTATGGAGGTCGTGGTTTGATGGTGTGAGATGGGATTATGATTGGTGCACGTACACCCCTGCATGTCTTTGACAGAGGAACTGTGGCAGGTCAGGTGTATCGGGACGCCATTTTGCACCAGTATGTCCCCTTTTCAGGGGTGCAGTGGGTCCCACCTTCCTCCTGATGGATGATAGCGCATGGCCCCACCGAGCTGCCATCGTGGAGGAGTATCTTGAAACAGAAGATATCAGGCGAATTGAGTGGCCTGCCTGTTCTCCAGACCTAAACCCCATCGAGCACGTCTGGGATGCTCTCGGTCGACTTAGCGCTGCACGTCTTCAAACCCCTACGGCACTTCAGGAGCTCCGACAGGCACTGGTGCGAGAATGGGAGGCTATACCCCAGCAGCTGCACGACCACCTGATGCAGAGTATGCCAACCCGTTGTGCGGCCTGTGTTTCGTGTGCGTGGTGATCATATTCCATATTGATGTCGGGGTACATGCGCAGGAAATAGTTGCATTTTGTAGCACATGTGTTTCGGGACGGTTTTCTCAACTTATCACCAATACTGTGGACATGCAGATGTGTGTCGTGTGTGTTCCCTGTGTGCCTCTGCTATTAGCGCCAGTTTTGTGTAGTGCCACGTTGTGTGGCACATTATCCTTAATTTATGAACATGAGTGCGTTCGCTACAGTTCCGCACTGTCGCCTGATAAACAAAGTAAGAGCCTACGGAATATCAGACCAGCTGTGTGACTGGTCTACAGACGTTAAAGTAACCTCTGGCGTGCCACAGGGGAGTGTTATGGGACCACTGCTTTTCACAGTATATATAAATGACCTAGTAGATAGTGTCGGAAGTTCCATGCGGCTTTTCGCGGATGATGCTGTAGTATACAGAGAAGTTGCAGCATTAGAAAATTGTAGCGAAATGCAGGAAGATCTGCAGCGGATAGGCACTTGGTGCAGGGAGTGGCAACTGACCCTTAACATAGACAAATGTAATGTATTGCGAATACATAGAAAGAAGGATCCTTTATTGTATGATTATATGACAGCGGAAGAAACACTGGTAGCAGTTACTTCTGTAAAATATCTGGGAGTATGCGTACGGAACGATTTGAAGTGGAATGATCATATAAAATTAATTGTTGGTAAGGCGGGTACCAGGTTGAGATTCATTGGGAGAGTCCTTAGAAAATGTAGTCAATTATCAAAGGAGGTGGCTTACAAAACACTCGTTCGACCTATACTTGAGTATTGCTCATCAGTGTGAGATCCGTACCAGATCGGGTTGACGGAGGAGATAGAGAAAATCCAAAGAAGAGCGGCGCGTTTCGTCACAGGGTTATTTGGTAACCGTGAAAGCGTTACGGAGATTTTTAGCAAACTCAAGTGGCAGACTCTGCAAGAGAGGCGCTCTGCATCGCGGAGTAGCTTGCTTGCCACGTTTCGAGAGGGTGCGTTTCTGGATGAGGTATCGAATATATTGCTTCCCCCTACTTATACCTCCCGAGGAGATCACGAATGTAAAATTAGAGAGATTCGAGCGCGCACGGAGGCTTTCAGACAGTCGTTCATCCCGCGAACCATACGCGACTTGAACAGGAAAGGGAGGTAATGACAGTGGCACGCAAAGTGCCCTCCGCCACACACCGTTGGGTGGCTTTCGGAGTATAAATGTCGATGTAGGTAGATGTAGAGTGTATAAGGGCTATAGGTGGACGGAACCGCCATTGACTTGTTCAATTTGTGAAGCTCTTTCTCTTGAATAAATCATCTAATTTTTTCTGGAGTTGTAATTCTTTGTTTTTCTGTACACGTACGTTGCATCTACCGATTTTCGCCCCATTCGGATAATTCCTTTGTGGTACGTCATTTTTTTTTGTCTTAGAGTGTAATATTAATATAGATCTATGGAATAACGCGCATGATATCAGAGGCTGTAATCACGCCGTCTGTCCGACATGTGACGGTTGTGGCAGGAGTGGATGGACATTGCTGTCTCATACGACGAGGACCACGGCCAGTCTACAGTATAACACAACTGCTAACAAGGCTCGTAGGGGTGAAACATATTTGTGTTATTAGGACGATGATGGTCAAAAGGTAGAAGGAAGGCAGATTAAGGCGATTGTCCTATGAAGCTATGAAGTAGTGTGCCCATAACGCCCCTACACGGCAGTTGCAGAGGACAGGCACCCGAGCACCGACTCGCTGGCGGTGGTCACCTGCCGCTTCGGAAGGCGGCCGCGGGCTGGTGGCGGCTGCGCCTGCGGCCGCGACCGCAGTGGCGCGAGTCGCGTCTATTCTTGCAGCGGTGGCTGGCAGCTGGCGCAACCCGCGGAGAACACCGGCGACCTGGGAACTGCCGCCCCAGGCGCAGCCCGGGCCAAGCGCCAGCCAGCGCCGCCGCGTAAACAATGCGGCACGTAAAGCGCCGGGGAACACCCTTGCTGCACTCGCTGCCAGCGCCGGTGATATTTACATTTCACCAGTGGCTATCGAATGGGCCGATTGAGTGGAGCGATAGTTTTCCTCATGACTGTAGTTCTGATCGTAACCGAAGTCACGTTTAACTAGGTCCCCTACACGATTCTGTAGAGCTCTTCCGTGTCAGTCCTTTCTAGATCCAAATGTTCAGTAGCTGGCTCTAGTCATAGAGGAAACCACTTTATAGGACCGATGTATCGTTCTTACTTTGTTTTTCCTTTTTTTTTAAAGCGACACTTGTGTACCATTTGTAGCTCTGATACAGCAGCAGCCTTTTGATATGGTAAATAACAACTCTCCCTTGTCTTGACCAACTGATGTCAGTGTCTGCACCACATTGTTGGAGTCTGTGATTATTACGACATGGTTATTAGTGATGGACATGCTATAGCTTAGTGCCCTCTTCGGTCACTAGTTCATCCGTGTAAATTGACCCCCTTTCAGTGGGCGAAATAGTTCACTCTTTTTACTTTTAATATCTGTGTATGTGTAGCCGACAGAGTCATTGTATTTGGACCATTCGGTATACGCACACGCAGCACTTGGCGATTGTGAGAGAAAGATATCTAAAGTGTTGTTGTTAATTACTAGGGTCCTCAAGTAGTCGATTTTAATACGTATGTCCCATACCTGGTCGATACGTTTGAACTTTTTCTCGAAGTAGGATAGCAGCCGCGTTCTTCGAATGAGGTTCTGGAGTTTGCTTAGCATTGAAAATGCCTTCACAAGTGGTGGTTTTGGTTTGTGGGTTGACTATTGGCTGGGGTAGTATAAGGTTGCAAGTTTTATTTATAAGCTCATCCCCAAAGCGTTGTTGATGTTTCAGAAAAAGTTCCCTGCTGAGGGGTATTTTCACTGTATTGATAGGGATGCTGCCATTCTTTCGGTCACAGGTTCGAATCCTGCCTCGGCCATGGATGTGTGTGATGTCCTTAGGTTAGTTAGGTTTAAGTAGTTCTAAGTTCGAGGGAACTGATGACTTCAGATGTTAAGTCCCATAGTGCTCAGAGCCATTTGAACCATTTTTGTATTCTTTCGAGTAGTAGTGCAGTCTTCAGGGTGGATCCTAGAGCTTCTATGCGTAATCGCAGTATTTTGTATCGATACTAAGTCGAGTGTCTACAGAAGCTGCCTGGAAGCTATGCCATACAACGAGCGGGCATAATCTACTCTGAATCTTGAAAATGATCCAAACAGAGAGAGAGTGCGATAAGGGGGCGCCACTTTAAGATATCACAACGATTAGTGACCCATAACACCAGGCAGATCAATCATGCAATAAAGCTGTCTTCCTACAGACGACAAGCCGAATTTGCGAAACATCTTGACATGATTGACGAGGAAATTAAATTGGGCGCTTGTCCTTGCAGTCCCACCGTAGTAAATCGTTTGTTGGACTGACATTTCTTCCATTAATATGGCCTTATGGCAGTAGCAAACGTACAGTTCAGTTAGGACTAAAATTCCTCTGTCATATACCTCGGTTCAGTAATACAAGCCATCACGCCGTACGCCTCTCTCTGCCCTTCACTTCCATACTACTTGCATTTCAAGGTTAGAGTTTCATTTAGACACTCGCTATTCTGCACTACTTACAGTTTAGTGGTAATCCCACCTACCGTCGTCTATGTTCATATGTTTCTGCTTTTTATTTCATTGGTTTGCGTTTCCTACTAACATACATTCATATCACTGATTGTTTTTAACTATTTTATTCATAGCTAATATTTTTCGGCTTGAGGTTCGAGCTCTTTCCAATTCCCTACTGTTATTTGTGTAGATCACCCTTAATCATGCAGCTGCCGAGGCGCATGCCTTCATTTTCCGTTTAACCGCTGATGGATGCTGACGAGTGCAAATTAGCGACAGCAGTTTTTTCCATGGTTAGGCGTGAGAACGCTGGCGTCTTCAGTAATAATTCTATCTGTATTAGCGCGAAGAGATTCTTTAATGGTTCATATCCTTTTAACGTCTTGGTGCAAGCATGGGCATCGATAGAAATAATTCATGTACTATTTCCCAGTCCAGACAGAATTCAATGTTGAGGTTTATTTCTAGTTTCGAATTTTAAGGCTATCGTTTGAGGCATTCCTTGAAAGGTAGCAGAATCACCCAGTGATGACTTCTTCTGCTCCACCTTGCTCTCTTGATATATCTTGTTTCGCCATCTACAGCTTTATGTGAAATTTTATCTTGCTTTGGGAACGCTCTCAAAAACTCTGCCCTCATTCTCATATGATATTTGTCGTGTACTTAGTACATTTATAGAATACTTTCGCCTTGGCATCTGACAATGGCTAGCATCGTATCTGATAATTTTCACGATTACTATTCACCTACCTCCTCCGATTTCTATCCTACTCACTGTTGCATAACAGCTGTGACGGTAATAGCCAAAAAACAACATAATATGTTCTGAAAGTTTCAACGTAAAATAACTTGAGCTACTCTGGTGAGAAACGCCTTTTGTTTTAAGTAATTTAGCCATCAGCGTGTCATCTGCATGTAACCTGAAGAGTCAACTCCCTAGACTTCTCCAACGCCTCAGCGATGTTACTTTAACACTATTATATTTTCCAGCGACGTTCGTAACAATTATTTGTTTCATTTGTGTCACTATCAAATGCAATCTGTGGTGCTGCGCGTATTATTCTCCCGTTTCTTAACACTGATTCATTATGTTATGAAATCATACCACAGACTTACACTAGGTGGCAAAAGTCATGGGAGACCTCTTAAGAAGGTATCGGACCTCCTTTTGCCCGGCATAGTGCAGCTGCTCGACGTGGTATGGACTCAACAAGCCGTTGGAAGTCCCCTGCAGAAATACTGAGCCATGCTGCCTCTGTAGCCGTCCGTAATTGCGAAAATGTTGCCCGTGCAGGATTTTGTGCGTGAACTGACGTCTCCACTACGCCCCATGAATGTTCGATGGGATTCACGCCGGGCGATCTGGGGGACCAAAGCTCGAATTTTCCTGAATGTTCAAACCAGTCATGAACAACTGTGACTCGATGACATGGCACATTGTTATCCATGAGAATACCATCGTTGTTTTTGGAACGTGAAGTTCGAGAATGGCCCCCAAATGGTATACAAGTAGCCGAGCATAAATGTTTCCAGCCAACTTGGGTCAAGGTCTTCGTGTGGTCTGCATCACACTCGAACCTTAGCATAAGCTCGTACCAATTGAAATCGGGACACATTCGACCAAGCCACGATTTTCCAGCTGCCTAGGGTTCAACCGATATGGTCACAAGCCCAGGAGAGGCGCTGCAGGCAATGTCATGCTATTAGCAAAGCCACTCGCGTCACTCCTCTAATATCATAGCCTGTTAACCCCAAATTTCGCCTCACTTTCCTAACTGATGCGTCAGTCGCCCGTCCCACTTTGATTTCTGCGGTTATTTCACGCAGTGTTGATTGTCTCTTAGCGCTGACAACTCTACACAGACGCCGCTACAGTCGGTCGTTAAGTGATGGCCGTCGCCCACCACGTTCACCACGTTGAGAGGTAATACATGATGTCTGGTATTCTCGGCACACTCTTAACCCTGTGGATCTCGGAATATTGAATTCCCGAACGATTTCCGAAATGGAATGTACAAGGCGTCATTCCGTGTTCAGAGTCTGTTAATTCCCGTCGTGTGAGTGTAATCGTCTCGGAAAATTGTCACACGAGTCAACTGAGTACAACTGATATCTCTGCCAATGCACTACCCTTTTATGAATTATGTAAGCGATACGTGTGCATATCGTTACCCCATGACTTTTGTCACCTCAGTGTAGGCATGGGAAAAACTTACTCTCGAAAACCGGTACCGGTGCAGTAGTTGTGAATAACAAGAATTTTTCGATATTTGCTTGACTTCTCTTATAACAGCTTTTTTTTATTTTTAACTGATAACTGGGTAGAAAACCAAACTATCAAATAGCCACAGCAGCAGTGGTAAAATTTTTGGTTTTTCAATAAATATTTTTTAATAAACGAGTAACTTTTATTCGTAAAATTGCCATTGCTTTGAAAGATGGCGTTGTGCAGAAAATGAGAAAAGCGATCTGTCCTGTCTTAATAAAAATGCTCCCACAAACGATGAACAAACACATGGACTGGTGCAGGATTGCTAAGACAATGGTGTACGTGTTCCCTGTGGCGCTGTGTGGCGTAGTCTGTTGGATAGTACCCATGAACATGCAGTGCTCGTGACATGCACTATCTAGTCTACATGGTAGTTTCTCGCTGTTGACCAACATTAGTTGTATTACAAAATGGCACCATCCCTAGTCTGAAAAGTATTTTACGAAGTTCGCTGTCAGTGAAGTACAATGCTCTATTTGCTTTAAAAAATTACGATATTGAGGAGCCATAACAAACTCGCTACATCATATAAGGAGAAAACCTAAAACTTAACAATTCATTCACATTTTCAAATAAAAGTAGAAAGTAGCTGATCTGTTGCCTGTGTCTACATACTATGCCTTTATCTGCTTGTATTCCTTGAAAAAGTACAGATTCAGACGAAAAATAGGGTCCTGCAAACTGTTTTCACCCTTTGGCACTGACTATTCCTAATGCCCAAATAGTGGTAGGATCTTCGATTACAACGTGATTTTTAAACAGAGTTTCAAAAACTTGGAATCAATAAGAGAATACTGGTAGTATTCATTCACCTATTGCTTTTCGAGAAAAGCAGCGAACGTTGGAAGGCGTTTTTCTTTTATTTGACTATTTAATTTGATATTTTGGTTCTGTGCATCTTCAAACTGAGGGAGGTAAAATTTTTCAATATGTATTCGATTTCCACGTTTAGTACAAGAAATAATGAAACATAAAAGACCAAGAACCGGTTACTTCAGAAACAAGTTATTTTGATCGTTTTTATCACTCAGATTAAACTGTTGTAAAAGAAAGAAACAATACAACGGAAAACCCGTTGTTTCAGGGATAACGTATGTAAGATGTGTTATATACAGGGTGTTACAAAAAGGTACGGCCAAACTTTCAGGAAACATTCCTCACACACAAATAAAGAAAAGATGTTATGTGGACATGTGTCCGGAAACGCTTAATTTCCATGTTAGAGCTCATTTTAGTTTCGTCAGTATGTACTGTACTTCCTCGATTCACCGCCAGTTGGCCCAATTGAAGGAAGGTAAAGTTGACTTCGGTGCTTGTGTTGACATGCGACTCATTGCTCTACAGTGCTAGCATCAAGCACATCAGTACGTAGCATCAACAGGTTAGTGTTCATCACGAACGTGGTTTTGCAGTCAGTGCAATGTTTACAAATGCGGAGTTGGCAAATGCCCATTTGATGTATGGATTAGCACGGGGCAATAGCCGTGGTGCGGTACGTTTGTATCGAGACAGATTTCCAGAACGAAGGTGTCCCGACAGGAAGACGTTTGAAGCAATTGATCGACGTCTTAGGAAGCACGGAACATTCCAGCCTATGACTCGCGACTGGGGAAGACCTAGAACGACGAGGACACCTGCAATGGACGAGAGAATTCTTCGTGCAGTTGACGATAACCATAATGTCAGCGTCAGAGAAGTTGCTGCTGTACAAGGTAACGTTGACCACGTGACTGTATGGAGAGTGCTACGGGAGAACCAGTTGTTTCCGTACCATGTACAGCGTGTGCAGGCACTATCAGCAGCTGGTTGGCCTCCACGGGTACACTTCTGCGAATGGTTCATCCAACAATGTGTCAATCCTCATTTCAGTGCAAATTTTCTCTTTACGGATGAGGTTTCATTCTAACGTGATCAAATTGTAAATTTTCACAATCAACATGTGTGGGCTGACGAGAATCCGCATGCAATTGTGCTATCACGTCATCAACACAGATTTTCTGTGAACGTTTGGGCAGGCATTGTTGATGATGTCTTGATTGGGCCACCTACGCTCAATGGAGCACGTTATCATGATTTCATACGGGATACTCTACCTGTGCTGCTAGAACATGTGCCCTTATAAGTACGACACAACATGTGGTTCATGCACGATGGAGCTCCTGCACATTTCAGTCGAAATGTTCGTACGCTTCTCAACAACAGATTCGGTGACCGATGGATTGGTAGAGGCGGGCCAATTCCGTGGCCTCCACGCTCTCCTGACCTCAACCCTCTTGACTTTCATTTATGGGGGCATTTGAAAGCTCTTGTCTACGCAACACCGGTACCAAATGTAGAGACTCTTCGTGCTCGTATTGTGGACGGCTGTGATATAATACGCCATTCTCCAGGGCTGCATTAGCGCATCAGGGATTCCATGCGACGGAGGGTGGATGCATGTATCCTCGCTAACGGAGGACATTTTGAATATTTCCTGTAACAAAGTGTTTGAAGTCACGCTGGTACGTTCTGTTGCTGTATGTTTCCATTCCATGATTAATGTGATTTGAAGAGAAGTAATAGAGCTCTACCATGGAAAGTAAGCGTTTCCGGACACATGTCTACATAACATATTTTCTTTCTTTGTGTGTGAGGAATGTTTCCTGAAAGTTTGGCCGTACCTTTTTGTAACATCCTGTATAACTTACAGAGGATGGTCCTGTTTTGATGTATTTCTTCTTGGATCCGTGGATAAAGAGTGAAAAAGTCCGAGCTTCATATGTGCTGATTCGGCAAACTGACCCACAGTTAATTTCAGGCTAAGCACCTCACTAAAATCATCCCTACCGACTTTTGCGTTATTCATTGGTGGCACATAGCTGTATAATTTCATAATTATTTTTTCCCCGGATTCTGTGGGACCACACGAATAACTTTATGTTACCAATTATGAAACTAACGAGGGAGTGTATTTGAAATGTACATTTACATGGTACAGTTAAAGTTCTGAGACATCTGAACATCGGAAAGCACAGATATCGCTACGCAAACTACTTGTTTCTAGCCTGAGAATATTATCTGTGAACGCACCAAGTTGTCCTCACATGTTATACGTGACATGACAGAGGAAAAATGCAGGTCAGTGTCTGTGGCAGTGCAGATCTTTTCTTCCGCGAAGACAGGATCCTGAAAGTGATAATTTCAAGAGTTTTGCATGTTAGTCCTAACAATTAAAAAAGTTTCTCTTTATACATTATTTTATCATAATGTGACAGTTAACTGTCACTTTTGGTTGGTTGGGGGAAGGGAACCAAACAGCGACGCCATCGGTCCCATCGAATTATGGAAGGATGGGGAAGAAAGTCGACCGTGCCCGTTCAAAGGAAAGGCGCTGAAAATGTCACTTTTAAAACAGTGGTGTAAAGCCAACGGGTGAGTACATAAGCACACTATATGTTACTCTGAACTTAGAAGCCTAATGATCGTGTATGACGTTCTTCAAAAGGTACACCACGAAATCCTAAAAAACCTCGCAATCAGGGAAAAATGTTTGAAAGAGGAATGGTGAGATTAAAACGTATGTCGTACGACAAGCGAGAATGCATGTACTAAACTGTCCAGTCTCTGAAGGGAATACCTGTATACGAATATGGTCCTGCGTAACGTAGCAAGTGGAGAAACAATACAAGCAACAGTGCATTAAGCGGCACTCGCGTTGTTTCTATGGAAGAGCCATTCTCTGGCGAATGGTGGGGGTAGGGCAGTGTCTGTTGGCAGTGGATGCAGTCTTTGGGCGTTGCCGTCATGGGAAGCGAGCACACGACCCGTCCCTCTGCGAGACGACGAAGCTTCTGTGTCGATTCGGATAGCGACGTCTGCTTGCAGACTCGGCACTTGCTTCACGGCACCTGATAACCTTCACATCATGCAGCGTGCTCGTGGCGTTCGTGCAAGTGAATTTGTAATGTTGAACGACATTATGGCTCTGTAAATTTATAGTGTAGTAAAATACTCCACCCCTGCAAAAAATCTAGGAGTCCCCACCGGCTCTCTCGGGCACAAATATCGCTTGTGATGCCATATAACCTGTCGTGTATTCGACTAGAAACAAATATTAAGTAGGAGTGTAAACATTTCAGACTTTGTTCAAAAATGGTTCAAATGGCTCTGAGCACTGTGGGACTTAACATATATGGTCATCAGTCCCCTAGAACTTAGAACTACTTAAACCTAACTAACCTAAGGACATCACACAACACCCAGTCATCACGAGGCAGAGAAAATCCCTGACCCCGCCGGGAATTGAATCCGGGAACCCGGGCGCGGGAAGCGAGAACGCTACCGCACTCAGACTTTGTGTTCGAACAGTTTGTACGAAAATAAAAATCAGTCTATCACATAAACAGTAATGTGGATCTGGGGCTGGAAATTGATGTGACACAGGGTTTTGCAAAATTCTCGTCAAAGTATTTGCCAGTGTCTTCCTTCGACATTTTGGTAAGCGGGCGACACGGAAAATTTTTAGAAAATCAAACGAGCATTAGTTTTTTTATTGTTTTTATAAAATATTGCTCTTCATCATGAACATATTTTTGCATTTCATAAAATCAGTCCGTAAAACAATGATGCTGCTCTTCCCGAGGCAATTCTGAAACCGGGAGTCTTTTACTGTTGCAGTGCTTCATATGACAAAAAAGTGATACCACGCATTTCACCTTCAGTTTTTTCCAACAAAAGGAAAACACAAGGTTGTATGTCAGGATTGTATGGTGGAGAGTCCATGGTGCTCAGCTGATACTCAGATATTAGTTCTGCTGGATGTGACGATGCGTTGTCGTGATACAAAATTTGCGGTAAAAATCATTGGTGCACCAATCGGCAATAAGGGGTATGTCTCTCTTCTAGAGGTATATTAGCAATATGGCCTGTTTTAGAAGAAAACTAGCACCCATTTTATTACCAGCACTACGAATTCGTCGGTCGTTTGGTTCTATTTGAAAGACCCATTGAGCCCATTAACTTTTCAGGATCATGAGAATAAATGCAGGATTCGTCACCACTAGCGATACTGCAAGCCACATTTGAAGTGCCGCCTTGGAATTTTTCCAGAGTTTTCTGCACCAATCAGTGTGCTGTTGTGTTTGATCAGGCGTCAGTTTAAGTGGAATTCATTTACAACAAAGTTTTCTCACGTCTAATTGCTGATGTAAATTGTTTTGAATTTGTCTCATACCAATGTCCATGTCACCCCAATAAATTCAAAGGATGTCCTTCGATGTTCTTCAAACATTGCTCGAACAGCGGCAAAATTTCTGCCAGTATTCATCACTAACAAAAAAACCTATACCTCTTGAATTTGCTATACCAATTAAAACGTTTGCCTTGGATGTTTCTTCTTCGCTAAATGCATTTGTAAGCCGATAGGCATAATGACATAATGACGAGTTAAAATCGTAGAAGAATCACAGCCCGGAAGTGTTGTCTAGTCAAGTTCATCTTACTGTGCACATAAAATCTTTGAATGAAGATAATTAACCAATTATTGGAGCAAACTGTACAAACTACACAGCAATAAGCTGGCGAGAGATTAGTAAGTGGTTGCCAAATATTAAAAAAAAATTCGTTTGTTTTTAGAACCTCGTTTTTTCAGCATCTCCGTTGTATTAATAAGGGAAATAAACGGTACAGCGACAATCGCGATGATGAGACCGTGGCTTTGTGAAATCGGTAACGGCGTTATCTCTGTTCTGAATCAATAGGGTTATTAACTGTGTCTTGATGCCGTTTTTACTCTGTTGTAAGAGTTAACCTGTAAGGAAATAAATTTCTGTTAAGACGCGTCAGATGTGTATCTGGTTCGTCTGGATGGCTGTGATGTTCTGTTTGTGTAGTCGTTGTGGATGAGATGTCAAAGGAAACGGGAGGGTGAAACTCGGTGTCGGAACAGAGCACACTCCACTCGTACAGAACCAAGGGAGAGCTGATGAGCAGTTCAGTTGCGAACACCGACCGAGTACCCCTAGGTGCAATCCGTCCCTTTTTCGCCTCGATGACTGCTGCAACGGGCCTTGCAGTGGACTCAACGATGCACCAAAAGCATGAGGAAACCGTCCTGAATCATGACCGCTCAACCACCACCCACAACTCAGAGACATTGGTCGCCGCTAGTAACAAGTCCCAGGCACCTCTCTGAATGTCGTCTTAGAAGAACACAATAGAACTGGGTTGATATGGCGTATGGCATTGAGGACGGAGGGCGCAGTTAAGGGGAGGAACAAACACCTCAAGTCCGTGCAGAGCTCCACAGACCAGACGCAACCCTAGATCAACGGATGGTGCTGTGTCTTGCTCAAGGCACAAGTAACCTGTGCGCTGCTGTAGGCAATAAACGGGTGTACATGGTGGGACACTAGGTTTCTACAGTACCCTTCGGAGAGAACTGGTGGCAGGTACACATTTCACTCCTAGAAAGTGTCCCACATCAGACATACCTCCAATAACTACCTGTTGGCGAGTGGAATGAATCGTACAGTGTGATTTTCGACGTGCCCAGCCCCTACAATAAGCGTATGCCGAAGTGTTCCGCTACATGACAGTCCATGCAAGCTACTTCCACGCCACCAACGTCATCCGGCATTGTTACTGCGTCCTTGGTAGTCTCTGTACGATGCGACTTCCACAGAGGAGAGCCACATCTGCGCGACGGCCGCTTGTACGCCCACGGGGAGGACATGGTTCTGGACGATATGACTGCAGAAAGGCTTCTGTCATCCACACGGTACTACTGTCAAAACGAATACCGTTAGAGAGAAAGCTGCAGAAGAGATAGTAAACGATATTTCAAAGAAATATAAAGTGGCTCTCAGAAAATAAACCCTTCTTAAATTCTTGGAGAAAAAAAACACTATTTTCAGTTCTGTAGATCAAACAGAGCCATACCAACAAGTGGTGTTGTTCACGAGCAAGAGCCAGTAAACAGGATAGTATGCTCCACGTTTTTGGATATACACACTGATGAAAACTTGAAATGGAAGAAGCATATTGTTGAGCTCCTCAAACAGTTTTAAGTTGAGCTGCTTTTGCTCTCATATAATTGCTAATCGTACAAACAAACGAATCAGCTCGAACTGACCTCTCGATTATGTCCCGTAAATGTTCGACGGGATTCATGTTGGGCGATCTGCAGGGCCAAATCCTTTGCTCGAAATGTCCAGAATGTTCTTCAAGTAAGTCGCGGACAACTGTGACCTGATGGCATGGGACATCGTTTTTTGGGGACATGAAGTCCATTAATGGCTGCAAATGGTCTGCTTGTAGCCGAACATAACCATTTCCAGTCAATGATCGTTCCTGTTGGACCAGAGAACCCAACCCATTTCACACAAACACAACCCACATCATTATGGAACCACCAACAGCTTGCACGTACCTTGTTGACAGCTTGGGTCCATGGCTTCGCGGGGTCTCCACCACACTCAAACCATACCATCAGCTTCTACTTCTACTAACTGAAATCGGGAGTCATCTGACCAAGCCACTGTTTTCCAGTCGTCTAGTATCCAACCGATATGGTAAGAGTCCAGCAGAGGCGCTGCAGGCGATGTCAAGCTGTTAGCAAAGGCACTCGCGATGCTCCTCTCCTGCTATAGGACCTTAACGCCAGATTTCACCATACCGTCCTAACGGATACGTTCGCCGTACAGCCCACATTGATTTCTGCGGTTATTTCACGCAATGTTGCTTGCCTGTTTGCGCTGACAACTTTGCGCAACCGTCGCTGCTCTCGATCGGTAAATGAATGTCATCGGCCACTGCGTTGTCCGTGGTGAGAGGAAACGCCTGAAGTGTATTTTCAGCACACTCTTAACCCTGTGGATCTCGGAATATTGAGTTCCCTAACCATTTCAGAAACTAAATGTCCCAAGCTTCTAGCTCCAACGACCATTCTGCGTTCCAAGTCTGCTAATTCAAGTCGTGCGGCCATAATCACGTCGGAAACCTTTTCACACGAATCTCGTGAGTACAAATGGCAGCTCCACCAATGCAGTACTGTTTTTATACCTTGTATACGCGATGCTAGCACCATACGTATATGTGAGTATCGCCATCCTGTGACTCTTTGGCCCCACAGTGTATGTTCATTCGGCCTATGACCCGAGAACTGCATTTTTCCAGCTCTTCAGGCTGTTCTACCCAGCGCAGGGCTCTTCGTACCGCTTAACTGCGACCTATATTCATTTCAACCTGTTTGTTGCAGTCAAGTCTTGGCGACCCTCTATAGTTTTTGCCCCCACAGTTTCCTCCTCTACGAAACTGGTAATTCCTTGATACCTCAAAATGTGTCACATCAACCGATCCCTTCTTTTAGTCAGCTTCCATAAATTTCTGTTTTTCCGCTTCGGTTTAGCACCCCTTCATCTGTTATTCGATCTACCCATATGGCCTAATCTTCAGTATTCTTCTGTAGTACCATATTTCAAAGGTTTCTATTCTCTTCTTTACCAAACTGCTTATCGTCAACGTTTCACGTACAAGGCTATCCGATCTACCCACCTAACCTTTGTATAAATGTACATTGTACACAGCATACCAAAGTAATAAGGTGACTAATGTGATACATCCCTTTATTATTTCGTTATGTAACCATCATACGTTCAATATCATCAACTTTGTACTTGTACTACATTCTGTACTACTAGATGCTTATTACGTTGTTCTTATGTTTATTGCAGTGACCACTTGCAAACGCTATTACGCAGAAATTGGTCAATGGTGAACAATAAATAATTCAGCGTTTCAGTCACAGAAATAAATATAGGTCTAATCGCTCTGTCTGCTAAATCGAACTCTTCAACTTACATTTTCACTGAAGTCATTGCCGTAAATTGGTATCCAATGAAGATGCTTCTCACTTAAAGGAGGTGTATCCCAACCACTCGGTGCTGAGCAGACAAAATAGTCAATACTCAATACTGATCTGAGAACTCTTATCCTCTCTTTCTTACTGTTGTTCTTTCATACAATGTACGGGGTATCTTAGGAGGACTGGTCAGTATTCAGGGATGTGACAGTAACGATCATTTGAAGCAAAAAGTCTACTTAACATGAGCTCTAAAATGCATACCTTAAGAGCTATGAGCACTTCATATTCGCTCCTGTGAAACACATCTCTTCTACTGAATAAGCGCTCATAGTTTTTAAGGTATGCATTTTAGAGTCAATGTTTAGTAGACATTTTTTCTTCTAATGATCGTTACTGCCATATCTCTGAATACTGACCATTCGTCCTTATACACTCTGTATTCAGCCGCTGTTGGAAGAATTCAGATCCCACGTTTACTTGCAACACTTCCTACAACAATAGTTGCATTGAATATTGATTAATTATTCATAAACATATAAACGTAATGAAAAAACAGCTATGCCGCACGTACATGTAAGCTCATTTCTGGGTTTCTCTAAAGACGTACTAAAGGGAGTTAGAAAACGCCAACAGTTATTCTTTAGACTTCATGAATACTGATATTGGATTCACTATCAGACTCATTGACTCAGTTGCCACTTCTAACATCTGCCACCATGGACGGAGCTGTGAGCGTGGCCCATAGGATGTCAGTTTCAAGCCGGGTAGAAAGAAAACTTTTAATTGCCAGAATTTGGCCGGCATCATTTCCTGATTGTCACGCTGTGCGTGGGTTAAACTGTGCACCCAAGTGCTCTATGGAATTACTTAGTGGTAGAGCTGCATAAGAAAAGCAGTAAACTACTCAACCTTTTTTGCAGACTCCGTGCTGTGCCCATGTGCATTCTCCTCCGCCTCGCTTGTTCTTCACTGATTCACTGTGATTATGCATACTTTACGACACCTTAACACAAAGATTGAATTCTTGACCATATGTCATATACATTAGTGGAGAAAGGTGTGCAGAATAATGTTGTACTGGGATAGACCACACGTGACAGCGTCCAGGACTTTCTTAACGAGTTCGCATTCCAATAATGTAAGACCAGCTGTTATGGAAGGAACTGACGCACTACAACTTCAAGCAAACTCGCTTGAATAAGGAGTATTTGATAAAGTCTGTCTCTTGTATTAGTATATGCTCTTTGAACATGTGTATAACATCATTTTCTGCTGAAACAACTGAAACTGCATAACTGAAATGTGTTCTCTTGCAGAATGCCTTTGATGCTACCAGGTCTGATCTATCTACCCAAACATTATTGTGCGCATGTATCTCCCTACTGGTTTCAGTGATAAAAAACTTAGTTATCCACAAAACTGTTTGTACCGCGTTTAAATACCACAGGTTTAGCACAGGTACTTTAAACAGTCCATGTGTACCACACAGTTCATCCACTGACAGTCTGTTATTGGCTATTCTCTACAACGCTGATATTGTAATTTCCGATCCAGAATTTTCTAGCATTGCCTCGAAACCTTATAATCCTTTTAAAATATTATTTAAAGGAAGCTGTGTGATGACCGTTAAGTTACCCTGAAAACATAAACTTATCTGCAGGCTATGTTTCACTGATAGCGCAGATGGCTATATTTAGAAAACTAATGTATTATAGGAGGGTAATTTTATTACATTTTACATACCTTGCGCCCCACTTTACGGCATTAAACATAATATTAAACGGAAGAGAGGATACTGACTCTACTGTTTTCTTCGACATTTTGCTTCAGCCATTCTGAGGCCAACAGTTGGATTATCCTGCCCGTCCCCTTGAATTTGTTCTAGTACTTCTGGTTATCACTTAAATTAGATATTGTATCACATTGCCATCTCTTTGCGTACGTTATTTATTACCGGCCAATACTAACGCTCAACTCACTCCCCGTAGATCCCAGAGGGCTTAGTACATTCTGATGTAATGCAGCAAATTTTGCTGTGGTACTGAAAGTCACCACACGTCTCCCCAATGTCCTGTTGCGCATGAGAGCTGCTTTTTTGTCGTTTGTGAGTATGGTGTACACAGCGTATCTAGTGCTATCTGTGTCTGTTCAATTCATTTCAGTCATAAGTTACTGGGCTTGGATCTATTTTGCGACGTCAGTTCTGGAAATTAGCTCTTTGATTGTAAGTGAGGGACAGTGTTTCATATACTGTAAGTAATTGATTATATACTCTTGTTGTCATCTCACCGTCTGACCATATGTTTGAACGTAAAGCCAATCATTTGCTTCTTTATGAATATAATGTACCGAATAGATAGCTCTTGTGCTTGCTCGCACTGTCCATACCTTTTGCAAATTATGTTTGTTGTATTGTTGGATATCTCCGTTGTGGGAACTCTGTTGTTACAACTTATTGTGTCCAACTTGATTATATATTTCGATGTCTTGGTCGCATAGTATTTTATCAAAACTGATCAACTTTAATAAATTATTACGTTACCAAGACATTGACTTTTATAGTGTAACCCGTTTCGAGAATCACTGGTCTCCTCATGAGGACTGAACTATCTCATTTCGCGAAACTGTGTGCGACTTGAAACTCACCGTCGCGTGAACGTGACCATGCTGCTCATGTAGCGGCCGTCTGTTGCACTGCCGGAAGCATAAGCAGTTGTAGTAGATATGCAGGGCCAGACACTGTTAGATTAAGTAGTGCCGTAAGAGTTAACCAAATGCAGCTGTGCTTGCCTGTCAAAAATGAGAATGCTTGTCCGTAATTTAAACTCAGTCTCCACACTTTTGTGTAGCTCACATGTAGTAAGAGTCGTTACTTCAAGCACTTTTACTGTGGGCTCAGTGTCCTGTTTAATCTCGTATTGGGCGATATCCGTTGACACTTCACGTATAAAAACCTTCTATGAAGTGCGGTATATGCTTCAAGTTGCGTTCCATTTTTACAACGCGTGACGTCATGACGTCATAAGCTGCCGTCGCTGAACTTCAGTCGATCTTTAATCTATTTCTCCCTGTTAGTGCTATGTTAGGCAGTCGAATACGCAATTCCAGAATCTCTCGAGACAGTATTGTACCAGTTACAGTATTGTACCAGCTAACACAGGTTGTAGTCTGCTCACGTTTCCCTTCTTGTCTCCAATAAAAAAACTCACATATGAGCTAAGATCTGTCGTCCTGTATAATCTTGACTTTTCTCAGTGCACTTACCCGACAGATTTGGACTAGATCCTGTATAAATTGATTCAGTGGAAGTAGATTCATCCGTCATTCTACTGTCTTATTCTGCACGTTAATTGATTTTCACATTCTGGTCAGTTATTACGTTTTCCCTGGTCGACAAATTAGATACACTTATATTTATAATTCACACTGACTAACCTGTTTGCGTTACTACCAGCATCACTTGACACGGTTTTTTCTCTCTGAACGGTATTAAATTATTATTTAATTATTCGCAGCTTTTATTACGGGTTTCGCAAGTATCATTGTTTCTCGTATAGGCTCCGGTGTGTCACCGCCCTCGCCTTATCTTGTTGGTGGCAATTTGTCTGAGCTTGTCACAGTTTCAGTTGTGGGAATAAGTTTGGCACTAATCACAGTTACAAACGTCTGTTATGCTTGTGCGTTAACTCGCAATAAGTGCTAAATATACTGCATTCAATAGGAATATTCCGTAACACTCGTTTAGCAGTTGCTGTTGGCGAGGAAATTCGACCGCGTTCCAGATTCAGATGTAGCGGTAAAAACACGCCTTCAAAAACCATATGGGACATCATCGTCGAATGCATGGACAAATAACAATGAATGTGTAAAAAATACTGAACTAAATGTTACTGAACATGTATTAAACCTTGAGACATGTAGCACAATATGACCAAAGGAAATTGGTAAAGGTCACGGGTTTCAGTTTGCGTTTCTATCATTAAATGCTAGATGATAGTTGTACAAATGTGCCATCTAATGTTCTTTGTCGATGAACAGAAATGTTATACATTTTTTAAGTACTCAATTTCTAACACTCTTACAATAGAACGCACAAGGCATCAGTAATCTGAAGAGCACAATAAAAGTATGCCATACATTTACTTGCTTAAAGATAGACTACATATAAAATTGGGAACGATTTGCTTTTTTGACATGAATTTTCTGCAAAAACGCTTAATGACTAATTAGAATTCTAACCATTATGCAATGTCATAATAAAAAGAAATTCAACTGAAAATATAGACAAATAAAACTACACATAATTGAATAAGCAGTGTACATCCTCAGGCACGACGTCAATATTAAAGCTGTATGAGATTGGTTTGCTCGAACGATACTTGGATGTAAAGATACGGCAGCCGCGAGCAGTCGCCGCCTGGCGGCTGACCTGTTAACTACATGCTGTGCGTGGACCATTGCCAAAGTCGCTAGTCCAGGGTAGAAACAAGACGCGGAACACAGTTTAGCGGCAAAATATAGCTGGCTTACAGTATTTTATCTTTGTCGTTTTTGTCTGCTGAAACTGCAGAGTATTCAAGTAATTTACTGATACCGTCATTCTATTTCTTAACACTTGTTTGATTTTTTCTAACATCGTTAGCATATACCTCTCATCTTTTCGAATAAAAATGTTGAGCCAGTTTTACTAATGATAAATAAAGAACTCAGTTGAAAAGCTGTTGTCGTTATGGTCTTCAGTCTAAAGACAGATGTGATGCAGCTCTCCATGCTAGTCTATCGTGTAAGTCTCTTCATATCTGCCTAACGACTGTAACAGGCGCTAGCCTCTACAAAACTGCACAAAACCCAAAAAATAAAAAGTCAGCAAGCTTAGGTCTACCGGTATGTGTGTTAAAACAATAGAGACAAAGTATACAAGGTCCCTTGACAAACATAATAAAACGGTCAATTACATCAGGGAAATTTCCAGAATATTTAAGACAGGAAAGAGTTGGGCCTCTGCTAAAGAAATATAATACAGACGCAGAAAACACCAGTCCATTTTCCTGCAGTTTTCATTCTCAAAAATAATCGAATCAATTATAAAAGACAGATTATAATCATGTGGTTCAACTGGACAGTAGGATGCAAGGCTGGGACTGATTCATTGAGTCGTGTTACAAAATACGATAACTGACACCTTTATGAAAATAACAACCATTGCAGCACAAAACAAAACACAGTTTTATTCTCGAAATCTCACTTGAGCTCACGTAACTAACAACGTAAACAGTGACAATATTAAACTCATTAAAATGTGTAAAAACAAGGCTCGCAAGCAATATAACTTAGGTTCTTAACAAACTGAAAGCAACTTTATAATTATTAAAACACCAGACTTAACAACCAGAGAATTTTTAAACAATAGAGCTTAACGATAGTAAAACAAATCTTAAAAACATAATTTCCAAATGATTAAGGAAGCTGCCAATTATATAACACAGTTTCAAAAACCAAACATGTAAGAAGGATACCTTCTGTCTGAGAAAGAACTCCGATGGTTCTGAGTTTGGATCCCAGACAGTCTTGCTCAAACTTGGTTGCTGCGAACAAACGTCTGGTTCCATTAAGTAATAATTTTAGGTAAAAATCAATCCTCTTCCGCACATAGTTTACATAAAAATTAACCACCAGTCAAATTTTTACCTGAAACAATTAAGTGTTAGATATGAAATACTGTAGCTAGCGAGGAATGGCAGTGCCAAGGTGCTCGGTTTCAAAAAATTGGATTTTCACAACTAGAGGCAAGTTACTTTTAAAACGGAACTCCATATAACTGAGTAATTCTGAGAAACTTCAATAACTGCAAGAAAATGAATAATGCAGTTTTATAATTATAAACTGAATAATTTAACTCGGGATAGCCAAACGCTGACTTTAGCCTCTTCATTATTTCTGTTCCAACGCAGATTAAACAAGCAAATGTGAACTAAAACAGAGAGAAAGACGTTTCCGTTAGTAAATATCACACACCAATAAAACTAACTAGTACGGACATTTAGTTATCAGCTGAGAACAGGCAATGAGCCGCTAATTAAGAACATTGCCAAACAAATGGACAATTATGAGTGACGTTTCAATAAAATTTGGAAATAGCGCCCAGTTGGCTTCAACGGCAAGTAATGTATTTAGCCCCACGTGTCCGAGCCAGCGTACATAACACTAGGCTCGTACCCAATAAACACGAATGTTTTTAACATGAACAGAGACCAGTAGCATGTGCATGTCTTGATTTCAAATTCCACCCAAAAGATATATAAATATAAAATTTGAACCAGAACGCCCATGAGGCTTAAAATAAACAGAAAATTAGACTTACCTTTACGCTCAGTACACATTACAGGGAAAACCTATAATGTTCATGAATTTTCAAGAGTACGTAAAGCCAATATACAGAAATAAGCGTGAAGAACAACCAAGTTTATTAGCATAATTATTGGTAAACGCGTGTTAACAACACTGTGGTTAACTGAAGCCTCAAAACACACAGTATAGTAACACCACAGCACACTGGATAACTACCATTAGCTTCTAGTACAGTTTACACTTTAAGTTGCTGACCAAGGAAGCACAGATGGCTCAGCCGTTCCTAGAGTTGCTCTCTACCAAAATTACGGTTGGGTAGTTTTGGTTCAAATGGTTCTGAGCGCTATGGGACTTAACATCTGAGATCATCAGTCCCCTAGACTTAGAACTACTTAAACCTAGAATGAGCGCACCTAGAATCAGCGCACACTCCGCTGTAGAGTGAAAAATCTCATTCTAGAAACATCCCCCAGGCTGTGGCCAAGCCATGTCTCCGCAATATCCTTTCTTTCAGGAGTGCTAGTTCTGCAAGGTTCGCAGGAGAGCTTCTGTAAAGTTTGGAAGGTAGGAGACGAGGTACTGGCAGAAGTAAAGCTGTGAGGACGGAGCGTGAGTCGTGCTTGGGTAGCTCAGTTGGTAGAGCACTTGCCCGCGAAAGGCAAAGGTCCCGAGTTCGAGTCTCGGTCCGGCACACAGTTTTAATCTGCCAGGAAGTTTCATACTTAAACCTAACTAACCTAAGGACATCACACACATCCATGCCAGAGGCAGGATTCGAACCTGCGACCTTAGCGGTCGCGCGGTTCCAGACTGAAGCGCCTAGAACCGCTCGACCACGGTAGTTTTGGTACAGTACATAAATGATACAGTGAATGGTAGAACTAGCAGTAATATTGGTAGCATCCTTATAAAATATAAGGTGCATTTTTTAGTAAAAAAAATTATTTGCTGCCTGAGTTTCTTATGCGCTTTTTTGCAACCAAAACAATTACTTTTGATGCAAGTACAGTTTACATGACAACACAAAAAATGTATCTAATTATTGTTGTTACTTTGTATTTAATGGAACATTCTTCATCACTATGAAAGACAAGAGTTTACTTTTGTAGCTGATACGTGCGAAAGTTGTTCAGCAATAACGGAAATATGTTTTATATAAGCTCGACGAAGTACTGGAGCAATGTTTGATACTTTTTTGTTTCGATTTTTTTAATTTTGTCTTTTTTTTGAGGAAATTGCCTTTTTTAGCGCTTTATGATAAATCTTATTTTTTCCTTTTACTACGCCATTCCTCTGTTACACGTTACAAATCAGCAATGATAGTTTCAATTTTCCTGTAAATACTGTTTATTTTTAAGTAACAGACAGAAGGTTAATTATGTGGAACAAAAATGTTCAGTATATATTCTCACTCAGTTTCTAGTGGTTCACCACTTTCGGTTTCTAGGGGAACCTAGTAAGACACTGATCACAAACAAATCGATCGAAATGAACTAACGCCAGATAGGTATGCAACACACATAATGTACAGGTAACGCAGTTACGATCTTAACTGACCAAAGCTGCTAGGAAAACTACCGTAGTCTACACTTACTTGCTATAGTCTACGGTAGCCTATGGTAGTTTTACAACTCTATCTATTCCACTTTGCTTTCACTTCCGTAGATACCAAACAGCAGACATAACAGAAAGGCCGTCTTCCACCATATGCGAGTGGCGTGCTTCCGATGTTTTGGGAACTTGACAGATTTGTAATGCAGACATGTGTTCAAAGGTCTATGCGATTCCGGAAGTTGCTTGCAGCGTTCATATCGCACGTAACCGCCAGCCGCTGCCGCTGGTTGGGTATCCTCCTGTTATTTGTCGGCAACAACTGATGCCGAGCTGATCGTGGCGGCGTTAAGTAGAAACGGCAGACCGCGCGCTTGCTCGCGGCGGGATGCTAAGCAAGCTGTTAGCTAGATGGCTGCATCGTGCTTTCGATGAAGATGTTGTTGTTGATGATGATGACGATGATGATAATGTCTAGGTGTTTTAGGTTGCTAACCGGCGACATCATCAGAGCCCTCGCGCTTTCGATTATATGTCGAAAGATCGCATGGCTCAAGACACGAAACGCAACATGTTAACATGTTAACATCAGTTTAAATGAATTTAAATAATAACAGATTCTGAAAAACTACACCCACTAAGATGCAAAAAACTGCATTCAGAGCGGCATGTAACGTGACTACTAATAGCCAGTTCATCCAGAACATAAAGAACAACTGTTTCCAGCAAACTAAAACAGTACAATCGCTGCATCTGTGCGAGGGCAGGATTAATAAAACATCATCGAAGCACAGTGATCGTAACATGAATTTATAGATTATCCTTGAATTAATAACCTTTGTTGTTGTTGTTGCCGAAGGTTGTTTCGACGCCGTTATTCACACTAGTCCATCCTGTGCAAGCCACTACTTTTTACCATAATTACTACTACAGCCTACATCCATTTGAGCCGCCTTCATGTATTAATGCCTAGGTCTCCGTCTACAGACTGCACACCGGGGCTCGAGTATCATTTATTTCCTCCTGATGTACAGACTGCCATGCTCAGCAGGTCAGTAAGACAAAACTGCCCCAACGCAACACACCTGTCATGCAGCGTAGCCTATATGTCAGAGCATGGCAACCGTTTCTCGCACCCAACGTGTAAGCTGTCCTGCAAAGTAGGTTGATTTGGCAGGTCTATACTGTTCCAACACAACAAACCTGTCGTGCAAGACACGCTGTAGATAATGTAGTATAACGACGTATAGTTTTGTATAAATGATTTTCTTTTGACATATGACCATGTGCAGACTTCGTCACCTACGTCAGTTACAACACACTTCAAAATTATTTAAATTGTTTTTAAATTGTCTCTAAATGGTTCTTGAACGAAACTGTAAAACATCATTATTTGAGTCGTATGCGCAGAATTACGTCACTCAGTCCTATTGGTTTGCGCAAACTTTTTTCAATTTAGATGTCGTTTGTTTCTTCTCAGAAATTATATTAATGCATGTTATCTGCTTTAATAAATATTAGCACCACATTGAATAAACTTTCAAGACTCAAACTCGCGATAAACGTTGTCAAAAATTAATAATCTTGTCAAATAAATTAATAATACTTCTTCCTTAACGTAATTCTTCATAAATAAATTCTCGGAACACGTATTTAAACTTTTGTAGTATGTTGTTGTTGTTGTGGTCTTCAGTCCTGAGACTGGTTTGATGCAGCTCTCCATGCTACTCTATCCTGTGCAAGCTTCTTCATCTCCCAGTACCTACTGCAACCTACATCCTTCTGAATCTGCTTAGTGTATTGATCTCTTGGTCTCCCTCTACGATTTTTACCCTCCACGCTGCCCTCCAATGCTAAATTTGTGATCCCTTGATGCCTCAAAACATGTCCTACCAACCGATCCCTTCTTCTAGTCAAGTTGTGCCACAAACTTCTCTTCTCCCCAATCCTATTCAATACCTCCTCATTAGTTACGTGATCTACCCACCTTATCTTCAGCATTCTTCTGTAGTATACACTAGTATACACTAGTATACACTAGTTTATTATCTTCCTATATACTACACATAGACGTGAACCTGAGCCTTGGCAAGAGAGGACTGAACATTTACAACATGATTAAACTTTCTATGATGTCATTGTTGTAGAAACATTACAAATTCTTATTTTTTTCAGTTTTTAGAAGCACGACGCAACAACTCGGTTTCAGGATCTTCAGTTGCTCTTTGGCTGTCGACCCGCGACGTATAGCGGCCAGCAATTTTCTCTCTGGTCCCGGCAGTGAAGATGCTGTCTCCGTTTGTTGCGCCGCCCTCTCCGTACATGAAACATAAAAAATAAATAAAAAACTTTAGATAATTCACAACAATTACAAAGATTACAAAAATACATAAACAAAACACTAAATTAAACTTATATTCACCTGCAAACTGGGCTGACACTGGTGGATGGGTGACGCTTCAATTTTGCGTCCCACTACAATAAGGGGCTGAAAAAAACTTTTTGCCTGTGTCTCCACTACTATTGGAACTAGGAGGTTACAAGCCCAACAGTGGTGATGCTCTTGAGGCCGACTGTTTCTCTACCAATTTGTTTGAAATTGGTACAGGGGTTTCAGAGAAGATCCCGGACATACATACACTCTGCTTTATAAATACAGGGGGGTCAGAAACAGTCTGGAAAGCTTGTAGCCGGTCGCTGTGACCGAGCGGTTCTATGCGCTATAGTCCGGAACCACGCTGCTGCTACGGTCGCGGGTTCGAATCCTGCCTCGGGAAGGATGTGTGTGATGTCCTTATGTTACTTAGGTTTAAGTAGTTCTAAGTCTAGGGGACTGATGACCTCAGATGTTAAGTCCCATAGTGCTTAGAGCCATTTGAACCATTTGAAAGCTTGTAAGGGTGTTGCAGTGCAGGTTGTGTTGAGAAATAATTAAAGCAAAATATTTGATACATTGTGCTGTTTCTGAGTTAATATGCATTGAATCAGGCCGCTGTGTGCACAAATTCGAGCAGCCCACCAAAGACAATGTCGCCAAGTGTGTTATTTGTTTGCTTTCCTAAAACCGAACAAAAGGGTGATACAAAAATTAGATATGAGACTGTAGTAAGGGTTGACCCTGAGCTAAGGGCTGAGTAATCACGTGCATTATCATCCGTGCTATGAGAACAACTTACACTACTCGTATCTGACAGGCCGCATGCGCAAGCGCCTGATTGGCTAACTTCAACTCTAGTTAACCGGGAAACGGCGCAACGTATCCAATTTTTTGTTAACAATTATTTCTAAGCACAGCCTACCTTGCAGCGCACTTACAAGCTTTTCGGGCTGTTTCTGACCACCTCGCATAACAGTTAACAATAGTTTATTGACATTTAAGAAAAAGAGGTAAACCATATATCTTGCGAGTGAGTGTAACACTGTGTTGTTTCTTACACCATTTGGCCAGCCGGGGTAGCCTTGCGGTTCTAGGCGCTACAGTCTGGAGCCGAGCGACCGCTACGGTCGCAGGATCGAATCCTGCCTCGGGCGTGGATGTGTGTGAGGACCTTAGGTTAGTTAGGTTTCACTAGTTCTAAGTTCTAGGCAACTGATGACCTCAGAAGTTAAGTCGCATAGTGCTCAGAGCCATTTTCTTACACCATTTGTTATAAAAACGGTTGTTTGGACCCCTTGCCTCAAGTGAAAATGCAGTCGCTCCATCCATAAATACACTACTGGCCATTAAAATTGCTACACCACGAAGATGACGTGCTACAGACGCGAAATTTAACCGACAGGAAGAAGATGCTGTGATATGCAAATGATTAGCTTTTCAGAGCATTCACACAAGGTTGGCGCCGGTGGCGACACCTACACCGTACTGACATGAGGAAAGTTTCCAACCGATTTCTCATACATAAACAGCACTTACACTGGCGTTGCCTGGTGAAACGTTGTTGTGACGCATCGTGTAAGGAGGAGAAATGCGTACCATCACGTTTCCGACTTTGATACAGTTCGGATTGTAGCCTATCGCGATTCCGGTTTATCGTATCGCGACACTGCTGCTCGCGTTGGTCGAGGTCCAATGACTGTTAGCAGAATATGGAATCGGTGGGTTTAAGAGGGTAATATGGAACGCCGTGCTGGATCCCAACGGCCTCGTATCACTAGCAGTCGAGATGACAGGCATCTTATCAGCACGGCTGTAACGGATCGTGCAGCCACGTCTCGATCCCTGAGTCAACAGATGTGGATGTTTGCAGGACAACAACCATCTGCACGAATAGTTCGACGACGTTTGCAGCAGCATGGACTATCAGCTCAGAGACCATGGCTGCGGTTACCCTTGACACTGCATCACAGATAGGAGCGCCTGCGATGGTGTACTCAACGGCGAACCTGGGTGCACGAATGGCAAAACGTCATTTTTTCGGATGAATCCAGGTTCTGCCTACAGCATCATGATGGTCGCATCCGTGTTTGGCGACATCGTGTTTTAACGCACATTGGAAGCGTGTATTCGTCATCGCCGTACTGGCGTATCACCCGGCATGATGGTATGGGGTGCCATTAGTTACACGTCTCGGTCACCTCTTGTTCCCATTAACGGGACTTTGAACAGTCGACGTTTCATTTCAGATGTGTCACGACCCGTGGCTCTACCCTTCATTCGGTCCCTGCGAAACCCTACATTTCAGCAGGATAATGTTGCAGGTCCTGTACGTGCCTTTCTGGATACAGAAAATGTTCGACTGCTGCCCTGGCCAGCACATTCTCCAGAAATTTCACCAATTGAAAATGTCTGGTCAATGGTGGCCGAGCAACTGGCTCGTCACAATACGCCAGTCACTACTCTTGATGAACTGTGGTATCGTGTTGAAGCTGCATGGACAGCTGTACCTGTACACGCCATCCAAGCTCTGTTTGACTCAATGCCCAGGCGCATCGAGGCCGTTATTACTGCCAGAGGTAGTTGTACTGAGTACTGATTTCTCAGGATGTATGCACCCAAATTGCGTGAAAATGTAATGACATGTCAGTTCTAGTATAATATATTTGTCCAATGAATACCCGTTTATCATCTACATTTCTTCTTGGTGTAGCAATTTTAATGGCCAGCTGGTACATTGCCTCAGATTACATGTTACCTTGTGCGCAAGGCCCACACACTCGTACGGGGCCGGGCACGCCGTTGTAGGGCCGGGCAACGCAGCGCGCGTTGCCTTGGGAACCGCAGAGCGCTGGGCGCTAGCCGCTCCACTTCGCATGCAGGCGGCGACAGGTGGCGGCTGCCATTTGTATAGTGGACCGCTGGACTGCCGCGGCTGCCAGGCGCCGCTGCACGTGCCGGATGCGAAAGGAAGGACGCTGTTTTCCCAGCACAGACGGCGCCAACAGCCGGCCAATCAACCATTGTGTGAGAAACCGCCTAACCGCTCATCTTCTTCGCAGAATTATTGTTTTTGGGAAAGTTCTCATTCTGATATAACTCGATACCGGGAGTATCATAATTAACGGCAGAAAGCCACACAGAGTAAAATACGTGTTAATGGAAGCACCATGTTCCAGTAATTATGGGTTCGCAGACTAGAAGTTTGCTAGATAATTGTGGCTGGAGCTGCCACTGGATTCAGTACAACACATTGTTCTAGTTATTACAGACGTTATTTGAAATGTAAACTTTTCGTCTCAGTTCCTATCTAGCTGGTCTGAAATTCTACCCATGGCCTACCCTGACAATAAATGCAATACTGCTTCAGTACGTCAGAGGCGGCTATTCGAGGGTAGTAGGTCAAATAGCATTTCACCAATGTTTTTATCCCACCAGACTTTAAAAAACTTTATTTATTTTACCGCACATGCCATCTTTTACTCAAAACGTATTTCCATGTTTTGCACTGCGCAGAACTCTCTCGTAGCAGCAAGCGTACGATTTTGATCAGGCGAAGTGAAGTTGGGTTGGGTTGTTTGGGGGAAGAGACCAAACAGCGAGGTTATCCGTCTCATCGAATTAGGGAAGGACGGAGAAGGAAGTCGGCCGTGCCCTTTCAAAGGAACCATCCCGGCATTTGCCTGGAGCGATTTTAGGGAAATCACGGAAAACCTAAATCAGGATGTCGAACTGAAGTGTTCTTCCCGTTTCTCGCAGCTCAACCTCATGGGTGGACCAACAGGCCGAGCTTAGCTGTATAGTTGCTATGGAAATCGTGACGTCACCTGCTTGAGTTTGCATGTGGAAGGGGCACACGGTAACGTAGATCGATATTTTATTTCAGTTCCCGACAGCAGAGTGTAAAGCAGTGGTTGTTGTACGTGTGCCGGCCGATGTTGCCGAGCGGTTCTAGGCGCTTCAGTCCGGAACCACGCGACTGCTACGGTCGCAGGTTCGAATCGTGCCTCGGGCATGGATGTGTGTGATGTCCTTAGGTTAGTTAGGTTTAAGTAGTTCTACGTTCTAGGGGACTGATGACCTCAGCTGTTAAGTCCCATAGTGCTCAGAGCCACTTGAATCCTTTTTGTTGTGCGCGTGGAGCACACTTACATCTGTGCTGCGGTTAGTGCTTGCTGTTTGTTTTAAATATGAATTCAGCTCATGATGTGACGTGTATTTTATTAGAAACACATCTTTCACTTTGTTAACGAAATTTTGGATTATGTTTTGATAGAAGTGGATGAGAGATTTCGCGATTGTGAAAAAATTCATTTTGTTTACCTTGGCGGTACCACAAAATTTGAAGAATACCCCACGTTTTCCTTTTAGTGCACTTAAAAACTTGCAAAACATTTTGGGCCTGTATTTTCCAAGACACAGTGCTGAAGAAACTAGCTCTCTATTTTGTATGCTGATGAGAAGTACAGAATTATTTCCATCGGAAAGATGCTAGAAACGCTTAATCACGGTAAGGACTTCTTACAGATACTTGTAAGCTGTTCTCCTTTATTCTGTCCATTTGTTCTACTGCAGCATCTATGAACGAAGCTTTTGTCGTCTAAAGAGTATAAAAACATATCTCAGGAACGCAATTTCAGGAGAGAACACTTTCTCCTTTAGCGAATATTTCAGTTCAGAAAGAACTTCTAGCGCAGTTAATAGAAACACAGCCAATCTATAAAGACATCACAGACAAGTTTGCGGCCTTGAAGGACGGAAGGGCTGATTTGGTGTACAAAAATAGTCAAGTTCAGTTACTAAACTAAGCTTGCGTAAATATGAGTATACTTTTCTTTCTTATTAGCTCTTCACGTAACTGCCCAGTCACGAACCGCTACTACAATTTACAATGAACTCGTAGTTAGCTGTTAAAGCAGGTATTCTACAGTCATTCCTCGCTTTTAAATATAATAGTGCACTTGTCTCTGCAGAGAATTACGAATTCTTTCGAACGTCTTCAGATCATCTCGTAAATCTTGACAAGGTGTACAATTTACTGTTGTCCTTCAGTCATAGCAACGACCATTGCCTTACACTTTACTTTTGAGATAACCCCAGACAGAAATCCAGGGAATCTGAGCTAGACGTTCTTGCAAGCTCCATTTGTCGATCTTGGATCATACGAAACGTTTGATGTCGTCTTTCATCAGCAGCAAAGCGTGTGGGTGTCCCATTGTCTGTGTACAACGTTCCACAAGCAAGCACGATGGATGAAATTTGTGTCCAGTTAGATGGTAACTTAATTGAAAAGTTCATATTTCAAATACTTTCTCACTAACTACGACAATGTTCCATAGAAGAGTCAGTGGTGGCTCGTAATCAGACCTCACAAACGGCTCGTTTATATTTATTGGAACGTCTTTGATTCTGTTACCGTACACTTTCACCAGTCTCAAGTTTCGCTGTTAATTATGATACACCCTATTGATTCATTCTATCTTGTTGCGAATTTATATTACACGCATTACTATCGGTAGCTAATACACTGACTAACAAAAATAGTGATCCACCCAAAACAGAAGGAGAAATCGAAACTACACAGTTTGAGAGGTTGTGTGATGTTATGTCAGAGATTAAAAAATCGAATCAAATTTACAAAGAACTGGGAGTATTGGTCCACTTATCAGTTTCATAAAAAATCCTCTGGCCAGGGACGGCTGTCGTAAAGCCGTTGTATCCTCTCCTGAGGTAAGCTGGCCCACAACTCTTGAACTGGGCCTTGATATCCCGGATAGTGACACTGGAACGAAGTTCATGCCCAAGTTAGTCTCACACATATACTATCGGAGACAGATCTGGCGTTTTTGCTGGTCGCGGGAGTACCTCAATATCATGCACACAGTTCATAGAGACAGGAGCCGTATACTGACGAGCATTGTCCCGGTAACAAGAGACTGTCACATGAGGTGAACCACGTGAGGACGTAGGATGTCCGTGACGTACGGCTGTGCAGTCAGTTTCCCCCCAATCACGACCGGCCGTTGCCAGACAATACCTGATGGCTCCCCAAACCATGACGCCATGGGTAACAACACTGTGCCTCACAAAACATGGGAAAAAGGGGACCTCACTCCAGATTTCCGCCGTACTCACCAACGATGGACATCCAGGGCAGTACAGAGCCGCTATTCATCGTTGAACACAGTGCTACACGATTCATCAACAGTCAATGTTTCTCCGTCAATGCAACACTCCAAATACGTGAGACGGTAATTCTCTAGTCAGGCTGGTGTTAGTCTCCGTCCAAAGGCACGGGATGTCACAGACTGTTATAGGAAGTCCATTACTTGTTCTCGGATGGCAGGTGCTGATGTGATAAAGTGACAGAAAATGGTGATCCTCCCTTGTGTTGATCAGACGTGGTCGACCGGAACCTTGACGAGTATGCCAGCCCTCACGTTCCCACGCGGTCCAACATTGGGCCACTGTCACATCTCAATGCCCCACAAATCTGGATCCGACAGAGAGACCCCTTTCAAACTCTGTCAGTTGCTGATAACGCTGCCACAAAGGAGTACGCTGCATCTCCGTGTCCTTCACAGTGATCGCTCAACATCTGACCCTAGTAGGGATGGTAACAACACTGAACACGAATGACACTAATGAATCTACCTGTAACAGAGAACTGCAACCCCAATAGTTTACCTAAAACCATAACATAACCAATCGTTTACACACCCTCCGATAGTGTGTAAATGTACGAAATTACATTGAAATACGACCACGTCTTCTGGGTGCTGCATTTTCTTTTGTCAGGCACATTTCCATAACCTATATGAAAACTGTGGATACTTGGTGCCACATTTGGTGCAGCTCATCGAAACGTTTTCTCTTCGATAGAGAAAGCATAATAGTGCAAGCAGACCTCAGTACCAGTTTCACGAAGGAGTTGATGTTCAACTATTGTTGCTATGTTACCGGATTATTGCCCCTGGCGTTGCTGCGATGAGTCCAGATGTCTTCGGTACTAAATGCCGAAGGACACTAATTAATTATCGGGTTATCATTTCCCGCACATACGTTCCGTAGTATAAGGGATGTATCCTGGTGTCAGCTAAATTGGAAATAATTCTGGTCATTGTTTACGACGAACGCTTGTGTTTTGTAGTTTTATTGTGACACGCAATTGAATGGTAAGACAAGAGAAGAGCTGTTCCCTGACACTCGCCCACGGTACCGAGTGCAGTCGGTCAGTACGCAGTCGCGACATGCAGCAGCAAGAGCCACAACTCAATCCGGATTTTCAGCAAGCCCTTCCCGTCGACCTTTACATTTGTTCTCGAAAAAAATGACAATTATGTATTCTCTCACTGATAAAAAACAATAGTATGATTTTGGTACGTTGATCAGTATGTTATCCAATAGCCATTGGTGCCAGCATATGAATTTCTACTTACGTATACGGACTGCAATCGCAATATCCTGTGAAATAAATTAAATATAGTGAAATCGCCATATTTTATTACATTACTTAAATGCACCGAAATGAAATGAATGAAACCATAGTGACGAAGTCAAGGAAGATGCAATGCCGAGAACGGCTAAAGTGCAAACCACTCATGCTAAACCCGCAAGGTAAAGATGACACATTGACAACTGTAAATTAATGCCAGACAGGTAATCAAGCCCGAATTTCCTGTTTACCACAAGCAGTCACCTTACACATTACGCTATCTTTTTCCAAATGGTTCAAATGGCTCTGAGCACTATGGGACTCAACATCGGTGGTCATAAGTCCCCTAGAACTTAGAACTACTTAAACCTAACTAACCTAAGGACATCACACATATCCACGCCCGAGGCAGGATTCGAACCTGTGACCGTAGCAGTCGCGCGGTTCCTGACTGAGCGCCTAGAACCGCTAGACCACCGCGGCCGGCTATCTTTTTCCGCTACCTTTTTATTAGTTCTTGTATTTGTACAAGAATCTTTTTAATACAATTACATTTTATAACTAACTGTTTAAACGGTATCAAAATTAAGATTAATGAATAAGCTTTTATTACATAAAGAACAAAAAGTGTCGCTAATAGTGAGCAGGCATATGTAAATAGATTTCTAATTACATTTGGCAATTGCAGCGTTCATAGAATGAAGATGGGGAAGCATCTTCACTGTTAGTTTTAAGTCGTGGGATTTCTGTATCTCCTACTCCTGCAACAACTTTTAATTATTGGATTTTGGTAAAACTGTCTTATTCATATCACGTATGCCGAACATACGCGTCATGTGCTAATTTAATGTAGAAAATAGCATTATATTTCTTTTCATTTGCTGAAAATACGGCATTTGTATTGTGTGACCGCTGATCAGTACCTGTCTGTAGACGTAAGAAGTCATCTTCATCGGACCTGCTGCCAGTGTGTGAGATCTAACAGTGGGTTGCACTCACTGAGTAATTGTACAACAGACAGTCTCCAAGTAATTACTTTTGAACATGAACATCTCTATAACGCGCTGTCACGGAACTCAGCTGATTGGTACGGTGCGAAAGTGTTGTCAGTAGTTGACGGAGTAACCTCTCAATGTTTTCACAGTCAACAAAACGCTGTAAGTGAGTGGTGGTGTATGAATGTGGTTTACTTGAAATTGTGTGCTTTTTGCACTTCATAAACGAATGAAATCCGAAAATTAAAGTGAGGGAGTAGAAAAATATATTAACTGCGATGAAGTATGCCAGGAAAAGGGTGAGTCGAACTCTAAATATCTGTACTAAAGATCCTAGTAATTATCCTGATGGAGGAAATATAGACCTATCCACCGGTTCCTATGCTGGCTTCAGTGCGTTGATGAAAAGGGTAGTAGTGTTTTTCGACGTCGGAAATTACGTTGGAAACAAAGTGATTGAAGATTTCATAAGTTGTAAGATTTTATTTAATCTATGGCAACCTGACAAAAATTACAATGTATTGAGTGACGTAGGTGGCGAAACGATAACATTTCGATTGGACGCGTTGTCACTGTATCTATGGTTGGTTTGTTCTGCAGCATTTAAAGGTGCGCTTCCTAAGTTGTGGGTGCTTTTCTCGCCATGCATGACATATGGCAATCATTATGGCCCATTGATAAACCATCTGTTCAAACTTGTCGATGGGAATCTTGTGAAATTAACACAAACTGATAGCGCTATGTTGAAATAAGTTGTTTTTTGCGTATTGTTTCGTGGATTACATGACTTGCCTTTAAGGGGAAAAACAAATTTAAATGCTGTTTTCGATTATTTATTGCAGTTTGTAGTAGAGTCAGGTGATGAAACATTACGGAAATGTTTTGAAAGTGCCTCAAAAAAGGCCACGTATATTTCTTTTCGAGCCCAAAATGATTTAGAGTCTGAAACAAACTCTACAGTTTTATGTTATGCATTACCCTACAGGTTGTGTATGAGCGGGAAAACGATGTAGTTTGTACACAAATCGATTTGAAAATCGATGCTGTAGCTTATGACAGTGGTTCAAAAGCACAGAAGTGGAAAGGTTATCCACACGAAATTTTTAACGGCAGGAAAATAATTGAGAGAACAATGCTTACGAGGTTACAAACCAAAATTAACGTAAATAGCGGGGAAGCGTAAAACTTAGGAATGTAAAAGCAGGTTTAGCTCCAATGTTAGCTTGAAGAAACTTTTGTGACAAGTGTTTCGACGACGTACTTACGTGAATAAAACAGAAAACTCGTGGTACCTCTGGCCAGGACTGCTTTCGCTAACTGTAGCACCAGCGGCCGAGGGGTGGGAGGAGGGAGTCCCAGGAGAGGGCACCGCAGCCATTCTGCAAGCACACAGCGAGAAGTCGGGCGTACACCCTCGCCTCACTCTAGAAGAAACACACTGTGAAGGGCCTGGCTGACCGAGACGCATGTTGAGAACTGATGGACGCAAAGAACGTACGCGGACTCGCATTCGGGAGGACGACGGTGCAATCCCGCGTCCGGCCATCCTGATTTAGGTTTTCCGTGATTTCCCTAAATCACTCCAGGCAAATGCCAGGATAGTTCCTCTGAAAGGACACGGCCGACTTCCTTCCCCATCCTTTCCTAATCCGATGAGACCGATGACCTCGCTGTCTGGTCTCCTTCCCCAAACAACCCAACCCCAACAAGAACGTACGCGCAAAAGCGTGTGAATTCTTCTGGTCTGACAGTAGTCATTTTACCTGCCTTGTAAAGCAGAACTGGGCCGACAATTCCAGCACCCAGCATACCAAGGGCATAGGGAGAAGCGTACACAAAGCGGGGTGAACACGCGCAGGAGCTGGATGAAAGTAGTCCGCGTTCTTAAGATGATGTTTTCCTCGACAGTAAGGACGTTCGTTATAAATCACGGACGCCAGCAATCTCTGAGGCGAAGCCCAAACGTGAGTCTCTCCTGGCCTCATGCAGGGATAGCGGTTACTAAGAAGTGCTGTGCAGCTGTTTTCACAACAGCTTCGTAATGCAGAAAGCATCGTAAGAATGTGAAATCGTGGGAAAGATGCAGATTCACGAGGTACACGCCAGACCACGTAAGATAGGAAATTTTCTCTCTGCACGGAGAGGCGCGGCTATGAAACGGCGATCTGTCATTGGGCTGCATTGAAAATTTTGTCCACCTATAACACTATCGTCCGCTACTGCTATACCATAACCTCGAAGCTGTAGGCAGTTTGCAAAACAGAATTATTTTGTTAGAGTAATTATGGTATAACGCATCAGAGCAGTGTTACCCTCTGAGAGGAGTTTTATTATGTTGACCGTATTGTACCTAACGGAGGTGGCTTATCGGAAGTGAAAGACAGAATAACGTAGATGTTTGAACAGTAACAAACAAATTTTTGCCTATCTGCACTGTTTAACTTGGCCACACGCGAGTGCAATGAACTCTGACACCTGCATATGTTAACGTTAAGGTTGGAACAAACAGCTAGAGCAGCACAAACTATTTGTAAAATTATAAGAGATGACGAAACACACTATTGCTTTCAAGGCTTGTTCAAACTGAATGGTCTTTATAACATTACTATTAACATTCACTGCAGAATCATTAAATGGATATAATTTAAGTCTCTCTCAGTTAAATACTTTACTATTTAAAATGAAAGTTAATTGGAATCCACTGAAACGTTGCTTCTCACTATCATTTGAAGAAAGAAATTATGATTTTCATAATTAATGGTCTTTCCGTTACTTGTTACTCAGCATTAACACAATAGACAAACTGTGAATCCAGTTATACGATTAATATGCACTTCCAATACACAAGAGAGACAAACATTTAGCAATCATGAACATATATATAATTTCCTACTATTGCAGTTTTCCACTTTTACTACAGCGAAACACAATGTTGACAAAATTGCAAGAAACTGACTCACCTTTCTGAATTTAATACAGATATCAAGGTGATCATTTGCTAAGCAAAACTTTACAAGCCTCAGTCTTAAGAACTTTTAATTTTGCAGTTGGCAACAGCACTTTAATAAGCAGTTTTAATAGGACAATTATTTTCAGCAAACAACATTTACTTTAAATCACTTTCTTGCCACATTAACTTTAACTTTCTTTTTACTAAGTTCAAGAGGCATTAATTAGCATAACATTGGTCATAAATGTTCTTTCAGTAGGGACACTCGGTAATTACTTTAGTTCAAACGGAAAGGAACCTGAGAGGTGTTATGATTAGGAAAAAATTAAGGTAGGTACATAAATTTAGGTATAAATTACCTTATATTTGTGCACACTAAAACATCCATTAAGCTGATCCTTCACTGTACATCATTGTAACATTCCGATGCAATGATTGCGCAATGTGGTGGCAACTGCATGTTGGTAGGTGGAATTGCAGGTAGAATTGCTGGACTCAGTCATTTCTTGGTGGTGATGATAGATACAAATTCCAGAATAGTTCCAGCTATTTATCCATCCATCCGAGGCATTGGAAAGTAGCAGTAAAAGCCTCTCTCGGAACCAGCACAATATGCATACTTTACATGGCAGTGCACAGTTTGGTAGTTCGTCCCCGACTCGTAGTTCGTCCCCGACTGACTACCAGTTCCACCTTTCCTACCTAGGCCAACCACAATTTTCGCGCGCTACACAGTTCCTTTCCCGAGGGGAACCACACTACCTCTTATATACAAAATTACTAAGATTCCTAAGTGAGGATCAGCGGTTTACATAACAGCAAACAAACGCATTGAATAACACAGAACATTTGCACATATTAATATTTCTACAAAAAATTATTCACACAGAAATTACAATTATATATAGTAAGTTTTGTTCCCTCCAAATGGGACAAAGAATTTAAATAACAGATACACTACACTGCATAGAACCAAACCATGACCTCAAAGTTTGTATAAAGAAAGCAGTATACAATTTTGTGTTATCTATTCAATCAAACATATTTACAGAAGCTCAGCGATGTAATTTTAAATAAAACAAAAGAAAAATAAATCAGTAGAGCATTAGAGCTATGGTGTTACACACCAATGACAACGCCGAAAGGGAGAAAATTTCGAAGAGGAGCTGAGAGGCGGATGAGGAGCGAAAAAGGCAGTGGGTGAGACGGCACGGAAACGAGAGGACATGACATCTCTTCCATCCATCAGCAACGTCCTCCTTCCTTCACCGTGATATCACGCAACCGACAACTGGAAGACAGAACGGAGATCGTACCTGGGCCTCGCCGCGCAGGCGCGACCGCTGATGAGTGCAGCCGACTCGCGCCGCACAGAAGACCAAGTAAATATTCCTGAATTCCAGTCAAGAACAACTGCCAAGATGAGAAACAGAAGTAGATATCCTCGGAGTAACGAAGCAGCTTAAATCACTTAATAAAGGTAAGGCCTCCGGTTCAGATTGTATACCAGTCAGATTCCTCTCAGAGTATGCTGATAAAATAGCTCCATATCTAGCAATTATATACGACCACTCGCTGACAGAAACATCCGTACCTACAGATTGGAAAATTCCTCAAGTCACACCAATACCCAAAAAGAGAAGTAGGAGTAATCCGCTGAATTACAGGCCTATATCACTAACGTCGATTTGCAGCTGGATTTTGGAACATATGCTGTATTCAGTCGTTATGAAGTACCTCGAAGAAAACGATTTATTGACACATAGTCAGCACGGATTCAGAAAATATCGTTCTTGTGAAACAAAACTAGCTCTTTATACTCATGAATTAATGAGTGCTATCGACAGGGGATGTCAAATTGATTCCATATTTTTAGATTTCCAAAACGCTTTCGACACCGTTCCTCACAAGCTTCTTCTAACCAAACTGCGTGCCTACGGAGTATCGCCTCAGTTGTGCGACTGGATTCGAGATTTCCTGTCAGAAAGGTCACAGTTCGTAGTAATAGATGGAAAGTCATCGAGTAAAACAGAAGTAATATCCTGCGTTCCCCAAGGAAGTGTTATAAGCCTTCTGTTATTCCTGTTCTATATTAACGACATAGGAGACAATCTGAGTAGCCGTCTTAGATTGTTTGCATATGATGCTGTCATTTACCGTCTTGTAAAGTCATCAGATGATCAAAACGACTTGCAAAATGGTTTAGATACGATATCTGTATGGCGCGAAAAGTGGCAATTGACCATGGATAGAGAAAAGCGTGAAGTTATTCACATGGGTACTAAAAGAAATCAGCTAAATTTCGATTACGTGATAAGCCACACAAATCTGAAGGCTGTAAATTCAACTAAATACTTAGGGATTACAATTACCAATAATCTAAATTGGAACCATCACATAGATAATATTGTGGGTAGAGCAAACCAAAGACTGCGATTCATTGGCAGAACACTTAGGAGGTGCAACAGGTCTTCTAAAGAGACTGCTTACACCACGCTTGTCCGCCCTATTCTGGAGCATTGCTGTGCGGTGCGGGATACGCATCAGGTGCGACTCACGGATGACATCGAAAAAGTACAAAGAAGAGCAGCGCATTTTGAATTATCGCGAAATAGGGGAGATAGTGTCACAGACATGATACGTGAATTGGAGTGGCAATCATTAAAACAAAGGCGTTTTTCGTTGCGACGGGATCTTCTCATGAAATTTCAATCACCAGTTTTCTCCTCCGATTGCGAAAGCATTCTTTTGCCACCCACCTACATAGGGAGAAATGATCATCACGATAAAATAAATCAGGGCTCACACAGAACAATTTAATTGCACGTTTTTCCCGCGTGCCGTTCGAGACTGGAACGGTAGAGAGACAGCTTGAAAGTGTTTCACTGAATCCTCTGCCAGGCGCTTTATTGTGAATAGCAGAGTAATCACGCAGCTGTAGATGTAGATGCAGTTCCAACGCGACGCGCCGTACCGACGCTGCGCCTGCGCCGACAGCACTATACGACGAACGATAACGAATAATGGTGAGACGATTCGTACCCCCTCCTTCCCCTTAAAAATTGAGTCGTGTCCACGCCCTGTCAAATCAGCCCTGAGATTTGTAATTTTGTTTTGGTTTGTGCAAACAGCACTGAAATAAATACATTTCTTTCATGTTTTGATCTTATAAGCAATCTTTTACATTCATACATGAACCCCTTAATTTCTTACCATTTGTGTTTGATTTTATTTAACTGTCGATATCAAGTAATTGTTGCCTCCTAATACAGGGCAATCTCATTAGTCATCTACTCGACATTTCATGTCCGACAGCAGAGAAGAATTCTCAGTTCACCACAAACTGTAATGTAACAATAGGATTATGGATTTGTAGCCATTTGAGTTTGATCATGTGCGGTCCTGCACATCACCTACGTACGTTCTGCTTTATGTAAGGATCTCACTGTTTTGCAAACTGAGCAGGTACTAAAAGTGCACCTTAGGAACCAATAGGAGCAAATATTGAGCAGATGACAATGTCCTCAAAATTTATAAATCACGTGTACGGAGAAAGTATTTTGCCTCTACTCAAATACAAAGCTGTGCACGCATCTGGGTGGACCACTCCCCTTCTATCGCTCCATACACTTCAGTCTACTGGCCTGACATAAGTGAGAACGGTGCTGTCTCCACGGGTAGGCAATCTCTCAAAACCTGCTCGTTTATTAGTGGCAAAATGTTTTCTTCACTATTCGAGTTTGGATTTATTAGCGTAATTTTTTCCGAGTGATGCAGTTACGTTAGTTTTGGTTTTTCTGCTGTTTTCATAATAGCCTGAATAGGGAGTAACAGCCTGTGTTGGGAAATCAGTCCTTCAATCCTTGTAGGTGCTGTAAGCCGCTAGTACTTACACTGTGTTAATGCACTTTTCCGTCTCAACTGTTTTATTTTTTAATATTCCCCTCAGTGCGTTTCGGCTCAAGCCACCAGATGAATCTCATTAAAAGAATCTCGACGCACTGTAACTCGTCAGATTTCCTTGTACAGCCGTACCATATGACAGACTCCGTTATCGTACGATTACACATGGGTATTTGACGAGTGTGTGATACAGTGTATCGACATTCGTTTTGTGTGATTCTTTTGAAGGCTTCCAATTTTTTTTCTCTTTATTTAATTTAGATTCCCCCCGAAGGAGGTGGGCTGGCAGCAGCTTAGTATGCCGCTCTTCAGCCTACACACTTTGTTTTAAAAAGGTGAAGAGAATAAATAAGAAAAACAGGTGATAAAATCGGAGACTTAAA